>NC_140666.1:11272954-11908181 GCF_054131305.1 Coturnix japonica
GTCACTGTCAGGCTCAAAGGAGAGAGCTCACCAGCTTTAAGTGCAACCTGCCAAGCAGTTGTGAGTGGCATTATGCAGGGATCAATGCTGGATGAAGGCTGAACAAGCTGTAAGCTAATGACATCGAGATAGAGGGGGAGAAGAGGCAACCCAAAGCGAGAGGGTTGGGGTGCCAGCCAGAATGTGCCCCATCAACAAGTTAGATCTCCCCAACCAATGGCAATGAGAATCACCCGCACATAGACCCGCGTAAGACTGGAGAAGCTAGGAAAGCTGTTGAATCCAATGCACTCATGTTTATATCCTGACTTTGCATGAGATGTGTTGAATCTGAAGCACATTAAAAAAATTCTATCCATTTTTATAGTAATGCTTCAATATAGCCCAGGAATTACAAAAAACATATGCACAACTAACACAGAAGTAAATTAATGACTAAAACTAAACTGTACATACAAGACCTCATCCTAAAGATTTACTTATAGCCAATCTGAACATGGATTGGAGACCAACAGTTGCAATCTGTCATGCTAACGCTTTAATTAAACTATAACAGCATAAAAAAGGTTTAATTATAATTCAGACAGTGATTATTACTTCACTTGACTGAAGACATATAGGCAGGCAAATGCTACTACTTAGCACAGCACTCCAAAGCCACCCTATGATTACATGTGCTACCAACTGTTGTTCTACTACACAAACAACCCCATCCCTTTTTGCTGTCATATCCCCAATGGGAAGACAAGCCCCTGCCTTGAGGAGAGCCTGCCAAAGAGAAAACTGATATTCATTCTGTCTGATAGAGTCCAAGAACGATATGAGCACCGCAGACAAGACTGAGGCTCTGCTAACATTACCTTCTCTAAGGATGTTAGGCTTCAAACACATTTAACTTCACAACTAACCACAATAAGCAATGGGCACTATTTGTACTGGAGCAGCTAAGGAAGAGGAGGGAAAGATTCTCTCTCTTTAGTCTTAGAAATAGTACAAGTTACTCTTCAAGCATTATTTTATGGTGTAACACAATGTAAGTTACATGATTTCAATACTTAGTCAGAGTCTTTTAAGAGTTAGTGTAAGGGAAACTGCTGATCACAGCCTTATCCTCTGATTAACCACCTGAGGCAAGCAACAAGTCAGCTGCAGGAGCACGGGTGAATGTAATTCAGCTGTGCTACTGGAAGGGGTAGAGCTTGACTCCACCTCTCCTAGATCCCATTTAAGGGCTGACCACCACTAAGGCAGCATCTCTTTCTGGAGATTGCTCGTTTGTGGAGTTCTTGTGATAAGCCTCAACATTATCCATCTTGACTGAAGGCCTCAGAGTTGGTGGTGAGTCTTTTCCTTAGATACCCTCTGGCTATCTACTTACAACTATACAGAACTACACTTGTATTATTCCAACTATACAGTTAGAAAGAAATAACATGATTTAAAGCAAAATGTAAATGGACTTTTGTAGTGAAATAACAGCATGCAAATACGAGTTAGTAAATACCAAAGCGTTACAAGCTTCTACACCAACCGAAAACAGGTTAAATCCTAGTCCCAAGGAGTAATCTCCCTTTCACTCCATCTCCACAAGCAACACCTCTGCTAGGCAATACCACCATCAGAAGACTCCACACCTGCAGTCCTGTTAATGCTTAGGAATAGGAGGGTTTTGTTTTAATTAGACTGCATCAACATTTAACGTTATTACAGTGCTTACATATCAGGATGATGCTCTATTACAAAATGGTTGAATAATTAATGCATGACAATGAGATGAATTGTTATGTTTTAAGAATGCTTGATTTCCTGGTGCATGCAAGGAAAAATGCTTACAGAGGCTCCAGCATCTCTTATGCTGGTAGTGGAGATTTCTTGCTAATAGAGTTCTATCTTCTCTCATCTACTTTAATAATTACAAGACCACAGATCATCACTCAGAAAATCTGAAAGCTCACAGTGTAGCTGTCAGTGAAGAAAAGGATAAGTCAGCTCTTTGATAGGCCAGCTACATGTCCACAAGTGAGCACAGCACACCCACCTGCATTTATCCACTCTTCAGTGTTTTCAGCAGCAATCTACAGCTCAATCTGCAAATGTAGAGCTAAAACAAAAGCACGGAGCTGTTTTTTATAGAGCTAAGCACAAATCGTGACTGAGCAAACACACCGCAATCAAGTTGTGCGTTATTTCCATCTGAAGGAGCTCTTTCCAGTGTCTGTTATTACACAGCTCATGCACAACAGTTTGATACAAAGAATCTGATAGAGCAGGAAATCAACAAGTCAGACCCTGCAAAATACAAACTGTGTTGATTTGTCACTTTAGTACGTCCATCTATTGGCATCACTGAGAAGCATTAATTCCTACTTGATTATTTTTCCCCCATTTCTTCCTCCCACCAACATCCTAAATAACTGCTGAATGTCAGAGCACACCCCAGTCTGCACCCATCTTTCAAGCAAGACATTTGTTTTTCACAAAGAGTAAGAATGCTTCCAAGTCTGAGCAGATCTCTTATTACATACACTATTCCAGCACTGTAACCACCATGAGTTTCTGTTGATTTTAAAGTCATCAGTAATCTGTCACCCAACCACTCCCACCACAACTATGTATTTGTAATAAGTTGGACTTATGACAGTTTATCCAGCAGCCTCTTCCATATCTCTGTTTTCATGTCTCTTCTGAGATAAAAAGACCTAAAAGCATCCCAAGCCTGCACATCTCCCCTTCAGATGTGTTTAACGCTACACAAACTGTATTTCCACATTTCCTTTAGTCTTGCCATCTTCCTCACTGAGAACAATTAAATGCAGATGCTCAGAAACGCAATTAAGAAGCACTGATAAGCTCACATGAAACTTGAGTTATCCGTATCTGAAAATACCATCTTTCATTTTAATACTCTGCCAGTACTAAGCTTTGAAAGGCCCTGAAGTGCAGCTAGCACCTTACAAGCATTTAAGTGTGTCACTTTAGAAATGAAATCCCTTGTACTGCATTCTGTACTACATCTTTCTCCTTTGATAAGTAAAAAGGTAACAAAAAGCAAGACAAGTGGATATATTCTGTTCTATTAGCAAAGCAAAGCTGCCAACTTCTGTTTTGCTCTTCCCATACCAGAAAACTACATCCAGGAACACAATTTGTCATCACTGTTGGCACTAATAATTTCCTCATTTTCTATCTTGTTTCAATCCTCAGAGCAATCATGTAAGTATGTCTAAGTGATGTGAGCATTCTAGGACAGGGAAAAAATGCTTTCATGAGTCAGAAGATACATGAGGGTAAGAGCTGAATTTATAAACCTTAAAACAATGTCTTTTGAAGCCCGATATTTAAGACACAGTGGTGCATGTAAAAAAAGAAAACTGAAGGAAAATGTGTAGTTCACAATCTACTAAAACTGGAAGGCTCCTTGACATGTTTGATGAGAAACTAAGAAAGGAAAAGATCTGGTTTTATTACTAACCACAGAAACAGCACTTTGTAGGAACGAACCAATTTTAGTGTTTAAGCAATGATGCTTTCTTTGATCAGAACAAAATCAAAGAATCATAGAATGGTCTGGGTTGAAAAGCACCACAATGATCATTTCATTTCAACCCCCTGCTGTGTGCAGGGTCACCAACCAGCAGCCCAGGCTGCCCAGAGCCACATCCAGCCTGGCCTTGAATGCCTGCAGGGATGGGGCATCCACAGCCTCCTTGGACAACCTGTTCCAGTGTGTCACCACCCTCTGCGTGAAAAACTTCCTCCTAATGTCCAACCTAAACCTCAGTTTGAGACCATTCCCCCTTGTCCTATCACTATTCACCCTTGCAAACAGCCATTCCCCCTCCTGTTTATATGCTCCCTTCAGGCCACAATGAGGTCTCCCCACAACCTTCTTCTCTCCAAGCTAAACAAGCCCAGTTCCCTCAACCTTTCCTCATAGGAGAGGTGCTCCAGCCCTCTGACCATCTTAGAGGCCTCCTCTGGACTCGCTCCAAGAGCTCCACGTCCTTCCTGTGCTGGGGGCCCCAGGCCTGGATGCAGCACTGCAGATGGGGCCTCACAGAGCTGAGTGGAGGGGAATAATCGCCTCCCTCTCCCTGCTGGCCACTCCTCTTTTAATGCACTGAAATGAACAGAGGATTCTATGATAATCATGAAAAAGCATTTCAAAAAGATGGAAATATCAGTGGAGACGCACAAGACTTGGATGAGATTCCAGGCAACCTTGCTCTATTTGGACCTGTTCCGAACACAACACTGTCCTAAATGACCTATGAAGGCCCCTTTCAACCTTATTAGGGGATTTAAAATTGCAGTCTGAATTACACAAGTGTAACTATCTTAGCACTGTTTGGCTATTTCAAACATCAGCCCATTCAGATGATACACAGGAAAATTAACGATGCATCTATAAAAGCTAAGTGTGCCTAAATACATATCTGCTTCATACACAGCATATGCGCCCAACCCACTGGTTTTATTTATTCCTCTTCACTTGGTGGGACCCAGGCAAGCCAAAAGGTTGGACACCCACGGTACAGAGGATCCTAATAACCATGACAGCCATTGATTTACATGGCAACATTAAGCAAACACCCATCTTCACCAGGAATGTATATGGAACGGGAAAAAATCCCAGTTCATACTCATCTTTGGGTTAACATGAGTTTAGGTGTCCACCTCACCAAAACAAAATGGAACCCTTCTGTGTTTTAAGAGCTGTGCTCCTACGCTGCTACCAATTATAGGAGGAGGGAGAAAGAAAAGCGAAACCAACTAAGCCAGAAACTGAAATCTACATCTGGAGGGATAAAAGAAGAAACAGATTAAAGAGAACTTTTTGCAGGGATTCTGATGACAAGTCCCTTGCATTGGCTGCCTACCCTTTCCCATTAACATTCAAACAATGTACAAGCCAAGGTTCCTGAAACTCCTCATTCCTCCCAGTTCCTCAGGTTGGAAAAGGCCTTCAAGACCATCAAGTGTGTATATAAACATCAACTGCTTCAACTTCAAAACATAACATCATTATTTTTTAAATAACACACTTGCCAAGGGTTTTTCTTTTGTATTAAGCTTAATGAATTTAATACCCCAATATACCTGTTTGCTTTCCAACACTAAGAGCTATGGTGAAGGGCTCTGCTCAAACTGGTCACATAGCAGAAGAAAAGAAAGCTCAATGCACATGCTAAGCACTTATCTCTCAGGAAATGAAACTCACCAGCACACCTCCCCTGTCACAAGGACATTAAAATCCATTTCAAATGGACTGCTAAATGTTTATGTAGTAAGATTTAAATGGATGCTTATCTGGCGCATATAGGCAAATAAAACAGAATGAAGATAGACTGTTCTTCTATCTTTGTTTCTATTCTGATCTTTGTGGTTGCTCCATATTTTAACAGACATAGTAAAATGGTAAAGATTAGACCAGACCTCAGCACTGGCTCCTAATGGCGGTGAGCACTCAGGACTGAATGACAAACACCAGGACTCACTCTGCAGCACAGCCTCCCCATAAATAGGAAGCAGTGGCAGAACTGCTATTCCTTTTAAACAGCAGACAGATATAACTTAGGAATTTAAGCCTGTGTACCTCATTTTATGCCATCTAAAAGCCCTAAGAGGATTTTTTTTATTACATTGCCATGGTTGAAATGTAATTGCAAATCACCTGTAACCACAGAATGGCTTGGATTGAAAAGGACCACAGCGCTCATCCAGTTCCAACCCCCTGCTATATGCAGGGTCACCAACCAGCAGACCAGGCTGCCCAGAGCCACATCCAGCCTTGTCTTGAATGCCTCCAGGTAACATTAAGTTTTGAACTTCCACCTAGAAAAGCTCCATCCAACTCACAAAATAGTGCAAGTAATGTAATCTGAGCGTGCAACCAACATGCTGAAAGAACAAACCGCTTCAAGTCTCTATGGGAAGACAAGATAATTTTAAGAAATAAACTTCTTAGAGGAAGGACCTGGTTAAGAAGGAGTTTATAGTATTTCACTCTCACGTCCTTCTCCAGCTTCAGTATGTTGTTTAACTACTACTAAGTGAACACACTGACGTTTCAAAGCTCACACTGATGTGGTCATATTACTTTCCATCTTTAAGTTCTGAAAGCCCAAAGGCAGAAAACAATGCCAGGAGCAGGGAACACCCATACCTGGATGCTGTATGCACTGTGTAGCTTGTCTCCAAGAAGATCCAGCACAAAACATACAGAGAACATAAGCACATGTAAGAGAAGGCTACACAGAACAGGTTTTTTCCAGCCTGCAATAGACAACTGAGCACACAGTAAATTAACATCACTTTCAGTAAAAACACGGGGCTGCAAATGTAGTGATTAAGTAATGGGTTAAAGAAATATAATGAAAAAGACACCAAAAAGAGATAGGAAGTGGTGTTTGGGTTCTGGATCCAATAACTTCAGAAATACCTGCTCTGTGGTTACCCACTAATTTCAGCCACGCAGTGAAAGCAAAGCAGGAAGGAACCATACATGGCCACGTAATTAGAGATCCTCATAATGCAGAGCGGAAAAGTTGAGCAGGCAATGAGAAGCTCTCTTACAAGAGAAGCTTCTCTGACTGGGTAGGAGGGATTGAGACCCAGTACACTGCTTTGAAATCAACGTGGCTTTTTCATCTTTAATACCAACACTTCTCTGCTGCTCGTTGGTTCTACCAGCTGAAACGAAATAACATAGCAACAAATCCAGGTAACTGCTTGTTCCAGCACACAGATGGTGAAGGATTTGCATCGTGCAAGTTACACCTGCTGGCCAGCAGCTTATGAACAAGTGGGGCTGTTGAGATGAGGGCTTCCCTTCAGCCACATACAATTCATCTTTGCTGGGCAATTACACGTTGACTCGCCAGGCAAACTGAACCTTCCAAGTGCTTGGGAACATATCAGTAATAACCCTGTCCAGCCAAGGAATAAACACATAGTTCTGTAACATAACTATGGAGTAGCTCTGCATTTACTGTGAAGCCGCAGCACTCCAACTGCCCCTGCACTGTTATCTTATTGCTAAGGACATATCCCAGCATTAAGTGCCAGCCCTGCCAACAGGACAAACATACAGTTCCCAATCAGCTCCAAGAAACCTTCATGAGTCACAGGACAACGAAGCTGCAAAAGCAAAGGCTAGTGCTCTTCTTACTGCATCAGGCTTTGCACACCAATTCATGACCTAAATCCACTGACCACTTCCCCTAATAACAAGTAACGAAGTTACTTATAAGGTATCACAAAAAGCTCTTCAGACCAATTGAAAGCAGTATTTCACAGGTTAAACCTTCCTGCTATTCCAAGACACAAACAACGTCGTGGCAAATCCAATTTCACTAGATGGAGAATACAAAATTCCCCCCCAAAATTACATGTTTCACGTTCTTTAATTACACAGACCAACATCCCAGATGAAGATGTAACACGGATTTCTTTTAACACAGCATTAAGATATAGGCTGTATTATTCATAACGCAATTTGCTATGCAGGTTAACAAGCAGTTGTTTCAACCTCAGCTCATTGAGCTGAGAACTTCCTCAGTTTGTCTATAGTAATAAGCATCTTTAACAAGCATTCTTATTACTGGGCTTCAGCAAGAAAGCCTCAGAGAGCATACATAACTCATCTTGCCTTTCTCCAAGCAGTGGATAGGCTCACAAACCACAGAGGGAAATTTCCACGTCTGCTTTCTTATTAGTGGTGTCACTTCCAGCTCCTGCATCTGATGCAGGTCTGAGCAAAACAGCAGTATAAAAAAAACCCCATGTAACCTGAGGTTGTTCCTATTCAAATGTGAAGAAGTCAGTACTGAAGAACCGCATCTTTCAAGGTGTTTGATCTCTAGAAGGTAACATACATTTGTGATACACCTCATATTTGTATGTCTCTTAAATTCCAAGTGGGACTCGGTGTTGTTCAATTACTTGCCATCACTTTAACCAACACTGGTACCAGCAACAAACAGCTTCGTTCACACAGGAAAACAGAACTGCTTTAGAAGCGTATGCAGCAGAAGAGCAGTGCAAATATCATTCCCATGCAATAGACATTGAATATTATTAACCCATAGGCACTGTTGCTTTAAAACTGTCATTGCACGGATGACTAAATGCCTCGGAAAGGACAGAAATATGATGTAAAAAGCAAAGTTGTGCACTTAACGTAGGCAGTGGTACTGCCAAGGACATGCATGTTTCTCCCAGCCCCACCAGGAACCACAATTGGGAACTGAGCTGCTGGCAATAAGATGGTGATTAGCCATGACAGGAGGCCTTGTTCTCAAGCCATACTGGTAATAGACTGGTGTTCCTCCTCAACCATATGAAAAGGCAGCAGGTGGTGAGCAAGGAGAAATTTCCAAGTTAATGAATTTACAGGCTGATGACAATTGCCCGAGGTTCCTCCTGCATTAAAACCTGGGAATCGAGGGCTTTTTGGGGCATCTGTGCATTTATCCGGAGTAAAGAAATAGTTTCGTGAGCCGTCACTTCAATACATTTCATATTTACTTAGCTCATGTTTTGAAGCACTGCTTATGAAAGAAAGAAGCCAATTCCTAAAGGCAAAGGCAGCCTTGGGTCAGGACGGCAATACAGCACAGGAACCTAGCAGGGAAAAAAAGCAGAACAGAAACCACACAACTCCTCAGCTAAGCAGACAGTGATTACATTGATGTGATTACTCAATTACTTAACTGCCAGGGGCTTAATGTTGCTCACACAGCAAGAAGCAAAATTACACACACGTTAATAAAGTGACTGGAATATTCATACATCTCCTGATATCTTGTGACTTTTTTTTTTCCCCTCCTCCTAGAAGCGCATTTAACAGATGCATGAGATTTGTTTGAACAGCCAGAGAGGAAACTCAGGGTTAACGTGAGACAGGAGACACATGTAAGGTCAGAGCTGAACGGCCAGATACAGGCTGCCATACTTACAGCCCAGCATTAAGTCTGATCACATCATTTAAGATGCCCAAAATGTACCATCTTATTTGCAAGTGATGGACTGGCAAACCGCTATGTAAGTCAAAGTATGGCCAGACAAGTCCACGGGTATCTCTGAGGATACACATCAACTGCAGCCATGCGTTATAAGCACGTATGTCTCTGTAGGTATGAAACTCACCAAGAACTGCAGCAACAAAGTAATTTCTAGTTATTTTACTGTCATGAAGGTGGAACATTCTGGATTTACAGCGATGCTACAGATGCTTTCAAGTTCTCTATTGTGAGGGTGGGGAGGCGCTGGCACTGTGGGTGCCCCCTCCCAGGCTGGATGGATGGGGCTGTGAGCAACCTGGGCTAGAGGGAGGTGTCCTGCTATAGCAGGGGGTTGGGACTACAAGATCCCAAAGGTCCCTTCCAACCCAACCCATTGTATGATTCTATGCTACTCCATAGACTTGTGATATGTACAATCAGCTTTTGTATCCAGACTTGTTAGAGGCATCCTGTATTTTTGGAAGGCTTTGTTTGTTTCTATAATGTTTGTTTCACACCACTGAACTTCAGCAGCTGAAATGACTTAAACTGAAAGTGAAACGGTGGCAGTATTTCTGACCCAAGGCTTTGCCCCCCCATACCTCAGCCTGCACCTATAACCTCACTCATGGATACACTGCATTGTGAAGGAGCGATAACTGATTACAATGCCAACAAATGACTGCCTATGAGGCAGCAGCTGATCCTACACCCAAAGATCTGTGCCATACTGATACCGTAAAGTATGTCAGTGATTCATCACCAGAATATCATTTACCCACTTATCAAAAGAAAAGCCCCATCCACCCAGCCAACAGACGTCAAAATAAAGGCTACACATCTTCAGTTCACCAGCGAGCTTCTGAAAGGCACCTAAAATTCATATTGCATGGATTTAATTGGCAAATCACTATTACTATCAATCAGTGACGTGGTGAAAATGTTTTCGCACAGGCTCACGCCTGTGAGCCCAATGAGTGATTGCAGAAGCTGCAGCACTACGGCTACCCCTGTCAGATGCTGCCTTGGAGTGTTTTCATACAATGTCCTTCACGAAGGTGGTGGTGCTGACAGAGCCCTGCTGCCTTCTAAAAGACACTGTACTCAACTACACCCAAAATCAGAGCTAAAGACTAAACCCAGACGCAACGAGAGGTAAAGCAAACACGGGATCTTCGATGCACCTGCTTCAGGATGCAGAAAGTCTTTTGTTAGTGATGCTCCCTGTATAGAACGTGTCATTGCAACGCTTTGGTTAGCGAGCATTTATTTACCCGGCAAATCGGCCCACTGTGATACTGAATGTGTTTTGTGGGGACAGAGCTATTATTCCTCGGGACACGTTCTTCATTTAACCTCATGCCTGCATTCTGAAATAACCAACACGCTTCTACCTACCCCCCGTTCTGTGGTGCACATAGGGATGCATCACACACACCGAGGGGGGGAAAAAAAGCCAATAACCCATCAGCAAGGTAATGGATACAAGACTGGGGTGAATAAACCCACCCTTCCCGTGTTTTATACCCACGGCAGCCACAAGGACGGCGGCATCCTTTAACTCCGTGCACCAAACGCAGCCCACAACAAAGCCCACCAAGAATGCGGATGTGATGGAGCAGCAGCACGGAGCTGGATCAGGTGCCACAATGGGCAGGAGGCACTCACAACAATAACGCAGCCATTCACAACCAAAACAAAACACCACCACCCTAACGCGGGGTTCATTCACTCAAGGAGGTTCATTCACTCACGTTATTCCGCAAGCAGCAGCAAGCAAACCCCGGCTATAACAAAGCGCCGTGGGGCCACAGCACCGCAGCGATGCGTTCGCCCCATGGCAGCCCCCCCTTGTCCTTGTCCCCCTTGTCCTTGTCCCCCACCTGCTTGCGTGGTGTCGCTCAGGTCGTAGCCGCTGCCGGGGAAGTCTCGCAGTTTCCTGCCGCTGAGGCACAGGATACCCGAGCTGCCCGCCTCTTCCAGGGCCCGGTCCAAGCTGCGCACCGTGTGAGGCTGAGGAAGGGTGGCCGCCCCCCAATGCGGCCCGGCAGAGAAGGACAGAGTGAGGTGAGCGGGGATCCCCAGCCCCCCCGGCCCGTTGTTATTGCTGCCATTGCTGCCATTGCTGCCGTTGCTGCCGTTACCGCCGTTACCGCCGCCGCCCCCCTGCCCGGCCGCCATCTTCGCGCGGCGCAGCCCAGCCCCACAATAACAACAGCGGGGCCGCCAGCCGCCGCCACTGCGCATGCGCCGCCGGGCCTGCAGGGGGGGAGAGAGGAGACGGCGGAGGGGGGCGGCGCCCGCTCGGTGCCGCTGTAGGGGAGCGGGATGCGGTGGATCCCGCTGCCTTAATGAGATGCTATAGGAAGAGTAATTATCTGTATTAGCGTGTAATCTGCTCCTGTTAGGTGCTGCATATTCATCTGTCAGAAATACCTCCACAGCCGTCATTAAGAAAGCCTCCTAGACCCGCGTTTTAATGCGATAAGCAGAACCTGCTTTTATGCTGTGGTTCTTCTAAAGGAGGATCTCAAAAGGATGGGAAGATATGTAGTATTTTTCCACGTGTAGCCGTGCATCGTGTCTAATATGGTGACCGAAGGGAAGCTGCCCCTGTAGGCGGTGTGGAATAGAGCAGTGCACATTCCTCGGCTATAGATTCGTGCAGGCTGACCCATAGGGCCCTCCCTCCCATCCCTGCTGCTCTCTCTTACATTAAGAACCAGCAATAGGCAGAACCAGAGCCATGTATCCAGCAGCAGGAGGCTCCTCAGACCTCCATGCCATAATGATCCGCAAGCCATGGCCGTGCCATCCCTTGGTTTCTTCTATAGAGCAGAGAGTGTTTTCTTGCTTGACACAGCAGCAAAAAAGGCATCCAGGAAGATGTGGCAACGCTCAGATGTTGCAGTGTGACTGCACAGGATGAGCTATTTTTGTGCTGCCACACCACAGACAGAGGCTGTGTGTACAGAGACTGACAGCCACCCCAAACCCCCCACTCCCACGAGCAGCTTCCACTTTGAAAGACTTTGTGGTTACCCACATCCTCTCTAGATAGAAACTCACCAAAAGATGACATGCACAAACATCAAGAGGCAGCGTTAGTGCCCTACAGGGATGAGATCTAGATAAGGCTTTGATCTGCCCAGCTTTCAGTGTGGATCACAAGCTGTGGCTGCTCACAAGACTTGTGGTGCTGTTGCTCTGGGTAAGGTGAGGCCAAGCCATGTTCCTTTGGAAGCATCTTCCATCATCCCACAGGTCGTGTCCCAGGTCAGATCCATGACCTGGACAAGGGATAAGGGCATCAAAGCCAGGCAACAGGAATCCTCCTAAGATGTCAGCACTGACTTTTCAGCCTTTAGAGACTTTCTTGCTTTAAGCAATTAAAAGCCAAAGCTTTCATAATGTTCTTGCTGTGCTTCATTAGGAGGAGCCTCAGTCCTCTGACATGTGTGAGGCACAGAGATAACACACACATGGTTATTTCAGCACTCACATGATCCTTCCGCCATCTCCTTGTCTGCTCTTCAATTTCTTCTCTCTTTGTACATCAGTGTATGGCCTCTTCCTAACTGATACTGCTCTTCCTCTTCAAGACCTGCAAATGTCCACAGCCTCACACAGAGAGATAAAACAATCCCCAAATAACCAGAAGTCTTTTGTACAAAACAGCAGATCCATTGATGAGAAGATTTCCAGTGCTCTTTCCATAGGGACTTTATCCTCAGCTGATCATTCTAACATGATTTTTGCATGGTTATTCTCCCTCCCTCCCTCCCTCCCTCCCTCCCTCCCTCCCTCCCTCCCTCCCTCCCTCCCTCCCTCCCTCCCTCCCTCCCTCCCTTCCTCCCTTCCTCCCTTCCTCCCTTCCTCCCTTCCTCCCTTCCTCCCTTCCTCCCTTCCTTCCTTCCTTCCTTCCTTCCTTCCTTCCTTCCTTCCTTCCTTCCTTCCTTCCTTCCTTCCTTCCTTCCTTCCTTCCTTCCTTCCTTCCTTCCTTCCTTCCTTCCTTCCTTCCTTCCTTCCTTCCTTCCTTCCTTCCTTCCTTCCTTCCTTCCCTCCCTCCCTCCCTCCCTCCCTCCCTTCCCTTTTTGAATAATATATTTGCCATGCAGCAACATGCTTCCCTTGTTTTTTTCTTGGCAAAATTCAAAATATATCCCTTTCTTTGGAGGTTTATTTTAATATCCAGAGACCCTGAGAAGCAACATGAACTAAAACAACTCCTACACTGCAACCAGTGCTGTTATCAATGTACCTCAACTTACCAGGATGTAGCTAGCTGTATACAGATTGCAGCAGAGCTACCAAGTCCCCTATCACATGTGTGAGCTGAACCCAAGCCTCTGCTCCTGCCGTTATCTTTAATGAAGCATGCCATGCATTTCTCAAGTCACAGCTCTGATCTCACACAGGACAGTTTAAGATAGGAAGTAGCTGCTGCGACCTTGTCCTAGATGTATGTACATGAGATGATCAGTTGTACTGTGCTGTAATACAATGGTTTTGGTGTTACATCACCCTGCAGACCTCCAGATTTAGACATGCATTTTAATGGGGTGACTTTAAGGATGTTCTGCATAGTTCAGAGGTGTAGCTCATGGGTTTAGGAATTGAGGCTTTGCATGTACCAGCCTGAAATCTCAGTCTTTAATACACATATATAAAGAGAGAGAAAAAAATCCTACTCTAAATTCCTCCAGTCTTCCAGCACTTATCTGCAAAAGGCATTAAGACCCAAATCATGGAGTCCTTAATTAACTGTTAACAAGAAGTGGGTGACCTGTCAGTGAAAACTGAAGCTGATGCTGTGTGCTCCTCAGCCCCTTCATCGCACGCTGTTATAGTTTCTACATAGAAACTGAAGTGCTGCCATTGAAGCAGCTCACGTTACAGAGATGGCTGGGATGGGGAAAAATAAACGTCAATCTCGGTAAACCCGTAGGTCGGTTTTATTCTTTCATCTTCCCAAAAAGACGATTTTCAAGGAGCAACGCGTTGAGACGGCCGCGTAGAGCACCCAACTCGTTCACAGCTGAGAACGGAGCTCCACCCAGTTAAAAGGCCCCAACACCCCCCCTGGTGGGCGAAATACGAAATGTCACCGACATTCCCGACCGGATTTTGGGGCCTTTGTGGAAGCCTTTGTTGCTCCTTTGAGCAATTCTGATCTATATTGGAGCGATTCCATCCCAGCAGGTACGAATGTAGGTGTGTAGATATGAAACGCTTCCCTGACATGTATCCCCATAAGCACTGAGACCTGCTTGCCAAGTAAAACCCTACATTAACCTACAAGGGCATTGTATCATTTGGGGTCCATTACACTGAAAGCAAACAGCTGTATTTCTGGTAGTTGTATATTTCAGAGCTGCAAGACGAGGCAGCCCTAAGAACAACAGCCAAAGTGGTCTGCATTAATACTAAAATCCATATATTTATATCCCAGCATAAGATTTACTGCAACATCAAATCACCTCCAGTTCATTTACATGCAGAGGATTCACTAAATCTACCCAGAGACTGAGCAAAGATTTCAGATAATACAAGTTTGTGAATGCTGCCATGTGTTCCCTTCTCCCACTGCCTTCTATTTTTATTTGTTTCAGCTAAAAGCCTTCTGAGGTTCCTTAGGCTTTGCCTATGTGACCAAAGGAACACCTGATAAATTCTGATGCTCCCTGCCCTGAAATTACACTCCCTTTTCATGAAGGAGCCCATTATATGAGTGCCTTGCAGGGAGGGAGGACCAGGCACCTCCTGCAGGTCTCTCTGCCCCACTGTGCTGTGAGGGCACAGCTCAATGGCTGCTTGCCACGGCGTCATTTAGGCAATGCAAAATAGTTCTAGAGGGAGTCATGGCAAACTGTTCTCTAAATAATGCCACTTCAGCTTTCAAGAAGCCACATTGGTGAAATTCCATCCCTTGGATTGAAGGGTCAAAGCTATGTGCCCAACACTTGCAGTGCTATCCAGCACAGGGGGTTGTGCTTAAGTGGGGTTCTGGCTCTTTGGGCCTTCTCACCAAGACCAGAGTGTGACAGCTACACTGTTACCGTGAGAACTCACACAGTGTAGGGTTAATGGCAGTGCTTAGGCATATGAAGTGATTGGGAGTTACCTAAAGGTCACAGACAGGCAGCTGAGAGATAATAGAGCATCAGCTCCTGCTTCCCAGGTGGAGAAAAACAGCCTGTGAAGGTTTTGTCACAGCCTTCAGACCTAAGTGGCCCTGTGAAAAACAGGTAGTTAAACCTCTCATCCTGAGAAGGGGAATTTGCTGACCTGTGTTGCATTAAAATGCTGCCAACCCAAAGGACTGTTATCTTACAAGATGCTTTCAGCATTTCTAAACTCTGGTTTTGTCTCTTGTTTCCCTAAAAGGGATAAAACGGAAACACAACTGGACATCTCTCAGTTGTTGCTTTTAGATACTTTGAAGGTTCAAATACACGCTATTTTCTCCCTCCTTCCTTCCTTCCCTTCCCTTCCCTTCCCTTCCCTTCCCTTCCCTTCCCTTCCCTTCCCTTCCCTTCCCTTCCCTTCCCTTCCCTTCCCTTCCCTTCCCTTCCCTTCCCTTCCAACACTATCCCACACTCAATCCTCCTTAGAGCCATCCACATTTCAGTAGGCAATCTTCGCCCTGATTTGTTTGCCTGTAGAAACGTCTCTCCCTAAGTACAAGCTGCTCAGATGGGAAAACATGTTCTGAGATCACGGAACACAGACTTCACTGTGCGTGCGGTACGGAAGGTTATTTCCGAGCACTTGTTTCGAAGCTTTGGAAAATGATGCTCTTCCTTTGGAATAGAAGTGGTTGTTCCCCCCATTTCGTCTTTTTTACTAGAAGCAGACGCTGCTTGGCTGCCTTTGTGACCCAGGGGCAGAAAGGTCCCCCATAGTACTGCACTTCAGTAAGCGATCCGGGTGTGCTGAGGGACCAACCCCACATGGGTGCTGTCCCCAGGACAACAAACTCCGTCGGCACAGCGATACTGAGGGCACGGTGCCCGGGATTAAAGCCGTCCCTGGATGCCGCTGGGCTGCGTGGTGGGGTCGGAGCGGTGCGTGGCTGCCCGGGCAGAGCCGTGCGCTCAGGGGCGGGGTGCCGGGCCGGGGCTGTGCGGTGCGGTGCTGCGGCGGTGCCGGCACATTCCGGGCAGGCGCACTGCGCTGTGCGGGGCGGCGGCACTGAGCGTTCGGAACCCATGGAGGTGACGGAGCCGCAGCCCGGGCCGAGCCCCGCGGCGGGGCCGCAGCCGGGAGCCGAAGAGATTGACATGTCCCTGGGTACGTGCGGTGCTGGGGAGCGGGGGGTCCGCCGGGCCGGGGTTGCGCTGTGTAATGGGGTGTGGGGTGTTGGGAGGTGGTGGGGCACTACTGCGGGGCTGCCGGTGCTCCCAGCAAAGCGAGGGAAACGGGCAGGGAAAGGCAGAGCGGTGGGGGTGGGAGGAAGCACGGATTCAGCCCCTTTTCTGTGCTTTTCTGACAGCGCCCCGTAACTTCAGAGGGGAGAGCGTGGAGAGGGCCGGGACAGGCTTACGTAAATGAGCCTCCATTGAAATAAAGATATGAGCCATATCCTCGGGTGCGCGGCTATTTATAGCAGGCTGCTCGTGATGCTCGCCATTCCTCTGGCAGCGGAGATGTGAACTGAGCACAAACAAGTGCCCTTTTATTAGCCCCGAAGGCCTGAACTGCAGGGCTGGGGCCATAGATCTTAGTGGATCATCGTGTTGACATCGCCGGGGAAGGAAAGTCCTCCAGCATCTCTTAATGTTGGGTTTGTGTCCTGACACAAACCGTGTGTCATTTCTTCCCAGCGATGAGCCACTTGCTGGGGACAGCAGAGCATTCTCTCCTACACGTTCCTTGGTGCTGATGCACACTGATTTTAATGGCAGCATGAAGATTTATGGCAAGAATTGGTCTGGCCCCTAATTTATTCATTTAATTTATTTTTTTCCCCATGGTGTTGCCACCCTTGAAGATCTTATTCTGTCTTGAGGGCATTGGGGTACCTTAAATGACCTCCCAGGATTCCTTATTTAGTACCCCCTTACACTGCTCTGTTAACCCCATCATACTACCGGGAGATGTAATGGTAACAACTGATATCCAGAGAGCTGGAAGGCGATGGATTGGGCAGCTGAGCATCTGGCTCCTCTCCATTCCTTGTGAGCCCACACTGACTACCTCTCTGCAGAGGAGGGGCTGCAGGCAATAGGCTTCAAAGCATCCCGTGCCCCAAATAGCACATGTCCCAGAGGCACACTTAGCTGGGAACATTAGCACATTCATACCCAGAGCATCTCTCAGCCTCTCCTAACTGTGCTCTCCTCCTGGCAGACTTGATAGAGAAATCACAAAAGCGGTCACGCAGCTTATTCTTACATCTGCTCTCATTCGCTTTCCCTGGGCCTTATATTAATTTGGACATGGGATTTTCTTGATAGAAAATGACAGGTGACAGGCACTGGAGGTAAGATGTGCTGTTTGTGATAATCGCCCTTTGAAAGCTAATGGCACTTCTGTGCTTCCACTCCAGTGGTTCATTAAGGAACTGGAGTCATCTCTGACTGGGAAAAGGCCTGATTGGGATGCTTCTTTCCTCCTTGATTTGGCAAAAGTTAAAACATTTTGCTTGGAGCTCAATAGATGCAGCTCTGTTACACACTGAACATTTTCTGGGAGGTTTAAAAGAGGAAACTGTTGGAAAATATGAATTGATGAGAAGTCCCTTTGCCTTCGTCATTCCTCTTCATCAGAACAGCTTGCATTAAAAAGACCTCCTTCATTTCAAACCAGCTCAGTGGGAACCAAAAGGCTGCTACCACAGAGTGGGTAAGAAGCATCTACCCAGATAAGTGAGAAAAGCAAGAGTCAGCTGAAGGTTGTGGCACTTGAAATACAAAGTACTTGTGATACTCACTGTGTGTCTTGCTTAGATCTGATCACACCCATAGCTGTGTTGTCTTTGGAAGATGGGAACCAAAAGGAAACCATCACTCGTGGTGAACAGTGAGCATCTGCAGGGCCATGACATCCCCTCCTCTCAGTCACCCTGTACAAGTGAGGTTGTTTCCCTGCACCAAACCTCAGTTTTCCCATTTACAGATTGAGGGGCTGAGCAGATTTTCACCCTGCTGTGTTTGCACAACACACAAGCAGCATCCGTATGGGTTCTGCACCAGGGGCTCCCATGTGTGGCATTGTTGCTCTTCGGTGCTTTTGCCCATTCTCCCTCCTTTGACCACCTCCCAGGTCAGACCTCCTCCAAATATGTTTTTTGATGAGCACAGTGTTGGTGCCCATGTGAAAATCCCTTCTTTTGTGTGGGCAGCCCAGGGGACTGGATCCCTCCATGGGATATTCCAGGCTGGATGTGGCTCTGGGCAGCCTGGTCTGGTGGTTGGAGACCTTGCACATAGCAGAGGGTTGAAACTAGATGAGCATTGTGGTCCTTTTCAACACAGGCCATTCTATGACAAGGGTCTGAAATCTCCATCCTGCTTGTAATGTATACGTGCTGGATGGTGACATGGTTTTGCATAATACACTGTGCTCTAATCTCCAGCATGCAGGAGCTGTGCAAATGGAGCCTGTGCTTCCCTAGCTGAGCTTAATCCCTCAGTGTGTGGCAGCATCACATACAGAACCACCAGCCTTGTTGGACTGGACAAGGACATGGACAATTCCAAGCACCAAAAATGGGAATCCATGTTGGTAGAAAGTGCAGCTTTGACCAATTTCCCCTTTGTTGTTGTGATTTCAGATGACATCATCAAGCGCCACAGGAAGGAACAAACAGATGCCAAAGCTGCAGGGGACAGCCGGAGGCAGCAGACCAAGAACAGGAATTTGGCATATGGGTTTGGGCGGCCCCGCTTCCGTGCCTGGATGCAGAGGAACTTGCAAGGTATGGGAGTGCTGTGGGATGGCAGGGATGGATGAGAGGGGTTCTCATTGCTTTTTATCAGTATCTGAGGCGCTACAGTCAATGGGACTGTCTGATCCCTGGAATCCAACCCCTGTGGTTCTGTGACTCTGTGGCACTCTGTGACGCTGTGTCACTGCCCTGGAAAACACATTTGTGTGACAAAATCAGCTCCGAAATCCTTCTTCTATCTAATTCCCGTCTGCATGTAATATGTACTCGGGTGCTGAATAGTTTTTCTCACTGCAACAATAGAATATCAGGGCCCTTTCAGAGCATAAATCCATCCATTTCTCTCCCTTCTACCCTCCCATGAATTACTAATTCAAAGTGACTTAATATCTGTTCTCTATTCCCTTTGGCTTTGCATATTTTAATTACGCCTCTTCTGAATCCTCTTTTTCCCAGAACACACTTAAATTACCCCTTCAGTGACTGCCTTTGATAGCTCCGTCATTGGAACTGATTTATCACTTTTGCCAACCGTGCTATTTTTATGATGAGTTTTTTAATAATGCCGTGTGATTACACGCTAATCTCTGTTTGGTTCCACTAGCTTTGATCTTCCAGGCTAAGGTGATCTGCTGCATGAAATGCCATCTTTGTTTACCATCATATATATTGTTTTTCCTGGCTGCTGAATCACCTCGCTGGAGATTGTAGTGACATTTTGCAGCGACGCCTTTTTTATTCATCCCCTTGAGTACAAATAGCACATGAGGACGGATGGGAGGATGGCTGGGAGCACTCCCAGTCGTCTCAGATCTGCCTCCCACTCTTGCATTCCTGCTTTCCAGCACAAATTGCCTCGCTGAGATTTGTCCCAGTTCAAAATGGTGCTGATAATTCCCCTTTGCAAATTGATTGCTCTGTCCAAAAGGGAACGCGGGGTTTGATGTTCTGCTGCATTCAGAAATCAAAGGGGTCAAAAAATACCCCAACAACACGTGGGCTGTTTTTGCAGCTAACATTAGAAAGCAGAACTTTTGTTAGCCTAAATATTTTATAGCTTTAACCGGGCCTGAATTCAGCCCTGCTCAGGGCAGGGACCCACTGTGCTGTGCTGAGCTGATGTCAGGAGTAATTTTAGGCAGCTCAGCATGGCTGGGAATTAAGCCCATAATTCTTCAGGGGCTCATTCCTCTTCAGTCCCTGCTGAAACAGGGCTGAGATGTGTTAACTGTTATCAAAGCACCGATCAGCACAGCACAGCCACGGCAGAGCATGGGGAAGGTATTATGCTGATGGAAACTGCAAGAGAACTCATGCAAGCAAAATGCTCTTATCTTTCCTGGAATTTGGCTTAAAACATCTCCCCAGTGGTGGGGAGAGTGAGGATTTTTAATGACAAGAGATTTCAAATCTCCTCTGAGAAGTGGGCCTCAGGGCTTCTCCCCAGCCTGGCTTGTTGGGCTAAGAGGTTCCCGGCCTTCAGATGTGTGCTCAGAGCCAGCTTCTGAGCCTGCACCCAGACAGGGTGCTGACACTGTGGGGTTTCAGTCAAGTGCTCTTTGATTAATGAATCATAGAAACGCAGAACAGCTTAGGTTGGAATGGACAAGATCATCCATTTCTGCTTCCTGCTCTGGGCTGGGTGCCCCCCGGTGGATCTGGTTGCCCAAAGCCCCATTCATGGCCTTGGGCACCTCCAGGGCTGAGGCACTCACAGCTCTGGGCAGTGCCAGGTCCTCAGTGCCCTCCCTCCTAACATCTAACTGAAATCTCCCCTCTTTTAGTTTAAAGCCATTCTCCCTAGTCCTGTCACTATCAGACCATGTAAAAAGTCACTCCCTCATCCTGTTTATAAGCACCCTTCAAGTACTGGAAGGCCACAGGGAGGTCTTCCTAGAGCGCTCTCTTGTCCAGGCTGAGATGACCAGAAATACCTGCCAGCTATTTTGCAGAGATGGAGCTTCCAGTGTGCCACATGTCAGGACACACATACAAGGAAGCCCTGGTCTCCAGCTGGCACACACAGGGTGCCCTTGGAGCTGCTGGCCCTGAAGTCAGTTATGTGCATGGGCTGAGATGTGCCTGAGTGCACCACTGAGCTCCAGCTCTCTAATAGGGGCTGATGGACAGCAGTGTGCTTTGCTGCTCAGGGTTGCTTTGTGCATCTGCCCCTCCCATTGTACTGGTGGGATACCCGCAGATGGGCTCAGTCTCTTGCTGGAAAGAAGCTGCTGTATTGAAAGAAGACCCTAACCCTAATGCTAACCCTGGTGCTGACCCTTGCCTTGTAACTGGTGTCAGCATGCTCTGCATCGCACCCTGGGGCTGGAGCCTTCATTAATCACCTGCTGCCTTCCCCCTGATGGAGGTGTCACTGCTTCCTCACAACACTTCACTTCTAATTGCTCCAAGTCATTATAAATGTAGGAATCAATGGAGTGGGATCAATGCACACATCCGAGCATCCCATGCTTTATGTCTCTTAGGTTCTCGTTGGTGTGGGGTTTTAATGCATGGTTACTGCCTGCTGAAATTCACTGCTTTTTCGCTTGATTTATGCACCCCAGTGGGGGGGTGTGCACATTTCACTGATGGAGCAGCTTGGAAAATGGATATTTAATTATGATACAGAAGTTTATCTTATGGAGTGATTAGGCTTTAATGCACTGTGCCGCTCTGAGTGCTCTCCTCTCACCCGATGCTTCAGCAACACTCAGAAATCATAAACAGGCGTAGGGGGAAAAGTTGAAGGTGAGATGAGAGGTTTCAGTGTATACACCGTGCCTTAGTGTGAGGCAGCAGCAGAAGGTGCTCCCTTAAGTCTCTTCAGTAAGGACCTGTCAGGCCAAAAGGAAATAGATACGGGTGGGCCGGTCCTCCCCAGGGGGGTATTATGGGCACCCAGAGCAACCTTGTGATACATTTCCAGAACTGAACCCTGCTGTGAGTTTTGAAGGTCTCTGACACATGTATTTGTTGTCTTAGGTCCCAACCGTTTTAGGAGAGGCTTTGGACAACAACAGAACAACCGACGGCAATTCAGGAACGCTCTGCCCGGCCCCAGGAGAAGAGCAGCTGCTGCATTGAGTGGAGTGAGCCCTTTAAATCGCCCAGCATTGGCTCAGGAGGTATGGGAGGAAAGGAGCACGGCTCTGCTTAACCATCATGTACTGGTTGGGTGGGTTTTCTGGACTTGCATCACCCCAAAGGACAATCTGAATACAAAATGCACAGGCACGGTCTTTTATGTGCCCATGTACAGCATTTATATGCATAGGTGAGTGCAGGCATATGCATGCAAACCAGCAGTTTTCCCATTGGTTTGATAAGCTTAAGACTTGGCATGGCCTTTTCACTGTATAGGATTCTAAGGGAGTAAAGAAAAAGGTGTCCTTCAAAGGTTTGTTTAATATTTTAAACTATTACCATAGAATCCAATTCCTCATCGTCCCCATCTTCCTGTTATCATTTAGAGGTGACATGGATATGGATATGGTTCCCATTATTATCCTTTAGATAAGGAAGATGACACAAAAGTAGTATTAATGGAAATATGTTGACGCCTTTCCCAGCGTTTCTCTCTGAGTATCACTAAGATTCAGCTGGCTTGGTGTTAGTAGGAGGTGGAAACTGAGCAAGTGGTCAGTCCTCTGGGAGAAGAGGTTGTAAAAACTCAATTAGGAGGTCACGTGTGCTCAGTGAGCTTTTGGAAACACCAAAATGGTGACGGAATTTTAATGGCTGTGTCCAGGAAGTGTGAAGCAGAGAACCCCAAACTAAGCATGCGTGCACATGGAATGTGGTTATTCTTGAAAACGGTGACTGCAGTGACTCAGAAATATACGGAGTGTGGCTGGATATCAGCTGGAAGCAATGAGTAGTTGCTAGGAGGCATAATTCTGTGGTAGCTTCCTTCTTTTTGTAGGTGTAAATCTAGTGGGAAGGATGTGGAAACACATCTGAGTTATTGGGTAGCAGCACTGATGGTGGTTTCCCCACAGAAACTGACTGAGAGGCGTATGTGTATAAGGACATGCAGGAGAACTGTGCTGATGCTAAGAGCCTTTGCTGTGCCCCATGCTTCAGGCATCAGATATGTTTGTGTGTCTGAACTGGAAAGAGTCAATAGCTGAAATCAAACCTGAGCGAGGCTATAATGTGTTGCTTATGTGAGATTTGTGCTTCATTGTTTTTGTTATTTCTATACTGTTAAAGTGAAGCGTTCTCCCTCTGACTAGTGGTGTCAACCCAGGATCTGCAGCACATGTTCCAGTGATTGACAACAGTGTGTCACAGATCCAGATACACTGAGAGTACAGCAATGCTACTTGCTATAGGTGCCAAAGAATGTTGCAGAGACCAGGTTTGAGTAGATTTGGTGGGGAATCAATTTCCCATTAGGAAAATAATGAAGTCTTTGCTGCAAGATTGCAGAAGTTGCAGTGAAGAAACCATTGTGAATGGCAATATGGGAATGCAGAGCAGAGAGCTGAAACCCCTCTGCCATAGCTAGCAGTGGTACCCAATGCATCAATGCAGTACTGTCACTTCTCCCAACCTGTGCTGTTGCTCTGTCTTTGCCTGCATGGCATCAGTGGCAGGTGAGAACAGCTGACTTGTTTCTGCTCTTACAGGGCAACAAGAATGAGGATGCTTTCCCCAAAAGCAGTGGTGGGCAGCCTGAGGCACGGCAACGGCCACCGCCTGGCCCCAGAAGGTTCAGAGCAGCTGCTGCCAGCACCGGCGCCCCGGGTAGAAGGTAAATGTTGGTCACTGCTGGTTCCCTGTGGCTCTGATCTCAGCCAGCTGTATGCTTGCATGATGTGAGAAGAGTGCCCTGAGTGTGTATGGAAAGCACCTGGACACAGAGCATCCCTATGTTAATGAGGTCGGTATTCGATCTGTCACTGGGTTTTAGTGAGCATGGAGAATGTGACTGTTGTTATCAGTGTTCAGCTTCTAACCTGCCACTTTGGGGAGAACTTTGGAAGGGTGACGTAGCCTTTATTTTTACAAAAGCAAAGTCTCTGTCCCAGTGGGAAGGCAGGGAGTGGGGCTGCAGAGCTGGGCAAAGCCCCGGGGTCTGCCTTGCTGCCCTCGCATCCTCAAATGGAGCTCAGTATCAGTCCTGTCTTTGCTGCGAGAAGAGAATGGACAGAATGGCCTCCAGGGGTCCCTTCTGACCAGATTTTTTTCCTATGATGTTGTTCTATCATTTTTCTTCCAATGAGAAAAGCTCAAAGCAAACACAAGCTGTCCTTTCATTCAAGCCGAAAAACTTGTTTCACTGAAATCCTTTGCTGGCAGAAAAACCTGTAGGGCTGAACTTGGTCACAGATATCCTCATTTACTTCTCATATTGCTTTTCATGTCGAACTCAGTTATGTGCTACATTTATACTTCAGGAGAGACCCAGTACTGTGCTGACCTCTGTTGTTCTCTCTTCTCCTGCCCATCAGGCCCTTCCTGCTGAACAGGGGACCAGGCTTCCAACAGAAGCGGATGCAGCAGCGGTTCTCCAAAGCCTACATCCAGAGAGGGGTCAGTACAGAGGCATTTTTATACAACCTGCTGCTGGTGACCACCCTTCAGTTTTACCAGCCCTTGCCCATTTTGGTCTTTGCTTCCAAAATAACCGAGGTGGTTGCCAGTTGCTTTGCCTGTGCAGTGAGAAACCCAAGAAAAACGAGTTTTGTGATTACACAGAGAAAGAGCTTTTCAAATATACCAAACAAAACGCCTGAAAAGGAATCCCTGTTTCTGAGTGATCATTATTTAACTGATTATTTGTCATTGATTTCACAGCAAATGGATGCTAATGCAGAAGGGAAACCACCAAGGATGAGAAGGTAATTGGCGACAAAGGCACGGATTGAACGTGACTTGCTCTTTCACGCTCAAATTGAAGCTGGAGACATCTTGCTGTCTTGGCAGGTGGCAAGTGAAACCCAGCCCTGGAGCAGTTCTGACAGTGTCTGTGGCTAATCCCCAGGCGAGCCAGACCAGCACGTAAGTAAATGAGTTGATTTGTTAGCATGGGAGCCCTACAAAAGCCATTGCTAATCCCTTTAGCATTATTGCAGCTTCACGTTTTTTTATAATAAGTGCAGAACTAATGGCACGGCCCTCAAGTGGTGAGCAAATGGTGCCTTGTTCTGGTGTATCTGAAAGGAGACAGTAATTATGTGTGGTTGGCTTGGTATCCAGAGCAAGGGGGAGTGGGAGAACTCACAGGCTTTGTGGGAGCAGTGCTGAACTGCTCACAGGCACGTGGCTGGAGGAGCGTGGCCTCAGGCCTGTGCTGTGCAGGGGCAGGATCTGGTGGGTGGCTGAGGGTAATTGGGCCCAGAGAGCATTTCCCAGTAGCTGCAGCGCTGGAGTTCAGCTTGTACAGCTGCTGAGCACCTCTTTGTAGTATCATACAATCATTAAAGTTGGAAAAGACCACTAGGATCACCAAGTCCAACAATCAGCCCACCCCCACCATTTCCATTAACTGTGTCCCTCAGTCCCACATCCCCATGGTTCTGGAACACCTCCAGGGATGAGGACTCTACCACCTCCCTGGGCAGCCTGTGCTGGTGCATCACCACTCTGAGAAGTTATTTTTCTTAACATCCAACTCAGATTTCCCCTGTCACAACTTGAGGCCATCACCTCTCATCCTACTGCTGTTATCTGGGAGAAGAGGCTGACCTCCACCTTGCCACAACCTCCTTCAAGGAAGTTGTAAGACCAGTTAGGTGTCCCCTAAGCCTTCTCCAAACCAAACCATCCCAGTTTCCTCAGCCGTTCCCCATAAGATTTAAGCTCCAGCCCCTTCACAGATTTAATGCCCTTCTCAGGACATGCTCACCCAGATCTCTGTGATTAACACTGGGGTTCATGTGGGTCTCCCTAACCCTCTTAGTTTGCAGACAACAGGACACCACCTACCTCAGCTCCCTGTATGACCACACACCTGTGCTTTCCCCCAGGCCCGGAGCCAAGCGCCCTTTCCTGCGAAGCCAGAGGCCCCCGCCGCGCATCACCAAGCCCCAACCCAAGGGGGTGATGCTGAGGTTCAACTTCCGTGCCATGGCCAACCAGGTAGAGGAGCACCGAGGGGACCGGCCACATCCCGCACCCCACAGGAGCCTTGTTGCTTGGTTTTGGGGCTGCCTGCTGGGTTTATTTAGCACAACCCAGGAGGACAGCCCTGCGGCCTTGTTGGCTTGGGTGCTCACCAAAATGGCGGCACCTGAGAAGACTACTTGGCAGCTACAGACTCATCCCTGTTATTCCTGCTCTGTTGGTCCCTCTTGTCCCATTTGTGTGCTCTCTTTTGGCTTTGGAGGACTTCTCAGTGCCACGTTCTCCATGTTTTACACCAAGAGAGCCGTGGGGCGGGTCACAAATCCTGCTCCACCATCCTTCGTCGCCAGCTCTCCTTGTCTGGACGGTTTGTTTGCTCCCGACGCCCTGTGCTCACACGCCATCTGCTTGCTCCTGTTCTTGCCAAGGACGCCCGCTCTCTGGGGGCTGGGCACTGCTTGGAGGTTTTTCAGCCGCACACAGTCTGTCGAGCTCCTTGTCTCCGTGTGATGGGTGGTTTAATTGACTAACCGGCTGTGATGCACCCTCCTGACTGATGGGCTCTAATCAATACCCCGCTGCAAGCCCGGCTGTGCTTGGCCACGAGCCGCGGGACTGACGCGCTCTCCCTTTCCCCTGCAGACCAGCCTGACGCTGGATGAGAGGTTCTCTGGGCTGAGGAATAAGAGGCGCTTTGCAGCAGCCCGCGGCGCCCGCCGGACGGTCACCATGCCCTAACACCACGCACCCGACGTGGGGACAGCGGGCAGCAGCCCGGGCCCTGTAACAGGTGGCTCAATAAAACACGATAGATTCCCTCTGAAGATAGATGATTCAGCAACCCGCTGTCTGCTTCCTTCCGTGCATAATGAGAGAGTGATTGAGGGCAGGGATGAGGCAGCACTAGAGTCTGGGCTATACACAGTGTAGGGAGGCGGTGGAAGGGGATGAGTGGAGGTAGATTTGCTGTGCTGGGCTCCATGGTGCCGGGTCCACCCCATCCCCCTGCCAGGCACCAGAGAAGGGAGCAGCTACAAGCCTTGTCCTGCAGCTGGGACAGCAATGAGGCCTTGGACCTGCTTACCTGAGAGGCCAACAAACATGGCAGCCACACCAGGGACATGATCCAGCATTCCCCACCTAAAAGCCTTACAGCGTGCAGCTGGGACCCCCACCCAAAAGTCTGCAGTGTAGGGCCTTCCCCATCTTCATCCTGCCTCGTCAGCAGCTGGAAGGCTCAGTTGGACTGCCCTGCTTTTCTCAGTGCTGAGCAGATGGGTGGGCTCAGCCTAAATCTGTGCTTCCAATGCTGGGTAGGTCTGCACTGGGATCCTTGTAGGTGCAGCTCCACCTGTGCATAATCATGCTGATGTGGGAAGGAAGCCAGGCTGCACAGCACTTGGCCGAGAAGTTAATGAGCTGTGTTGAGATATTTGTTAATGAAGCCCCATACCAAACATGAGTTGCCGATCCATTCTCTGCCCAATACTGCAGCCAATACTGAGTGTGCCAAGCACAGCCTGTTACTGGGCCCTAAGCTGTAAGTAAGGAAGTAAATATTTGATAGACTGCTTTACGTTTTACACTGAGTGTCTTTAACAAGAGATCGGATTTGGGGTTGACTTTATAGGAATGTGTGAAATGTTGCTAGCTGGTTGATTGAGAGGTGATGTATGAATCCAATGCACTGAATAAAAAACTCATCAAACGGCACCTCTGGTTATTTCCTCTCCTTCAACAGGGTTTGGGTGCAAGCTCAGCCTCTTGGCGTGGTCCTCTTAGGGACTTTGCCTCTTTGCCCACTCTGCACCTCTTGGCAGATCAATGCAGCATTTGATCTGCTGCCTCTATTTCCATGGGTCAAATGACCTTTGAAGGAGCAAGAGGTTTTAAATAGGCTCCTTGTAAAATCTTGGTTGTTATCGCTTCTACTTTTAATGTTATCAGCAAAACTATCAGAGCAGACCTGGCTCTGAGCGCATCTGAAGCAAAACAAATGCAAACGGGTTTCCAGCCTAATGAACTGAGGAGAGCTCATCTCCATGCAAATAATATAGAAGTCACTGGAGATGAGCAGGAAATACGGTCACAAATGACAACAGCCCTGAATGCAGTTGTACTTTTGCCACAAGTATGGACAAACAATAGGAGATGTACTAAGCCTGATACCTCCTTACACCGTGCTATAAAGGCATGGAGCTATTCTGCTCATGTGTTCAGCTCAGAGCGCACCCTGACATTCCCCTCCCAGGAGATGTTTATTAGCAATCCCTACCTTATATATTTCTAAGGACTAAATGAAAATGGGAGGATTAATGATAAAAGCTATGCTTTCTTTCTAGCCTGATCCCTGCACAGGGCTCAGAGAATTTCCATGAAGCAGGATACAAAAAGTGGCTGTGCACAGAAGGACACCGAACTTACAAACAGCAGGGTCTCACAGCCACCATGCTAAACCGGAGCAGGAGGGGGTACAGAGTCATCTTGCTCCAACAGGCAGAAGAAACCCTTTCTGCTTCTCTACTGAAACAGCAGAATAATGCTTGGTGAAGTTATACCAGTGCTGCATTCTCCTCTGCTCACCTTCTTTCCAGGAGCAGAGCCTCGGCATAGCCCCATGCCTGCGTTCTGGAGGGTTATCTGTAGCTGTGATTGCCTTTGCAGCAATCAGCTGCTTCAGCTGCTGGAGACTGCAGGGCTGAAGCCAGCATGATATTTGAGATGGAGCTGTACGAGGACTCTGTGTTGTTTTCTGTTCTTTCCTAACAGTTCCCAACATTCCACTTGCTTTTGGACCCAGAGTAGCAGTTTGGGGTAGGAAATAATGTGACACACTTATGTTGGTTTAATGAAACAAGTTTCCAGGCATAGATTTCAGCTTCCCAGCAAACACCTTCTGCAGAAGCTGCTCTCACGACACGTGTAAAGAGCACACCTGGAGCAACTGCCTGCAAGAGGTGGGCCTGAGGAACCCAGCTTTACCTGATCCCTTGTGCTGACATTTGGTATTTTCTTTGCTGTTCACTGTGTGCTTTGGTTTGATGCTAAAAGCTGACTTCAATGAGTTTAACAGACAGGGAGAGAAGGCCAGCTTTTCCCACTCACCAGTTCTTGTTGATTTTAGTGCTATGTGACTGGGATTTGTGACTCCTTAGTGTTTGGGGCACTGCTGCTCCAGTAGCGCAGGGCAGAGGGCAAAGAAGTGCCTTGGGAACAGCACGGCTGTAGGGGCCTCGAGAATAGAAATGCTTTGGGCACATCCAATTCATCCTGGCAACAGAGCAGCAGCTGAGGCATGGAGCAGGGGGCTGGAGTGTGTGCCAGCAATGGAAAGAGGAGCTGCTCTCCCCAGATGCCAAGTCCTCTCCGCTAAGAACCAGCTGCAGTTGTGCCTCCAGCACTTAGCAATGGCTGCAGCAACTGCACCAGGGTTCTTGTGCCACAGTTTGCCAGGCTGGCTGCAAAATGGAGGCAGGCAGTGCATGAGCTCACTGCCCTGCACCAGCTGTAGGAGGTGTAGCCTGCTGTCAGCAGCAGTTGCTGTGTTCCAGGGGTCCTTGGAGGCACACAGCCAGAAGCCACATGCGGAGTGCTTAAAGAGAAACCTGAGATCCAAACGGTGTCTCAGGCACTGCAGCTCCTGTGAGGGCTGGGATAAGCTGAGCTTCAAGCAGAGCTCCAGCCAGGCAGGAACCAGGAGAAGAGAACCACGGTGGACAGATAACAGATTCTTAAACCCCCAGGTTGAATGGATAGGTGCCCCTCACCATGGTACAGCAATGGGCAGGATGACTTTGCAGCCAGCTCTGCTCCATGCTGTGGTCAGGACCCCACACAGATGGGGATGAAGCTCTGCTTTGTTCCCTGGATATGGGGCAGTCCCTTCCAGAATTTGGCCAATAGCCTATTCACTTCCATTTGCAAGAGAGCTGTTTTTCCACAATGCAGGTCTCATTTGCTGAAGCCTTATTCCCTCTGTTCATCTGAATCAATCCTGACCACTTTTATAGGGAAGATAAAGCTCCAAGGTGTGGAGGAAAAAGGGACAGAAAATTAGATTTGGGCTTTATCCCCTCAAGATCAGGGATTAGGATTTAGCACTGAGCCATGTTCTAAAGGAGATCCTTCCCATCTACGTCAGAACTGCTGCCAGCTCTCAGGGTTTTACTGGAAATGCTGTGATGGTGAATGCTGCAATAAAGCCCTGCTTCCTGGAGACAGGTCAGGAGGTAAATGTCTCATCTTGCCTATATTAAAAAGTAAATTCCCAATGCTGTGGCTATGCAGGGAAGACTACGGCCTGGCGGTAACTTAAAATCTCAGATGTCAGATTAAAAGAAACAACTTTTTTGTTGGATGTCATATTTGTAAGTCTACCTCCTGAGGTCTGGAGCTTGACTCATGACTCTGAAATGCTCAGAGCACGCTGAGAGACCACAGTGAATCCACAGTCACTTCTCAGTGTGGATGGGAATCTCTGCGTTGCTGCCAGCACTTTGAGACCTCCACCCTCTCATCCCCCAATGTACTTTGCCACGCTGCAGACCACACTGGTTGCAGAAGCTCATAACTCAGGCACAGCAAGAGATCTGCTCTCTCTGTAGGTCAAGACCAGGGGAGAGCAACAAGAAGATGCTCAGCTCTAAATCACACCACGCTGTAGCTATTAACCCTCCAGGAGGAGGAAGGGAAGGCACACAGGGCAAGTCATAACCCTCTCCACCCCACGCCCTCTGAGCAATGGCACTGGAACCCTCCAGCCATAGAAAGTGAGGATGTCCCCATTTCTGGCCATGAATAATGGAGGGGTACCATGGGATGAAGGAGTGTGGTGACCGAGGGGAATGCTGGAGTGCAGCTCTGCCAGGGAGCATCGCCTGTGATACCACTGTGCAGAACAGCAATGTTTAACACTAGCTACTTTATACCACGTTAAGCCTTGTGAAGAAGGTGGCTGCAGGGAGCACTCACCCTACACATAGAATTTCCCCTGCCCCAGAGCCAGCACAGCACAGTGATTCATCTGTGCATTTGCTCAAAGGTTCTCACTGTCAACCAATCCGAGGTTTCTTAGTTGACCACAGTTAGTGCTGGTATGTAGAAAATGCCTGGGTCTGAGCAAAGGCAGGAATCCCACTGCAGTACAGCATCTCCAAGCTGCCTGCTCTGTAACAACTGACAGGGCAGCACTCAGTGCTCAAGCCCCAGTTTCCATTACTACCATTCTGTAGTTACAATGCCTCCACAAGCTGGAGAATAGCTTACAAATTCCACACCTGGGGAGGGACTGAGTTGAAGTGTCCATAGGGGTGTGTCTTCTTTAACTGCAGGAGCTTGTAGGTCCTCAAGCAGCATGAAGTCAGAATGAATGGTGCAACATGCAGTGAGCACTAGTGCAGGACACGTGGCATAGCTGAGGCTTTGCTCACTGTAGGAGAGGCCAAAGTCAGGTAACTTTATTTGCACACTAGTGGTGATGGAAACTGCTTGTGTGCAATGGAGAGAGAACACAACTCAACAGCTAGAGACAGGAACAAGGACTGATTTCCTTCTCTTCATAGAAATCTGTGAGCTGTCCAGAGTTTTTTAATTCATTTTTATTATTTTCAGAAAACAAAACCACCAACTCATTCCCCCTCAGCACAAAGTAACGCAGAATCCCCAGAGATCTCAGGTTTGGGAGGAAGAAAAGCCTTCTGCAAAAAAATCATCAGCATTCTCCAGCTCTACATGAGATTAAAATGGGTGTTCCCTCCCTCAGTGATAGCTGTAGGAAGGGGGAAGGGAAAGGACCCTGACTGGGGGGCAGGGGGTGTCGCTGCATCTGCATGCACAAAGCTCCTTCTGTTGCACATCCACATTCAGGTCTCCTCCTGCAGGGCTGGGACACCCGGGCAGTGGGAAGGAAGCTGATGAGACAGAGGCATTTTGAAGCCCATCGTGGCCAAAGTGTTTCTCACAGCCGAATCACAAAGTGCTGCAGGGGATGTCTGGATGTCAGTATGTACCAAAGACCCCCTTGTTCCCTGGGTCTTCCAGGGCAGCACACCCCAGCCCTCATCCAACTGGCACAACCAATGCCTTGCTCCCTGCAGCACACAGCTGCCATCCCTACACCCAAATGTGATGAAAGCACATTTAACCACACCTTTGGAAAACTGTGTTATGTTTTCACAGCTCCACAGCAGCCCCAAGGAGTGGCTGCACTGTGCTGCTGGCTTTATGCGGTGCAATGGGTCTAACACTGGTTCAGAAGCACCTTGAATTCACACTATCAGACACATCTGGTCATGAGCCTACAGTGCAGATGAGCAACAGAGCACTTCTGAAAAGCTGCTTTTGTTTATCACCTGTGGGATGCTGTGGAGATGTCTTAGTATCCTCCCCCAGCTCTTGAAGAGAACCAGAAATGTTCTCGTGAAAACTTCATCAGAAGCTTTCACTGCTGCAAACGAAGCGGGTGAACGTTTTTATAGAGGTTATTGCATACAAACATCCTGACAAGGTGGGATATTTAGCCTTCTCTCACATTCTTTTGTATGCTTTGAATCAGGGTTCCAGACCTGCTTGACACTTAGCAGGTTCCACCCAAGCCTTATCAGTACCTGCAGGTGCAATAATGGCAGCTCCCTTCCCATGGCCATACTGCCACTGTCTGCACTCACCTGCCCACCCCTCCCCAGTAGCTGCTCAGCACTGCAAGCTGCAGTTCTAAATGCAGCAAAGGGAAATATTGAACAGCTTTTCAAAGAGTATTCAGCAAACTGTAGCAGATGGGAACTTTGTGCTGCAGTCCAACTGGTGAGAGAGGTTCTACTACACCCTGCTTGAACTTGGTTGTTCATTTTTGCACTAAAACATTCAGTGTCCCTGCCTGCAGCTACACCACCCTTGCATTTCATGTGGTGCTGACCTCAGTGCACCCTGCTGAGTGTAGGTAGTCCTTTGGCCGACCTGCTGCTTTGTCCCACAGCAGCAATGGGATCCCCTGGAGCATACTAAGGATGGGGGCAGTAGCTATACAAAGCAGTGGGCAAAAGGGAAGCACAGTTTGCACCAGGCATGCTTTTAAAGGAATGCAGAGCATCAGCCTTTTAAGTCATTGTAAGGGAAACTGTTGATCACAGCCTGAACCTCTGATTGACCACCTGAGGCAAGCAAGGAGTCAGTTGGGGGAGCACAGGTGAATGTAATTCAGCTGTGCTACCAGAAGGGGTGGAGTTTGAATCTACCTCTCCTAGATCCCATTTAAGGGCTGACCACCACTAAAGTAGCATCTTTTTCTGGAGGTTGCTCCTTTGTGGAGCTCTGGTGGTGAGCCTCAACTCCATCCATCCATCCATCCATCCATCCATCCATCCATCCATCCATCCATCCATCCATCCATCCATCCATCCATCCATCCATCCCCTCAGAGTTGGTGAGTCTTTTCCTTAGATAACCCTCTGACTATCTGTTTACAGCCATACTTGTGTTATTCTAACTACACAGTCATACAAAAACCCAACTGATCATCTGCTGTGCTACCAGTACTGAGCTCTCTTTGGCTCACTCCATTCACTGAATTCTCTTTCATTCACTCTTGCTGATGTGGGTTAATCATGTTTGCTAACCCACAGGAATGCCTGACATGTTTTTTTCTCCCCTCCTCCCCACTTTTTTTCTTTAAGCTCAGCATTCCCAGAAGTTGCTGGTTGCTTTTAAAAATGACTGACAAAGTAAAAGCTGCAGAGTGCACAAGAATGCAATGCACAGGAATGAAGAGAGAAGCCTGCATCACTTTGCTCTGTTTGCTAAACATCAGCAGCATCATCAATGCATTTCTACTCCCAATCCTGGTAATTGCACTATCCCAGCCTGCTGTGCTATTTACTTGCATTTTTGGGAGCAGACAGTCTAGAAACTGATGATGAACAGTATTACCCTTTAGCAGGCTCTATGCCCCTTTGCACTGCGTGGCTTAGCATGCATGCATTCAATGTTATCATAAGGGCTGGATGGTAAAGTGGTGAAATCATCTGAGAGTGCAACAGGCAGAAGAGGCACAGCACAGTTCATGTCCATTAGAGCAAATTCTGTCACAGATATTCTCTTTGCCAAGATCAGCCACTTTCCCAGCAAACAGAGGCTAAAAGGCAAAGAGTGTTTTTCATCCTTAGCTCCTGCTGCTCTCCTTGTTATCACTCTGTCCACGATGCTGATACAGAGCCCAGATGCAATGGAAGAACTAAACAGCAAACAAAGAATTCTCAGGTCTCTAGGAAATACTTCAGGCCAAAGATCCTCTCAACTCCTGCAGAGCTCTGGGGACAATGGGAAGGGCTGCAGGGGACCCATTCCTGCCCCCAGGCTTCCCCCATTGCTCCTTTCCCAGATGGACAGTGAGATTTGGCCTTGCTTCTTGGGTACATCTTCCTCAAAAGTGCACTTTGCATTGAGGGCAGGGCAGAGAACAGCCCAGTGCACGTTGCCAAGCACTCTGTCATCCCTTCTCACGTCATCTTCTATCTTCTACTGCCACTCTGTGCCGCACTGGCTAATGTGTTGCATTCATTCATGTTATCCCAATAACCATGTCAGCAGATTTGAGAAGACGGATTTGTTTCTGCTCTACCAACACCAACCAATGCAGGCTTTTGTTTTCCTTTCAGCGCAAAAGTATGGCGTGCTGAGGTTTACCAACAGCTTCAGAGTGGGATTTGGATCTCCATTCAGATCCTGTCTAATTTTGGATCTAGAACATAGTGCCACTGTTTGGTGAGCTTTGAGTGTCTGGCTGAGAAAAGCCTTGGGATTTATTAGAAGCCCTTGAAAAACACTGTGTTTCACTTGGAGGAAGTCACTGCTGGCTTCTGCTGAAACTGGGGTCTGCAGAAGGAAGACTGCGGTTCTGCACGTGATCAGATCAACACTTCACCCTCCCAATGCAATACTGAGATATCTGCTTTGTTCTGTATGAAGATGTTCCCGAGGGACTAATTAGTCATGGCTTCCGTTCTATTTGCCCAGCAACCTTGTTTGCCTCCAGATAGCTTGTTACAGCAGCTGCAGGAGTTCATTTGTTTCATCTGATCAATGGAAGGAAGCTGGGGAGAGGAATGCATTTGCCAAGAAGGAACACTAAGCTCTGGTATCATTCAAACATCTTGTGCTCAGAGCACCACCTGCACTTCATTATTGGGAAAATCCATGTTGTGCCAGGATCACCCCAAGACACTCAACCTTTTCCATCATTCTTTGCATCTTTGTCATTCCTGCCAAATAAAGACATCCTAGGACCTCTCCCTGAGCAATCCATAGAGCTACAGCTCACGGCATAGGAACCACAAGGCAGAGCTGGGCCCTTTGACTTGAGGAAGGTGAGGTGTAACAACCAGCTGGTGCTCAGAGGTGCTTTGAGTCCCATGGTCTGCAATAGGGCTTGAAAGAAGGTAACGTGGCAAAGGTAATGAGTAAGGAAATGGTGCATGAATGGAGATGCACAGCGTTAAATGCAGCATCACCGTGGAAAGGTTGCTTAAAGCCAGTAAGTCTTCCCCTAAACAGAAAGGCTGAAATGTCAAATTCCTGTGGGAGAGCAACTCACTTTCCCAGCTGCTCGTTATCGCTGTGGCTGCAAAGCACACACTGCTGTGCTGCCTCTCTCCAAAATGCAAAGCTCTGATTTCCCAGCACACATGAATCACAGAATAGAATCACACAATCACCAAGGCTGGAAAAGACCACCAAGGTCATCCAACCACCAGTCCACCCCCAATGACTGCACTGCTCAGTGCCACATCTACAGCATGGCTGAGGCTCACAAGGCAAAGCCAACCCATGCTTACTGCTCTGCATCACAGCCAATGCAGAGCTCAGCACAACTCTCCACAGAGCATCATCTCCCTGAAGTCCCCATCCTGAACAGCCTCACTAAGGAGGACTCCACATCAAACCCCATCGATCATCTGGGGTTGGATAGTCTTGTTTCTTGGCTAAACAGTGAATAACCAGATCTAGTGCAAATAGCTTTGGGTGATTCATTTTTGGGGTAGTGGGCACACAAACATGCTTTGCTGTAGGGCCATGGCAGAGATGTCCTGTTCTTCCCCTACTAAAGCCTTTTTCCCCAGCCCTGGCTGGCATTTGTTCCCATAAAGGAAGCTCAAGTAATTATTCTAAACAATATCCTCAGTATCTTAGTGTGGGAGGAAGACTCAGCTTTTGTTGCTGAGCCCCCTGGACAGGCCAGGCTCATGTGGGTCACTGACAAAGTGCATCTTCCAGGGTTTAATTTTGCCTTTTTCTTCTTTTTTTCCTCCCAGTTATGAATTGCAAATCCTTCCATCTACCTTCATGGGAAAACACAACCTTCTCCTCAGTCTGTAAACACCTATTTTCCACCTGTAATGGGCATTTTTCATTCTGCAAAGCCCCCAGCAGAGATCAGCACCATCCATAAAGCTCTGCTCAGTCCATGCTGCTGCTGGATACCCCCATTCTCTGCAGCACACAACACGGACCACACAGATGGAGCAGAGGGCCCATGCCTTAGTTTCTGAATTGCCTTCTGTGGGCATCTCTGCTCTTCCAGCTGCAGCTCGAAAGGAGCCTTTATCTCAGTGCTGGCACTTCTCTTGCTAGGCTGGTGGCAAGCCTGCCCCGTTGTTCTGGATAACAGCCCTACAGCCTCTCTTTGCTGGAACCAAATACCAGTAAATAGCTTTGCTCAAGGATTAAAGCAAACAAAACATTCCTGAGCTGCAAGGCCTGGATTGTTATGGGAGAAGCTTTGCTGAGAGCACAGAGTCAGAACCAGACAGCCAAGGGACCAGAGCTATGAGCACAGAGCCAACACAGCTACCTGCAGCCAGGTGGGATTACACAACGCTGCTCTGTTCCAGAATGAGATCTAAGTATTGCAAAAGCTGAGCCAGGTCTCCAGGAGATATTCATTGTGGTTTACTTGTTTTGTTCATATGAGACTTGTGAGAGTACAGATCAGCTTCATGGAAGAGTTGTTGGTGAGAGCTCTCAGCACAACATCCCAGCAACCATGGGAAGTTCTAAAACAGTAAATAATAAATGTTATACTGAAAGCAGATGCAATCTTGTGCTCTCCCCCATCACTGTCTGCAACCAGCAGAGCTCACCTATGGGGTCCCTTAAACACCACACAGCTGCCATACCCTCTGTCTGACTGTGCAGTGCAAGAGCCATAAGCAGAGACAAAAGCTTGAAAGCAGCTTCCAGGCTATCAGAGCCCCAGCAGAAGGTCCACACAGAAGCTGAGTGCCTGTGATTGCTGGGATGACACCCATTTTTACAGGAGCACAGCAAGAAACATCAAACAGAGCAGCAAGATAACAAAGCTATCCACAGCAACTGGGAACACCCATGTTCTTTTACCCTGGGATGACCAAACAAAGAACTGTGCTGAAATACCTGTGAAGTTCTAAACAGGTCGTAAGTTATCTTTAAGCACTTATCTCTTTCCTACTGCTAGTAGATAGGAAACTGAAGTTCTGCAGCACACAGCTGCCCTGCTCTGTGAGAGAAGCATAGATGTGCCTACAGCTGTGCTGCCAGCCTAGGAAAGAAGCGAAGAATAGGGGGAAGTGGAAAAAGAGAGGTGTTTTATAATGGGGGCGGGGGCTGGGAAGGAATGGGTTTTATAAATGTGATCCACAGGCATTGTGCTGGTGGCAACCAGCCCTACAGCTGAGGTGGGGAGCTCTGTGGGTCGGTTTGAAGTGCTCCTGCAGGGTTGCATTGCCTCTGCTGCAAAGCACCCCTCCAGGTTTGCAAAGAGCAAAATGGGAGGGAGCTGCTTTCAAAGAGGAAAAGCACTCATCAAGGTTGTAACTGGATTAGGCCATGCATGTAGCCTGCCTTTGTTTTATTTATGTCCATGTGCTGGGTCTTCACTATGTCAGTGAGTGCAGTGCAGGACTGTTGGGGCTGAGCATCCTGAGTCATGCCTGCTATTTCAGGGTGATCCCAGGGCAACAAAAACACCCAGCTTCTGCCTTGTATTTCTTGCTTATTTTTAACATACCCTTACCCAGTGTTCTGTCTCAGCCTTTTTAAAAGGAAATGAGACTCAGATCCCTCTGGGCACTCTTCATTCTGCCTGACCTCATGGCACTCCTCCCACCTGGTTTGCTGCAGGTGTGGATGGGGGAGAATATCAGTTATTCCCCTCTTGCAGGTACAAATCCTTGGCTGCATTTGGAAGCTTCTTGAGCTGCTGCACTTGTGACAAGTGGCCGTGTGTGCTCTCAACTCTCAGCAAACACCAGCTGAGCCTCATTGCAGGGTTGTGGCTGATCCTTCCAGGTGCGTGGCTTGTTACCAAATTGTTTTGTGGTTGCGTTGCCACATAATCATTGTTTCTGTTTGCTCACTGCCTCCTGAGGTGAGCTCCTTACCTGCTGCCTTCAGTCATGTGGTGTTTGGATGGAGCTCATTTCTTTCTGTGGGGAAAGAGTTTGCACAATAAACAAAGAGCAAGAGGGAATAGTTTCGGGCTTTGTCATGAAGCCACAGAGAAACCATGGGTTACTTTTTGATACTTCCATTGCTTGAAATGACAGACATAGAGTGTTTGCTTGTGTAGGAACCAAACCTCCAATTCTGAGACCATATTTACACACTTCTTCAACCTCAGAAGTACCACATGCCCGGAATCTCCCAATGAGATCAGACAGGATGACTGTGGGGTAAAGAAATCTCTATATCTGGATGTGAGGGTTCCAACGTCAGTGTCTGTAGCTACAGACTGGAAGGGACTTCTCTTTCTGAGTTGCTAGCTGAGAAATTGATTTAAGATTTTAAAGCCAGAATATACATTTTTTTTACACTAATCTTCATTTTCAGCAGAGACACAGTGTGCAGATAGCTCTGTGTTTAACACAGTTGGGACTGTGTAGGTATAATGCGTATAACACCATCGTTATGTCTTTGCAACTGCACATACCCAGCCCATAAGTGCTAAAGCACTCCTGCATTTTCACAGAAGCAGCGTGTCAGTGCACTGGGAAGGTACACTGGCAATTAATCAGAGCAGTGGAAAGAAGCTGGCTTGCAAATTGCATCGCAGTGCCTGGCCTTGGAGCCTGCATTGCCACATCAGCATCGACTGTGATGGCAAAGGCTGATGCCGTGGGGGGAGAGCAACAGAGCCTCACTGAGTCTAGGGCGGCTCCGAGGCTGCCAAGCAGCAGGTTACTGCCTTTTGTTATCTATTTGTCCATCGTGCTGCTTCAGTACTTAGAGCATGAAGACATATAAAATATAGTTTTAAAGAGTAAAAGAAGAAGAGTAAGTTTTCATCTGAGCCAATTAATTCCTGGCCTGGGCTTGTGTCTCTGACAAGACAGAGCAGGTACAGCAAAGACTGACACCACAAACTGGTGTGTTTCAGCAGAGATTTTCCAGATAATGTGGGTTGGAAACGTTCAGGGCTATATAGCAAAAGCAGAGCTCAGTCCTACTAGGGACGTAGCACCATTTCCTAATAGGTTGGCTGATGCAGCCATTTTAGACAGGCTGCTGAGATAATATCTCCAGTCTTGTACAACTTGCTCCAACCCCAGGTGGGGCCCAGAGTTGCTCCAAAAGTTCAAGGAAGTTCTGATGAACACAGTGAGTTGTTTCCAATGAGGTTTCCAAGAAAAGGGTGGAAGTGGGACAGAGGGCTGGGGATTAGAAGGTATGGTGGGCATGGGCTGATGGCTGGACTCAATGAACTCAGCTATCTTTTCCAACCTTTATGATTCTATGATTCCACTTTCAGACTTGGCACGCTTTACCTAGATGTAGATGTTACCTGCAGAGTCTCATGGCACAAAGATGCCCATGATGATGTGGCTTCTGGTAAGTCCTTGCTCACAGTACTCAGAGAAAATCTGCCATCTGTGTTGCAGAGCCCAGGCCAGGAGCTCTTTCAGACATGTGAGCGAAGTGCCATTAATATTAATAATGATAAATTATGCAAGTCTTCTTGCTATTAAAGGGAGGATGCTGAAAGGATGAGAAGTCCCTCTGAGCCAAAGAGCTGGCACCACTCATACCCGGGAACATCATATATGGATATATTCCAAGCTAAAGGAAAGGATATGGGAAGTCATCCACTGTCAGATATGATTATGGGATGTCATCCACTGGCAGATATGATTATGGGATGTTCAGCTGCACTAAGCAGCTTCCGCATCCTGCCCATTGCTGCAGAGTGTTTTGTAGAAGGCCAATAGCCACCCCTTCCATTGTTTTTCAATGTGAAATAAAAAGTCCTTCCTGAATTTTCCCGAGGATTAATCAATTTTTCTTTCATCTCTTTGCATTCTCATTGGAATTTTCTCATTCTGGTTCAGTTTTTGAAATCCTTCTTGTAAATGCACCCTCACGTTGGCAGGCTGTGCTGGAGTCATCCTCACTCCTTCTTGTGGTTTAACGGATTGCTCAGCTCTGTGCTCTCACACCAAATGTATGCTTTAAGATTCCAGATCATTTTTGTGGTTCTCTTGAATGTCCTCCAAGCACTCAGCATCCTGGGATATATTTACACCAGAATGGGAGCTGCTGGATGTTGTTTGCGTGTTTCTCTCCCTTCTTTTCCCTCATTTTGTTGAGCAAACTTCTGCTTTTCATGCATAGGTGATATTTCTGCAGGGATCTCAATTTACCGTGAATTAATTTGTGTTACATGAGCTGAGCCGTTCATATGCTCAGTGGGGAGCCAACTTGTTTTCTGAGCAATTTCCACTGAAAAGGAGAAGTATTTTAGGGCACTGAGGCCAGCAATGAGGTTTCAGACCACGCCAACACCAGCTCTGGGTTTGCAGCAGTCTAGACAGTGTCAGGTGGCTGGAAAGCACCGTGCCCTCCAACCAGAGCAGGCCACCAGCAGTCAACAACATGAGACATTCCTTAGTCCCGTGACCCAAAGAAGTGTATCAAAACAACGAAACTAACCCAACAAATCACCTCCCTTCAGCATCATCTGTCAGCTACTCCTCATCCCTAATAGCCTGTTCTCAATTAGGTACGTGGTGGAGCAGGTCTGGCAGCCACCCTTACATTGAGCTCCATCCTCCTGGGATGTATGGAAATAATGGGAAGGGAGCAATTGCTTTGTGCTGGATGGGGATGATGGTTGGGCCTCACTCCTTTCATTCCTGGGTTCCAGGAATTAGAAATGCTGTTTGGTTGCTTTGTTGGTCTCCCCGTGTTGCTTCTCTTGCACTGCTGCCTGATGTAGGTAAATGAAGAGGGCTGGCTGCAGAGGGGCAGCTTGGATCATTTCCAACAGCCAGTGCTTCCCTCCACCAGAGGGAAGGTGGAATGAATGGAGAGGTTGGAAAGTTTTCAGGCAAAGAGCTCTGCTGGGACTTAAACAAATGGCAACTATTCAGCAACATGTTTTAAAGGTTTTCTGCTTGTGAGTGAAGATGACCATAGAGGCTTCTGCTAGATTAGTTAGTATGGACCTTCCATCACCGCTATGGATGCACACTGGGGAGAGAAAGAGGGAGCAGCTTCTCTTGTCCTTGTCATGCCCTGAATTTTATGTGTAGAGGAGAAATGCGTGCAGAGATGTTGAAGTCCTTCTGCGTGGTAATGAAAATCTGATAAGAAAAGGAAAAATTGGAACACTTTGCTTACTTCAAGCTATACCAAGGCAGTCTGTATGTCAAAGAGCACTTCTCATTGTGTGTCACATTAGTTTGTTTCTCCCAAGAGCACAACAGTTTGCTCTCCAGACCATTGGGTCCCTGCTGGTTGATCATTCCCAGCAGTACAGGGATGTGGCAGCACTGCAGGATGTATTCTCTCTGTTTCCTGGAGAATGGCACTCTCCTTGGTGAGAAATGCTCTTTGTAGGACTCTGAATTTCAGCAAACACCACTCACAACCTCACCACAAAAGAAGCAGCTGGGTGATATGCTACATGCTGGAAGCATTTCCCTGCTATAAGGCTTTGCTGCTTCATTGCCTCAAGCAAAGATTTTGTTACAGGAGAGGAATACTTGACCTTTCTTGTGCCTGTACACCTCAAAGAACCTCCTGACCCAACAACATAGTTAAATTGTCATAGTAAAAAAGCCACAGTAAATGGATGAGCTGCTTGCTGCGCATCCAGTTGGTTCAGGTAGGAAAGAAGCACAAGGGATATAGCAAGTTTGGGAACTGCATTTCAGTTGGATCTTTCCCACAGCATAAATTGATGCTATATGAGCAATTGCCCTGACCTAATGCTGCAAAACATTCACTCAACATGATATGTTCAGCTTCGTGATTCACCTTGTCTCGTTTGATTTGTGCAGACACCCGTGCAAGCAGGGCTTGCTAGCATTAACGTTTGCAGTGGCTGCTCTTCTGCCAAATCAGGGCGCCTGTGATACAGAAGGGACAGTGGTTATCAGGTGCCTCCCTTGTAAATGGGGTCAGGCTGCTCCATGCTTGCTCCATGCCTGGTTGCTCCCTTCTCTTTGCTCCCCCCCACCCAAGGGACAGGAGCTAGCAACCGGTTCACAAACAGCTCTCTGTCTCAAATGCATACAGAGCAGTTACTGACAAACAAATACATCAATAAAAAAAGAAATACGTGTTCATTTGTGGGTAACTCACAGGCAGAGAAAAGCTGGTCTTCTGTGGCCTGGTGAGATGTTTGCAATGAATAATTCAATCAGTCAAAGTGCGTTTTCTAGTTAAGGAGAGCAGGAAGGGAGATATGCTAGCAGCAGCAGTGTGTTGTCAAGCCAAGTTGAAAATGAAAGGAAGAAGTAGGGCACTTTGCTGCTTCCCCTCCATCCCTTGCGTTGCTGCCCAGGAAAGTCGAGGCCTTTGGAAAGTGGGAGTGCTTTGCACTCTGGCAGGAAACTCCAGCAACAAAAGAGAGGGCAAGGCGGCATCCTGTTCATTCCTTGGTCTTCTGGGGTGGGTCCAAGCACATCATTGCAGTCACTGCATGTTTCTGTTGAGGTGGTGCCCAAAGGCCCCTTTTGGACTGAGCAGGGGCTGAGGCAGAGCTCTGCTGGAGGTGATGCGATGGCCGTGTCACTGTCAGGAGGTGAGCTCTGCTTTCTCTGCAGCTGTCCATGCTCACACCAGCAGCGGGATTATGCAAACACCAGCTGGTTTCAAACGTGCTCATGTGAAATTTAGGAGCAGCTGGCAATTAGGAGAATGGGATTATCACAACAGGTTCCTCACTCCACTGCGTGGCAGTCAGCAAGGCACAGCGTGCTGCCTGTCAGCTGCACCAGAGGAATGCTGCTCTTTGCATCACCTGTTGGGTGTATGCGCTGAGATGGGGGTTTGGGTGCACACAGGGGTGTGATACGGAGCAGAGTTCTCCCTGCAGCTGATTGTGAGGTGTTTTTACAGAGCTGAGCCTCAGTTTTCTTATCTGTTCTAGGGCCACAAGGGCCATTAAGCTCCTTAGTGAAGTGCCTGAGATACACGGGGGAAATCCCCTTGATAAGATGAGAATTTGTTATTAAAACATTTCAGATCGCTCCATGATTGTTTCCAAGCCCTGTGTTGCAACACAGTGGAAAAAAATGTTCTTTAATGCCTCTTTCTTCTCATGGCTGCCATGTTGCAGCACTCGTGGATTGCAGTTGGTTTAATACTCTTCCCAGTTTATGCTTCATGCTCCTTTAAGCCACCACCACAGCTTGCCATTACCTGTGTACTTCCATCTGGGTGGTATGGAGATGCAGAGGTCTGTCTGATGTGTGCATGGCAGGGTGTGTTAATGCCCTGTTTTATGAGGCTGGCAGTGCTTGCTGACTTCCTCTCCTGCGGAGATGAGATGGAAGCTCTGTGCTCCTCACCGGAGCCTCCTCTGACCTCTGCTGCTGTTTGTTATCCATGCACCAGAGGCCAAAACTAGGGGTGGTTATTATGCAAGTTATTCAAGGATAGTAAACAGAAATTGTGTTAATCAGAGTGTAGCGAAACAGTTCAGCAAAGCTTATCTCAAGTGCATTTGAAACATCTTAGTGCATAGATGGCACCCATCCATCCCATTTCCCTTGCAGTATCCATCCCATTTCCCCCTCCCTGCCTTTCTGCACTGTTGCTGCTCCTTGCAGACTGATGGAGGTCAAGGTGAACTGCCAGACCAAGATTTCAAGCCTTGTTCTGGTGCACTTGTTCTCAGCCAGGATTTATGTACCCAGCATGTTCACTGCTTGGCCTCTGCTTCCTCTGTTGCCATTATGTTAAGGGACCAGTGAGGGTGACAGCAAAGAAAACAGCACTCAGCAGCTATTGCTCAAGCAAAGGAAGAAAGCTGGGGAAGGACAGCATGTTCTCTCCAGGTCCATGACATATCCTGCTCCTGTTACTGTGGAGGCTGCAGAGCTGAGTCCCCAGGTAAGGCTGCTGCAGCCATATGCCTGTGGGATGTGTGCACAGTGTTCCCCTGTCAGGCCCATATCCATATGTGTCCCATTGCATCTGAAGGGCGCTGTGCTGCTCTTTGCAGAGGTGCCCCTCCTTGGCAGCTCCCCTCTCTGGTGGGTGAGGGTTGGTCTGCACATGGGGCATTCAAACATCCATGAGCTCGGTGGAAAAACTATTAAGCAGTAGGAAGCAAAGATTTCTCCACAACCACTGAAAAGTGCGGAGTCAGACCTTTAAAAGCAGACTTGGCAGGAAAAGAAAGAGAAACTCTGCATGGACAAATCCAAGAACAACAGAAAAATGTTTTCCTTTGCCCTTGTCGGGTTAGAGCACTGCCTTTCCGGACCAGCAGCCTGCCTCCCTGTCTCTTGCTTGTGTGTTCTCCATCCACTTCTGCCCAAAATGCATTCGGAAAGCTAAGCAGCCCTGCAGGGGTAATGCTAACTGATGTGCAGATTGTCTGTACCAAAACGTGAGAGGAGAAAGAAGGAAAAAGTCAGCCATGGGATGGCACGCAGTGTGATGCCCATCATCCCAGTGGGGGTCTGTGGAGCAGGGACAGCCCTGGCAGCCCCTATGGCAGCAGCTCTGAGCGTGTGGGATTGGGGCAGTGATGGATGCTTCTTTCTAACCTCACAGAGCTCTGGGCTGCAGAGGGCAAATGAAGAGTGTAAAGGGGAAGCTGCTGCTCAGGGGATGGGGAAGGAAAGGCATTTGGGAAATGGTTACTTGGTTGAGCTCAGGTTAGTAATGGTGGGGAGAGAGAGCTCCCTCCTGCCCCTTCACAGAAGCACAGAAGCGAGCATCTTGGTTGCTTCCAGGATTTGAGAGTTTTCATCATCCATTTCTGCTCTTGGGTCCCAAAAGCAGACTGTTTCTACATCATAACAATTCAGAGTGAGGAACCCACTGCATCCCACTTCCACGTATGTTTATAGGGTTGCAATGAGGCAGTTCAACTACAGCACATACGTACCCTCAGTGGGCCCAGAGCTGCTCCTTGAGCCCAGCACTCAGCAGCTCAGGGAGAAGGGTACAGCACTGCTGTGGGCAGCACACAGCTGCTCCGTGGTTTGTAGAGGCTGATCAGCAGGGAGCAGCACACAGTGTGCATGCAGCCCTTTTTTCCTGCCATAGCAGAGATGGTGCTCTGTGTGTCTGAGCATTTATCTGCTCCGGCTCTCTCTCAGCCTCTATCCTGGCTGTTATTTCTGCACATTATCTCCTTGTGCCATGTATCAACAGCAGCTTCCCTGCTCAGCGTGCATCGTGCCAACCCTTTTCCCCGCTGCTGCAACCTTTTCCTGTGTCATCCAGCACTGCAGCCAACATCTGAGTAATGCGACAGCAACCATTGCCCAACCCAAAGCCCACTGTGCTCTGTCTTCAAAAGTACTTCAGACCTGGGCTGCTCTGAGAGAAGAACATTGTCCCTCCTGTGAGCCACCCAAAAGCTGCTCCTTTGGGTGATATCCTCAGATGCACACCCAGCTCCAAGAAAAGCTCTAGAAGTCAAAATTGGAGAGGTTTGCTCTGCACTCAGGACTTCTGAGTGTAGCTGCCCTCTGGAGCATGGTATTTCAGTGCCTTTTGCACTTTGCACAATAGCAGTAACATGAAGAACTCTCCCATGCACAGCTGGTCTAAATAACGATGAGTGTGAAACATAAACAGACTTTTGGGTTGCATGCATACATCCTGCTGCTCTGGATGATTTCCAGATGCAGAACACAGTGAGCATCAGTTGACTACTCATAAACTATTGAGAAGGGATGCTGAACTGTTTCTGTATCCTGGTAGTACGTACACTGTGTTTGGAGAAAAGGTGCAGGGGTGGCTTCAGTTTTGAGCTCACATTTAGTGGAAAGATGGAGGCAGTGAAGAGCAGTTAGAAATAGCTTGGCCTACCGTTCCTTTCCTTCTTCTGGAATACCTATTAAATGACAACACAGCGATGTGCTGAAACAAACATGCAAACAGCTCAAGCTCAGAAATGCTTTGAGAATTCTTTCTTAAGAGAGAGACAAAGGAGACAACCTGCAGCTCTGCATTAGGGGCAGCGCTCTCTCCCTGCTGCTCTTTTACCCCTCTTTGCACCCATTCACTGCAACCGCCTGCAGAGCCAGCAGTGCTCCAAGCCTGCACTTGTGCGTGACCCATATGCATCATCCAAAAATGAGAGCGTTGCACCCAGGAGATCAGCCCTGAGCCATTTCTGACAGGAGTTAATCTATGGCACGGGATCTGCTGAGGGATGGAGGATAACGGGGTCATTTGTCAGCCTGTCCAATGTAGTTGGCTTATGGATAAGATTTCAGCATCCCAAATATTCTGCAAGTGTCGTCTCAGCCAACCCTATTGCAATATTGCAGGCACTGCCTGGCAGCCTCCCTTTGGGCAAGGAGCCACAGAATCACAGAGCTGCAGCAAATAACTGAATACTGCTCAATAATGCATTGAATTGAATGGTGCTTCATTGCTGTCACACCAGGCCCTGGGGGGGAGTTGAGGGTCTGTACTTCGTATTGATGCTATTGTTGACACTGAAGCCAAAAGCTGCACGCAGTCAGTCATAGGAATGAGCTGAGTGAGAGGTTTGTTTCGTTTCTTTCTTTGTTGGAACACAGAGGTTAGTACATATGTACCAGTTGTGTTTATTAGTGGGCTTAACTTTTCTCTCCTCTGAAATCACACATGGCACAGCTCCTCTGACTGCTCGCACAGTTGTTATTTGATTTTTCACTGTGATGATTTGATTCTTAAAAAACACAGTTGCAAGCAGAGGTGTATTCCATGTATCACTGTAGTGGAAGCAGTGATGGAGCACCTGGTGGGAAGGCAGGACCAACCCAGGGGAGCCCAGGTGTCTGCATTGTACCTGAGTGATGGAAGGGGGGCAGTCAGGATCCACCCCTTCCCACACCTAACTTAAAGGTTGGCAGTGGAGAAGGAGGGCATCTCTTGCAAGAGATCCCTGCCTACCTGAGGCCTTCCAAAAGCCAGCGCTTCTTTTCCTTTGTTACTGTGTCTGGTGCATTTGGGCTCGTTCTCATTTGCTGTAGCCAAAGCCTTTGCCACCCAGCTATTATCATCCCATTGTAGCATTACAGCTGTAAAGATGATAAGCCTTTTGATTTCTATAACCCTCACAGAAGATTTAAGGGTTCTGTAATGCCTCACAAGTAAAGGCAGCTCCAAATACCTCCTGACCTACTTGATATCCGCTGAATTATCTATATCTACGGACTCTGCTGTGGGGGAGACCAGCTTCTTGTTAGGAGTATAGAACTTCTCCTGAAGCACAAGGGGCAGTTACCTGCACTGCTTAGTGCTGCACTGCATGGCCCAGAGCATCTCTGCTGAGCAGGCCATCAGGAGGAGCTTTGCTCCAAGCAAGAGTTCAGTGACTTTGCTCAGCCTTTTGCCTCTCACCAGAATATTCTTGCCTGCAGAGTTGTTTGTTTGGATATTTGTGGAAGGTGAATCATAACAAAGGAATGGCAGACACAGCTGAACAGGCTGCCTCCTGCTCCTCCTCCTGGCAGCTCATTTTAGGAAAACGCCGGCTGATTTACTGCCATTGACATCCCAAATTGTACAGAAGAATTATTCCTTCCCAGACATACGTGTTTGATTTCTCAGACTCTGCTGGTCAACAGGGGGGCTATTGCATAAAGGAAACAGCTAAGCACAGTGTGAGCAATGCCACCTTTCCCTGTTGTGCTGCAGAGATGTGTGCGGGTTGAGGAGGAAGGGCAGTGCTTCCCCCAGCCCAGGCATGGTGCAGCCATCCAGGTAGGACTGTGTGGGTCCTGAGTTCTGTGGCCCGTGTCCAAATGGCATCAGAGCATCATTATGGAATCACTTCTGAACACAGCGTCTCCAGATTCTGCCTGGCAGCAGTATGTGTGTAAGGCAGGGATGGCCAAAGAGCTTTGTGCTTTGGTGCTGGGTAGGGCACAGCTCACCTGCACTTGGATCAAGTTTGCTATTATTATTCTCCTAAAGAGTAGTGATGCATTAGTATGGGAAGCCCAGTGGGCTGGTGGAATCACCATCCCTGGAGGTGTTCCAGCACCATGGAGATCTGGCACTGTGAGATGTGGGTCAGTGGGCAAAACTGATGGTAGGTGGACAGTTGGATTAGATGATCTTAGAGGTCTTTCCTAACCTTAATGATTCTATGAGAGATCTCTTGCTTAATCTACTACAGTTGGAACCACTCAAGGACACCAACTTTTTGGCTAGTTCTGACACTACTTTTCCACTGCATCCAAAGTTTTGATGGCATCTCATTTGTTGGCATTAGCATCCACACCCTGCAAAACTTTGGATGCTAATGCCAACAAATGAGCCGCCTTCACTATCACCATTGGGGGAGTGCAGGACCTTTCCTCGGTGCTCCCCACCTGGTGTCTGGATCCATGGGGTGACTCTGGGAAGTGAAACAGAAAGCATTCCTTGTGTCTGAGATTTAGATTAGATGTCAAGGGAAATTTTTCACCAGTTAGATGGAGAGGAACTGGAAGAGACTGCCCAGAGAAGTTGGGGATGTCCCAGCCCTGGAGATGTTCAGTGCTGGATGGTCCCTGGGCAGCCTGGGCTAGTGCCTGATTTAGACTGTGTCAACCCTGTCCAAGGCAGGTGGTTGGAACTGGGCAATATTTGGTGTGCCTTCCATCTGAAGCCTTTCCATGATTCTATGATTCAATGATCTCCACTCCTGGTAATCACAGCATGACTCAAAATGCTCCTCTCCAAAACTCTTCAGAACCAAAGACCCCCCTTCACTCAGTTGCTTGCTCAGTGTTTTATTTGCTGGAGAAGCCTTATCTTGTATCTGAGCAAGGGGCAAAGTAGTGTACAGTGAGATTCAAACACTCCTGCATGGGGAACCTGCACAACACTGTTTCTACATTGTCTGTTTTCCCCTCTCTCACCTTGAGACCTCCGTAACTATTAGAAGAACTATTTGAAGATGCGTATTTTCCACTGGAAGTCACCTGTGGTATGAGGGGAGTACAGCACAGCGTTAGGAAACACAGCAATTAGATTTCAGGTTGAGCCAAGTGCTTTTGGTTGCACAAGATGACGTATTCTTCCCCACCCCATCCTGCCAACCCAAACCTGTTCTTCTTTCCTCTGCTGTTGTTTTGACCACCGAGCATGCTGAACACTCCCATTCCTGGGGCTGTTCCTGGGTAGCTGTAACACCAGTGCAATTTGTGGACTTGGTCACATTTTTCCCCACTTAGCATTCTCCTTTGCCTTGAGCCCTCGGGGATGAGGATTTGGAGCCTTAGTCTCTGCTTTCCAGCACATTTTCTCTTTTGCCAGTTGTTAATCTGACCTCACCAGGTCCCCTGGGTGTCATTCAGAGACAAAGCCATGTATAGTGTGCCCTCACTTTGCAAGCCCAGAGGTTGCAGAGGATGGTAAGCTTGGCAAAGCATTATAGAGATGCATTGCAGCACAGTGAGATGCTTGGCTTCTGGTTCCTTTCCTTTCTGCACTTTCTTTCACACCGATTTTCAACACTTTCTGCTTCAGAATGGGTGTTTATCGCACACTTAAAGCCTGTCGTCAGCTCATCAGGGCCAGACACCGACCCGCACCAACAGACTGATGGAAGTTTCAGTGTCTGTGGCTTGCTAAGTTCTCCTGACCTCCCAGCACCGAATATTTCCACTCCCATCCTCCTGCCAACACCTGCCGAGGGTACAGAAAGGTCATAGGAGACAGTCCTCATTGACAAAACCCCCAGTGTAGGCAGCTTTACAGGAAAGCTGGCATATTATACGTGCTGCAGATAACTGCGCTGCTAAGAGGGAGATAGCACAGACAATAAAATTCAAACAATGTGTGTTTGCCCAGCAGCATGTGAATGCACAGCAGGCTGCCGGAGGGAGCAGGGAGCAGCTCGTTCATGGTCAAGGCCAGAGGAGCAGTAAAGGAAAACTCAGGGATGGCCTTACGGACCTCTGGTTAGATGTGCATGGGGGAGTAAGGACTGTCCCCATCCGGACTGCAGAACAACAGAACCATAGAGGTTGGGAAGGACCTCCCAGTCCAACCTCTCCCTAAAGCAGGTTCCCTACAGCAGGCTACTCTTGTGGTGAGGGAGGGAGTACCACAGTCTCACTATGGAGCAGCTGCTTTTAATAAATGCCACGGGGCTGCAAATCACTTTGGCACCAAGCTGGGTGTGCAGGGATGGGTGCAGCAGGTGAGCCCTGCACTGCCAGCTGTCTGTACTGCAGCAGCTGCCCTCACCAGGCTCTGCCTGCACAGGCTGTTTCAGCAGCTGTTCTCCCTAATCCCCCCAGCACTTGTTCACACTCCCTTGGCACCACAGTGCTGGTGGCAATGGCTGCAGCTCTGCTTGGCTGGAGCAGCTGGGAGTGCAGGGAAGGGCGGCCTCCAAGAAGTCTTTATTTTCATGCTGATAAAGATCAAAGTTTTTCTCTCCATTGCTCTGCAGCAGTTCCTGGCTGGAAACTGAATCACCTGCCCCCAGGGGTGGGTGCCACGCTGATAAGGCAGAGCTGCACGTGATGCCCAGGGCAGGTTGCAAAGGGCAGTTTAGGACAGAGGGAATTTGTGCCCAGGGCAGAAGGCAAAGCTCTTGCTAAGGGTCATCTGGATCACAGCACGTGCATCACTCGTGGGCTGGCCTGTAGGAGACTTTTGCTTGCATTATCACTGCTTTTCCCCATTTGTCACCCTCTAGTTGTGCTGTCACCTCTGCCTCCATGATTATGGCCCTAAGAAACCCTGTGTACTCCGCAGGATGTTGCTGTACAATGTGATTCTGTGATCAGGAATGATCATCTTGTGAGAAGGAGGTGCCAGGGACTCCAGCTGAGTTTTAAACCTAGGGGGTTGAGCATGCATGCAGGTACACAAGGAAAAACCTTCGTCCCAATTGGGGTTGTAAAACCACTACGCGCTTCTTTGCAGCATAGCACAAAGGGTTTCTTTGGTACTTCCCACACACAGGGTGCCTTCCAGCTCCCAGTTCTATGAGGCTATGGTCTCCACTGGGGAAATCAGAATGTTTTTCCCACTTACAGGATGGGAAAACAAGTTTGGCTGGGGAAACCAAACACAAAAACAGTAGTTTTATTTTGAGTTGACTTGAACGCTTGCAACACTTTCAACCTCCTTGAAATGTTTGTCTTCACGTTTGGAACAAAGTGTCAAGTGACGCTGCTTAAAAAGTATTGCACTTGAATGTATTCTTAGAGCTTCTATTCCCCGGTGAATATGAGCGAGATCTCCAGGTCTACCAGCCAGCATCACCTTCAGAATGGGGTGAAAAAAGGAAAACAGCTGTGTGATCTCCTGCTCTTCCAGTATAATCCTTAAATAATTGTGTTAATGATTAAACAAAACCCACAGTGCACACAATCCATTGCAGTCATTGGCAAATAAAGCCATGTTTCCCCAGAACACGGCATGGCTAGCTGGCCTGACCAATCTATCAGACAATATTGCAGTCATCGCCATTGGATCAAGTGTGTTTCAGCAGACAAAGCTGGTATTAGCTGCTTAGCGGCTGCGTGAGACGGAAATCCACCTCAGATTTTCTCCCAGCACCAATCTGATGGATCATGAGCATATAATGACTGGAAAAGCCTCTTTCTGCAGATCAGGAGGGGATATTTAGTGGCTGAAAAATATACGTATGTGTTAATGCCTTTAGCAGTGCTTCATTCTCAAATTCCTTATGAGAGACACGCGTTAACACAAGGCAAAGTCAATCATAAAGAGATTTGGGGTCAATGAAACCTAAGGCCAATTGTCACTCATTGCTTGTAGCAGCCTTTTATTTTTCATGGCACTGTGCTTAAGTATGAGATAAGATCTCTCTGGGGGACATACGTGTTACTTCATCCTTCACAGGAGCTTCTTCCTCCATGTGGGGCATGGGATGGTGGGAGCTGATAACACTGTGCTTTGTCTCCATGTGGAGCATGGAAGACGCTAGAACTGGAAGGTAATGCATCAGTGGGATGCAGAACATGGATGTGGCCACCTTAGATGCAAGTTGGGCCCTCGGAATTCCTTGGACCTAACAAAGTATGTCTCTGGAGAAATGCAGCTTTGGGCTCTTGCAATGGATTTGCTGCTGGGGCAAGGATATAACAGAGATGTGTACAGGCCCAGCCCTAAATGATAGAGTGTGGGACTGACTTTACTTGGCAAGGTCAACAGCAGAGGCTCCCAGTGCCCATCTGAGGACCTTTCTGTGTGGGCCAGTGTGCCCAGAGCTTGGTTCTTTCACAACTACTCCCCATGCAAAAGCAGAGGACCTCTCACTGACTGGAGGACATGCAGTGCCCTTGCTTGAGGACAACACAGCCTGTTTTCTAATTCTGCCAATGCTTAGCCCACTAGAGCTAGAGAACCTTTCTTTCTTTTTTTTCTTTCTTTCTTTTTTTTTTTTTTTCATTCTTTCCCCAAAGAATATCACTTTCTTCTGTTTTTATGCCACGTTGCAGCTATGAATACCCTTCTGTCCCTATCAGCACTAACAAAGAGAGCAAGATGGGCTGCTGGTGGGAGGAATTCCGTCCTGGAGCTGCTGCTGAGAAATACTTTTTATGAGCTGTTTACTGTCCTCTTCCAGTAACCGACTCTTTTTTTATAGAGCATATTGGTCAAAACCTGCAGACTATTGTGAGGCTGCAATGTGAAATGCCAAGACAGCTCCAGACACAAGCTGCTGGGATGGGAGTTCTGGAAGTGCAGGAGATGAGGTTTCTGCTCACCCATCCTAATTGGCAGAAATGCTTTTCAATGCCAATAGATCAAACATCCATGCAAAAGACAGAGAGAATTCACAGATATTTGCCCATCCAGATGAGTTCTTAGCCTTCTTCATTGCTGAGCACACACACGGGTTAAAGCACAGCTCTGCTTTTGGAGAGCCCCTCACACATACCATCCCAAGGCTGCACACTGCTCAGGGGACTAACTGAAATCCAGCCTGAAGGCCTGTGCTTGCTCTCAGACCTGCAGACTGCTTTTGTAGCAAAGTTTCACGTTTCCTAAGGTGGCTGTCATCACAGTAGAGCTGTTGGTTTGTCCTCATCTCGTCCCACTTAGGAAACATTAAACATTAGCTGCAGACTACTGGCTGAGGAGGAGGCATATGGAAAAGACTTTCTGCTCTATTGGAAATAAGCGTGGCTGTGACTGCAGAATGCAGAGCAGAGGGGAAATGAGCTGGGCTCTTGCCATCTGAGGGCTGATCATTTTACAACACAGAACTGCAGTTTTCTTTTTTTTCTTTTTTTTTCTTTTTTTTGGAAGAAAATATGCCTTGTTTTTAAAATGAAGCTTGCAGTAGTTTTGATGTTGATTAGTCACTGTTCCAAGTGAGGTATGCGGAGGGTTACTGACCTGCAGCCTAATGTAAATGATTTCAGCAGCTGACAGCCACGTACTGCAATGACCCAGCTACCTAATAACCTTGCCTAGAGTCAGGCACCAAGAGAAAAATTCATTTTAACATGTCTGGATCAGCAAAAAATAGAACAGCAAGGGCTGAGCACAGGGAGTACAGTGGTGAGGTGGGGAGGGAGGGAGCTCTGCTGCCAACTGGAGCCAGCACTCTGTGTGCTGCTTCCCTGAGGATAAATCCATGCTGCTGTGCAGTGAGGACAGAGCTGAGCACCTCTTACCGGGCTGAGGTTGGGGCTAAAGCCGTTGCACACAGCACATCCTGCAGCTGCTCCATGCATCGCTGCTATACTCGCTGTGCTGAGTGGAGTTCTGTGCAGGTGAGGAGAGAGAGAAAGCCCAGCCTGGCTGGTGCTGCAATAACCAGAAACTGCAGTCCCAGAAAATGGGGCTGGAAATCCTTGGAGAAGGCGGCTGCTCTGTTCCATGCCCCATAGCAGGATCACCCCAACCCCAACCACTGATTGCTGTTTGCCCTATCCCTGCAGTTCCTCACGCTCTTCCCATCCACTGCAAGCAGTTCCTCTGCTCTCTGCCCTGTCCTGCACATCAGTTACAGTGAAAGCCTCTTTATTCTCAGCCACTTCTCTCTTTATCTTCTGTGACCATAGCAATAGCACTTGGAGTATGCAAAGCTCTGATATGTAAATGTTGTCCGAGGCACCAGCAGCCACCCACCTTCACACTCAGGAGAGCATCCCTGCTTAGCACTGTGCTGGGACACAGCAGCTCAGCCCTGCAGCAAAGCAATCCTGCAGTGTCAGGGTGCTTGGACAGCTCTGCGGGACACAGGAGGAAGAAACAAAGCCTTTAATCACTAGATCTGCAGGAGAAACTGTTCTACTTGCTGTGCTCTGGCCACTGCCTTGGGTTTCCTGTGCACTGGACCCAGCCAGAGCTACACAGGTGTTTGCTTTGGCAAGATGTGGTGCAGCCTGACCTCAGAGCTGTGGACAGCCACCTCCAACCCCAGCCTGGAACATGGTGAGATGAAAGCAGGTCCCCAGTCTCCTACTGGGTATAAGGCACACATGGCCTGTGCAGATTGCCCCCAGCACCCCGGGTTGCACTGGGAGCAGCTCTTGCAATGTGGCCTGAGGGCAGCAGAGCAAAGGCATCCATCGCAGGCAGACGGCATCACTCACACTGCTGCCTTCATACACAGCGCAGCGCCTGCGCAAACACACTGCACAAAGAGATATCCAAGTAAGGACAGGCTATTTTTCCCCTTTGGTAAATATCCTTATCCAAGATCAGCAAGTGGGAATTCTGTGTGTCTTATCTCGGTCTGCAATTTTCCTGCTTTGCACAGTCATTAATAATTCCCTATTTATTAGCACTGGCACATGTCCACGCTGTCTCCCAAGCGCCAGGCTTGCAGGAATGCAGACAGCACTGCTCTGCTTCCTCTCACTGTGGGGTTGGGAGCTGGTGGGATTGCAGAGTTCTGGAGGAGCCGGGGGAGTTCTGTGGCAGTGTGAGTGAAACGGGGGAGGAGACAAGAGGTAGAGGGAAAAATAAAACAGGGAAGGTGAGAAAAAGGTTTAAAGGAAAGGAGAATACAATATCCAACAATGTATTATGGACTAGGAAAAAATAGCTGCAATTTGGCTGTGATCAAATGGAGGGAATATGAAGAACACTAGAGGAGGTCAGAGCCCTCGAGAGGCAAAAACACTTCCCCGGTGGTTGAGCACAGCCTTGTATTCTCATCCACAGCTGATGGATGTCACTCACCAGCTGCCATGCAGCTCTTTTGTGCCTTACTTAAGCTTCGGCCAAGGGAAGGCAGAGAAGGCTGGTGAGGACCCAGAGCTGTGCAGGTGAGTCCTCTGTGGACACCCTGTCCACATCCCAGCTCTTTCCATTTCAAGCTTCCTTACACCATGCAATGAATATTGGGTGTTTTATTTCCCCCCTTCAGTCCTGTCCCAGTGCAGAACCAGCTGCGTGAAGTACCGCCTTGGTATCACTCCCAGCATGCCAAAACTCCTGCCTCCTCCTCTCCCAAACTCCTCCTAAAAACTCATTCTGGAGGGATGTTGTCCAGCTCCAAACATGCTGGCAGGATTTAAGAAGAAGCCGCAGTCATAACCATGCTAACACCTGCAAAATACTCAACCTAGGTAACTGACCCAAGTGCCCTAAAGGCAGTTGCATGGGTAGGGACTGTATATTCCACAGCCTGCCAGCCAACTCTGCTTGGTTGTGTGTTTGACCTTCTGCTGCTGGTGCTCTCTAGAAGCACAGTTTGCTGTGCAGACAGTTGTTTGCACCTCAGAGTCTGGCCTTGCTGGGTCAGTGCATTAAGTAAAGATACAAAAGCACCTTCTCACTGCCGTGCTGTGTTTTGTTCTGAGGTTTGTTTGGTTTTTTTTGGTCTACAACAATGAAGGAGGGAAGTTCATCCTGTTGACGGGAACTGCAGATAAAGGCTCAAGGCAGCCTCTCTCCTGCGGGCTTCAAAGGTCCGTGGACCATACAAACAGCAGGTAGGGCTGCACAAAGACACGACACACAGCTCTGCCTTGCTGCTTCTATACTGGATGGGCAATCACTGCAAAACTCTCCTTGACGAGAAACGCACCACAACATACAGTAGAAAGTAGAATAGAGACAGTGTGAAACACCAGGTGACCCCAAAGGCCCACAAGCAAGCAAGCAGGGGCAATGGTGGTTTCACAGTGTGGTGCAGAGTCCCACCATGCGGCACAATACTGGGCAGTGGGGGTGGCAGCAGTGGTTGCATTGACCAGGTCTGCTGGATACACTGATATTTATTTCCCCAAAGCTCATTTTAAGCAAGGAAGTGCCCAGAATTATTTGAGTAAGTGTTTCTAGCAGCACATAAATCCAGTTTGCTCCACCCCCAAAACATGATGCTGATTCCCATCTGCTTTTATTACTATTATTATTACTATTTGCAATAAGGAAAAAAGCAGTTCCAGCTTATTACCGCACCCATAGTGCTGCTCTGTTGTTCTCCCTGATTGATGACAAGTGTTTTGGACATGAATATTGCGGCCCCTCAGTTCTGCTAATGTTGTAAATAAGTGCCCGCAGAAAACAAAACAAAGACCTAGTTGAGAACAGATGCCCTAATTCTAATGGCAGGGCTTCCCACCAGCTCCTTTAAGGGCTGCTTCTTTAAAGCCCGCTTCTGATGTGGGCTTTGCTGCTCCCTCCGTATGCTTTGCAGCTCCTCTGCACACCCCACATCACACACACACGTTTTTAATGACCTTGCCTTCCCTCCATCCAGATTGTTGCCACCCCTCAGCTACATTCTATGAGGGTTTAAAGGAGCTGCTTTACACGTGGGATGTCAGGCATACCTTGAAAAGACGCCCACCATGCGGTGCTGGGCTCCATCTCTGAGGGCCGTGTTGTTTCCTCTATGCTGGTTTCAAAAGGCACCATCTCCACTTAAGCAAAACGTGGTTTTCCTTGGCAGTGGTGCAGCAGCTCTCAGCCTGAAAGCAGGGAGCGCTGCCACCAAGCAGACAAGCATTATTTACCCTCACAGTCCCCTCATTTCACGTGACTATTGCCATGATACAACAGCCGTATGCAAATAGCCATAATTATCAGCTAAATGTACGTATTATTCAGTAACACAGCCGCATGAGAAGACTTCACATTGGTGCAGTTACATCTGTGCAGGGAAATGCTACAGATGTATTACTGAGCTGCCGTAAGGGAGGCTTCCATTTAAGCAGGCGTACTTACAACTCATGTAACTCACTTGTGTAGCACTGAGCCCGCAGAGGGTCAGTGCTGCTCCATGCCATGCCCAGCTGACACACATCTGCAGATTACCTAAGGATGGGCAGCTTCTTTGGCTTTGGAAAGTGGGTATTCATTGGTTATATAGAAACTAATCTTCACTGAACACGTTTTAGCGTCCCACTCAGAACAGAGAAATTACATTGGGTGTGCAATAAGCCTGGGGACCGGAGTGTGATGTCTATATCAGGATAATAAGGGGTGGTTGTATTCCTGCTGAATGAATGGACTTGCCCTCTGGAGCCGAACTTTCATTGTGTCCGAAGACGTGGGGAAATCCTAATGAAGAGACAACTGGTACATGTTCAATATGTTTAACACTTCACTCCCTCATTCTGAGAACAAAGAGTGGCCTGTTTCATAGTCCTGCTGTGGACAAAAGCAGGGCACGCAAAAGTGTAATCTGCATTTGCTGAATGGTGCGGATCTACCAAGATGATTTCCTGTCTTTTGCTCTGTTCTGTTGCTGTTCTTCCAAAACCTGACCCTAAAAAACCCCCCAACAACCCTCAAGTGTCTTTTCTCCCCTCCTAAAGTTCATAACCAGAATCAAAACCATAGGCAGCTCTGTCATGCTGGTGATGAAATGTGCCCAGTACCAGCGCAGGACTCCCACCATAGCATGCCAAGTATAGATGGCTATAAAATTACTACAGCGATCTCCAGAGAGCTGCTCTGATAAACTGATGAATATGTAATTCTTCCTGACACCCAATGGGAAATTCAGCTGTAAGAGGAGAATAAAAGGGTGGGGAGCAAGAGAGCCTGATTCTCCTCGGGAGCTGCTCCAGCTAATGGGATGAGGAACCTCCCGCTGTGAGCCGTGTTGTTCCCATCATGTGGAACCACTCTGCCAGATCCTTTCATTGCACAGCTTTGGAAAATGAGCTGCAAAAGGTTTTTTTCCTGATGGTTTTGACAATGAAATGTGATTTTCTTTATTCTGTCATGACCAGACCGGCAGACTTGCTGTAAATAATTCATGCAAAGCCATATCATTTGTGACCGTACATTTCTGATCTGGAAATGTGCACCTCTAACATTGGTAATGTGCATAAATATTCATCACGATGGATCCTGCTGGCCAGTCCAAGCTAAATATGTCCTACATCTATTTAAGTTTTAAACAGAAGAAAGGGAATGATCTACTGCTGGTGTGGGCCATATCTAATTGTAGTTTGTTAAGTAACCAGTGCCCTTCTGCAAGCTCAGTTTTCTCACCATGGTGGAAAATAGCGAAGCACAAAGAAATGGGACAAGTGTTATTGCTCTCTACAAGACCTAACTAACGCCTCACATTCACACTCCTGTTTACACCTGTGCTGTTCTCACCTCTGGGCTTATCTTTCTGAACTGAAACAGGCTGTGTGTCACACCTCCCTCCTCCCAAAAGCAGAAGGCATTCAGGCATCAGCCTGTGTTTTGTGCTGCTGGAGGTGGCAGTGCCACGCTGGTGGCTCATGATGCTGGGAGGTGTGAGGTCTCTTATTTGGGACACAGCTTTCAGGCCCAGCTCCATATCCCTTCTTTCTATTTACCTCCTTCCACCCTGAGTAGGTTTTGTTTTTCTTTCTTAGCTCAAGGCTTTCCTTCTGAATTAACTTCTGCTCTTCATCACTTCTGTGCAGCAGCATCCCCAGGGCCCCTGGCTTCCTGAGCCCTTCCAGCAGTTCTCAGTGTGAATGTCTGTGCAGCAAACACAGAAATGAGGCCAGGTATGAGGCCACCTATCCCAAATCGGGTGGCTGGAAAGCAGGGAAAGGCCACAGCAATGCTCCATGTGCAGGAGTGCAGAGTGTGGAGTGCAAGGAGACAGACACACGCACACCTCCACTGCTGGGGGGGTCTCATGGGAGCCCCCTACCCGCTGTACCCACCTGCATCAGCTCCACCTGGGCATCCTCAGTGCCTGCAGCTCAGGGTGGGGGTGGTAAGATTGCAAGAGGAACCCTGAGCCGGGAGGAGGAACGCATACCCAGGGATGCTTGCAGGACAGAAGGGATGGTAGCCAGTAGGGAAGGAGAAGAGCACGCAAGGGAAGAACGGGGAAAGCTTGCAAGATCGGAGCAACGCGTGGATGGGAGGTGGGATCCACGGAGCGGGGATGCTTGTGGGGTGGCGGGGCCACGAGGAGCAGGACAGGACAAGTCAATGCGAGGCATAGCAAAGCAAAGCAAAGCAAGGCGAGGCAGGCGGTGCTCCGGGCCGGCCGGCTCCTCCCCGCCCTGAGTGACTCCGCAGCTGCCTAATCGCCGCTGCGGGCCGCCGTGATGTGCGGCCTCCGGGGCCCAATCCGGAGGGGCGATGGGGCTGGGGCACACCGAGCGCGGGCAGCGGGGCTGGGGCACGGCACGGCACGGCACGGCACGGCACGGGGCAGGACTGCACAGCACGGGGCGGCTCGGCTCGGCGTACGGGCGGTGAGTGCTGCTGGAAGTTCTCCCCAGCGCGGCTCTAACTTGGGGTAAAAAGTTGCTGTGCACTCTTTCCGGGCCGAGCATCCTTCCAGAGGACGCGGAGGTTCCGCGGGGTTCGGCCCGGTCCTGCTTGTTTCCCCCCTACCCCGTGGACGGCGAGTGGCCCCGGTGCGTTCCCGAGAGCGATGGGGCTCTGCGGGTCACGTTGCGGCCGTGGAAGGGACTTTGGGTGGTTGAACCCCGTGGAAAATGCCCCCCCGCCCCGGGCTGGTGAGCGGCCGGAGACCAACTTGTGCTAAAGTTCGGGTTAGTGAGAGCTGGGAAAGCTGCGGGGAGCCGAACTGCTGCTTTGGGATCCGGCAGGGCGGCACTGAAACGGGGACTGCGCTTCATTTTGGTCTTTTGTGCAGAAGAACGTGGCCGACGGCAGAAAAAAGCGAGGAAAGAGGAGCCGATGAAGGGGGTGGCGTAAAGCGAAGTCGTGGGGCGAGCGTGCGGGTTTATTTTTGTACGTTTCTAATTGGGGCCGGGAGAGGAAACGTCCCCGCGCTCCCCCGAACAATGGCTTCTTGTTGCGAGGCTGCGAATGGAAGGGGAGCGGTGGGGGCTTTCAGAGAGGGCGAGGCTTCGGGCTTTCTTTGGCACGGTGAAGGCTGGAGAGCCCCGGTAGGAGGTAGCATCAAACCCTGATGCTGACAGAGGTAACGTGTCCTCCAGGGCGACTGAGTGACTCTTAAGTTTTAATCTGAGTGAGGGCAGTGGAGACGCGTGGAGGGGGATCCAGCTTCCACTTAGCGGTTGTGATTCTTTGGGAGAGGCTTCCACGTGTTCTGCTCTGCAGGAGCGTCCGTACGGTGGAGCAGAGCATCACTTTGGGCTCGTTTCGCTCTTTTTGGGGGAGCTGTTACATTTGCTCTGAGCAAATGCCATTGAATCAGCCTCGGGGTTGTTATTGCTGTTACACAATCCCAGAGGAATGTGTGTGCAAACTGGAGCTGGGCTTCCTGTTTTTGGTCAGTCTGGGGAAGAGGCTGTAAAAGATAATAGATATCTCAGATAAATTGCTTTAACACGAGAATTTGGAGCCGTTGTTCAGCGGGTAACACTTGTGACTCCTCAAGTGTGCCTGGTAACTTGAGAAGAAAACCTCCTTCGTGCTTGGGAGACTTATGGAGTCACTTTAAAGACAACAGCTGGAACCTGGATATAAAGGGGGAATAGTTGCCGAGATCAACATATGTTAGTGCTGCGCATAATGATGTATAGAAATTCAATCCGGTTTGAAAAGGCATCTTGTTCAAAGAGGAGCTGCCTGTAGTCTGGCAGCGGGCAGCAGCCGTGCAGGGGATTAGCTGCCACAGGGCCCGTCCCTTGGGTGCAATATTCTGCTCATTTCAGCCCCAGGGGCACCGCGGGGTGTGTGTGTGTGTGTGCAGGACTTAGGATGGCGTTGGAATGCTTTAAAAGTCTCGTTTGAGGCTCATTTGTGAAGGACAATCTTTCTTTTTGTGGCACCGCTGCTCTTATCGCAGCCCGGTCATCTTGCCAGGAGTTGAACAATTTGAGGATGTTGCCTGGTTGTAACTGAGCTCCTAAGGAAGAATTCTCTGCTTGTGAAAGACTCGTTAGAATTACTCATTCTTTGTCTGGTGAAGAGATCATAACGTGATGATAGAATTCGGTTATTCAGTACGGGATATCAAGAGCCGTGCTTAGCCGGGGTCTTTGTTCTCTTATCAAAGCCAATCAGACAAAGTCACCCCTCCTATAAAGTAGGCAAATATCCACCTGGATTAAAGCATGCCCAGATCGCCAGAAACTTATTTGTTTGGTTTTGACTGGATTAGCTTCGCAGTGGGGAGGGCTGTGGGGACTGAAGACTTCATTAGGTGTTGCTCAGGTTTGGGATAAAGGCAAGGGCCCCCCCCCCCCCCCCCCCTCCCGATCCCTTGGGGCTCCCTTCCTGCCTCCTCTGTTTCAATAGCAGTGAGATCAAGGTGGTGAGTGGAGGAACTACGGCCTCTTCCAGCGGGTTTGATGCTGCATCCACTCCAACAGGATCTTCTCTGAACTTTTTCCTGTGTTTTCTTGGCCCTCGTGCAGCATCTTAACTTGCTGTAGAGAAACGAGTAGCAAAGGAGAACGCTGCTTTTAATGACCGCTTAAAATGAATGTTAGGGGCAGTAATTTTGCTCAGCTGCCTTAAGTGACTTAAGTGCATAATGATGCACTTCTTGGAGCATCAGTGCTCAGCATCGGTGGAGCAACGTTTTGCATCCCTCACCTTTAAAATGCTGAACGCTGTAGGCCAGAGCCCTGCAAGGAGGTCGGACCGTCTCTACATGTAGACCTGCCAGCTTGGCTTTTCCTTGGAGGTCGGTTTAACTTCCCATGCTACATTGTTACCTTGCAGTTTGCCACCGGGCCATTGCAGTTCGTTTCATGGGAAGGCAGATGTTCCTGCTTGTACTCAATGCCCGCTGCCCGAGCATGTGACTGCCGGGCTGTCAACCCCATGGTGCAATCACAGGTATTAATTTGTAACTTATTGGTTACAAGGCAGAAGTTCCTCACCACCCTGGGAGCAGCTGCGATAGGAGGTGTTAGTATATAGGAGCTGACTGCTAAGCTTTGTGTACTGGATACTGCTGCTTGTATGTGTTTAACTGCTCCGTGAGCTCTATGTCCGTAAAGCTGCTAATGACATCAAAAAGCCAAATGTAAATCTAGCTGCAGAAGTTCCTGGATTCGTGTTAGAGATAAAACTGGGTGCTCATTTTGGAAGAAGCTCATTAAAACAACTTCAGTTCATGCATGGAACAAAACACTCATTCCAAGCAGAGATTAAAAAGAGCTGCTCCTGGTTTTGTGATGAGGGTGATGCAAGGATGTGTTAAGTAATGCTTTTTTATTTTTATTATTATTATTATTCTTTTAATTGGGTTAGTGTAATGAATGACACAACATCACCTTGCTGTGCTCCTCCCCCAACTATTAGATAGGCAGCTGTTGTTGACATCTGTGCACATACGTTCCTGTTGACCCTTGGGAGGATTGGAACATTGCACAAGCAGCTGTGGCTGAGCTCAGCGTGCAGTGCTGGTGGCTGGGTGTGCATGAGGACCTCTGTCCCCTTCAATAGCCCCTGAGATTTGCTCAGGCTGTAACACACTGCCAGCATTCCCTGCCTGCATCCTTACCTTAAGGCCCTTTCCAGCCCAGAGAGGCACCTGCTGTTCTCATGACTTTTTACGGGAACAGGTGGGAAGGTGAGAGGTGTGATCTCAGGACTGAAGGCAGCTGAGCAGTGATCTGAGCAGGGTTCTGGGTGGTGGAGCTGAGAGATGCTGATGGCTCTGAGCAGAGCAGCTCAGCTGACAGTGGGTGGCTGTAATTACTGCCAGCCCTGTGACTGCTGCCCATCACTGTGCCACTGTTGTGTCCTCTGCTGCACGTGGTTGGGTTTTGTTCAGCTGGATGTTCTGTTTCTCTCGAGCTAATTGGATGGCAAGGGACTTAATGAAGGTGCCCCTGCTGTTGGCTTCTCTAGGGGAGTGCTGGGATGCTTTGGGATAGGTGAGGGCTGGGTTGTGCTTATGCGTGCCAGCATTTAGCATAGCTTTAGTCCTAGCCTGCAGTGCTGGCTTGTGCAGCCCTGTAGATACCCAGCCCTGTCCTGGTGTAGTCTGATGGTACAGCAAGGCTGATGCCATGCCTGGAGGGGATCAATCCCACATGCCCCCTGCTTTACATCAGTGCAAGGGATCTTGCTGTGTTGCTCAGCTCCTTCACAAAACTCTTTTCTACCAGGTTTTGTTTTCTCTGCTTGAGCAGCAAGCAGCGTAAGTCTGTGTAGCATTGCTATGGCCAGTGAGGGGTCAGGGAATCCTGTCTGTTAGGAGTGGTTGGGCCCCATCACAACCCCAGGATGGGCACTTTGCAGCCCTGTGTGCCTGATGCATACCTTCCTGACAAAGAGTGGCTTTGACAGCAGCCCCAGGGTGGGACTTGGGCTGGTGTATGGCTGCAGGGCCCAGTGCTGGGCAGCAGGCACCACTGGCTGTGTGTCTGAGATACGTTCTCATGCTGGCTGTAGTGGGGTTGGTGAGCTCTGTGATCTGTCAGCCATACACATGGCAAACCCTCTTCTCTGAGCAAGAAGCAATGGAGCAAGGAGGCAGAAATCTCTGCTTCAAAGGCTGGGAGAGCAGGACGTGCCAGTGTGTGCTCTGCAAACACCAGGCTGCTCAGTCCTGAGGTGTCAAAGCTCTTTGTGCACAGGGCAGGGGCTGCTCCCAGCATGGTGTGCCCAGGCTGGGCAGGGTGCTGGGGCATCCTGGCAGCCTGACAGCTGTTGGCTTTTTTGGTCACAGATTAAAAATGTGAAGAACGACAAGCAAGTCCTGTCTGGCCTGCTTGGGAGAATTAGATCGGGTGTGCTCCTCTAACAACTAGTGGGTCAGGTGTGTGTTTTGTGGGTCCAGCCCACTCTTTGTCACCGGGTTTGCAAGTGATGTAGGGATGAAGAGGCAGCCCACGTGTCCTTAATGGTGTTACTATCAGCAAAGAGCTGTTCTTTCCCTTTTTGCATGTGTTGCTGGTTGACCCCTGTTAGTTTATCTCTGTCTTTCAGCAGCTGGGAGTCACAAGGATGGTGGTTGCCTGTGGAAATGCAGCGTCCCAGGCAGGCTGGCTGCTGGGGCTGTGCCCAGGTGGGGTGCAGCAATCTCTTGCACCACCATGGCCATCCCACAGGGCACGGTAGCCTCAACATTACTGACATGAATTAAATAATGACTGGTTTGACATGCAGCTGAGGATGTGGGGAGCAGGACAACTGTCTGACATGGGAAGCTCTGGTCAGGGCTGCGGCCGCTTGCTCGCGTCAATCCATACGGGCCAGATGCTTATAAGCAGTCTCCTTGTCTCATTTCCTCCTTTGAAATGCTTACAGCTGTTTTTCCTGCCTCTTCAGTAGGTTTTTGTTCCTGTCAAGAGACCGACAGCTCACAGATGCTCCTGGGAGTCCCTGCTGCATAGCTGCGAAGAGAGGCTGTTACTGTGATCTTCAGAAGATAAGGTGCAGTGTCTCTGCTGGAAGGCTAATTTCGGATGTTTTGGAGTAAGCTGGTTTGTTTGTTTGTTTCTTTTAAAGCTGAAAGTGGCTCGCTGTGATGGGAAGCAGGAGAGCAGGTAGCAGGTGCCTTCCTTTGTGGGTGGAACAAGGTGGGAAGAAGGGATGCTGATTGTGAACATCACCTGGCATTAAGAGACATCTAGAGACCACTCATACTGCTTTGCTAATGAAATCTCATGTTGAGCTTCACAGCTTTGCGTCGATGTTTACTTTTTTCCTTGGAGACCAGTGAGTGAGATGCCGGTGGTGCATGGGGTGCAGCAGTGCTGGACCTCAGCTTTGTTCTGGTTCTCATTAGTCTGACAGCTCACAGATGGTCATTATTTCACTGAATATTCACTTCTCTGATGGAGCTGGATTATGAGTGCAATTAAAGAGGGATGGCTAAACAGGAAAATAATGGAAACACACTTAGCCCAGTGGACTTTCTTTTCTCTTCTGCCCCTTTTTTATGCATTCTGCCAAGAGAAGTAATTGCAGACTTCTGTAATGATGTTAATAATCCAGCTCTGGTCAGGCAGGGAAGGAACTCTGGAGATACTGATGCCAGTGTTTTGTGGTCTGTGGATGGATGTTAAAGGAGCATCTGAAAGCTGTAAGAGGAGCTGTATGTACCCTGTTTTAGACCAAACTGTGCTGTGAGGAAGGTGGAGGTAACGTGGTAGGCAGAAATAGCGGTGTCAAGTTGGGTTGAATGCCTTTGTTTTAAGGAGCTGTTGGGATGTAACCTGTAATAAATAGAACTTAGGTGTCCTTTTATGTAGGAATTTTGTGTGATCTGACTCTCTTGTAGGTGCTGAGAGTGTGTGAACCACCTCTGTTCATGGTGGGTTGCCTGTTGGCCATTACCATAAACATGCAAAACTTCTCTTATTTTCCAATTATCAGGTCACTTTGGCGACTCTTTGTCCTTTTCTTGCAATACCAGCATCAGAAAAGAACAAGGTGTCTCAACAGATGTTGCGTGTGTCAGAGAGGAAAGCTCCTTGCTTTGGATCCCGATTGTATGTCTATGGCTGGTGGCTGCTTTCCTGCCTCATCCTCCCAAGGGTCTCACTGTTGTGCAAGGAGCCTTGGTTTGAATTTTCCTCCTGTACAAAATATTTTGGGGCTGCACTCTTCTGTTCTCAGCCCGTGATATAAAGGATACCTTGTAAACTGTGTTTGGAAATAGAAAATAAAGCAGTTCTGATTCATAGTCTTTACAGCTTTGTTCTTTAGACCAAAATACATGGGATAAATCTGGCCCTTCCCTCTATTCACTTCTCATAGCCGCCTTTGTTTTTTAATTTATATATCTCTTTTTATTCTAAATTTCTCCTATCCCCAAAATAGAACAGACATCAGCCTGCAAGCAAAGGTTGCCAGGCATTGGTCTTGTGGATTGTAGTGGTTTTTTGGCCTGGTTGGACACTGAGCCCCACCCTACATGGGCTTGGATTGAAAATAGCTTTCAGCCTGCTGAAAAGAAAGGCTGTGCACAACACATCCGTGTCTTGGCTCCTGGGATGCTGGCAGCCGTAGGAAGCCCTTCAGCTGCAAAATGCCTTAGAAAATCTGCTGTTAATGCACCTGAAAGCGTAAGGGTGACCCTTGTCAGTGCACAGCCTAAAGTAACCTCTACCTATGCAGTTATTACAGAGATGGAGTGTAATTTTTAGCTATGCTTCTTGGCAGGAATTGAGTTGAAAAGTGTAAGCCAGCAACCGTGGGCTTTGCAGTCCCTCTCTGCAGTGGCCTGGAGGAAACACCTGGTTCACCCTTATTAGTGGAGAGGGTTAGTTGGATGGGATGACCTTTAGGAGGACCCCAGCTCTCTGAGAGGAGAGTTTGGGGCTAAGAAGGGATCCTGGCTGGGGAGGTGCTTTCGCAGAGGGAAGTTGCTGTGCTTCCTACATCTGTGAGCTTGGTAGAGAGTCTGGTGAGAAACTCTATATGTGCTGTGCATTCACTGGGAGGTAGCAGCCTTAGCCCCAAATCAAAGCTTTGTATCAGCCTGCATTCTTGGTGAGCAGCGTTTTTATGCCCAGCGTGAACCGCAGCAATGTTTTAGGGGGTGCTTTTGGCACTGGGCTGCCAACTGAGGTAAATCTCAGCCCAGGAGAGCTGTAAGGCTTGGAGGCTGCTCCTGCCCTGCAGTTTCCCACATGGTCCTGTCTGTCTGGACCTGAGCTGCACGATCTTCCATCCTCTTATAAAACTAAACAACTGGAAAAAAACCACAAACAAACAAACCCAAACATTAAGGGCAGGAGATCGATCAGTGTCTGGGATGGTGATCTCATTCTGCCCCACGCCTATTAGAAGAGTCAAGTTCTAAAGCCAAGACTGCTCAGGCAAGTTGGAGTGGTTGGCTCTGGGATTGCTGTCCTTGCTTTGGGCATCGGTCCTTTGTGTAGTTAAACCTCGGCTGTTGACTTCTTGCCTCGTTTTATGTTGTAAGCATGGCCAAGGACAACAGAACGAGGCAGCGAGTTGCTCCAGCAGTGACAGCCAGTTGCTGTCTCCTGCCTGCTCTGCAGGGATGGTGGCAAGTGGTGCCTGTGGGACTTGGAGCAGCCTCCATCCTATGTGGATGTTCTGCATGAACTAAAGGAACGGAGGAACATGAGGGAGGAACAGGGACAGGAGGAGAGCAGGGAGCCCCTGCCTGGTGCCTGTTTCACAGCTATTTCTGACTAGCATGCTTCACAGGCCTGGAATGGTTTACATGACCTTGATGATCAAACGTCTCTCTGAAGTGCCTTTTTCTCTTCCATTTCTTTGGACTCCGCCTCGGCCTGTTCTGTTTCTGGTTCTTCTAATCTAGGCTAGACTGCAGAAAAAAAAACTTCAAGATGAGGAAATATTGTCTAGTTTCTAAAACCTTTGTAAACAGTTGTGGAGCTGAGTGTGGAAGGGCAGCAGGAGGACTTTTTTCCTCTTCAAGTTGAGAGACAGAGCCTGCAGCTTTTGCTTAATTCAACTGTGTGTTTTTACTTAAGTTGAGAGTCAAGAGTCTGGTAGCTCACCTCTCCATTTCTTAAAGTGGAAAACCTGACTCCTGCAGTCCTTCCTTTACTACAGACGTTTTTGTGCTAAAGGGAACTGATTTCTCTTTATTTCCCCTTGAAAAGAATGCTAGCAAGGCTGCCTTTAAACATTATATAAATGCAGGAACTTTTGTGAGGCAATGTGATTTGTTGCCTGCTGCAGAAGCAAGCCAAGAAAAGGAAAACCTGCAGGACACTGGGAGCAATGGGAGCAACTGCAAAATAAGCAGAAGGAAGTGAAAAACATAAGGAAGAAAATCTAATGATGAGGGGTCCTTCAGGCAGGTGGTGTGACTGTTCTGTACCTGTTTCTCCAGCACTGGGTGCTGGTGAGGCTGTGCTTTGGGTGGATGCTGTGCTCTGCAGGTGTGGGTGAAAACAGTGCAGCGATGGTGTGCTTGGCTCTGGGTGCTGGAGGTCATCCTCCCCATGCTCTGGGGTCCAGTTGTGTGGCTCCTACCAGGTTTGTTGTGTACAACTGCTTCTCTTGCCTTGACTCCAAGTGATGGGGAGACCATCCTGATAGGAGAACATAACTTGCAGTGCAGCGGGGATGTCCTTTGGATCCCTACTGGAATTACAGCATCTCATTGAGGTGGCAGGAAACGAAGCTTAAGGAAAATCCCCTTTGTTCTCCCTTCTTTAAAGATGGACATATGAAAAGTGTTTAGATCCTAGAAGGGGGATAGGAAGGCACGTGATTCTTCACTCAAGTTTTTACATGTGGGACTGATTTTTGCCAGTATGTTTGGGCTTAATTTAGGGCTTGCCACAAGTGAGTGCACAAGAGATGCTTAAAATGGAAGACGATGGATGACAAACTCACACCTATCTGGCTCAGATGGAAGGTGATGCGCAATGTGGAGTCTGTGAAATAACTGTGTTGTCACCTGTGTCCCACCTGTGTGTTCTGTGCTCATCTTGTTGGGATCAGGGAATTGTAGCTAAAATCCCACTTTTCTGTATGCCCTTTTCTTTCAGACATCTTTGTTGCTTGACACTGCAGGAGCTGACAAGTTGAGGTGTGATCCTGCTTGTGCATGCTGGAAGCCCCATGTTATACTGGCTTGTCAGTGGCAGGAAAAGGGGCTGGGAGTGACATTGTGTTGATGCGGTGGTCACACAAGTCCCAATTGCTCCCCTACTTTTGGGGCAGGTGAAGCTGCTGGGTGAGCACCAGAGTTTTCAGTGTCTCCAGAACAGCTCTGCCCAAGTGGAAACTTCAACTTGAGCACCCCATCCCTGTGACTGGCAGTTGCATTTCATGAAGCAGCATTTTAGCTGGGTCTCTGGCTAAACAACATCAGAAAGGTCATAAATCCCAGGTCCTTGTTTATGCTGCTGTTCCAATCTTGCACTCCTTCTGATAATCAGCTGGGAAGGGTCTGCTGAGCATTGTTTGGGTTTAGAGCAGTGCTGTGGTTTTGAGATTCCAGGATGCTGAGTCTTGTCCCAGGGATTGGCTTGGATGCTCTCCTGCCTTGGAACCTCTGTGGCAGGACCCTAACGAGCAGGCTGATGCTGGACTCTGTTGCTGTTTTCTTTGAGTTAAAACAGTGTTTGCCTTCTTCTATGGGCTGCTGGGCAGCTGCAGCACTGCAGTGGAATATGCATGTGTGTATATATATATATATACTGCTATAAATCCTGTAGTTAAACATTTCCAACATAGAACAAGGTGCTTGCCTCCAGCTGGTCACAGGAACAAAGGAAATGAGTTGAAAAGCAATATTACAATTAAGCTTTTTCTTCCTGAATTCTGCACAAAACATTTTTTTTTTGCCTCCAAAAATAGACTGCCAGGACCTTATTTTGGGAAATACAGAAGGTGTGTGTAGAGTTATCCCATCATGATTGGTGTTGCAGATGGGCAAGGGAGAAGGTTGGTGTTGCTTTTCAGAGCTTTTTCTGTGGTCGTAACGCTTCTGAGTGCACGTCTAACTATTTCCATTTGCTTTCCATCAACCTCCTTCAAGTTCCTTAGTGTGCTTGGAAATAATGAGCAAATTTGGTCTTTGTTAAGGTAAAATCTACCTCTGCTTAGAGGAGAGAAGGGAAATGAGGCCTTCTGAGGGCTGAAAATGTATTGAGTGAGTGTCCTGGATGTCTGACCTCAACTTTAGTCTGTTCCTTTCTGCTCTGTTTGGCCAAGGTTAGGCCTAAGCTCTCTCTGGGGACACAGATAGGACATTCCGGAGCAATCTTGCCTCTGCCCCGCTGCTGCCCACCCCCTTTGTAATGTTCTCGTCGATCTGATTTCCAGCTGGGCTCTTGCCACTGTTTAATACAAACCAAATGCTTTATTCAAGGCAGTGTAGCCAGACTACTTATTGAAAACTTGAAAAATGTACATTGCTTCTGCTTGGCTAAGAAGCTCTTGGGAGTTACCATTGCTCTTCTGGATGGGTGGTTACGGCAGCCCCCAGTTACAGCCATCGCTGATGGCGCGGCCTTGCAGGCCTCCCTCCCTCTGCCTTCTCCGAGGGGTGTATGACCTTTTGTTGGGTTCTAGGGGATTGTTTTAGTCAATCTCTTTGTTCACTGACTTCTGAAGGTCTATATAAGAAGTTCTTGGAAAGCCATTAAATGCACTGAGGTTCAGCAGTTCAGCCCTGTGCTAATGGCCTCGAAGCCCTCTCTTATGCAAGCATCTTTATGACTGGCACCAGTCAATAATTCACTTTAGTTGTTAAGACTTTGTCTATTGAACACCTAGTAGAGTAGTGCACTGTTAGCACATTGCTGTTTCATGTGTTATGTTCCCAGATAACACTCTGGGTCAGCATTTGGATCTCTTTGGCCTAATCTGGGTTGTACCTCGTGATACTATTGCTTGCTGCTACAGCTTCTCTTCCTGCCTGACCTGCAGTTGCTTTGTGCCTGCTATGAAATAGTTTGCCTTAAGGCTTGGCTTCATGCAGGATCCATAAATGTATGTATTTATTTTTTATTAAACTTGGAAACGTGAGGGTGTTCTTTTTTCCCCCACAGTAATACATATATTATTATACACAGTAGCAGTAATGGACTTTTAGAGCAATTGCACTCATAGAGTACAAGAAATCAGCAAAGCAAAGAATGACTTCACAGCACAGAGATCAACCTCTCTTTAGTTCTCTTTATGGTCTGAAAAATATGAGGAAGCTTACTAATTAGCAGCATAATGAGCTGCATGGTGAAGATAGCAGTCTAGGGACCTGAAGGCTATGAGTGACAAATTGCACTTCACATGCGAGTCAGTGGCAACCCAATCTAGTGCTCTCATCTTTTTACACACCATAGAAATTTGCAGTGGATGTAGCACTGCTGGAGTTGGCCTTTCCAGTAGATCCAACCTACAGAGATATTCTATTGGGGCCTTTGGAAGGAACAGTTGTGGGAGAAGCCAACAAATCCAGCCAGAAAGCTAAATACCAGGAAAAGCTTCAAAGTCCCTTGAGATAAGACTGTGGACTAGTCCAAGGCAGCTCAGTTTGTAGGCCAACTTGCACAACTCAAAGAGTCGTGTGCCAAAACCTTCATGTCTTATGGCTCTTGGCTACTTCTAGCATCAGGCAGGATGCCTGGGTGAGATACCAGCAAATCCTTAAAGGTCCTGCAGGTCTGGGCTGGGCACCTGACTGCTCTGACTGCACAGTCTTTACCTTGACTTGTCAATGGTGGGACCTTCCTGACAGTGATACTCACCTGTTGGTGGGTTGAGTGAGGCTGAAGAGCCACCCAGTGGCTGCCTCCCACAGCCTCACCACCAGCCTGGATCATTCCACAGCAGACTGGTCTGGACAGTGGTCAGCAACTGGTCAAATGCCTACTTACTGGTCTGAGAATGCCGTGATGAGTGCAGGCGAATAATCTTATCTTGCCTATAGGTGGAAGATATGAGCAGTTCTTGACCTCTTCTGCATAATTGCCAGTCTTGCTGCAGTCCACAGATTTATTTTGAGAGCCACATCCTTTTTGCTGTTGAAATCTTATTTTGAAGATTACACCTATTTACTTTCTGCTTAGTAATCTAATAGGCTGCTTCTGTGGGCAAGTCACTGGTTGTACTTGACACTGGGGATGGCTCTTGTTTTCTGTTGGCTTTCAGGTCAAAGTGAGGTAGAGTTGGTGGCTTTTGTACCAGTGTTTTAGTATTTGCTGAGTGGGTCTTCTCCTTGGAAAACTCCAGCTGAGGTTGCTGGAATGCTTGTGGAGATGTTGTCACCTCTCAGACTGCACAGCACTCAGTGGTGGTGGGAGGTGACAGGGCTCATGGCAGACCGGTAGGAAGACACAGATCTGTGCTGTACTTTGTATTGTGGTCCAATACAAAGAGCTGGGCTTTGGTGAATGCAGATTAACCTGAAGTTTATTTCATGGGCATGCAGTCTGTTTAGGCTTTCCATATGTCTCAGTTGTAAATGTGACTCAATTGGGTGCTGCCAGATAAGGGAACGGAACAGCTTCTCTGTTCAGATGTCGTCTATGCGGGCAGTCCCTTGTGTTCTGTTGTGGCATGGAATGCCTAAGCCACATACAGGCTAAGCACCCCATAGTGCTGGTGCCCAGCTCAGCCCTGTGCTGTTTGCTTCTGCCCATGAAATGCAGCAGATGCAACAGCTGCTTTCTGCAGTGACAGTGCAGGAAGGGTTCCCATTCCATCTGTAGCCTCTTGCTTTACAAACCAAACAAAGCCCTGCAAGTCCCCTTTGCCCGTGATCTCAAGGGAATAGCTTGTTCTTTATTGTATATTTTTTCTCCACTACACATATCCCCTCTCCACACCCACCTCTGTCTTTAGAATTTAATCAAGTGGGTGACTCAGGACTAAATATAAAGCCTGCTTCCGGCATCATCTGCCTGTGGCTCATTTCCTGGAGCTGACATCAGTGGAGCCTCTGATTTCCTTATGAAATAGCAAGACATGAGAGATCCTTTGCACGGTGTTCTGGGCATACTTTCTGACTTCTGTGGTGACTGTGTGGCTCCCTGCTCTGAGCTGGGAATAAACTACTCAGTTAATTGCTGTGCTGAGCTTTGCCGCAGCGCAGGGAGGGTTGGGCAAATTTTTGAGCCTGTTTTACACTACAGATTCAGGCTTTGGTTTGCAGGCCCTTTAAAAATAAAGGCAAACTTTCAGACTCTACCACATATGCAGGTTTTTATTAAATAAGCGTGAGCCTGACTAATGTCTTGCTTTCTTCCTGCTGACAGGCTTGTTGAAAGAGTGGCTCAGAAAGCTTTTAAGGGGCAAACCCAGCAAAGACGTTTCTTTTTTCTTCTTTAAAGGGACTGATAAATTGAGGAGCTGAGGTCAAATGCTTGTTCCTTTGTTGTCAAAGCCTTCTATAGATGTTTACATTGATGGAATGTACTTTGCAGTTGATCAGCTGCGATGGTGAAGGCAAGAAGTGTATAAGACCTCGAGGTATGTTAAAAAGCACGGGGGAGAGTGCTTCCATCCATCGTACATAACTTCATTAAAACCCTTATCTTTAAAGAGAATGTGCACAGAATGGGGGAGGGGGGAGTGATGGTTTGGTAAGTGGTTGCCAATCCCAGCTACAAAATGGGATGCTGGCTGGTGATCAGCCTTGCTCTCAAAATCCCTGCCTTGCAACATGTGGGGGTTTTGTTAGAAGAGGCTATTTAGTTGGAAGACAAACCAGGAAACCTAGTTACTTTTTTCCTTATATCCTCTCTCTCCTTTTTGAAGTAGGAAGATGTACTTGAAAACACTTGGTTACGCCAAGGAGCTAAGACAGAGCGAGCAGGATGTGTGCCTGTACTGCTACGGAGAGGCTGACAAGTTTAAATTACCCTGGCTTTTGGAGCTGCTTGTGACTTGCCCTCCTGTTTTCCCATCTCACAGAGCAGACCTGCAGCACTGAGCAGGCATGGGGTGGGCATGGCCCCTACAGCTGGCTGGATGGCAGGGTGTGGGGCAGGCTGTGTGCAGCAGGCAGCTTTTTGCTGCAGGAGCTGGAGATGCCTGCAGGCAGAACCCTGCCCATGTTATACCCTAGGGCTGCTACAATGTGCTTTCTGGGAACTTGTGTTTCACCTTGGGTTTCATTGACTATCCTGTACAGTTTCCATTATTAATGTAGCATCTCTTGGCATTGCTAACTAGAGGTAGAAAGTCTTCCGGAGAGGCAGGAAAGCAAAGTGTCCGGGAGCAAGTGGAAGTTTTCTAGGATGATGTGAAGAGGGGGATGAGTTGAATCCTGGTTGCCCTCTGTGCTGCCTCACCTGGCTGGCAGCTCCTGCTCAGTAACCTCTGGAGGGCAAACGCACTTAGTGGCCTCCCAGTGAAACTTGGCAGCTGGAACTGGGGAGGAGACGTGCCCTTGCCTTGCGCAATGATGCGCTGGAGGGATCCTGTCCCTGTGCGTCAGCATCAGCACCTCCCTGTGCTTGAAGGGCATTTTGCTGACCCTGACAGCACTGCTGTCCTCCCCCTGTGCAAATCTTGTGACCGTGGAGTGGTGCTTCCACATCCCTCCTGCACACAAGTGGCGTTGGCAAGCTTACAGGGAGGGGAAGTCTTCACCTTAACATTGTATCCTCTTGCTAGAGCCCTGCAACTGGGACTCGTGCAGGAGATCCTGCTCTTTTAGCAGGAGTGTGGTAAATCTTGGCTGTGTTGTGGTCAGATTGCTCCAGGTGTGTTGTGTGCTTCCAGGTCACTGGCAATGATGAGGGAAGGGCTCCTTGCCCTGGATATGTCCCTCACTGAGGAATGGGTGCCTTCTGCTTGGTGCAAGACGTGCTTTGTCACCCAACCAGAGCGACTTCTGAGCTCCTTGGGCATCCTGTGCTTCCCTAAAAGGCTTTCTTAGAGAGGGGAAGAGGAAAATACACTGGTGTGCTGAACTGACCATAGAACTCCTATTTTGGAAGAGGGCAGGAGCTGTTCTGGCTGTGCTGGAGGAAACGGGCTGGGAGCAGCGTGTCCCCAATGCCGTCACCCACCCGGGGTGTGCCGCAGCGAGAGCAGCGCTGGCACTGCCTGAGCACTATTTTGGGCTTGGGTGTAATTGCAGGTTGCAGCAATAGGGCTGGGTTTGGGGATATTTAGAGAGCTGAGTGCTTTTCATTCTGGCTGCCACTGGTTCTCTGCAAATATAGATAGTTTCATGCACGCCCTTGTGTGCATAACTTCGGCTTCTCCTCACCCCGGAGCTGCTGAGCATCTGTGCTGGCTGTGGGGCGTGATGCCTTTTCCCTACCCAGTAAAGGGATTGCTGGTGGCTATTTGCCACCTAGGGAGCATGACTGCCACCTGAATGGAAAATGGAATAAGTGGAGCAGGAAGGTGCCCCTGCAGCACGGGGCTGCCACCTACAAACCTGCCGGTGTTGCTTTTCCATCCCAGCACCGTGGATATGCCAGAGGCAAAGGAAGGCTTTCCTTTGCTCTCCCCTACTCCTGTGACAGCTCTGCCCTTCCTGCAACAGGGTTTGATAGAGGAAATTGCCATCTAGTTTAGGAGCTGAGCTTTTGCATGATCTCTCCAAGACCTGCAATGCCCCAAAGCTCCGGTGCATCCTAACACAGCATGAGTTTTTACTGTTTGCTGTACCTGAACGTAAAGCAAAAACAGAGAGGGATTAAACTTCCTGAAACAAAGCTTTTCTATTCTGATGCGTGTTCGTGCCAGGCTCCATCACTGCTGTGGTTGAGCTCCTTGCACCCAGCTCTGCCACAATGCTGAACCCAGCTGCTGCTGATGCAAATAGGAGTGGTGCTGAGGCTGCTCTCCCTGGTCCCCACCTGATGTGCAGACAAGCTGCTCCTTTTGGCCTGAAAAGCACTTTTGCGCTCCATCTTCTGTCTTTTGCAGTTACAATTTTGGGCATAAAAACGTCTTATTTTGGTTTTCATTATATTTCCCGCCCCGAGGAAGCTGTCAGGTTGTGGGTTTGGAGGTGGGTTTTGGTGTGTGTGTGTGTGTGCTTTTTTAAATGCCTCTTTTTGAAACCTCACAGCTGGAAGCTCGATTTTCAGGTAATGCCCAAGAATTGGGGCCAGGCAGTGACTCACCTTCCTGTCTGATGTAATTAAAGAAAGGAGGAAAAAAAAGTGGGGGGAGGGAGAGAAAAGAAAGGAAAACAATGAGCCTATTGGTCAAGTCTTTGTTATAATGGCCACAGGTTCTTCAAATTCTTTACTACTAGGAGTGTTCTGCTTCTCGGTAAGTGACATCCTCTCCTTTTTGCTATCTGAGGGCTCAGGTGTTGTGTGGATGGACCTAACAGGAGACTTCTAATGTGTGTGGTTATTACATATCATATATGTGGTTATTCTTTGGAACTCCTTTGGACTTTTTTGGTAATGGATCAATTAAAAAGTAAATAAAAAGAAAGAGGAGTAGTGCACGATAGCACGATGTTGTGGTTGGTTGTGTCTTTTTGGTTGGTAGCAGATGGCTCTATTTCCTGTGGAGCAGACAGGGCTTAATTGAGGTAATGCAATACAGCGCTGTGCCAGCTCTGAGCTTGGAACTTACAACTGTGTTTGTGTTGCTTGTTTGTTTTGGTTTTGTTGCTCCATGGGGTCTTCTGGCTGCATCGCTTTGTGTTTGGAGGAGCAGTGGGGTGAAGCAGTGGGTGACTGGCTGTGCCTGGAGCTCCTCATTGCATCCGATGGGCTGAAGGCATCCGTCAACCAAGAGCACCAAATCTTACAATGATAGGCTGTCATGGGAAGCACAAACTCTTGGCTGCGCACGCTGGGAGTGTTTAATCTGTAACAGTAAAGATAACCAAAGAAACGAGTTTGCTTGCCTAAGTTTCTCTCTCAGTGCCTCGTGCTGCTGAGCAATGCTGGCTCAGTACCAGGCTGGGGCTCCCTGTCCGTGGGATGCTCAGTGCCGCCCTGCTGCCCGCTCTCCCCATTGGTGGCAGAGCTGTGGGCTCTCCCTGTGCTGTGGGTGTGGGAGATGCAGCGGCCGTGCACGGCATTGAGTCGGCGCAGCGGGAGCAGGGCGAGGTAAGGGCTGTGCGCTGCTGGCTGCCCCGCGGCTGCAGGCGGTGCTTCTCATTGCTTTCCTTATTCTTCCCTCTGCTATACGAATAGCGATCGCTAGCGCGGTAGCGGCGAAAGCAGGGCAAAAAAGCGAACGGCGAGTCTTTAATCCGGTGGAGGATCGTTGCCGATCTGTGCACCTGATTGAGCTGGGAGTGTAAACAGAGCACGGCGGGTGCTGGGACCGACTTTGCATCGCGGAGGAGCGATCTGTTTGCTAGTGAGCACCGAGGGTGTGCCTTCCCAGAAAGCCGCCTGGGGCACGTCCTCCCCACTCACAGGCTTTTAAACAGCAGAACTGCTTCAACTTGCAGCCAGCCTTGAATACTTAAACGTACTCCTTGCAGAAAGAATGGGGAGTTGTGGGGAAATGGCTGCTGGCTTCGGTGGCTGCCCGGCTTTCAGGCTGTGTTGTAGCGGGGGGGTTCGGGCTCGGGCTGCAGCTCAGCTGTTGCATTGAGAAGTGCACGTGGCACCGCAGGCAGCGGCTGTTTGTTTCCAAGCTGCCGAGTTCATGTCGCTTGCAGTGTTTTCTGGTGGTGCTGGGAGCTGGGATGGACCTCCCTAAATGCTGACTGTAGCACTTTTGTACACCAAGTCCTGGAACATACTGAAATGCTGGAAAGCGTGGACTTAAGGAGTTGGAAAATCACGCGGTGCTGCTTTTTCATAGCCTGTTTCTGCTTATGCTCAACCTGTTGTTCTCAGGTGTCTCTTAGCGATGTTTTGCTCTTGCCCTGCAATGGTTCTATGAAGCATCCAGCTGGGAGCAGTGATTCTGCAGCTGGAGCTCTCCTGCCCTCCCAGAGCTGGGATGGGCTGCGTGCTCAGGATGGGTTCCTTCCCTCTGTGTCTGCTCCAGCACTGTGCTGCTGGAGCTGGGAATAAAGCAGTGTGGGCTCCCAGGAGACCCAATTGTATACTGTGCTCATCAAGCTGTGTTTAGCACAGGTGAGTGCTCCAAACACAGGTATGTGGCTGTGAGTTTGGTACCTTTGCTCCCTCTTTGCTGTTGCAATTTGTATTATGGAGCAGTGTGGGGAACACCCTGCTGTCAGCGTCAACCTAATTTCACTCTCATGGCAACCTCCTGGGAGGCAGAGAGAGCAGCTCCCTTCTGCTCTTCCAAGCCTTTCACATTAATCTTTGAGATTAATGTTTCTGCCTTTGTTAAGGGTAGATAGGATCTCTAGCATCTCTTCTCTAGAGAAAATGAGTGTCAAACTCAAACTTCTTTCTGCTTCCTGAAGCCAGTGGGATGGCTGTGCAACAACGCTGACTTATTGCTGTCTGGCATTATTTCTTTCAATGAACTGAATTGCTTTGACTTCTTTCTTTGACTTCTTTCCCTTTCTCCCAAGTACTCTCCAAACAAGACTGCAAGTAGCAGGGAATAGTAGAGAAAGATTTTCCTCCTGTTACCAGCAGCTCTTTCCAGTAAGAGATCAGCTAGGGTGGGATTCCTGTTCTTCAGATGATTCTGGAACATAATGCAGTGTAGAGCATAACAAGACATTCAAGGTTTGGGCTGTAGTTGCAGCATTTGACACACTTCTCTCCCATCATTTGTTGTGTGCTGTGTGGTTGTTGGGATTTCAGTCCTGGCTGTGCAGCCACAGGACAGCTCTGTTCACTTCCGAGCTGATAGAACAGCCTGCAACAAATTGTTTGGCCGTGGCTTTTGAAAGATGGCACAAACCTCACCCAACCACAGTTAATTGCTGCAGCTCCCTATCATCCAGCTCACCAGGGACCAGCAATGTCATGCTGGGTGTTTGGCTTGCGGGAGCTTGTATGCTGGCATGGAACAAGCAGTGACTGTGCTGTGATTTAATGTAGGGATTGGGTTGATTTCTCTTCCTGGAGAGGCAGGACTTGTAACTGGCAGACTGAGTAATACTGTTCTTAATCATGGAATATTCATTATCAGTAGCTCCACCTGCCAAGTAGAGGTGCTGCCTGGGAATGGCTGTTCTGTAGCAAACACATGGGAGAAGCTCTTGGGGCGTGCTGCTTTTAGGGGCTGAGGAGCCCAGCCAGGGGCTCTGCGGTGCTGTAAGGACCCTTGGCAAAAGCAGGGAGCTGTTGTGGACATCATGCAATGGCTGAAGCATCTGCTGTGACTTCCCAAGGAAGGGAAAGTCTTTGGGCAAGGAAGCAGCATCCTGTGCGTGGTGGATAGGGATGGGTCTGGGCTGTGTGGCCACAACTGTCTTGTATCTATGAAGGTCTTTAGCCAGCTGTTGTAAATCCAGGGCACAGCCTGAGGGCCAAGTTTGCCCTTGTAAGGAACTGGACTGATTTTGGGCTGAATGCTGAGCAACGGAAGTGTGCATGCCTGAAGAATGTTGGGGGTAACATGCAGGTTTCAGCAAGCAGGCTCCAGTCGCTCCTGGGGAAGGAAATTTGCTCTGATTCACCCTTGTGATCCTCAAACCTTCTTGCTCATGCAGGCGGGGCATCTGCTGCTTTGCCAGCAGGGAGCTCTGGGGCTCCTGTTGTAGGATGAGGGCTGCCTTGTTGGGTTTTGTGCATGGGTGCTAAGAGAGCACCCACCTCTTGGTCATTTATGGTTAAGAAACAGAAAAGGCAGAAGGAAGTGTTTAATGTTCCTCTTTTCTAGGGGGGCTGTACAAGAACAAGGATTACTACGAGCATAAGAATTTCCTGAGATGTTAGTATGACTTTTCTGTGCCAGAGCCAGAAATTAAAACCCAGCCTTCTGAGGCTGAGTCCATTAGCTGACATGTGACCCCCGTCATTCCCCTTCTTGCCTCTAGGTCGGAATTCTCCCTGACAGATTGCTTTTGCTTTTGAGAGTTCCAGACAGGATGAGTCTTCAGCTCTTCCTTTCCTGAGAGGTCTTGAAAGGATGACCTGGTTCACTCTCTGACAATGAATTAATGGGCAATATAGTTCTGTTTCCACTGATGCGAGCGAATTCAGAAGTAAGTTAAACTGATCTAGCAGGTTACGATCTTGGATGCATGCTCATCCTGGAGCAGCTGCTCTGCTAAAAACAGAGGCATGCCAAAGTATGGCATTTTGGAGAAGCATCTGAAGAATGGGCTTTGAAGGTCTGATCATCCAGTGCCTCCAGAAGTGCTTCAGCCACTTCCAAGTGCTCTGTTGATAACCCTGGTGGGCTTGGAGCAGTGAGGCAGACAGGGTGCCGTAGGTGTGAGCCTGCAGCGTGATGTGGAGATGGCATCCAGACCTGAGAAGGCTTTTTCCTCCCTTGTGCAAATGGAGTGGGGTGCTTGTGTTAGTTTGACTTTTCCTTCCCTCCTCTTCCAGCCTTCGGGCAGTTGGGTGCTGTGTGGATGAGCATCCTCTATTTCTTGCTGTCTTTCTGTATCTACAAGACACAGAACTTTCTGTTTGGCTGCATCCCAGTAAGACACCTTGGCTGAGCTGGAGAGTCTGAGGCGTGCGAGTTGGCTGGTGGCTCCAGCAGTTGTTTTTAATAAAGATTTAATAGGATCAAAGCAGTGAGTCTGGTTCCGTCCTGGGAGAGAAAACAGTTGAAAAAAAAATGAAGGCTCGATCTGTCCAGGTTTAGGAAAATCAGCTTGCTGCAGTTGTTTCCATACAGCTGGAGTCACCCCGCCTCTGTGCAGCACTGCTTCCTGCTGTGCATCCGCACAGAACAATCCTGCTGTTCTTCCAGCCAGATCGAGCTGGGAAAAATGAGGCTTTTCACCTGGACCTGCTGGAGGAAAGTGTGTAACCAGAAGTGGTGGGTGCCCTGCGGACACTGCTCTGGATCCAGAGGGCTGCTGGCCATCCAATGGCAGTGATGGGCTGCAGTGCTCCTCCGCTCCTCAGGGCTTTGACTTATTCTCCTTATAGTGGTGAGGAGTTGGGTAACAACAGAGGGGAGTCTCATCTGTGCCCCTGGATAAAAATAAGCGTAGCAGTCTAGCATTGCAAAGCAATGCCTGCTCAAAGCCTGTGCCACTTCCCCTCCTGAGGTAAGGAAGCAGCTCACCGAGGTGCTGGGGTTGCCCCTGTGCTTTGCATGCAGGAGTGCTGTGTTCGTGCAAAGAGCAGCAAGCAGCAAATTCACTTCTGGGGGATGGTGGTTGCAAGTGGGTCTCAGCACTGGTGAGGTGCTGGGTGCAGCTGGTACAATACAAAGGACTGGCAAGGTGTGCTTTCAGCTTTTTGCTGGTGGCTGTCTGGAAAGCAATTGCCAAATTCAAGTCTCTGTGCTTCCTGATGCTTGCCAATAACCACACGTAGTGAGTGAGCACTGCGCTGGGGAGGAAGCTGATGAACAAAACAGCTTCAAATGCACACTGGTGAGGAGCAGGAGACGATGGATTGCTTGATTGGTTTGCACTCAAAGGCCATCACTCCCTCAGCTTCCCTGTCTCCCCAAAAAGCAGCAATGAGTTGCTCCGTAGGCCAAACTTTGCACGCCATGAGCTCTCACTTCTTCCTTCAGCTGTCAAGTTTGAAGCTGCTGTCTGCAAAACCCCAAAGGCTTTGCCTGGGCTGGACCAGAGAAAGGAGCCAGCAGAGCTGCTGGGTGTGCCGCTGCCATATGGGTGGGTGTGCGTGTGTCTGTCTGTCTGCCTGGCCTTTGGCAGCTCCATTGTGCTGGGTGGGCACGGAGCTGCTGTCCCCATGGGATGGGCTGAAACACACTTGTAGGGGCCTGCAGGAGTACCCATAGGCTGGCTGTCCTGCATCTCGATGTTCCTGAAGCAAAATTTATTCTTGCTGAATAGTGGTCAGAAATGTGCAAGCTCTGAACTATTTTTAATTTACCGATGCTGACTGATTTGCTTTCTCTTGTCTGGAGCCTCTGTCGTGAGATGACAGCAAAGCCACAGGTTCCTCTGCAAAGGGGAATGCACGCGGTGTGAGTCACTGCTCCCTGACGGCTCCATCTCCTTGTCTTCATCTGTCTTAATCAAATGGAAAAGGTACTTCTTAATACGTTTTTGTTGACGCTTTAATGCGTCTGTGTGTGCGCCTGTTTGGGTAAATCAGTCGGTGCTGTTAATCAGTCAAGTCGCAGGGATATTAGAACAGGGTGGGCCTGGGAGGGACAGAACAGCTCAGTTTTCAGACGAGTGCAGAGCTGCTAAGAAAGCAAGCTCTTCCATTTGGATCAGAAGCAAATTCCAACTCTGTTTCTGTTGGAAGAGTGACTGGCTGGCAGGAAATACCTAGTTGCTGCATCCTTATTGGATTAATCCTCCATCTTTCAGGGAGATGTGCAGCTGTTTGACTTTCCTTCCCCCCAATCCTCTCCATGGGGCGCAGCTCCCAGTGCTTCCCTCCTGGGTCTGCATCTGGAGACCCTTGACATGGATGGGAGTGCCTGGAGCTGCTGTGTGAGCAGTCAGAGGCCCCGGTCTGCTCCTGGTGCTTGCACCTGTGCTACAAGTGTAGCATGTGAGCAGATGCACCCATCACTTGTATGGAGCATCCCTGCTGCAGCTTGTCTCCAGGTGGCTCCCAGCTGTGGAAGCACAGGGGCTGGATGTGACCTGCCAGTATGGCACGTCTGTCTGGAGCAGAAATAAATGGGCCCCGAGTCGGTGGCTGTGGTGCATTTAGAAGCTATAAAGCTTGTTTACACAGAAATATGATGCAGTTCCTATCTGGGAAGGGAGTTGATATTGGAAAACCTGAGATGCACTTACAGCAGCTCTCATCTGCAGCCAAGTGAGGTCTTGCAAGTGCAGCATGGCTGTGTGCCTCTGCACCGTGGTGGTGGGGAGCCCCACAAACTCTTGTTCCATGCCCAAGAGATGAAGGGAAGAGGTAGGACTGGGGTGGTGTTTAGCAGGAATCTCATCCTTTAACTCTGTGTTTCGGTGCACATTAACCAGCGGGCCTTCCCATTTACACCCATACACCAGTGTACAAAATGGGTGTGGGATCACTTCCTTCTGTCATCTTTTGTTTTCCTTGTTCATTTGGCCTTCTTTCCTTCTTCTACAATGGGGCTTTAACCACGGTTTGTCTCTGGCCAGCGTTGTGTGCCCTGCCGTGCCAGAGGCTTTGCCCAGCAGGAGTCAGTGGGATGTGGTGAGGCGTGAGGACCGCAGAGCTGGGTCTGAGTGAGACAGCTGATGTGTGATGGCCAGCGCTGCATTACAAAGGGGGTTTATGACCGTGAGAAGACAAAGCCGATTGTTTCAAGACGCATCTGAATGAAAGAACACAATTCTGAATGCCCTTCGCTTAGAAGAAACAAAGCAGAAAGCTGAAAAGCTTTCCCAGCCTCTCCAGCCCTGTGTGCCAAGTGGAGGTGGAACCCCTTCCTCTGGGGGAAAGGAGGGTTGGGGAGGGATGGACCCAAACAGCATCACCTGTTGGTGACCCTTGTAACTCTTGTATAGACTTGGTAAGATGAAAAGCATAGGGAATAGAAAGGAAATTGTTCTTTAAGTGCAGACCAACACCACCAACTGCAGGGTGTATCCAGAGCGTGATCGTTCCCTGATAAAGTCAAACAATGCAGCTTTGATTTCATCTCAGCTGCTCATTCTGCTCTTAAAGATGGGAGAGACAGCAGCAAACCCGATAAGGGCTTAAATAGTGATGTGCTTGGAGATCCCTTCTTAAGGGAAGACCCGATGGTTTGAAAAGGAGGCTTAGGCAAAAAGTAGTGAGGGAGGCTGGGCTGAAGTTTTGGAGCTCTGCCTCTCCTGCCAGCTGATGCCACGCAGAGCCAGAACTGCTGCTCATCTCCAGACCAGTGTGTTTCTGCCAGTTGTGAAATCCACCTTTGGTAGCATGCCCTGCGCTCACTCAGAGCTGACTTTTCTTGCTGAGCGGCTCCTTTATCCCTTGGGAGAGCACCTGGGTTTTGGAGGCCCTGAGGATGGGGCTGCTCAAGTGCTGCAGGGGAACCTGGCTTGCTAACAGTGAAGGTCCTGCTCTGGTGGTGCTTTTTTACTCCATCAGCATGGCTGGGTTTTGCAGTAATTCCTCCTCTGCCCTGTTCTTGCAGTACAAGCCTGGCAATGAGGGTTGTTGAGCTCACAGGTGGGCTCTGCTCGGCTCTCCTCTGTGCTCTGCAGTGGTGCAGCTTCTTGGTGCCTCTCCCTGCTGCTGGCACCCATGGGTGCTGCATTCCCAGGGTGCCTTACCTGCCCATCACTCTCATCTCTAACAACTTTCCAGACTTAGTGATGTGTGTTGCAGAAAGTGATGATTTACAATGATAGGCAAACTCGTGTTCTTAACCAAACAAGTGCTTGCGGAGCAGCTGGGAGCTTCAAACAAGAGAGGTTTGCTCATCACAGCACGGGTGCTGCTGAATCTCAGCCTGGGTTCTCACTCCAGCTGTGAGCCAGCCCTTTGGGATCCCCTCTTCTGAAGGCCTGTAAATGTGCATTCATCCTTTTGCTCGCAGAGAAGCAGGCTGCGTCTGTTCCCATCGGCAGAGGAGGAAACCTTTTTAGTCTTCCGCTTTGTAGCTAACAAAGTGAGAGCTGGAAAGTCTTCGGTTGAAGATCTCTTTGGAAGTTGCATGGAACCATATCACCATTTTTAAACCTTGAGCTGTAGCTGTGTGCATACTGGGCTGCACCATTTTGCTCATGAGAGGCCACTGAGCAAAGCTCGTCTTGTTTGCACACCCAATAAATCACCAATCTCTCTTGTTTGTATCGACCAAAGTACCAACATCATCATCAGCTGCTGTCACAGACATCGCAGGAAGGCGACATGGGCAGATACCTGTTTTACCATCCCTATGGCACTACCTGTTTTCCAGTCTAGCAGGTGGAACCGAACTGCTCTTCAGAAAAGGGGATTATAGCACATCTCAAGGGACTGGCTGCAGGAAATCAGTGTTTATTCAGTTTTGTTGTTGAAAAACAGACTGTTTCCTTTGGGCAAAAAGTATCGGGTCTGCTACTTTGTGCAAGAAGGCTTTTCTTCAGGTACTATTCAGTATCTTTGTTATTTGGTTTTCATAGTTGTGTGCTTTCCTGTGTGCAGATGAGCAGGCAGAGCCCTTTGGTTGCTTTAAACTGTAGGTTTGTGTCGTTCAAAGCTGTGCAAATCCCTGGATGTGGGAACTGTTCCTGACTGCAGCACACAGCTGCAGTGGGTGCCTTAATGTGTGCAGAGCAACACAGCCTGTCAATTAAAGACACAGAGCTAAATATTAACAAAGTGAGTGGAGTTTCTGATTTGGTAAGGAGCGCGTTTCCCATCTTCCAAGTTTCACATCTATCTTTCTTATTGGGGAGACAAATGTGACTTAGAAAGCTGTAGTAGCCTTAGTGCTGCTTGTTACTATAGTGCTGTTCAGAGCTGTCTTTGTTTGAGTGCAGCTTGGTTTCACACAAAGCCTTTTTCACTCTTCAGGTCCCCCCTAAATCCATGAGATGGCTGTCACCATGCAGATCTCCAAAGACGAGCTGGAGGAACTCAAGGAGGCCTTTGCCAAAGTTGGTAAGTGGGAGCAAGGAGGACACCTTGCATCTGTCTACTGTGAGCTTGGACTGAGTTTCTCCCACTCCTGAGAGCAGCAATGCCGGTAAGATGTGGGCATTCTCCTGCTGTCCATGCCCAGGAGTCACTTGGCAGCATCACTGCTTCTGAGTGTTACTGCTAGCCAAGGAGTGCAAAGGGAAGGATGTGGGCATTGTGTTACTTTGGCCAGGCAGCACTTAGTATCATAAAATCATAAAGGCTGGAAAACGCCTCTAAAATCATCTCATCCAACAGTCAGCCTGTCACCCCATTGCTTCAGAACTTGGTCCTAGGAGTGCTGTTTTGGCAGAGGGAAATGTAGGTGCTCTGCTTCTGGTGTGTGGAGGCACTGAGTTTAGTGTGCATATGTAGCAAAGTGTAGTTAGTAGCTGCATCCCTGGCCATCACCTGTGCTGATGATAAGATGCTCTGTGGGCACTGTGCATTGCGGTGCCCTCTGGTGGCTCTGTGGCTCCCCGGGTCCCACCTCCCTGGCTGTGGGCAATGCTCAGGGTTGCTCTGCCTGCTCCTGCCTCCCTCCTGAGCTGGTGTGGCATGAGCCCATTGCAGGCTGCTTGGGGAAGCTTAGATGGGCAGAGAGCTGACGTGATGGAGAGAAATTGTTTTCTGCTGGTTTGGTTTCCTCATGGGGCTTGCTGGAGGATGGGAGGGAGCTGGGTGGCAGCAGCAGGCTGAGGTCAGAGTCTGCAGCTGGGGCTGGGACTGGGCGGGAGCGGGTTGTGCAGTACAGGCCAATCCCAACTCCCCTCCCAGCTGCACATCAAGTGCTGCCTGGCATCTGATCAAAGCTCTGTCTTGCTGTTAATTCACAGTCTGCAGCAGTAAAAGTGGATTTCAGAGCTAACCGAACAGTGGTGGGGCGTGAAGCGAGTTGTGTTCTTGGCAGTTTGCTCTCCCATTTTGCTCTTCCCCCAGACCTTTAGGGCAGGTGGGAGTCAGCTGGCACAGAGGGAGGAGGGCAGCAACGTTATGCTTCACAATGCATCACATACTGCTAAAGGCAGGTGTTGTTGAAAGTAGGGTGCAGCAGCCCATTCTGTGCTTGGGCAAACTGAAAGCAATTGACCTGGCTGCAGTGGGGTGGCTTTTTGTCAGTGAAGTTGGTTGGCTGCCTTTGCACTGGGAAACCCATTCAGATAGTGATTTATGTTAGGGAACTAGCTTGCTCTAAGGGAGATGGATCTCTGTTCAGTTTAAATGGAAGCGTCAAAGCTTAAGTAACAAGAAATGTGGTAATTAGCTATTAGCATACACCCGCAGGTGTGATGGGCTCTGCTTGTCCTCTTCAACAGCCTTTGGTTTGTGTGGTTTAATCATGGCAGAACCCACAGACACTGCCCTGGTGTCTGTCAAGAGCATCTTTATTGCTCTCTTTTGTGCCTGAAGGAGCCACCTCCACCCTGGGCTCTATAACTGCCTGGGATGTTACAGGGCACTGAAGTTAGCTGCAGTGCAGACAAGCAGCTCCAGCATTCAACAGCAGGATATTGCTGTGGCTGTTTGCTCCTGGCCAAACGGTGGCTCTTGGTAGAGGAAGAACAGCGGTACAGAATCTGCAGTTCTATTTGTCTTCCTTCTCCCTGTTCCCGATAAGCAGAGATAAGGATCATTTCTGGAAATGCTCTGTGCTTAAAAACACAACGCGGATGAACATTTTGTTCAGTGCTGCAAGGTGGTAAAACAATGCTCCGAAATGCTGGCTTATGGCAAGCAGGGAGCTGTGACCCTGCTGAGAGCCTGTGTCCTTAAAAGGGAATGTGTGGTTACTTTCCCCTCTTGCATCCTGTTATTTAAGCTATTTTAAGGACTTGTCTGGAGGAAGCTGAGCCAGAGCTTGAAGCAGCTTTTGGGATCTGTTTTCTGTGGCTTTGCTGCGCCACCTGTGTACGGGCAGAAGATGGAGCCATCTATCACTGCGCTGACCTTTGGCAGGCTGAGCACGCTGGCACCATGCATCTTTCAGTGGGAATAGGAAACTTCAGATGCGCTGTAGTTTCCTTTCCATCGGGTGGATTATAATGAATCCAGGCTGTAGCTTGTCTGGTAAAACAATTTGCTTTCTTCCATTAGTAATTCTGGGTCGTACGCCGAGGGATTTTGCTTGGGATAGCTTCTATTTTGACAGCCTCTTCAGCTGTTGGATAGCACTTCAGGTTCTGTTAGGAGTGGGGTTTTAGACCCCCCTCCTGTCTGAAGGCTGGCCATGTGGCAGGACATCCAGCAAGGCAGCCATATGGTGGACCAGCAGTGATGCTGCACGCCATTACAGAGCTTGATAGTGCTGCAGAGGTGAATCTTTTACTGCTGCTACATGATATACTGACTGTGTTTTCAGAGGGGGAGCGTGAGTAGGAAAGTAGCTGCTTTGTGGGATGGGGTTTCAGGCCCTGACAGGGCTATGGTGTAATGCCTTTTTGACGTGTTAGGGAAAGAATGGGTACAGATTCCCCTGCGCAGTGAGCTGCTAGTTACTGGGCTCTGCTGCCAAGCCAGATCCATGGGCCATCACATCCGGCAGGCTTTAACGCTTAAATGAGCCTTTCTGTCTGAGCAGCTCGAGCTTGATATGAGACTGTCCTTACTGGAAGAACTCTGGCTCAGTGTGGGGTCTTGCACCTGAGCCAACAGACCTGCTTTGCTGGTAAATCCCCTCCCACAGTGTCTGGGTTGTGTGTTTCCTTTTAATCCATGAAGTAAATCAGCAACAGCTTTTCCCCAGGATGCTGTAGAAGTGTAATTCTTAGAGGTGGGTGTTTGGGGTGTCATTTAGTGTTGGAAGAGCTATATGGTGGAGACCCAAGGTTTTGGAGTGCATTTAGGTGAGATTCTTACCAGTAGGAGCTCTTTCAGTTCGCTTGATTTCACATGATGTGAAATTGCATTTGTAGGCAGTGAGCTGCTTGGAAGGAGGGCTGGTTGGGTGCTTCTGAATTCACCTGTTTATTTGGCAGCGTGGAGAAGGATTGTGGTTGGTTTAGCCGAGCACAGGCTCAAGCAGTAGGTGTTGGCTTATGGCAAACTGGAGGTGAAACTGAAGTTCTGTTTCAGGTTAATAGGCCCCGGAGATCAGCAAATTCCTTCTTTTCCTTATCAGTGTGTTTTTATTTCTTCATTTATTTATTTATCCTGGATATGAGATGGGAAGAAGCTGCAGACCGTGTGGTTATAGTTAGCAGTAAGAAAGCAAGCTGTAGCGGAGGAAGCTGTGATGTATCTGCAGGGGAAATAGCTTGCTGATGACATCTCAGACTGGACTGTTTAATGAAGCCTGCCTCTGTAAGCTCATGTTATTTTGGAATAAAACTCTGAAATTCAAGGCCAGGCAGCAGCCGGTTGCTCTCATTAATCATTGTCCCCAACCACCGTAATTCATCAGCATTATTGGAAACACTGACACTTCATGAAGCAGTTTAATGTATTTATTAATTGGCTGGACTTGGTGGTGTTCTTCAGTTTGAGATCTAGGGGCCATTCCTTTGGACATCTGCCAGCGAGCATTTGAATGTCACTTTCTTGCTAACTCCTCAAAACAATTGTGGAATCCCATATGGGTGTGGAAGATGAGGAGGGCTGGGCTGGTGGTGGTGACGACCTGCTGCTTGCTGGAACTTTATTATTAGTAGTATTATTTTAAATGCAACTTAAAAACCACCACTGTCACATCATTACAAGTCAATTGGCTTTCAGAATTTGCTGGCAAACTGGACTTCTGAGCCACCCCGACTATTTTAATGTAGGAAGCATCTCTGACCCCGGTGACTGCGATGTGAGATTCCCTTGGGAACAAAAGATAGCATTGCTGGGGCTGCTGCAGCCCTCCCTTCATGCAGGCTGTGGTCTACAAGGCTGTGTGGGGAGCAGAAGCTGCTGCTTGAGCTCAGTCGAATTCTGTGGCCTTATGGAGAGTCTGCTGCCTTATAAATAGCACTCAACCTGCGCCCTTCCTTGGCTGCAGCAAGAGCTTGCCTACCTGCAGAAAGAGCAGGGCTGCTGGGTTTGTGTGGTCTGTAGATGGGATGCTGTCAGCAAAGGGGCTGGGATGTGTTGACATGCAAAGCTTGAGGTTTCCACTTGCAGAGGAAGAAAACAAGAAGCAAACCGTGCAGGTGATCACATCTTGCTAAGCATGCTGTGCTGCTGTGTCTTGGTAGCTGCCAGAATGCCTTGCATAGCATTTGTAGTCCTTACTGAAAGTTCTGGCAGCATCTGTTTTTGTCAGTGCTAAGTGGAGAACATCATTAGCAGCATGATTAAAAAGTGAATGCAGAGCTGACTTAGATTTTTCAGTTCAGAATGCAGAAACGTGCTGCGTTTGGTGACCTTCTATTTTTGCTGCAGAAACCAGCTGCAGTGCAATTCAGATGCAAAAAGTAACGCTCTGGAGATGATTTATGGGAACGCAGATGTTCTCTTGTGAAACTTTTAGCCCAGGCTTGGTCATGTGCACTGAGATGGGCCTTGTTCAGCTCTGCCTGGAAGCTGCCATAGCACAAAGCTGGGCCGAGCTCATGGCACACTCTGTGTCTCTCTCTGAGCATGAGCTGTGTGCACTGAGCTTGTTCTATTGTTTCCTGGGTAGTGTCAGTTGAATGTGTGCTTCTTGGGCTTGGTGCTTTTAGTGTGGGTGTCCCACTGTGTGTCTGCATCCTACACAGATTCTGCCTTCAGCAAAGACACATGACCCATGCAACGTGGCAGACATGCATCCCTATAAAGCACATCTGAGCATGGGAATGGTGTTTCTCCCCCACTGTCTGGAGCTTGGCCCATTGGATGCCAGCTGTGTTCCTAAATTGCCTTCTTCCATCCCTTTTTCTTTCCCAGACCTCAACAGCAATGGCTTCATCTGTGACTATGAGTTGCACGAGCTCTTCAAGGAAGCCAACCTGCCTCTCCCTGGGTACAAAGTGAGAGAGATCATCCAGAAGCTCATGATCGACAGTGACAAGAACAAGGATGGGAAGATTAGTTTTGAGGAGTTTGTCTACGTAAGTGCTATTTCTGAATTTCCAGCACTCTCATATATGGTCTGGGGTCTCCTTTTAGACAGAGACAAAGAAACATTCTGACAAGGGCTGACCTTGCCCTAATTCTAGTTTTCTTTCCATGCACAGATTGCTTTTGAGGTAACAAGCAGCTCTTTGGTCCTATAGAGACCTCTACTGTCTTCTGTGCTGTTTATCGTCAGGCTGTAGATTTGGACAAAGTGGAAACACATTGTTTTTCAAACAAAACAATCTTATGTGATTTTCCTTTATGAGAAGCCCATTGGAGGCTGGAACTCTATTTCCATGTGGGATGGCAACTGGAAAAAGGACTTCCAGTTCTCCAGGCTCTGAGGACTGACTGGAAGCAACTCTGTTTTTCCAGGCATGTGGATGAAGGCTTGTTTTCCCATAGAAGCAGTGTCATTTCCCTTCTTAATTTAATTGGCCCACAAGTACTTGCTAAAGATCTGAAAGGGCATTTCAAGGCACACTTTGAAATTATTCTAGGTGCCAATCCAGGAAAGTTCAGATCTATGTGTTGCCTTAAAAGGGAAGGACAGGAGTAGAGAGGTGGGAGAAGCTGGTGGATGGTCCAACCATCAGAAATAGGTCGGATTTTATTATTAACTTGCTTTATTTTGTCTTCTCAAAAGGACAACGCTTCCTCTGATGTGCTTGTTCAGTATCCATCTCTTCATCCTTTTTATACTCTGAACGTTGGAAGAATAATACCATAAAATACGTGTAGAGGAGCCGCTCTCCTACTTTAGGGAGCTGTTCTCATGTCAACTTAAATTCACCTCTTTTTGTTCCTTAGTTGTTTTCAGACCCTCTGAACTTTTGAGTTCGGAGCCAACTAGTAAGTTGGAGTTTGTTTGCAGTCTGTGAACACTTGCATGCTGGGTGCATGGTTCAGCTGTTGGTTTGGAGTGGTCTGTGACTCTAACTTTGCCCTGGGAAGGAAGAAATCAAATCTTTTCTGTCTGACTTGAATGGTACCAATGATGAAGTAACCATCAGGAAAACACCTTACAGGCAGCCAGTCTATACAGCAGAAGCTGTAATAAGCTGTATAAGTTGTAGGATTTCTGTGGACAGAGCTGTTGTTTTCCAACTCCAAGCAGTTCAATTGGGGTTTCTGGTGCCAGGTAAGACGTGAACCCCCTTGAGTTTGGGGTCAGACAACTTGGTGACAGCTCAGCATTAAAGCATGTATTTTCAATGAAGCTGTGTAATCCCACTACTCCAGCAAATGTAAAAAGACACAGGCTTTTTGGTTTGTGTTTTCAGCTTGGCTGGAAACAGCTCGCTTAAATTTTGAGGGCATTACAGTTTGATGTTTGAACGACCTTCTATTCAAAGATCATTCATACGGCCTTGCATTTGTTTAATGGTTTCTTGGTTCTATAGGACCTCAAGGCCACTAATAGTGGCATGCAACCTGCAGAAACCACATGGTGTAATCTCATGATAGAAGAACCCTTCTTCCCTGAAATGCAGGGTGTTTTGAAAGCTAGTCTAAGCCTGATAGAAAAAAAAAAACAACAACCTTACCTGTTGTTACAGGTTATTGTAGATTAGATTGCACAACGTATTGTGTCGATGTATAGGTGATGTTTTTGTTGTATCCTGTGGGTTGTGGGCAGAGCCTTGTGTGTGAACTAAAGTCACAGCCACGTGAGCATCCGGCTTACACAGAAGGGTTAAAATTGCACAACAGCTTTGGTGCTGTGGAAACTGCTGCATGCGGACCTGCTCTCATAGTGCAACATTCTCACTTTTTGCTCCTGGTCTCATGAAATCTATGTGGGAAGGTCAATGTGTGTGGGTTACTGCAAACCTACTGCTGCTGCCTCAATGGCCACTTACAGTTTGTGTTAGAGTGGGTCAGCTCTGCCCGCTGCCCCTGTTGCATTTAACCCCACTATGACTTCGCTAGGCCCTTCACATGTGCTGGTTGTACCACAGAGTTTGCTTCAAAGCTGAGAAGCAGAATGTAGCTTTTCTTTGTCCCTGCTTCTTCTTTGCAGCCCTCTCATTTTGGGAAGGCATTTCTTGTTGCTCTAACGTAGCCCTTTCCATTATAGATATTCCAAGAGGTGAAAAGCAGCGACATTGCTAAAACGTTCAGAAAAGCCATCAACAGAAAGGAAGGCATCTGTGCCATTGGGGGCACCTCCGAGCTCTCCAGCGAGGGGACGCAGCATTCATACTCAGGTACATCTCTGACCCTCTGCTCTTCTCTTGGGTGAGGGGAGGCAAAGAGAGAGCAGATTCCTGCAGCCTGCCACGTGTTGTGCTTTCTCAGTAGCTGAATGATCACAGATGGAGATGAAGAGCAGGACTGGATGCAGGGTAATGGAAGATAAGCAACGTGTGAATTAAACATGTGCTTATTTGTTTTGTAAACTGTGCTTGCTGATGAAGTCCTCGTGGACTTAGCCTCGTGGATGTGGCTAATGTGTAATGGGTCAATGACAAGAACATTCTGATAGATGGAAGTTAATTTCAGGCACCTTTGAACTCTGTGCATCCAATAAAATAGTGTTTCATTCTGGGCTGCTGTACGCAGCTCTGGGAAAATCTTCGCTATGTTGTGAAGAAGCCTGTATTAAATTTATATTAAATTGAATTAAATTGCAGAGGAAGAGAAATATGCGTTCGTAAACTGGATAAACAAAGCCCTGGAAAATGATCCTGACTGTAGGCACGTTATTCCAATGAACCCAAATACAGACGACCTGTTCAAAGCGGTGGGAGATGGGATTGTGCTGTGGTAAGTCCTGATGGCTCCAGAAACAAACAAAATCAATTCCCCAGATTCCACAGGTAGGGGAATTTCCATTGCATGCTGGGCTGGTTTTGTGCACCAATGTGTCCGTACAGTGTTGCATGCATGAAGAAGGGTCCAGTCACCCAGGCTTTACTTCTATGTGTGATGTGTCTGTGTACAAGCAATTTATTTCCACAGTTTCAAAGTATTTCAGTTATTCAGGCGAAGACTGAACTGAGTAGGAAACAGTTCACGATGTAAAGAAAAATGTGTTGTGTTTTCTGCTGACTGAACATCCATTTTGCTCACACGTTCCCCACTAAACACTCCGTGTTTGCACTTTTGTTGGTGCAGTTTCTCTTGCCAGCAGTGGCACATCTGCACAACAGGAGGAAGAAGGTTGTTTTACTACACTGCAGCACCTGACAACACGGCAATGAGCCTTCAGTAGTTCAGTGTCTGCATCTGTGAATAATTCATGTGCTCTTTTTGCTCCAGCAGCTGAGATCAATGGTGGCTGGGGAGATGTTTAAGGTTTCAGGCTTAGCTATTAGTTTCAGATACGTTCCAAATACAGTCTTGATAACATAAATATTAACTTCTGATTTACACAACCTTGATTTAGAAAAACAAACCAAAACAGCCCAAAGAAGTGGGGAGATAAAGACAATGTGCTGTGGTGAGCATCGTCATAATGCAACAACTTGCTGAGATGAGAAATTGGATGTTGTTCAAATGTTGTTATTTTTCCTCCTGACAGCAAAATGATCAATCTTTCTGTTCCGGACACAATTGATGAAAGAGCAATTAATAAGAAGAAACTTACGCCGTTCATCATTCAGGTATGATACAGTTGTGTGTGCTTGCAGAAATGCACACTCAGAGTAATGGGGAACTCAGCTCAGTGGCTCCAAGAGTTACTGTGGGAATATAGAAAGGATGGAGTTTTCTAACTTGCATTGAATTATTAAAGGCAGTTTTGCCTGGTGTGTAATTGGCAATCATGGTGTGATGAGCACAGTTCAAAAGACAGGAATGAGAACTTAAGGACAAAATGGCTGAAATGCTGTTCCCACTTACGTTGCTGCGGTCATTAGATACAGTGCAGTCTTTCCAAAGCAACATGGTTATTGGACTCTCTGAATTGTTTTGTAGTAAAGCAGGCTGGTTTTGCACAGATGCCCACACGTGCGCGTGTGTGGATACCTTAACACTTCTCCATCCATGTTCTTGTGGATGCCACAAAATGCAACCGACTCAAAGGGTGAAACTAAATACCAGAGGCTGAAATTAAACCCTTGTGCCTCCTTTGGTTCTTATTGATTCAGCCTGCTGCTGACAGCTCCATTAAAGCTTCAGCCACGAGAGTTTCCTCCAAGCTGTTGGGAATGAGGACAAGGGGGAATTCCCTACTCTGCTCTGCCGGTGCTGGATGAGAGGCAAAGTGGCATCTCCTTGTGCTGTGTCTGACCTGGTTGTGTTGTCTGCAGGAGAACTTGAACCTGGCGCTGAATTCTGCGTCCGCCATCGGGTGTCATGTTGTCAATATTGGTGCGGAGGACTTGAGGGAAGGGAAACCCCACCTGGTTCTTGGGCTTCTCTGGCAGATCATTAAGATCGGCTTGTTTGCCGACATTGAGCTCAGCAGAAATGAAGGTAAATGAAGCTCTGAGTGATGACTTGCAGAGCATGAATACAGACTTGCTCCCACGCTGCCGAGGTGCTCGATGTGCTGCTGTGCCTGCGCCGGGCCGTGCTGCTCGTGCTGTCACCTCTGGCCCCATCACCTCTTCCCTCCCCTGTGCCGAAAGGGGAGCGCTGGCCGTCAGCTTCGTCGAGGGTGTGCGCCAGGCCAAGTGCCCGCCAGCTGGTTTGTAGCTGAGAAGTTGGCTTGCTCGTGCGGGATGTGCATGTTTGGCGTGGTCCAAGTGGATGTTATAGCGCTTGTAGTTTGCTCTCATAGAATGGATTGGGTTGGAGTGGACTTTAAAGCACATCCGGTTCCAACCCATGCTATGGGCTGGCTGCCCCCCTGCTAGTTCGGCTGCCCTGGGCGTCATCCCTGTGGCCTTGGGCACCTCCAGGGATGGGGCACCCACAGCTCTTGGCAGCAGTGCCAGGGCAAAGGAAGGATTCAGCTCCTTGGGAATGTGTTTGCCATGACTTTCTTCTCTTCAGATCCCTCTCGCTGTGGGAACATCATACTGCAGTCTCACTGTGCTCACTCGGTCCTTTGCTGAAGCTCATTCCATGCATTCACAGTGTTTTTCTTCCAGCACTGGCTGCTTTACTTCGTGATGGTGAAAACCTGGAGGATCTTATGAAACTATCCCCAGAAGAGCTGCTCCTAAGATGGGCCAACTTCCACTTGGAAAATGCAGGCTGGCACAAAATCAATAACTTCAGCACAGACATCAAGGTATTGAGAGCTTTCCTGGCCACATGCATCTGGGAATAGGCTGGGGGTTGCCAGGGCTGTGTTTGCATGCATCTGTGAGGCCCTTAATGCAGAGGTTAAGAGAGGTCCTCTTAATGCTCCAAATAATAGGTTTAAGAGAGGTTTCGTTAATAGTATATTGAAGGTATCATAATGCTGTCATCTCTTGCCACACAAATGTATGAGTGTTTCCTCCAGTGGGATCCTGCTGCGCAGCTGCTGTGTGTTTTAATTAATGTTCCTCATGCATGTTCAAATGTTCTTAGTCCATCTATTTTATTTTAAGGAAAACAGTTTTCCAAGGTCTCTTAAGTAGGGCCATGCTGCAGCTCACACAGATGGATGCAGTCACGAGCTGCATTCCTGGGCTCTGTGATATCCACGTTCTCTTTGTAGCTGCTGATGTTTCATCCAAAGTATCACAGGACTGGGAGAGGAGGGGAGATGAGACCCCTTGTTCTCTGCTCTCAGCTGAGTGTTAATGTGAGAGGCGAGGCTCACAGAGGACTTTTCAGGTGCCAGGAGTGGCTCTTTTCTCACTCTGCCATGGTGCAAAGCAGGGGGTGATGATAGCTCTTGGGCACTGGGGGTTTCTTGCAAGCCGACCCCATCATGTTGTGGAGCTGATTTTCTTTGCTAAGAGTTAGGAGGAAGAAAAAGGACAACTGAAATGGACTCTGGGATAGAGGCCCTTGGAAAAGTGCACAGCAGGGTGTGCCATAAAGGCAGAGTTCATACAGTTAAAAACCAGAATTATTCACCATAAATATTTCTAACCTCTTCCTTTTCCTTTTTCTTTTGTGCTGCCTGGATCTCTGCCATCGTGCTCTGTTACTATCTGTCAAGCTGACAGATTTTGGTAATTCAGTAAAGGTACATAAGTCAATTAGCCATGGTGACTTGGTAAAGATGAAATTGAAGAGAATTGCTGTGGTGTCTGCACTGCTGTCCTTCACATGCTATGCAACCTGAGCTTTATTTTTCACCCATTTCAGGATTCTAGAGCTTATTTCCACCTTCTCAATCAAATTGCACCTAAAGGGCAGAAAGAAGGAGAGCCTCAGATCGATATTAACATGTCGGGTTTCAATGTAAGTATTCAGGCTGTTGTGTCCTCACTCTGTACAGCTGCTACTTGTGACCCTGTCGTTGCACTCATGACTTCTAGGTAACCTGGTATCTTAATTTCAAGTGTGTGTAGGGTGTCAGTGGGCACACACACACCTCAGGTCTTGTGTTCAATGAGTGGCTGTTGCAGACCTGCCAATTAACAGGAGTAATTAAGAAACATTTTGCATTCGTCCTGCGTTTGGGAGCATGCTGAATCCTGCTTTTGATCCAAGGATTTAAAAAGAATGGAAAGTATAGAAGCTTGGAAAGGGCTTTGCTAGGAAAAGTGGGCACAAACTGTGGGACAAGTGTATCAGCAGCAGAAGGGATTAATGTGGATGCTTTGTCCCTCCAGTTGCTGAATTGATTAGCAACTGATGCTTAGTGAAGGCGGGTGGAGCGGTGATGTTGTTTCAGCAGCTTCCCATCTGCTTTGCAGCCCGATCTCTTCTCTGACAGCTCTTGTCCCTTGTGTTGCTGGCAGGAGAAGGACGACTTGCGCAGAGCAGAGTTCATGCTGCAGCAGGCAGAGCGGCTCGGCTGCCGGCAGTTTGTCACACCGGCTGATGTGGTCAGTGGAAATCCCAAACTGAACCTGGCCTTCGTTGCAAACCTCTTCAACAAATACCCAGCGCTTACCAAGCCTGAAAACCAGGACATCGACTGGACTCTGCTGGAAGGTGATGGCCCTATCAGTCACAACATTAGCAGGAGGGAAATATCTCCAGTGAGATCTCCTCTGACAGCTCTGAGCTTGCAGCAAGGTGCATGAACTCTTTCTCTTTCATTTAGGAGAGACCCGTGAGGAACGGACCTTCCGTAACTGGATGAATTCCCTTGGTGTGAACCCCCACGTAAATCACCTCTATGGGTAAGTGTTAGGCTCTTGGGAAGGACCCAGCTTAGGTCAGGCTGGAGATGTGCCCACCCCATTGTGCTGCTGCTGCTCACAGTACTGAGGAAGTAGCTGGAGGAAGGCTGTTAGGGAGTAGACAGTGCTCACTGCATGCTCCCTGCAGCCCTTAGCTTAGGGAATTCTGGTGCTGGCACACCAGCAGTTGGTTTTAAGGGCTGAAAATGGTTTGTTTTCTCCTCCCCTTGGTAAATTAGTACACTGACTTCCCAATGCATGTACAGCTTGAGCAACAGGACCTGCATTCATATGCCATCTAAATTTCAGGCTTGACCAAATGATTGTAATTCAGAAGCAGGATATGCTGGGCCCCTGTGGGCAATGGAAAGGTGTCTGCCTCTGGAATTATGTTCTGGACCTGGTGGTGTGATCACATGAAAGCCTAGCTTAGCAGCTTCCCAGTGTTAAACAGGGACTATTTCACCTGCACTGAAAATCACAAGATGTTCTCCTTTTAGAGATACTAAAATTGCAACAGCCTGTAAATAATAGTAATTATCCATGATATGACCATATCAGAGTGGACTCCAACCCTTACGTGCCACATTCTGTTCCATTTTCAGTGACCTACAAGATGCACTGGTAATACTACAGCTATATGAAAAGATCAAAGTTCCTGTTGACTGGAATAAGGTTAACAAACCCCCATACCCGAAGCTTGGAGCTAATATGAAAAAGGTAAGCATTCGGATCAAGTTTCCAAGTGGTTGCGAGCACCAGGAGCAGAAATAAATGTGAACTATCCAGAAATTCCTATTTGAGGTTTCAAACACAAGTGAGTGTGTTTATGAGTGATTGCTCTTTGCACTCTTTTTCTGTGTAGCTAGAAAACTGTAACTATGCTGTTGACCTGGGAAAGCACCCAGCCAAATTCTCTCTGGTTGGCATTGGAGGGCAGGATCTGAATGATGGAAACCCAACGCTGACACTGGCCTTAGTCTGGCAGCTGATGAGAAGGTAAGGGCTGTCTCAAACGTAAACCTTTGGATTGCAGTACTGAGCTTGTGAAGATTTCTGCCAGGAGGGCACTGCAGCAGTGGAGCAGATCACCCATCAGAGTCTGCCAAACCTCTATCCTTGGCAAGGTTTCAAGACTCAGCTGGATAAACAGGCAGGGCTGGTCCTGCTGCTCATGGAGCTGGAGCACAGACCTGCAGGGAGCCCACAGTGGATCTGTGTGCGTGCTGCTGGCTAGAATCTTACCTGCTCAAGGCTGACCTGCATGTGGGAACCCAAAGCAGGACTGCTTACCCAACATCTCTGTTCTAATGTTTAGTAGAATGTTGTGATGAGAGGAACATTTCAGTGCTCCTTCATAACCCTGGAAGTGGAGCAAGGGGGAAGGCGAAACTTAAAACTGGATATTGACTCAAAACAGATGATCAAGTTGAGATCCTTCTTTCTTGTCTTTGAATTCTTCTAAACTAGATGAACAAAATACATAAGCTATATCTGCAGTCCTGTTGTGCATCATCTCCATGTGTGGTTCTAGAGGCCAGAATACTAACGAGTGAATTGATCCAGGCCTCTAGGAGGTGTGTGTTACCCCTCTGAGCACATTGCCAATGCTCAAACAGTTTTACATTAAACAGTTTAAAAGCATCCTGAGCCCAGGCAATTTTGAGAACCTCCATTAAAGGACTCAAAAGGCTAAATGCTTTAATATAAATCACATTTCAGGTAGGATAGATGGCTCTTCCTTTTTGCTGCAAGGGTTGCTGCCATGGACTTGTGCTGGCTCTTGTTGCATCCAGGCTGTGTGATCTCTGGGTCTTAGCTCAAGCTCTGAGCCTAACCTCGTTGTCTCTGCTTGTGCTCAGGTACACACTGAACGTCCTTGAGGACCTGGGTGATGGTCAGAAAGCCAACGATGACATTATAGTCAACTGGGTAAACCAGACACTGAAAGAAGCTGGGAAGTCCACCTCCATCCAGAATTTCAAGGTGCAGGTTCCCCTCTTACACCCAAAACAAGACAGGATCCAGACTGTGCTGGGAACGAAGTGGCTTTGGGCTGCCATAGAGGAGTCTTTGAGGACTGCCCATGGTGGGAGAGTAGCAGTGAGCCTAGTGAGCTGATAGGAGCGTGAGGAGTGTGGTTGGTTTCTAGGGCAGTGGTAGGGACTTGAGGTGCCATTAAGTGCTGAGGCTGGAGTTGACAAATATTTTAGGCATTCTCCCCTGTGGTCTGGTCAATGGGATGGATATGCTGCCTGTAAATGCTTTGCAGACTGGTTACAGTAAATTGGAGTCCTGATCTCATGTTATTACAAAAAGAGAAGCAACACTTTGGTTTCCCTGTGGTCCAGCTGGGAGTAATCACTCACAGTGCTGCTTGGAAACAGCTTGTTTAAGGCTTGTTTTGTTGCACACTGCAGGGCAGTTGAATTGAGGTGAGAAGTACGTTTCAGGATTAGATACTCATCTTTGCTTCTCTGCTTTTACTCTCCAGGACAAGACTATCAGCACAAGCTTGGCAGTTGTGGACTTAATAGATGCTATACAGCCTGGCTGCATCAACTATGACCTCGTAAAGACTGGTCATCTATCGGAAGATGACAAACAAAATAATGCTAAGTAAGTCTATCATCTTGAAAGCTGTTTTGCTTTGGCAGAGTGCACCTACTATGCCGTGACTTAAAGCTTCAAGCATTTTTACTGTGTTTCTGTGGTTTTCAATCTCTTTTAACAATCTTTCAGACAGGAAGTGCTTTTTGAAACTGAATTGCTGTTCTTCTCAGTAATGCCTGAGGAGTGCTTGGCTGGACTCTTGCCTGCTGAGGAATGCAGAATAGCCCAGGCACTTCTTAGGAGAGAAGCAGATCATTGCTGTTTGTTCAGGCTTGTGAAATGTTCAGCCAGAAATGAGGGTTTAGAGACTGAACATTGCCTGTCTCTCATCTTGTTGAATCACCATGGATTGTCAAGTTTAAAGCACATCCTGCCTTTGGAATGTGTGTTCTGCAGCTCTTCTGCAGTGGCAGAATGGCAGGAGATTTTCACGTAGATAACGGCCTCTCTTGGTTATTGCTAAAAAGCAAACAGAGGGAGAAATATAAACATGAGCTCAATTATGCATGCTAGCTATGAGCCCTAAGAAACATTAATTACAACTTTAAACTGTTGATAAAGTGAGCTGGATGTTTCAAAGTTCAGTTTGCACATGGGAGACGCTTGCCTGTGCCATTGGAAAGGAATGTGGCAGAAGATCCAATAGACGTGTGAAACTGGTGTGAGAGAACTGCTGACCATATCACACAGAATCATAGAATGACCCAGGTTGGAAGGGACCTCAAGGATCATGTAGTTCCAACCCCCCTGGCCTAGCAGGGCCACCAAACATACACCTTTACTAGATCAGGTTGCCCAGGGCCCCGTCCAACCTGGCCTTGAACACCTCCAAGGACGGAGCATCCACAACCTCCCTGGGCAGCCTGTTCCAGGGCCTAACCACTCTCCTAGTAAAGAACTTCCCCCTAACATCCAACCTAAATCTTCCCTCCTTCAACTTGGATCCATTTCCCCGTGTCCTGCTATTGTCAGCCCTTTCAAAGAGTTTACTCCCCTCCTGGATGTAGGTTCCCTTCAGGTATTGAAAGGCTGCAATGAGGTCACCCCGCAACCTTCTCTTCTCCAGGCTGAACAAACCCAGCTCCCTCAGCCTGTCCTCATAGGGGAGGTGCTCCAGCCCCCTGATCATCTTCCTGTCCCTCCTCTGGACCCTTTCCAAAATCTCCATGTCTTTCTTGTACTGAGGGCTCCACACCTGGACACAGTACAACAGATGGGGCCTCACAAGAGCCAAGTAGAGAGGGACAATCACCTCCCTATCCCTGCTGACCACCCCTCTCCCGATGAAGCCCAGGATCCCATTTGCTTTCTGAGCTGCCAGAGTGCACTGCTGGCTCATGTTAAGTCTCTCATCCATCAGGACCCCCAGGTCCTTCTCTGCCAAGCTGCTCTCAAGGACCACTCCTGAGAGTGCTGAGCCCAAGTGCTTGAGCTCCTTTTGACACCCATTATTAAACCCTGAGCTGCCCCAGCTCTGCAGCTCAATCTGAGCCCAATCCTAGTACAGGAGGTGAAATGGTGTTGGATAGGTTATGGATTCCCAGTCCATGTGCTAACAGACCCTTCTTTCCATGGCAAATAGGTATGCTGTATCCATGGCAAGAAGAATTGGTGCCCGAGTCTACGCTCTTCCAGAGGATCTTGTAGAGGTGAAACCGAAGATGGTCATGACCGTGTTTGCCTGCTTGATGGGCAGAGGGATGAAGAGAGTATAAAAGGGGAGATCCGTGTAAAAATCAAAGCAAACAAACAACAAAACGCAACAAAAAAAAACCCAACCTGCCACCCTGGGTGCATGAGTAGCAAGCAGACCAGCTGTGTCCATGTTTGAAAGCTGTTGGCCTAGGAACTGCTGAGGTTCAAGGGATGCTGTTCTGCTTTTGCAAGGCAAACGTATCAGAACTCTCAGGGAGAGGAGCCTTACCCAACAGATGTGCTCTTTTCCCAAAGGCAAGTTGAACTTAGCAGGAGCTCACAGCAATGCATTCAGAACAGACCAGCATCTTACAGTGCTGCTCTGGAGCTGTTTCGCCCTGTTATTTCTCCAATACTCACTGTGTAGTTCTTGATTCTTCTTTTTTTATTTCCTTTTGTTCCTTTTATCTCTTTTTCCCCCAAGGGCCTTATGAGGTGGTTGGTATGAATTGCAGCGGGGATGAGTTGTATTTCTATCTGCAGTCTGGTTTAATTGCTGTCATTTGGTCCAAGCTCACTTTAGGTCTGACCACTTCCTTGACCTGGCAAACAAAGCTTGGCACAAAGTCCTGCCTGCTAAGCCACACTGAACCTTCTGTAGCTCCAGCTGGGGCCTGCAGGGCAGCTCACGATGCTAAGCGAGAACCGCCTCACTTCTGGATGGATCTCCTGCTCTTCTCTCTACATGGTGCTTCTTTTTATACCTCTCACTACTCTGATGACCTTACAAACAAAGCACGGCAGTCGGTGTTCTTTTTCCCCTCTTGCCACTTATAAAGAAGGGTTATTTTCCTTGTATTTTTCAGTTAGGCTTGATCTGAGAATAGCACCCTCCTTGAACGCCGTAACACCTGATATCTCCTTGCTGAGGGCACAGCTGAGCGTGAGAATGGAAGCGAGTGCATTTCTGTCTGCGCCCCGGCTCAGCGGTGTGCACCTAGAACCTAATTTTTACAGACGTCTGCATGGAAATTATATATATATCTTTTGGTTTTTTATTTAAAACGCTGTTGGATATAAAACCACGCTGCGTTGGGGGGAGGTTTTATGCAGGGAAGAGGCAGATATTCTTGAACAGCAGGGTTTGATAATCCGAAGAGCAAAAAGTGCTGGAATATAGAAGTATTTTTACAGGTGAAAGGAAGCCTTGTCGCCAAAGAAGGAAGATGCCGTATCCATAGGAGTTAATATTATCTTGCTTTGGCAAGCTGTTTGCTATATTTTGAGATCATATTGCTATTCTGAGCTATTCCAAGTGATGTCATATGGTGGCAAAGCATTAGTTGAGATAATAATAAAGAAAACAAAACAAACCACAGACCCATTTAAATGCAGTGTTCTCTTTGCTTTGGCCCAGCACAGCAGCCTGCTCTCAGTTGCTTTTAGCTTTGCTTATCTGTGTGTTCTGCACCAGGAAGAGCCACAGAATGGAGGGAGCTGTCTGAGGTTGGGCTGTATGACCCCAACTACATCAGTGTGGTGTGGGTTGTCTCGTTGTCAGGCAGCAGGTTCTGCGGAGCAGCGGTGGATGCGCATCCCAAAGAGAGCAATAACACGCGTGGAGCCGAAAGGCTGCGGGGCCACCAGGGGGAGCCGTGCGGGGCCGGGCTGTGCGGGATGCGGGGCGGGCGCCCTCCGGGGGCCGCTGCTGTGCTGCGTTTCTCCTTCACCCATCGTGGGCGGCCACGTTGCTGGTCTGCAGCAATAGCTGTAGTTGTTATACAGCGAGCAGGGCCTGAAAGCCCTTTCGTTTCAGTCTCTATCTTCCCCTCACCTCTTCTTCCCTCTCTGCTGGTGCTGCAAAGGAAGGAGGGAATTTCAGCCCCACACACATCATCTGTGCCCCATGTGCAACTCCGTCTCAGCCCCATGTGTGTCTCCGTCTCAGCCCCATATGCATCTCCACCCCACACACATCTCCGTCTCAGCCCCACACCTCTGGAAGGTCTGTGCCAGAGATAACCCCCTGGTTTCAGGGGCCCAGAGCACCATGGATGTGCAACCCATGCCTGCAGAGCTGTACCCACGCTCTGCCCCTTGCAGCATCTCAGCCCCATACACCATCTCAGCCCCACGCACAGAAGGTCCAGCCCTGTCCTTTTCTGCAGAGCGGCCCCACATGTTCAGCAGGTTCCTCCATGCCAACAACAAGCCATAACAGCATTGGTTTACATGTGATGTCGGCTCAGCTTTACCCACAGTCTCCACCTTCATCCCCTTTATTTACCTCAGCTTCTCCAGCCAGGATTCCTCACCCTGTGACCAACATCTCCTCAGCCCCACGCATCCTAGTACCTCCTTGGCCCCACCCAGCCCTCAGCCCCACAGCTGTGGAAGGCCATGCCAAGAGATAACACCCTGCTTGCAGGTCCAATAGCATCAGGGCTGTGCACTGCCATGCCTGCACTTTACCTCAGACACTCACTGTTCCCATAACCCACATTTCTCCCTCAAAAACCCATCATCACATCACCCAACCCCTCCAACCCACCCCAAACCTTCCCTCCATAAGCCCACTCCACACCATAGCCCCAATCCCAAACCTCCCTGAGCCCTTCATAACAGCCTAAACCTTCACAGCTGTGACCTTCTGACACCCATTATTAAACCCTGAGCTGCCCTAGCTCTGCAGCCTTTTATAAAGACAGTTGGAGGCCCAGCAGCCCCATGCAAGAGGAGCTGTGCAGGACAGCCCAGTCCCTGCAGTGACAGCAGTACTGACAGCCCTTCCAGGTGACTTGTTTGGGGCTCAGGGTGTTCTGTTGGGTTTCTTTTTCATCTCCTCTTTGCAAGTTATTATTTCCATCCCTAGAGGTGCCTATGGGGCAGGTTGGATGGGACCCTTAACCCTAGAGGTGCCTATGGGCAGGTTGGATGGGATCCTCATCTCTAGAGGTGCCTATAGGCAGGTCGGAGGGAACGAGGGCTCTGCTCTCCCATTTTTTGGGTGTGAAAATCCTAATTTTCCACCTTTAAGGAATAATTCTTGCTTTGAAACTTCAGTAGTTGCTAGAAGTATTTATTCCATGGTAATCCCAGTGTTGATGCCTGGGGTTGTATTCAATCTATCTGTGTAGGACAGAGAACAGCTTGGTGTCATCTCAGCTATCACTGAATGGCTGAGCTTGGAAGGGCCATTAAAGGTCACAGAGCTCCATCGCCCACCACCAGCTCTGTGCCTTCAGTAGCCATAGGGCAAGTCTCATGGCAGTACATAGAACCATTTGAGTAGGAAGGGACCCTTAAACGTCATTCAGCCCAGCTCCCCTGTACTGAACAATGATATCTACAGTGGTTTCCACAGTGATAAGTGCTGGAAACTCGGTCATCTCTCTGCAATATTTACCCAGCTATTCTTATGTTTCTAAGTCAAATGAGATAAGATAGGGCACTTATTGGCCACTTAAACAAAACTGAGTGGGATGCTTGGAGCAGCTGTGCTGGGGATGGTGATTGAGGAGCTCAGGGGAAGGTATGGGCAGTGATGAAGCTCTAATCAGATCAGTTTAATCACAGGGCAGGAAGGAGCCTTGTTCAGCCTTGAACTACACCATAAGTGTGTTTGATCCCTGGCATGTGGCTGCTACAAACTCTGAGATACTGGAGTTGTTTGCAGGGGTCCTGCAGTGTTTTGTTAGCTGAGGCCAGTACTGTGAGGAGCAATGGAGGGCTGAATGTGTTATTTTTGGGATGTTTGTGCCCACTCCTCCAACGCTGCCCTGTATTCTAACAGCAAAGCAATCCACACACCAGCTACCACAAAGGCACTAACAGACAGAGCCAGTTACAGAGGCTCCAGATGTGCTGGAACATTTGCAAGCAATTCATATTTCAGTGTGAACTGAACACAGGAAATCCTGCCTCAGGAGAGCACACGTGGCTGCAGTCAGTTAGCAAACAGGGTGAGCAGAGGCTGCAGTGGGGCCATGCTCCCCAGCCCCCCATCCATCCCCCAGCCCCATATCCATTCCCAGCCCAACCCCCAGCCCCACATCCATCCTCCAGCCCTGTGCTTGCTATCATTGGGTTTTATTTGCACACAGATGTTACCACTGAATCTCAACACCAGCATTTCAGATTTAATCACTGCCTGTGAAGGAAAGCGTTTATTCCTCTATTAAAAAAAGAAGAAGAAAAATAATAATGCTCTTTTTCCATAGTAAAAAAAATCAGCTGTGATGAAAACCATTGCTCACATGCAAATAGCAGGAAAATAAGTGTCCTCCATGTTGTATCAGAGATATTGTCAAAGCAAGGCTGCTGAGCTGACCCATCTCCTTGCAAAATACCACGTGTGGAAGGGGACTACCAGCAGGAGGACCTTACAGGTGGGTGCAGGATGCCCAGGAGCTGTGCTGATACCGGCTGCCCCACACTTGTCCTTGCTGTCCAGCTCAGGTGGTGCCGTGCAGTCCATGGGGTCCCCTGGTTGTGGGATGCTGAGGGCTGTTGTGTTGTGGTGGATGTGGAAGGCACAGTCCAGGCCTTGGAGTGCTCCCCTGGACATCACCGTCCACCTCAAGAACCAAACCATCCTGCAGTCACACTTCCAGGGGTTGTGGGACAGGAACACGTACCTCAGCTTGGGCAGCCCTACAAACAAGCGGAGGGGCAGCGAGCTGAGGTTGTTCTTGCTCAGGTGAAGGAAGTGTAGCTTGTTCAAGTAAGAGAAAGCAGAGTCTGAAATGGAGGAGATCTGGTTGTTGTTCAGGTACAGGCTTCTCAAGTTGAGCAGCAGTCTGAAGGTGCAGTCGATGGCAGTGACCCTGTTGGCTTCGAGGTGCAGAGTCTTGAGCTGGATCAGCCCATCAAAAAGCTGATTAGGCAAATCAGAGATGAAGTTGTGTCCTAAATTTAACACACCCAGCCTGAGGAGCTTCGTAAAAGCGCCGTCCTGAATGATCCAGATCCGATTCTTCCTGAGATTCAGATCATACAGGGATTCCAGGGCCTTCAGGGAATCTCTGCCAATGGCTTCTATGTGGTTGCTCTCCAGGGACAGCCTTGTAAGACTGGAGAGATTGCTAAAGGCTTGAGGAACATAGCGCATGTTGTTGGAGGCCAAGTCGAGTCTTTCTAAAGAGGGCAGGTGTGAAAACAGGAGCGGGTGGATCTCAAAGATGTTGCAGTGAGACAAGTCCAAGCTGATGAGGTTTAACAGCCCCCTGAAGGTGTTTGCGTGCAGGTAGGTGAGGCGCGAGTTCCTGCTGAGATCCAGCTCCCGCAGCTTGCTAAGAGCATGGAAGGTCCCTGGGGAGAGGAAGGTCAGGTTGTTTCCATCCAGCCAGAGGCTGTGGAGGAAAGTCAGGTTGCTGAATGTGTTGGTGGTCAGAATCCGCAGGTAATTATTGGAGAGGTTCAGGGAGACGGTGGATGCTGCGATCTCCCCAGGGAGGGCTCTCAGTCCAGCTCTGTTACAGTGGATAACCTCCTCGGGTGCACATCTGCACATGCTTGGGCACGAATCAGAGACATTCAGACTCAGTCCAGCCTTCGCTGCACAGTTAAATGTAAATATAACAAGAAAGAACATGATCTGCCACAGGTCAAACACCACATCTAATCATGGATAGTAGAGAAGACAAGGAAAAGAGCACGTACCTTTTGGATACGTGAACCACAAGCATTGCAGGGACCTTTGGGCTGAGCTTTTAGCACACGATGAAATTAAATTAGGCAGTTCTGTCTGCTGCAGCCCAATGGGGATCAAGTCTTAGGCAGATAAAAGCTGATTAAGTGTTGCTGTGCTGCAAAGGGTATTACTGAGGCAGAAAGATTTCTGCAGCTGAGCATCGTGCTGCACAGTGCTGTTTTTCCCACCTCCTGCTCTCTGCAAACAGCAGCAGGTAACAGACTTCCCCCCAGATCTGAGTGACCCTGTTGATGAATGTGGCTCCTCAAAGGGAGAATGTAATGAGCTGAGCAAACCTCGTGCTTGCTGCCAGCCAGAAACATGCAGGGCAGTGCCACGTCCTGATGCTGCATTGCTCCGGGATAAGCCCAGAGCCATCCGTGAGTGGGGAATGATTAACCTGGGGGGCAAAGCTCAGAGCACCCCAAGGGCGTGCTGCTCTTCCCTGCGTCTGAAGGTGCCGCTGAGCAGCAAGAGCTGAGCTTGGGCCCACATGAGGGCATTGCTGAGCCATCCTCACATTGCCCTGCTCAAGTCAATCCTCTTGTTGCTCGTGCCCTGGAGAAAGTGTGAGCAGCCTCTAGGGGCCCTCACTTCTCTGTATTGAACTCATCAAGTTTGTGATGTGTTTGAAACACCTTATCTCAGCCCCATCCATTCAGGTGCCTCTCGTAGCTTCTTGATCTGCTGGCTCTTCTTTATCCTGGTTTACAGGCTTTGATTTTCTCCCCAGCACTCTCCCCTCTTCTGGCTGTCAAAACTTGGCCTGCCAGCTCTGTCCAAACAGTGGCTCAAAGTATATAAAATGCCCAATGGTGTGAGCTGGGCAGGTTTACAAACCCCACTGTTTGCTGTGCAGAAGCAGATTAGCTTTCCTGTGCTGTTAGATCACCATGTTCTGTTTTCCTCCTCATTTTTTTTCAGGCAACAACCCTCCAAAGAATAGTTGCTCCCAGTAAGCTTGGCTGGGGCTGCTGTGTTGCGTAATGGAGTCCATCTTCCAGCTGTAAATAACATCATCTATTTAGTTAGACAGGCTTTGCTTTGGCCAAATGCTGGTTCTCACCCTGACAGCAGAGGCGTTGTGGCCTTGGCAAGGGGTTTGTCCTGGGAGCACCAGAAGAAGATGGAAAGGTGCTGCTGTCACCTTTGGGGCCACACCAGAGGCTTTAATGGTTGAACCTTTGTGTGTTCTGTTTCCATGTCTCAGCTGGGACTATAAAGGAGCCAGGTTTCTGCTGGGCTCCATGTCCCCAGCCAGGAATGGTGTGTCTTGCCTCTGGCTGGAGCATTGCAATACAGGCTGAAGAAGACAGATCACTTGTCCTGATGTCCTTTTAATTCTACACAGCCTTTCTTTCTGGTTGCTATTCCATGAGTATTGCCACACTTTCGCCCTTATTTAAGTCCTTCTCTCACTCTGTGGTTGTCCCATTCCATCTGCTAGGAGGCTTTTCTGGAGTACATCATGTGTTTGGCTGCGGTGGCTCATCCTTCTGGCACTGATGGGAAGGCTGAGCCACTACAGGTCTGCTGTCAGAAAGCACTACACCACATCATGGCCATTGGTGTGTTCTGCCTGTTCTTCACTCACTAATTTCTCTGACACTTGGGATTTGCAGAGCACCGTACCTACTTCAGAAATTATTTGTAGCCGATGTTGAGTGCCCTGCCTAATAGTGCAGGCTTTAAGGAGCTGTGTTTTGCTCATGAGATGGACAGTAGTTATAAGCAGTCCACAAAGCACCTACTTCGGGACAGTCATGTGGGTCTAATGGACTTAAAAGAGGAAGGTTTGCTTTCTTTAAACTTCCTGGTGAACAAAGGTGAGATGGGTGGAATCACTCACAGCGGGAGGTGATGTGATGCTTACAGCAAATGCAGCTCTGAAAAGAGGGGAGATTTATTTATCTTTTTTATGATCTCTGAGCTCTCTGGAGCTCTCAGCTGTTCCTAAAAACACGCTTTGAAAACATAAAAAGAAACGTCCTTTACATGCTGGGTTATTTACAGATGTATTAGTACTAGTAAAGCAGAGATTGGGCACATGGGAGCTCTCTCCTCCAGGCTGTTGGCATTGGGTCACTTGGCTACTAGTTGGGGGGGGGGGGGGGGGGGGAAGGGAGCAGGTGAGAACTACGTCTGATGGAAGAGCTGGTATTTACTATTGCTGACCATGAGTTCCCAAGTGTTCCTGTTGCATTCCAGCTGAGTTAGTCTTCATTCCTGAAATGCTTTGCTTTGTCCATAGCAGCATCAGTGGGAGGTGGGCTCCGTGCTTGTTGTGGACAAGCACTGGTACCTGGAGCACAGCTCGGATCCATGCAGTGCTCGGGCATGGAGCTCAGGCCAGGCGTGCTGTGCTGCTCACCCTGAGGTGCTGGGCTGTGAGTGCATGCACTGCTCCTGCTGGCACTGGGTGCAGCGTGTTTCCAAAGTCACTTATGTGTTTGTTTTCTGTACTGCTTTTAGTAACTTGTAAAATGCTTGGGGCCAATACTTTGTCCGAGCACTGTCGTGTTGGATAAGCTCAGTGTTAGTGCTGCTATCAGCTGGACACACACTGCAGTGTGTGAGCAGGACTCGCTGCTTCAGGCATCAGGTTTTAATGGGGTCTGCTCACAGCCACATCCTTAAAGGGATGTGAGGGTCCCCCAGAAGTGCGCTGCAGAGTAGGGATGTGGGTACCTCAATCTTACAATTAATCCCTAAAGAAACTCTTAAACAAACAGAAGTGGGAAGGAAGAATGCATATAAAACTTTATGGAGTGCGGAGGGAACCCAGCTGTAGGAGGAATAGTTTTGGGGTGTGTGTATGTGTTTGCAGAAGGCTCAGTGTCCAGCACAGTGCAGCCACATCACCCCCAAGCTGTGTGAAGGCACTGAGTCCCCATCCTCTGCTGCTGCCCTGGGACCATGGGGTTTTTGTAGGTTGTTTTTTGTGGGGGAGGGATGGGGACAGTCAGGGAATGCTGCTATAAATCAGCACTGAAAGGGTCAGAGCCTTTCTGACCCACACAGAGCGAGTTGGTGTGGGGAGTACATTTAGGAGAGATTTTTCTCTCTTACTTTCTCCAAAAGAAACAAATGAAGCCCATTAATATGTTCTGTTGCTGGATCCCATGTTGCCTGGAGAATGTGGCAAGGTTTAACCTCAGGAGCTGGCTCTGACAGTCTGCTGGAGCCATCTGATACACTGCTTGCTTGGAATATTCCAGCCCTGACAACAGCACTGACATGCTAAAGACCAAGATCCTGGAGCTGGGCTGTATTATTTCATGTTTTTGAAGGGTTGATCCAGAAGCTGTTACTCAAATGGTGGACGTGAGTTTTGTGTGGCTGCTTTTTGTTTGCTTGCTTTTAAAGACTTCTAATGGCCTCTTTTGGTGTATAGACTTGAGAGTAGAAAGGGAAGCCTGAGTTTGCTCAGAAACAGCGGGAGGAAGAAACAAGTGGCATGGAAATAGAAGAGGCAGAAGTTTTGCACATGATTAAATGAAGCTTTGTAGCAGAACTTGGCATCAGATAAGGGATCCCATACATGGAGCAATGATGTATGGGGAGAAGAAGAGCAGGATTTGGCAAAGGGCAGCCCAAGGTGGGACTCCCACTGTGCTGGCTGCATCAGATCCAGCTCTTTTCTACCAAGAGATGTGGACCCAGAATATATTTTTAAGCTGCTTTTGTGGTAATGATACAACAGGAAAGAGTGCCAGCATTTGTGAGGATCAGAAGTATATCTGGAAGGGAAAATGTTATATTGAAATCTAAACAATCTGAGGTTGTTATCTTTGCAAAATAAACATTCTCATGCTTCCGACTTTATTTTCCATGCTTACAAAGTGCACTGTGGATGCTGGATGAAGAGCGGAGCAAGAGCTTTAAGCGGCCATTTGCACGCAGAACAACCAGCAGCAACTCCTAGCTGAGTGTGTGCTGTCACGTATGGTTGGTAAAACACTTAATGGATTTGGGTAAAGGGGAGTGCTGACAGCTCACGTCACTCATCCAAGAGCCAGTCGTCCTCCAGAGCTGTGGCATGTAAGAGGAAGGCTGGCTGCATTTTGTTTGCTTTGCAGCAGGGCATGTATCTTTTGCATTTGCACATCCAGCTGATGTTTGGTTTGAAGAAAGGATGGGGTTCTAAGGATGTGTGTTTAATGCCCCTTGAGCAGAGCTGCTGTCTCCCAGCATTGGTTGTGGTACGTTTGAACAGAGTGCAAATTATTTTTATCTTAAAGCTAATTAGTTAAGTCTTTTATGTTTTCAGCCCCTGAACTATCATGGATATTATTGTTTGCAAAGGCAATCAGTCGGCTTGCCCCCAGCCACCACCATGGTTGAATACCCCCACTGTATGAGGGGCATTTTGTGGCTGGCACGTGCAGCCTGACTGAGGAGCACAGTGCCCATCTCAACAGTGGATGTGCTGCTGCTGCTGAGATCACACTCAGAGCACAAAATGTTTAAGGCTGATGGATGATTTCTTTGCCTCAGTGTTTATTCTCCTTCAGCCCTCTTGGACAAGGCAGGAACTTCTTGTAGAGGGAGCCTGGGGTCAAGCAGAGCATGAGAGGTGAGGAGGAAGCAGATGGATAAACTCAGATTTGCGTGGATGGGAAGTCAGCATGACTTCTCAGTCTTGCTGATGTGCTACCATTGATCACACACTCCCCCACGGCAGCCTCAGATCCAAACTTTTCTGTGCCACATGGATTTTTCCTGCTGCCCTCCTCCCTCTGAGCATTGTGTGTTATCATCTCAAGGGCTTGGGCAGCATCTTTCCCTTGCCACTAATAGTAAGACAGGCTCCAGAGATGCTGGTGTGGATACTGTGATGTTGCTCTGCTTTCTGCCTCTGTACATCCACATTCCAGACAGTTCTGCCAGCACTAACAGCCTATTAATCTCTCAAGTATGAAAGCAAGTACTGGGACTCCATACAGTGTGTGGGAATCCCCCTGCCTGCTGAAAAGCACAGATCCTTGCATTCAGGCTTGTATGTGTTTCATGTACAACGGGGGGTGGAGGTGGGGCAGAAGGGAGCTGTGTCTGGCTGCATTCTCCTGGCCCAAGTGCTGCTGGAGAAACCTGCGGTGATATTTATGTGCATTTCCTTTTGCGTCCTTGCTTGCTTTTTTTTTTTTTCTCCTGGTTGTCTTGTTCCTCTCTCCTGATTTACTGCATTTGCTCACGTGGCTTTGGAAAGGGGGGTTCTGAAGGCTTTCTGCTTCCAAAAGGAAAAGGAGCTGGCAGGCATTCATATTTCGCTTCTCGAGTTATTTAGGGTAAAGCCTCCCAGTGGGAAAAGGGGAGATATAAGAGAGCAGAGAGCTGGAGGTGATACTTGCCAGAAGGAGAACAGCAAAGAGGAGCGTGTAACTCTGAAGCTTCATCCAGACCCAAGTGGGGTTTCAGAGGTATGTTTGCTGTCTGTTGTTGGATAGAATTTTCGCTGATTTTATACTATTTGTGATAAAATGCCTCGTTGTGTCTCAGGTAAAAGTAGGAATGAATTTTGGAAAGAGTTTCTAAGCTATGAGTCGTTTGTGTTCAGGGAGGGATGAATCTTTATCAACAAAACGTTACCACTAATGTGGCTAAACTCGGGTATGGTGCAGTCCCTCTATTAAGACAGGGATATCAGGTTGTTTTTTCTTACTGGGTCTGAGATTTAAGCTCCTCACTATTAATGTGAAGGGCTCAGAACATCAGAGTTAAGGAGCAAAGACGACTTCATACCCCGTGCTGTATCTTGCTCAGTTTAAGACCTGTTTGATTACACAGCGTGGGTTTGTGATCCAGTACCCTGAATACCAGCACGCTGCTGAAATGTGTGTTAATATTTCCCTATTGAATTGTCATTATTATGAGACAACACAACTGGAATTCAGTTTTGTCAGTGCATTCAGCGGAGGGAATTGCATCTTTGGCACTGAGCAGATGATAAGGAATTGTTCACTAAACTGTTAATGCAGAGAATACTGCTGAAATGATCAGTTACTCTCTTTTCAATGACACCTCATTACTCAACTCTGTTATCTTTGCTTGGTCAAAATCTCTGCTGCTTTAAGGGCCCTTTGAGAATTCTTAAATACCTGACTGGCTCCATTAGGACTTAATTAAAAAGGAATTGTCTTTTCATTAAGTAAAATGAGAACTTTGGGTATGATTTCTTTATTAACTAATTAGTTAATCAAATTATTAGCTAATATATTAACTAATTTATTAACTAATTAACTATTAACTATTCAAGTCTTTAAGTTCGAAAAATGCTCCGCTTGAAGCACAGGAGCAAAGTCTGATCTGTCAAGAGAATCTCCCATTTCAGATGCTTGGTAGCTATATTTTTCCCTACTGAAAACCAGTCCTGATCTTCCTAACTGAATGGTAAATAATGCTGTTACATCCACTGCCTGCAAGCACCATGTATTTGGGCATCTACTGCCTATATCTGCATGGGATATATTTCTTTTACCCTTCTAATTAAAAGTCACTGTGGAAGTGAGAGATGTGGATTTGCTTTGATAACGACTAACAGTAAGGGATGCTCTGCAGAGACCCTTCAGTGTCTTTGTATCCAGCCCCGTGAATTAAAGAAGTCAAAGCTTGCTTTTTAATAGCCTCACTAAAAGGCTGCTTTCATGCCTGTGAAGTCCCAGGAGATCTTCAGGTGTGAACGACCTGATCCCTGCTGGCAAGTGCTGCCTGTCTACACTATTTTAACTGTTCACAGTGCTGGAAATAGAATTAGAAATCCAAGAGAATGATTGCAAAGGAGCTTCAGTGCTGCCTTTTGCCTCAGAAGTTCCTGAAGTATCTGTAGCTCCAGAGTCAATCATCTTTCAGTTCCACTGGCTGCAGCAAGAACCATCTGTAATAGCAGATAAAACCCAGCTGCTCCCTTTTCTGCCCAGCTAATTAAAAAGTGCCGTGACCTCCCCAGTGCTAATTGCATCCTATTAGTGGGATGGAGGAAAGGAGTCCAGCAGGGTTGCCTGATATTTCAGCCCTCAGCTTTCTGCCATCATTTTAAGTGGTTTTATTTTATTATGACTGTGTGATTCCAGAGCTGAGATGGCTGCAGAGTGTATATCTCAAACTCACTTTCTCATCTGCAGGTGAGCCATGTGATAGCAAGGTGCTGATAGTACATGAATCTCCTACAGAACCTCCCTTTCTCCCAGAACCAACATGCAGGACAACTACTCCATGGTCATCACCACCAGGGAAACTCTGCAGATCCTCCATACAGCACAAGCAAACTCATCGGCTGCCTCGCACTCATCGCTTCCCTGCCCATTGACCTCTTCCAATTACCAGTTTGCATTAATTCCAGCGTTCTTCTCGGTGGTTTTTGCTCTAGGTTTGGTTGGCAATAGCGTGGTGGTTGTGGTGCTCTGTCATCGCAGTAGCCCCAAAACTGTTGCTAATATCTACATTTTCAACTTGGCTATGGCAGATCTGCTGTGTCTCGCCACCCTCCCCTTTTGGGCTACCTATTACGCACAGGGGTACAACTGGATCTTTGGATCTCTCATGTGCAAAATCTCCAGTTCCGTCTTGTGCCTGAACATGTTTGCAAGCATATTTTTCATTACATGCATGAGTGTGGACCGGTACCATGCCATTGTCCATCCCATCCGCTCCCAAAGAAGAACTCTGCATCAGGCGTATTTTATAGCATTGGTTGTGTGGGGCCTTGCCTGTCTGTCCTCCCTCCCAACTTTTTATTTCCGGGACACACACTACATTAGCAGCATGGAGGTGAAAGCTTGCATTATGGCATTTCCTCCTGAGAGCTATGCGGAGTGGTCTGTGGGAACAGCCTTCCTGAAAAATGCGCTTGGCTTCTTCATGCCCTTGACGGTGATCACCACGTGCTACATCTGCATCAGGAGGCACTTGATAAAAGCACAGGAATTTGGCAAGAACAAACAGAAGAGAGACAAAGTCCTAAAGCTGGTGGCTGCTGTTGTTGTGGCCTTCTTAATTTGCTGGCTTCCATTCCACGTTTTGACTTTTTTGGATGCCCTGGCTCATATGAATGTCATTGATGACTGTGATGTGACAGGGATCATCGACACGGCGCTGCCATTTGGTATCTGCATGGCTTTTGCTAACAGCTGCATCAACCCATTGGTGTACTGCTTTATTGGGAACCAGTTCCAGGAGAAGCTCCATCGCTTGTTTAAGCGTCGAGTTTTTTACCAGTTCAACAGCCAACGAGAGAGCTCTTCTTTGAGGAAAGGGAGCTGCTTCCGAGACACCGAGACAGCAGTGGGCAGGGAGAGGGAGCCCGAGTCCTGGCTGTAGGCACTGTGACATGGGGCTGTGTTGGTGCAGCTTCTGCTGTGGGGATGCTCCTCTCTCCTGTTCCGTTCATTCTGCCATCATTCAGTCATTGTCTATTTGAAGGAGAGTCTTTTTCTCATCCATGTTTCTATTCTTCCTTCTTTTCTGCAATGAGCGCTCAAGTTTTACACAGAGGGGAGATTCTGGCTGGGAAACTCGATGGCATTTAAAGTACCAGTTTATATGTGGCTGAGATCAAGCAAACACTTCATACAGCACAAAAAGCAAAACAGACCAAAGAAACCTCGCACTGTAGCTACAACTGCATGGTACTGAGTAGCAGACCTGGCTAAGCTGATTTTCTTAAAGAGATTCTCATTTGAGAGTGTGTAAATAAAGCAATGAAGATACTTTTGTACCTTTATGTAAGAAAACATTAGACTTTTATTGTATACATATGTATTGTTATAGATAATGTATGTTAAATGTAACAGGCTTTCTGCTCCTGCCCAGTATCCTGAGAACACATGGAGACACGGATCTACAGATTGCTTGAGGTAGGAAAGCATTCCTAGGGGAAGTACTACCACATGCACGTTTTTATGGCTTTCTCATAGCAGGTTTACAGACAGATGGTCCTTAGCTCTGCTCCATTGTACTCATTTGTGATGGTAACAGCCTGGGAACTGGAGCTACATGTGTGGAGCTACGTGCGTAAGTGCCACACACTGCCCAGCAGATGCAAGGACTTTCTGATCCTTTGGACTTCTGCATTTCAGACGTCAACTACTACTGTAATTTTTAGGTACTGTAAGCAAAATGTCTGTGACTATATCTTAATACCCGTAGACAAGACCGTGGTGGGACTTCTAATTCTTGTCCGCATCTCAGTGCAGGTATTTGTAAATAAGAGCAAGGAGAAAAAGAGAGTATTTGGCAAATAGGGATTTTATTTGGAGGTTGTGTTTGGTTATTCAAACTTGCTTATGTAAGGTACTGATCCTAAGCACCAATCTGGATCCTTCTGAAAGGATCATGTTTGATAGGCTCGTTAGAAAAGAAGGATCTGATGGCACCATGATGGCTTTCCAGCAGGCTGTTCCCAGGCTGAATGACCCGCAGTGACCAAAAGATTGCTGGCTTCAGAGAAATCTGTCCAGCAAGTTACTCTTGAAGCTCATCTAAGCACTTCTGGGTCCAGAGGTCAGGAATTAAACATGCTGGTGGGGTAACTAAGATTCTGGCCTCTCTGAAAACACAAAGCTGGCTGTTGCCTGGAAGCCATGGGAACGTTGTACAAGAGCCATTCATTGCTGTTAGGATGAGGGTCAGTTTCTTCACCGGTGCTCATGAGAATGGGACTTTGTGCTGGTGGTGCTGCCCTGCTGTGGTGTTCTGGTGCTGGGGGATGTGCTTGGAGAGGTGCTGGTCCCAGAAAGGGGAAGAGGAGCTGCTGAGTTTCCCCTGGAATGTTTTAGTTGAAAATGTTCCAATGAGTTCGTGGCATCTGCAGCCTCGGATGTTTCTGGAAGGACAAAGTGTTAATTGCTCAACAGTCAGCAAAACAACTCAGTCCTGCTACAAAGAAACAAATCATTACATAAAGGAAATCACCAGGTGTTCAAAGCGTCCGGGTCAGAGCAGTAATAAGAGGTTATGGAGCCTCATTACCTTTGCTGTGTTACAGATGAGGTCAGTAATGAGCACAGCTGTGCCACTAATTGGTGATCTCTGTAGTCACAAAACAAAACGAACTGCAGTAGTTGACCCCAGTGCTGCCTACCTGCTACCAGGCTAAGGCACGGGGTTAGTATGTCCCTTTGGACCTGCTCTAAAAGAATGGCTTTGAACAGGTCTCGTGCCTTCTGCCTGATGCACAGGTAGAAAAGTATGAGAGGAATCTGAGGTCTTGGCTGTGGTAGCATTCATGCCTGCGAGGGGCTGGGAAAGCTTTCCGGATGAGAGATCAGCAAAGCAGAATCTCCCATTGCTGCAGGCAGAGATTAGCGAGTGCTTCCTGGGGCTGAGGCGGTGCGGTCATCGCTATCTGCTCGGGAATGAAATGGAAACGAGGAAGGTTAGGTGGGAGGTGAGGCTGAGAGGGGAGGAAAATCACTTCTTCCACAAACCCCTACCCAGAAGGTCACCTTCTGTAAGAGTGACAGAGCAAGAGACCTCACTAGCTCGGTGGTGGTATTTAATACTTGCCAGATAACCCGTGTGTCTCAAACAGGTGGCGAGTTTGAGCACCTTGCTAAAACAAATAGCACCAAATGTCTGTCTGCAGAGGAACCCGAGCTGGGAGCAGGGAGGTGCTGTGTCAGAGCACTGCTTTGTTTGCACAGCTACCCGAATATGGGGAGCTCTGTGCCTTTCTTATGCTTCAGTTTCTGATGGCATTTTTCAGACTTTTTTTCCGTAGCTCCGGTGTGTTGTGTTCATTTGTTTCATGTTACTTTATTTTTCTGAAGAAGAATGTAGACAAAAATATAGGGCGGTTTTTTGTTTTCCTTTCAAATTGAGAAGCCGCTGTTTTCCTTTTAAGCGAACAGTTCCCTGATATTTGCAAACAGCCCCAAGTTGTCTGACACCACAACATTTCTCTGCCAAAACCCCAGTTCCCTCCCATGTCCCAGTCCTTCACAAGCCCTGTGTTTCCATAGGGATTGCTAGAAAACAGCCATGCAGCCCAAGGAGCTGTGCTGAGGCTGGGGAGCCCCACTGGTGCTGCTTTGCTGCCCTGCAGTGACGCACACAGTTTTTACCAGGGGAATGAGTGGTTGCTCAGTGTCCTACTTGCTCTGTGAGTGCAGTGAGATGAGTTTCTGAGCAGCAGTTGGAGTTCGAAGGGCTGTGCCTGCTCCGTGTAGCAGTGCTGAAGAAAGCCTGCTGCGAAGGGGTGAATGATGCTCTTCCTGATGGAAATGTTAACAGATTTGGAGTCAAAGCTGAGTGGCAGCAGGGTTTGTTTGGATATGGGGATGTTCTGGAACAATTCCAGGCCTGTCAGTGTGTTCTTCCCCAGAGATGGCTGGAAGGGATGGTTTTTCCTCAGGTTCATTTGGTCTCTGTCGTAGTTGTACATATAATCCTATTTGCAGCTTCCTTTTCTAGCCATACCTGAGTACTGATAGCTTAAATGAATTGCAAAGAGCCTTGATCCAAACTGCACATCCCATGTGCATCTCTGGTTTGACTTTAATATGCAGCTTTGATGGATGAAGCAAGGAAAACCACTGGCATTTATTAGCACAAACCAGTGCCGAGTGGTGAGCTAAATGCCTTGTTTATACAAGATATACAATAAGAAATGTTTGGTACAGCATGTTCTCCCTGAGAAGTCAGCGCAGCTCTAGCATGCCCTGGAATACACTCAGCACATTTGTCCTGTTCCTCAGGCCACATTATGGGCAGAAATATCATCTTGCTGCCCTGCAGCCAACTGCCACGGCTTGGCTGCTGTCTGTGATGGGTCCCCTTCTCCTGCCTGTGGGACACAGAGTGCTGAGGGGCAAGAAAATTGCTGTTTCCCCATGAAAATGAGGCCTTTGGATATCGTATGGGAGTTGTCTTGGCAGGAACACAGGAGAGACACAACATGTGGATGAGGTGGTCTGGCAGCCTTCTCTCAGTGCTGGCAGACTCACTGTTTGCTTCTTGACTCTGCTTCTCTCAAAGAAGCTCTTGTTGCAATGGGCCGTGCAGCCTGTCCTGGGGCGTGCTCTCCTCATGTCTCCTGTGGTTTTGCCTTACCTGTATGGTGCCTGTATGTGGAAGGAGCCCAGGGCTGCTCTGTTTAGCATCACATACCCTTTGCCCCAGATACAGTGGCTGACAAATTGCAGTGTTTAATGAGGTGCCTAACTGAGAAGCAACGCTCCCCCATTTTGATAGGTTTCTCAAGAAATGAGATAAAAGAAGCAATAGTAAAAACAGGGATCTTCCTATTGGGAAAGCACAGGTTTAGTGAGAGGAGGTTGAAGTGATGCCTAACCCTGTTGGATACCCAGCCAGCAGCCACAAGCTTGGGTGCATTTCCCTCACCTGGCCAGGTGCTTGCAGACCTTCCCCCACACCATCATCTGCACCACTCTGCAGCACTGCAGTGCCCTCACAGGAAGCAGGGCTGGGTGTTGGTGGGCTCATGTGCAGAAGGAAATGCATGTGTGGCTAGAGTCAGCAGGAACAGGAGCTGGGTGCTACAGTGGTAGCCCAGAAGTACCTCCCCATAGTACCTGTATCTTCTGTAATCCATGGGATTTCTATCCCTCCATCCATCCACCATCCATCATCCATCCATCCACCCACCCACTCACCTCTCCCTCTCCATGCCCAGGCTGTAACTCTATCAACCTCAAATACCAGCCCTTGTGCCTGTTGATGGTGGTGTAACTTCCCTCAGCTTCCAAAACCAGACTTCATTTCACTTTGCTGCCTGTCTGCTACTGGCAGTAAGCCCAGGGCGAGAAGCCAGCAGGAGGCTTACAAGGGTGATATGGCTGCAGTCCTGGCTGAAATGATCCTGGGCTCTGGCCTGGAAAGGGAGTGAGCCAGCCCTGCTTGCTGCCTCGTTCAGATGTTTGCTTTCCATTTCCTCTGCAGCTGAGAGACAATCTGAATTTGATACTATAAGCTCGAGACGGAACACTGCTAATCCCCAAAACATTTCACGGGGATAAACCAGAGGGATACAGAAGAGAACATGGGTCGTAACACTGATTTTCCTGCTGCAAGATAGATCTGAGCCTACACCTTCACCCCTCTGACAGCCAATAGCTCTTCTGTTTGAGCAAACATAGGCATACAAAGCTCCACTATATTCCCTACAGATAAGATCCAGCGTGAGTTTTGGTTCCAAAATGTGTGAGTTGAAATGCTGTGTTGTTTTTACAACAAATAAGGAAGTCAACAACAATATCCATCTCAGCGTGCTGCGGTGGTGCAAATGTGACACATCCCATGCAGATACCCTCCCCCCAACCCCTGTGCTTTGCCAGCAGATGCATGCAGGCACCTGGCAGCTGAGCTTGGAAGTGGGGAGCCACCAGCCACAGCCAACCCTGCCCCACAGTGCCCTGCTTGGCATGGTGCAGTGCCGTGCACAACATGCAGCACCCTTCAAAACTGACAGAAAACCAACTGCATTAAGCACTGGGATGGTGTCCAAACATGCAGCCCTTTCGCAACGACAGGAAAGTGAAAATAATGGATACAAAATGTGCAAGGCACGCAGCTGTGTCATGACAGCGTAGGAAAAATGGAGTGGCTACCACTGTCTCTTGAGAAAGCAAAGCACTTCATGCATTGCACAGCCTGTTTCTTCTCCAGCCTTTGATGAGGTGATGGTTATACAGCCTATTACTGTGCAGGGTCCTGCAGAACATGGAAGGTGTTCTTTGCAGGTGCTAACGTCATTGCTCTGCACTCCTTCAGCCTCTCTGGTAAGTAATGTCAGGAATTCTACACGTTAGGAAATAGATCTCATGACCCCAATGCTGCTGGCGTCTGGCCTTGCAAACCCCTTCACTGACTGCAAGAGATCCCTTCCAAAGTAAGGACAGCAGAATTTGATTAGCTACACAAATCCCTGCTGTTGTGAACTCAGGGATCTCAGGGCATCCCAGATCCCTCTGTAATGTAATGTGCTGGATGTCCTTGTATCACTGTGTCAGTAATCTGCCTTTAGATGAGTGTGCTGTGCAGAATTTGTTCAAGCTTCTTTGGAAGAGGATTCCACCTTGTGCTGTTCAGCGTGCAGTACGTCTGTTTGACAAAAGTCTGGATGGAAATGCACATTCAGACCCAGATATAATTCATGAGATAATCAACATATCATATAAGAGAAAGGTTGCTTTTTCTTTCCAATGTGTGGCAATAGGCTGCTGTCTGGCAAAGAAATTATACAGCCTAAGGGAGTTGTTTTCAAGGACAAGCCTGGAAAAAAGATTTGAGAGCAATATACTAAATGCACTACATTAACTGGGAGAAGTCCCATGGACAGCACTGGCTCTCAGCCCAGGATTTGGCAGTGATTTCATTTTGATCCTGTTCCCCTAAAGGACTGCGACGAGATCTTTCTTTCATCCCAGAGATGAAATTACCCGGAAAAGTCCAAGTCCAGGTTGGATCTGTGCTGCAATAGGACTACCTGCTTGTAGGGGCTCTTCTGATGGGGTTTACTTTGCAGGCAGCTCTCTCCAGGAATTGGGGTACCAGAAGGATGGGAATGTTCTTAATGTCAGCCTTGTCTGTAGCTGCAGGAGTGTCCAGAGAGGACTTCATGTTGAAGGCAGGAGCAGATGTGATCCGTGCCCGAGCTGGGTGGTAGAACATATTGTTACTGACTGCTAATGCAACCGTTGGGTTAAGCAAGACTCTCCTCAGGCATACCGTCAAAAAAGAATCCTGCCATTTGAAAAGAAGTCAGAGGTTGATGTGGAACGAACAGGGTGGATTCAGCACAAGGGCAGGTTGAATGCCTCTGAATAATTGCTGGGGAATGTCTGCAGGTTTTTCCTTGGGTCGCAGAGCAGGTGACAGTACTGAGAACATGTCCTGGTGCACTGGGACAGATTGCACGTGGCCTGGTGAGCCACGCTGATGCAGTTGGAGGCACATGAAGAATGGTTGTTCCCAGGGCTCCCCCCTGCTGTGGATCCTGCCATAAATCTTTGTTGTGCTGTTGTTGCTACCAGTGCTTGTCTCACAATCCTTACCATAACCATGACTGCAGGGATGTGTGTTTGACCAGCTTAAGAGGTAGCAGTAAATCCAGTCACTTCTAACCCCGTGTTTGAATAGCTCATGAAGATGTATTGCAGTGCTGACAGCATCTACGGGGAGCATTTCTCTGTCCTGCAGACAAGTTCAGCTCCTTTCTACTGTCAGAGGAAGCTGCAGTTCAGCCACACTACGGCAAAGCATGCTTTATTTCCTCATGTAATATCACAGCACATACTGCTCTAAGGACTGAACATGCTTGCAGGCATTCGTTTAGCACAAAGTTAATTCTGCAAAAGCACGGTGCTTTGGCAAGAAAGTGTTTGTGGTTTCAAGTGGCTGGGAAATACTGAAGGGCAAATGAAGAACCTTGTCCTGAAGCCATTGTGCCTGATTGCTCTCTTGCTGTAGGCAATGCCTTATTTCCTTATTAGCCTCTTCAAGAAAGCTGAATGCTCCCATTAAACTACTACGTGCTGGTCTTTGTGTTAGAATCTTCAATCCCATTAGGATTTTACTGTCCACGTGAGTCTCTTAAATGCTCTGTGATTTAGCACGGTTCTCTGCTTCTTCAGTAGGCAGGAAAAGGACGTCATTGCAGTGTAGAATCTTGGTTCAAAGGGAGAGGTGAGGCTCTGATGATGCTTCTGGAAATTACTTGGGAAAACCTAAGCAGGGTAAAGGAGAGCAACAATTCTATTTGCAGATCCCTCCTGTATGTTCTTACATCTGAGCTGGATGAGATGGGTTTGTGTTATTCAGGGTAAGATACTACATGTATCTCCAGAAAGGTTGCTGTGTGGATGAGGCGTTGTTCGAGACTCAGGCTGTTAGCCAGGATACTCTGTTTCATACCCTGATTTACAGTGTATGCATTCCAATTGGGAAACAATGGCTTATTTTGCAGTAGCAACCTTAAATCTTAGCTGAACAAACTCCTATCAATTTCCTTTTCTTTTCTCCTTAAGTCTTTAGGTCATATAAAGATATCTCAGACCTTCTCCAAAAGAAGAAAGGGGCCACCTAATGCTTAATTACTGCAGTGGAAAACAGTTTTCTTGGAAAGCAACGGTACACTAATAATATTAATTACTATTATTAAAAGGAGAGAGCTGTACATGGAAATTCAGATTGCAACTAGCTGTGCTTTAAAGCATTCAGCATCTCTATTTCACGTGTGGATCCACTGCTTGTCTGGCCTGATTTGGCAGTGTTGAAGTTGCTGACAGTTTGCTGTGGCTCTCAGAGGAAAACCAGTTCTGCTCTACTTGATAACTTCACTGAATATAAGCTCCACGACCCCATAGAATGGTATCAGAGCGTTCTGAGAGAGAGGTAAAGTGTGGTTGACCAAAAGTGCTCAGAAAAGGTGATTGCTGGAGCCAGACCACCTGCATGGAGCTGCAGAAATCCCTGTGTGTTATTCTCATCAGTGAGCAGAGAGGGATCCTTGGCTTCTTTCCTTTTCAGCTCTGAGAAAAGACCCCCAGCAGTTTGTTTCGTGGGCCCTCTGGTGTTGCTATTCTCTCTATATTTGCCTTTAAGGGAGTCTCAAGCTACTGGAATGGTTGGAGGAGGGTCTGGATGTCTGGGTTTTCCACTTTGTGTTTCTTTGTTGTCCTTTGGAGATAACTTGGTTTTCACACATTGTCTGCACAAGGAAATGGGGCTCCTAGCTGGCTCTGCTTAATCTCACTTGGATGAGAAATGTAGGTGTCACGGATGGTTCCTTAAGGCGTGTGTCAAGCATCTCTGTTAAATATTGACTTTGTGCTTGGGGTGATTGGCTGGTCTTTCAGCGGAACCCTTGCTTTCAAAGGCATCTGCTGTGCAATAGGTGCAGTATAATGTCTCAGTATAATCACCTTATCCATTCAACTGTGTTCAAGCACTATGCTGAAAACACTTTCTTACTGCAGATATTCACTACATCCATCAGGGCTTTGCTTTATCAGAGTGTGCAAGCACAGGGGATGCTAGCCCTGGACTACACGAGTTATCAAGTGTTGCCCATATTACAGTCCCAGTGGTGTGTAATGACAGTAGGGTCAATTTCTTGCCTACCTAAAATAGCCTCCTAAAAAGAATTCTACATAGAAATGAAGTGCAAAGAAGACAAGATTCCACCTAAGACTATACATGGCTATTAAGTAACACAGAGGTCATCAAAAGCTCACATGAAACATTTCATTATTCATTTTTCATTAACATTTAGGCAGCAGTGGGTTGCATCTCCACGGCTTTTTTTCCATAATATAGCATAGGAAGTGTGCACTCTAACCAGAGTGTAAGAGCAGCGTGTTGGCTGTGTTCATTGCAACGAGCAGCGCTCCTCTGGCCATCTTCCAGGCAGAAAGGCTGAGTTCAATAGTGGAGCTGTGTTTGCAATATGTACAGTCACCCAGAGCAAATTTGCTGGGACTTTCTGGTATAAATTTAACCTTCTTCTGTTTGAAACAAAACAATTCCTTCAGTAAATAAATCCCACCAGGCAGATCTGTCAGCAGCAGCCTTTCCTTTCCTGCAGCCTGCAGTGTTCTCTGTCTTGTGCAATCGAGGAAATGTTCTTAAACCATTCACATGAAGAACTGAAGGAATGCCCCTGAGCTTTCCTGATAAGCTTCTGAATTCCGATAGTATTAATGTCTTAACTCTCCAAACCTGAAGAAATAATGTAGATAAAACTGCACACAGAACAAACATGGGGCCAAAAATGCCGCATTTCAGCCAAGAGGGAACATTCCTTTGTGAGGTTATTTTTAACAAGGTGCCATCAGATTGTTTGCTTTCTTTTCTTTTTTGCAACTCCCAACCAAAGCTGAAGTTACCATTGAGAAACGTGATGCTGCCCACCAGCCCCAGCCACCCCAGTAACTCCTGAGGAAAGACAAAAGCACACAAATTTCCCTTTGCTTTCCCTTTGCCCCTTGCCTTTCTGTAAGCCCATTGAATCATAGAATCATAGAATCACCAAGGTTGGAAAAGACGTAAAATATCATCCAGTCCAATCATTCACCTATCACTAATAGCTCCCACTAATCCATATCCCTCAACACAACATCCAGTCATTCCTTGAACACCCCCATGGTCGGTGTCACCACCTCCTCCCTGGGCAGTGCATTCCAGTGCCTGACCACCCTTTCCGAGAAGTAATATTTCCTAATGTCCAGCCTCAATCTCCCCTGGCGCAGCTTGAAACCATTCCCACTAGTTCTATCACTGATTACAAGAGAGAAGAGGCCAACCCCCAGCTCACTACAACCTGCCATCAGGAAGCTATAGAGAGCAATAAGGTCTCCCCTGAGCCTCCTCTTCTCCAGGCTGAACATTCCCAGCTCCTTCAGCCTCTCCTCATATGGCCTGTGTTCCAGACCCCTCTCCAGCTTTGTTGCCCTCCTTTGAACATGTTGCAGGGCCTCAATGTCTTTCTTGCAGTGAGGACCCCAAAACTGGACACCGTACTCAAGGTGCAGCCTCACCAGAGCTGAGTACATGGGGAAGCCAGCTTTTAGAAGCTGCAAATTCTGCATTCCAGAGCTGAACTTGACTGTCCTTGCCTCAGGTAGGGTTAGGGCTAGCCACCCTTGTTAGCAATTATCTCATCAGTTCTACTTTTTCTTCAGTTTTTTACTCATAGAAGCTTACACTTTTATCTTGCAAATCTCTGGCCGTCTCTACTTTGACATCTTTCTCCCTGGCTTACAGCTCTCGCAGTGCTTTAACATTGCATTCCAGAGTTGAAGGTAGATTTTGCGTCAGATTTACCCACCTCTTGCCTCCTGTATGTGGCTACTTTCCTATTCCTGATATTTCTTGGTTTCAGTAGGACAAGTCAAGATTTGGTTTTTGTTTTTCTCCTGATAGAACACATGTTTTTTGCTGTTGATTTCAGTCTTGTAACACAGCACTATGCATATGGCAGGACACAAGAGCTGGTTGTTAACCTTGTGATTGTTCCAACTGTGTCAACATCATCTTCCTTTCCGTAAATCCATCACACAAACACGCAGGGCAGTGCTGGGAGGCTCCTGGCATATCTAACAATTAGAGAGCTCAATACAGGAATCCCCTCCTGTACTGCATTAAATAAACAAACCCATCACCCAATCTGGCTGTCAGCTTGCTGCCTACAATACAAAGCTCCAGTTTTCTTTCCCTTCAGCTCTTTCTTTCCTTCATCTTCTTCTGATTGCCTTCCTCCTTCTCCATTATTTTTTATCTCTTTCCAGAGTAGGAAAACTAGTGGAGTTTGCCCAAGGTTTTTCATGCTGTAGCTTTGTAAGACTCAGCTCCTTTTTCACAACAACCTGAACTTGTGTGAGTCATAGAAAGCAATTATTTGTGTAGGTGTAACTCGGGTGTAATGCTCCCCTGGGTCCCTGTAGATATTACAGAGAGAAAAATACCCCCAAGTTCTACGTCATGAAAAACCCGCCATGTACTTCCTGAAGAACTGGTCAGGTTTTGCTTTAGTGGATCCCCTCGCATTTGTGCTGCAAGGTTTAATCCTCTGAAAAGGCATTCCTCCAATTCTCAGCAGTGTCCTCAAGGACACCAGTGACAGCGTTTTCTTTCTCCCACCAGGAGGCATGTTGTTGGGCTTTTTACTGTCACTTGTTTTGATGACGGGAAGGAAACTGCTGCTGGGAGCATCCAGGAAGGGTGTGGGGGGAAAGGTTGCTGTTATATTTACTTTTGGATGGAGGGAGGGAGGGAAAGGGACTACTCAGTATTTGTTTTTGGTCTGGCAGCTAACAGGTTCCTGGTATGATTCCAGCTCTTTGGAAGTGTTTTCTCATGCAGTCAGACTCTCCCCATTGGGCAACAGTATTGTTGCTCCTTGGGAGCGTAACTGTCTTGGAACGGTGCTGCTGGAGCACAGAGGGCAAGGGACTACAGAGCTGGCTCCTGTCTTGGGCCATTGAATGGCAAGGTCTGATTGGAGCAGCTGGGAAGGGTTGGCACTGAGCTGGCTGTGCCTGGCTGCTGCAGTGTGCTCAGCAGCCTTGTAGCTAAGAGAGCCCACGCTGCTTAGTTTGGGCATGATAACTGGACCAGAGCCAGATGAGTGGGAACATTCTTCCCAACTACAGCTATGTGTGTGTCACAGAGGTCCCAGCCGTGCTTATCAGCTGAGTATGAGGGCAAAAGCTTTTTAAGAGAGTTCTTTCTTACACAGGGGGAAAGTTGTCCATGTTCTCCTTGCTGTTGCACTATGATGGGTGGGCTGCTATGCCAGTCTCAGTGCACACTGTGCCCAAGTGTCCCACAGTCACACACAGTGACACCAGATGCAGAGCAAGTGGGTTTGTGCCGATGGATGCAGACTGTGGGGATTGAACGTTCCTGAAGTGCAGTCCCGAGAGAGATTGGATATGGTTGGATAGGGGCCTAGGGGGAAGGAGGAGATTTCAGTGACATCTTTACTTTCTGCTTCAGCAGAAACACGTTTATCTTGAGGTGAAATCCTCCTTCCTCCACCCTTTCAGTGAGGTCACTGTACTGAGGAATGTGCTTATGAGTTTTGGGAGAGAGAAAAACACCCCCTCCCACACCCTCAGAGCCTACGCTGCCCTGAGACTTAATAGCATGTTACCTGCTGGTATCGTGGTAATTTTAGGAGAGGTTAAACAGTATCATCTGTTACTGGCAGCCCTCCCCACTCCAGTCTGGCTCTGCTATCAGCTTCTGAGAGGCTGCCAGAAGTCCAGCTTCATTGTCCAGAAGTGCTGCAGGGATGGACATTCCCCTTGTACATGGTCCTGCCCCATTCTACCTCCGATGCAATCCTTGAGCAAATGTTGGGAAACAAGCTGGCACACAAGCAAGCTTTGCCTTCTGATAAAGCATCCCACATCTGATCAGGTCTGGAACTGCCAGTTTGAAGATGGAAATACAAATTCCAGGCAGATTTGCTGGTGGGTGAGGAGAAGAAGGAGGTTGAGACATGGATTTTGGTTGAATAACGGAGAAGCATCTCCCTCTTCACCCAGATGCATTCGGATGGAGCATGCGCCCTGTGCTCTGTTTAGGCTCACCAGTTATTGGGACTGAAGACTACACATACTTGTATATGCATCTTTTTGAGCTAATCACACACAGCTTTTAACACTGTACCAGTCCCACTGAAGAATCAGACAGGTGGGAGGTCTCGAGTTGCTCTGCACTGCAGAATGCTATGCAGAGATAACCTTAGGTGAGATACGTAACACAGTATTGTCCTCCCTGTTTTATATAAGAGGAAACAGAAAGATGAAGTTGCCCTCTCAAGCTGAGCGTCTGCATTCCTGGCATGTCCCAGCCTCCTACATCCTCACTGCCAGCTGTGGGTGCAGAATGAAGATGGAAATTGGGCAGCAGTGTCAGACTCCAATGGGTGTTCTTAGTTTCAAGCTTGATGCTCTGTCTAGAGAGCCATATGTTTTCAGTATCAAAGTTTGTGAGAGTTTTATATGCATTGAGAAATATGAAACTGTGCCAGTAATTCCATTTATCTCACCTGATTTTGCAGTTACAGTAACAATAAAACCGTCTGTTTAGAAATGTTGAGATGTTGTGAATTCTTTTCTTTGGAATCACTAAGAGCTGACAGTTTACTATTGAAACAACTTTCTGGTAGGCTTCACTTCTAAAGATCAGAACAACCTTATTATTTTTATTATTATTCACCAAATCAAGCATTTCATGGCTTCTTAAATGTAATTTTTACAGGAACACAGAACTCGGGACGCTTTTTAATGAGCGGAGCCACAGCTTTTCTTATCAATGTGGTACACAGGAAGATGAAATTACAAAGCAAGTAAGACTTCTGGTTCAGGGGATTTCATCTGGCAGCTACCAGTCACTATTAGAGTTTCTGAACTTGGACTTGAAACTGCTCTGTGCACAGTACTACCATGATGCCTGCACCCCTCACCATAAGGGCAGGTGATGGGTTCCTCCAGTTCACTCTCTACAGCATTTGTCTTTGGCAATTGCCATGGATTCAGCCATATGCCTCGAGGGCAAGAGCAGCTGTTCCAGTATTCCCCATGGGAACACTCAGTCTTTTCTGGAGTGATGAAATCCTGGTCCTGCAGTGCCATTTCTGTTGGCAGTGCCCTGCTGTGTACTTTGTTTGCTGTTCCCTGGCCCTGTAGTGATTTCCACTCATTCAGGTCAGACTGCTGCTACACTGGGGGATTCCAGTTAGTAGCAGAATGAATAGCTCTGCTCTGACTCTTTTTATTCCGGTCTTTTCCCCATTTCTTTCCTGGAAGCGGTCACCTTGCTCTCTCCCTGCCTTTGGTAACCATTCTGTAATCTTAAGTGACCTTTAGAAGTATTTCCTTGCCAAAAGCCTAATCCAAACCTCCATGCAGTAACAATTTATTTTGTCATTGCAGTGTTATGAACAGTCTGTGATAATTGCCCACTGTTTGGTTTGAACACAGCATTGCTTAGTGCAAAATTAATGATCACATATGAGTCCTTACCAGAAGGAGTACTGATCGCTACAGATGGAAGAGAAGTCAAGACCATAGAGTCACAGAATGGCTTGGGTTGGAAGGAACCTCAAAGGCCATCTGGCTCCAACCCCATGCCATGGGTTGGGTTCCCAAACTCTACATCAGGGCTCAGGCTGCCCAGGGCCCCATCCAGCCTGGCCTTGGGAACCTGCAGGGACAGAGCATCCTCTGCTTAACCTCTTCCAGGGCATCTCTGCCCTCCAAGTAAAGAATTTCCTCCTTACCTCCAATCAAAACATCCCCTCTTTCAGTTTAAAACAGTTCCCTCTACATTATCAGATGTAATGTAAAAACATGCCTTCTTTCTGTTTACAAGCTTCAAGTATTGGAATGATGCAATGAGGTCTCCCTGGAGCCTTCTCTTCTTCAAGCTGAACTAGCTAGCTTAATGACTAACTAATCTTGACAGCAATGAAAGCTTCCTGATGAAGAACACCGTAGCAGCTTGTATAAGACACTTCTTTTTGTTTACACAATCTGCTCTCAGCACTGTGTGTGATCTCGTATAATTTTTATGGTACAACAGATAAACTGTGATTACGCTGCATTGGCTTAAGCTCACTTCAGGTTCATTTAATGTTTTCACTGCTGTGTACCTACAGAAGAAAATCAACATCAGAAACAGAAACATAACTAAAAGAGCAAATAATTAAAGCGTAATTGATGTTGATACATTTAATAAGACAAGATTGAAACTCATGCCAACCTTGACCTGGATGCCACAGTGATCTGACGAAATAGAGCACAAGAATGGGCACCACTCCCATGTAGGCTGACACCAAACACTGCTGGGTCTTCCTACAGCCTTTTTGTATGCCTGTGCTGAATCTCCTCCTTGTTTTTCCTTACAAGAATGCATTTTGTTGCATCAGTTGGAGTGGTGTCAGAGAAGGTGGGCATCTTTATAACGTTAGACAATGAGCATCCCATAAAATGTATGTTCAAGTCTTCATGTCTTTAGATTATTACTGGGTTGTAAATCCTGTGGAAGCAAGATTTCTTCTGAGAAGTCCTGGGTACCATTCTTGTTGGAATGGGAAGGAGGCCTTTCCTCTATCCTTGGGCACCAGGGCTGTCTCTGGATACATCCAACATGTGGGCTTTGTCCAGCTATACAATACCAATCAAATAACAATAAAAAATAACTTAGGAAACCTTAAAAAAACTGAGCAGGCATAAAACTGAGGGTGGTCTGGAGATACCTGAGACTTTCGTGGAATTAGAGAAGTTTGGCTTGCAGAGAGAGTGTTGGGATTAACAGCTCACACTGCCTCACAGCTGGAGCTATGTGCAGATAAAAGTCTTATAATCAGCTGCACAAATTGCACAAAGGCAAGCACAGGGTCAGGGAATAGCACACAATAAGGACAGGGGAGGGGGATGGCCTGGGGAAGAGGGTATTGCAAAGGAGGGTTCTGTGTATACTTTTCCCCAGGTATTGCACGTTTGATGCATTTGAAACTGAAATGAATGAGCCTTCCATCGCTGAAGCGAAAGGAGTGCGGCTCGGATCTTCCTTCTCTGCACAGAAACCTGGCACCTAACTTGATTCTGCTTTAGACGCTTTGAGAGATGGCAATTCAAATGTTCTTATTCCTGGGTTAGGCATCAACCTGCCAACATTTTTTCCTTCCAAGGATCTTAGTCATGTCTGTGTGCTCTGCCTGCTGGAGCAGTGACTCACTCTCCTTCACTCTGCTTGTGACTGTGCAGTTGGGCTTTTTAAGTCAGAGTGTCGAGTGATTTCCATAGACATGTTTCTGTTATCAATGCAAATAAGGTGTCTGCAGGGATTGAAGGTGACTGCTCCATAGCCAAGATATGGAGAATATCATGCTGAATATTACACTTCCTCTACCAGGTGCCAACTTCTCGGCACTCTGGAAGCAGCTGCCATCCAGTTCAGCTCCTCAGCACTCGCTGCCAAGCAGCAAAGCCCTGGGAGATTGTGAGTGAGAAATGGTGGCTTTGGTTACATCTGTATTCCAATCTCAGTGTGCCTCCTGGAGTTCCTTGTGTTTGGCACATGACCCTTTGATACACAGCTGTAGTTCAGCTAAATTGTGGGCCAACAACTTATGGAAAGAAACTAATTTATATAATTGGAATAACTTCCAGATTCTCCTGAGCAGCATCTAAATGGACAAATGATTGGATCTGAGTTATGTTTCCAGACCAGGAATGCTGGTTTGTATTTCCAGTTGAATCTAATTCCCAGCACTGTAATATCTCTATTTGATCCAATTTTAGCTTTTATTTTTATTTTATTTTACTTTATTTTATTTGCCTTTCTATGAAGAAAAAAAATGCAGTGAACACTGAATATAACTGAAGTGTAGAGAATTAGGTCATAGACGTGAGTTCTAGTGATAAATACATACAGAATATTCTGTAGGTGTTGGACATGTCCACCTTTGTCACTAGAGCTCTAGCCCAGCCCTGGTGGAGGCAGAAAGGGGCTGGCCGTGATAAATCCAAAGTCGCAGTGAAAGAGTGAGTGAGCATTTAGGGTTTATTGCACATCTTGGGCTTGTTTCCCTTGGAGGGTTCCTCTATGAAGGTGGACATGTTCCTAGCCCTAGCTTTGTGTGCAGAATGGGGAGAAACCCAACACTTTAAGAGTGTTTTGGATGAGGCTGCTGGGCAAGGTAACATTTGTCCCCGCATAGATACAGCTCTGGAGCTGCCATTTGTGCCCAGAACAGCCATTCCTGCCTCATCCCACTGTGGTTTTATTGGCATGTGTTGGCCCCCAGGAGTGGAGCCATGCACTAAGAGCTCACAGCCAGCAGCAGCATGCTTCTCATGGCCCAGCCTGGGGATTTCCTCTCTTTGCAGTGTCAAACTCAGTCCTGTTTCCAGTTTTTTGTTTCAAAGGCTGTGTCAGCTCTTGTGCTGAGTGGGTGTTTTACAAGGTTCTGTTGACACGGCAGCCAGACCTTTGTGATGTGAGTATTTACCCACTGTCTTGAGCTTTTCATAGGTTGGCCTTTATTCTGCAACCTCCTCAGGTGGAACTACACGCTAATCCACTTATGTGGTCTTCTTGCTCTCAAGTGTGTGGGAAGAGAGGGTCTGATAAGTCCTTGAATAAACTCCCTTTGGCTAAAACAGAGAAGGAAAGGTTATCTTGGGTTACATTTGTGTCTAAACTCAAGCCTCTTGTATGTAAATAAACCAGCTTACTCCATGGAAGTAACTTGAAGGAAAGTTTGTTTAAAAAACCCCTTAGACCTTTGAAAGCAATCAACCAGGAAACAAAAACAGGGGCCATCAATGGGTAGTATCTGGGAGTTGCCTCTTTACACAGCTTAATGTCAGCTTCAGGGCCTCCCACATTTCCACCTGTCTTGGCCCTACAGGTGGCTTGGGAGCAGGGAAAAACAGCATGGGGATGCAGTAGGAAGATACTGGCAATGTAGTTTGACAGAGATTTAGGAGCAATATTTCCTTTCTCATCTTATCTAAGCCACAGAAAGCATACAGGCACAAAAACGTTACAGTTTTAGAGCTTTTTAAAGAGGAAAAACAAAGAAATAGGACTGATAGAGGTGCCAAAGTGGCAGAAAATAAAATGCAATGATAAGGAAATCAGTGGTGTTTTCTCATTTTGAACAAGAACTAAGTCAACATGTTGTCTGACAAGATCTGAATAGGTCTTAGTTTAGGTCAGAGCTGCTACCTGGCTTCTTTCTTCCCTCAAAACTGTGAGAGGGAAAATAATTACTTCTTAAAAAGGTTTCCTTTGTTGAATGAGAATCAATCCCTGGTTTTAGCCAAGTGTTTTGTTGTAAAAAAGAACCAAAGGGCTACAGGAATAACAAAAGATAGAGAAAGCAGCATTTTGCTGTGGTTCACTCCTAGTGATTTTTAGGCTGTAATGGTGTTTTATTCAGACAATGATTTTCATTTGCAGACACAGCTGGAATGTATACGTGAGACTCCTAATATCAGAAGGCTGCTGCTTAATATCCAGCCTACTTCTTGAAGAGAAAGGGGGATGAGCAAAGAGCCAACACTGCAAGCAATCCCCAGGTGCCCATGTGTTGTCCCTACCTTAGATAGGGAACCACTGGACCCCCTTGGAGATGCCCAGGAAAGAGGGCTCCAATCATCACTGAAGTCTGAAAACTTGGCCTGGGATCAGGGCTGGCCCCATTGCCAGGATGAGCAGCCTGATGGGTTTCAGTGCTGTTCAAGCAGTTTGGTTTCTTCAGCAACTGCAAAGACTAGTAATTCCATTACAGAAAATAGATGTCAGAGGGCAGGCAGTGACAGGGCATGGAGGAGTCACCCTGCAGCTCCTGGCAGACACTGCACACCTCAAGGACATTTCTCTCACCCAGCCACAGGCACCCAGTTGCTCTTCTTGCCTGGGGGTGACCACAGCAGCACACGCAGATGTAAGGCTTGTGCCAGCCCTGGCCCGGAGGGTCTGAGTCAGAAACATAGGCTGTCATTGTGTAAGCACTGAGTTTCCCTGGGTGCAGGCTGGCAGAAGTTCTGCCCTGATGCACTGCTGAGGAGGGAGCCTCTAAATCTGGAGAGGAGAGGAGAGGAGAGGAGAGGAGAGGAGAGGAGAGGAGAGGAGAGGAGAGGAGAGGAGAGGAGAGGAGAGGAGAGGAGAGGAGAGGAGAGGAGAGGAGAGGAGAGGAGAGGAGAGGAGAGGAGAGGAGAGGAGAGGAGAGGATACATCCATTAATGGTTTGGAGGTTGTCTGAGTGTGATCTATGTGACTGAATAGGTTTCAAGGCTCGTGCTCATCTCAGCTTTGCATGTACACAAGCTAAGCCTGGCATCTCATTAGACGGGTGGGGAATTGAGGTAGTGTTTGTCAAACAAACAATTACACTTGTTATCTTTCTTCCGCAAGTAAGCTTGAACTTTGGCTCTTTCTCACCATCCTGCTCTGAAACTGGAATTTCTGTTGTGATTGTCTATGGCTTGGATGTTGTGTATGTTGGTTACCTGGTGTCTGGGTACACATCAGTCAATACAAACAGCAGGAATAGATAGATGCACAAGGAATGGGCTGAAGGGAGAACAGGAAATAGCTAACGTAAACACAAACACCTCTTATCGACCTCACCTGTAAATTCTTCTTCACACAAAATCAGCATGTTCAACAATCTCAGAGGCTGGAAGATTCCAACAGCAGTGAGAAATTTCATCCTGCAATCTCACAGGAGAGCTTTTTAATAATTTTTATATCCATTGAGGATACAGGGGACTGGCTCATAGGCAGCTGCAGAGGGACAGCCACAGGGTTCGGATGAACGCAGAGCATTATTGTTTCATTAGTGCACGGTTTTGTATCATCATCACCAGCCTGTTGTTTATGGGGAAGACCTGCCATATTGCCCAGCCATGGGACACAGGCAGAGGTGGATCTGGAGCTATTAGTTACTGTGATTATGTATTTTCATGGCTCTGTCAAGTCTTCAGTTTCCAATGCCATCTCGAAAGCAGTTTCAACAGAAGAAATGAAAAGGAATTGTATGTTTTTCCAGACAAATATCTTTTATTTTCTTGGTATTAGTCAGGCAAGAATGAGTGTTTCACAGACAGGAAGAGATGAGCTATATGTTGTTTTCCACCAGCAGGGAACTTGAAGTGCTAAACCATATCGCAGCTCCATCTCATGCTTCAGAAATATGAATACCTTTTATCTGCTTCTTCCAGTACAATTGCTTCTCTGCAGATGTCAAAACCTTGCTTTATTATTTTCACAATAACCTCAAATATTTTCAAGGTTTTAGAAACTCCATATTTTATATTACGCTATTGTTTGCTTTTCTCATCTTAACAGTGTTTCAATTTGGTGTTCGGCTTTGTTTTTTTTCAAGCATGGATCATTTTTCTCAATCTCTCTTTTTAGGAACTTTACTCATATTACTACTGATATTCATTAGATTTGATCTCAGGGCTTCCAACAGAAATGCTTAGTGTAGCAGTATTAAAACAGGACACATCTGACTGCCTTGGTTCAGTTGGAGACCAAGATCACATATTTCTCTTGGCTAGCTCTCAAAGGAAAAGGCAGTTTCAGCAAAGCAAGACCCAAGTCTTTACTTCAGCCTGGATCTTTGTTCTCTCCAACATTAGATATAGTTTTACACCAGATGAGACTCTGTTACTGATGAAGAAAGGTTGATGGGATGACCAGAACTAGCCCAAAATGACTGCCCTTTTTCTGTAAGCATCTTGCTAGCTCCAGTGTGCCTCATAAAGCTGGAATCTGACTGAATTTCTCCTTCACATACCATCTTAAAATAAAAGCCAGGAATTTAAATAGCGTCTTGTGCAAAATTATCTCAATATTATTTTATCCTATTCTGTTTCCTGTGGGAGGAAAGAACAGCCATTCTTCCCATAGGTAGGAGACTGGATTAGAGGTACCTTCCAGACTAAGTCATACATTGATCCTCAACAGTGTGTTTCTCAGTACTGTAATACAAATACAATAGAAAAACATCAGTCCTTCCAAAAAGGTTTATGCATTTCAGTGTATTTCCTTTCTTTCTTTTCTAGTTGTAATGTTTATACCTAGACTTCCTCCTAGACACATCTCTTACTACAAAACTGACTAATATGACCTCATCTCCTGCAAATGTAGTTTAGATTGTTTTGTCTCCTCTGGGAAACTGCCTTCAAATGTTAACCAAAGAGTTGCCTTAATCAGTAAGTGTATTAAGGTTGGGAAAACTTTAGACTTGCTGGCTCTGCTTTATCACCATGCTGAGATCAACAGCTTTTCAAATGGCTGGAGAATGTGCTCACCTGTTTGGGCTTTGATGTAAACACAGTGTTTAGATTGTCTTCAAAGTCTGCATCCTTGTCATCTCCTCTCTCTGTCTCTGCCTGGATTTACCCACATTCAAAGGAGCCAAATTCAGGCTGGAAGAGGTGCAAAGAAGAGATATCAGAATGACCAGAGGAACTGAGATGTGACCTGAAGAATTTTGTTTATTTACCTTAGGAATACCAAAGGCTGGAGGAGATAGACCCCAACAGATAGAGGGCAAAAGGAAAGATGGGAGGAAAAACACAAGGTGGGGGTAGCAAAGAAGGAAAAATAAGCTAATTAAGTAAAAGAAGTGTTGTTTAAAAAGTACCTTTGATCCTCAGATGTGTCAGATTGCAGAACACTGCTCTACCTTGAGAAGAAGGGAGAATACCTTAATGAGGTCTGATTCTTTGAAGAGGGGAATGGAATGGCACTGCTGTATGTAGTGTCACTTAGATCTGTCCTATGTAAGAACCCTGCATCAGGTCTTCTGGCACTACAGTAACCCTTCTGCTACAGAAGCTGGTTAGGATAAACTCTTACAGATCAGCCATTCTAAAAAGCTTACTCTTCTTTCTTTTTCTTTCTTTCTTTCTTTCTTTCTTTCTTTCTTTCTTTCTTTCTTTCTTTCTTTCTTTCTTTCTTTCTTTCTTTCTTTCTTTCTTTCTTTCTTTCTTTCTTTCTTTCTTTCTTTCTTTCTTTCTCTCTTTCTCTCTTTCTCTCTTTCTCTCTTTCTCTCTTTCTCTCTCTCTTTCTCTCTTTCTCTCTTTCTCTCTCTCTTTCTCTCTTTCTCTCTTTTTCCTTCCAAGGTCGTCATCATCATAGTAATGCTTGACACTTTCTTCTGCTAAGGGGGAAAATTCAGGTGCCAAGCAGGTAAATATCCACTCATCTAGGAGCAAAGGTACCAAGTGAGCTATTTGCAGAGCATTTTATCACCTGTGACCTTAGTATGCCTGGGGAACCCCTGACCTGGCTCAGAGTGCCACACGATCATAGCATTTTTGAGTTTGCAATCTTTATCTTTCTAAGTGAAAGGACTAAAGAAGGTGCCCGTGTCCTTAAACACTATGCTTGAAATATTCAAACTATTGGACACGATATCTGGCCTTGATTTCAGTAGATAAGGAAGGACTGGATCTAAGTGTTCATACACACACCTATCTCCACGGCAGTAAATCTGTATGCCAGTGCCACAGATCAAACTCTTCTCTAAGGTTTATTTCCCTCTCAGCAATCCAGATCCATTTTATCAGGCAATCCGTGCCTATGGAGGAAGTGCATTCTTAGCTAAGTGAGCCAACAACCCCTAAAAAGCCCAATTTATCAGGAAGCAATCAAGATAGATTTATCAGAATTTCTAATTGAACGTGTGTTGCCAATAACCTTTTAGTCTTCAGTGAAAAACTGTTTCACAGCACCACCAACTTCCCTGTAATGTTCCTGAGGTTAATGAATGCAAATAACTTGTCTTGTGTCTCAGCCAGTTACTGACGCAGTACAGGACTGAGCCCTGAGTGCATATCACTGAGTGTAAATGAAAACACAACAGTCTTGCCATCAGTTAAGCAAGTGGGGTGAATGCAACTCCCATTGGCTCACTCTTTTTTCTACCAACAGTGTTTCCTCTTTTCCCCTGCCCCCCATTCAACATTCACTTAGCAAGGAAGAATACTAGTTAAACAAGTTTGGACACAAAGGTGTAATTCAGACTGTAAAGAAATACTATATATGAGCAAGGAGCCAAGAAATAAGGAGTACCGAAATCTACGAAAGAGAAAGGCAGCCTGTATTATAATCCCTTTGTTAGAAGGATTCACGTGTTGACTCATCTAACACAAATGTCTTCTTCAGTATCGGTGTCATTTTAAGCTGTGCACACAGCTGGGGCACCTCCTTGGTGCTCTGGTAAGGAAGACAACCGCAGTTTTTTGCACTAGGAAGACTCAGGTACTGTCTTGCTCCAGCTCCATGCATCAGACTACAAGTGACCAAGTTACATAGTGAACAATTTATTCTAACATCCAGGGTCATTTTCCAGAAAAGCAGCACCAGAAAGAAAGAAAGAAAGAAAAAAAAAAAAAAAAACAACAAAAACAGTCGATAAAGAAAGAAAGCCAACCTCATCCCAAAGCTTAAAGCAAATTATAGCCTACAACGTTACATAAAATACGTATGTTTCATAAGTCAAAACATATCAGCTACGGTGGTCCCACATGCCTTATGGGACTGTCTCCTCTCACAAAATAATCGTACTGGTTCAAAGTTGGATGTTTGCTGACAGCAGAACAAGTGTGTCTGGAAAGGGTGAATGTAACATCGTGTTTTGGGTGACATCTACACTAGAATGGCTTAAATAAAATGCAGTTTTGAAATGTCTGTAGAACAGGCTGGCATGGAATCATCTCACTTAACTCTTAAGCCACACCATCTAAACATTAAATCATTCATTCTGGACACGAATCACAATTTTTTAATCGAAAACTTACACTCAAGTATTACTCTTTTGAATAAATCTGATTTCTCCATACTGCAGTAATTCCTTTTTGAAGCGCTTCTACCCAACTGGCTTCTCACATGGGTGTGTCTTTACGTAATCATCCTCTGCTGTAAGACAACAGGATTCAAGGTATTACGGCTCAGGACATTGGAAATCCCATGCACTATTGCAATATACTTTCTTGATGGGCATGAAATGTGCTCAGCACAGTTCTGCTTTCTTTCATCTTACAGCATGCTTACAAGCTGTTTAAAAAGTGCTGTTAGGGTGTTTGTTTCAATTTTTGGAGTATCAGATCAGTCTGCTTGGAATCAGATGGAAGAAAGGAAAGAAATTGCCTTGAATATTTCCCTGTCCTCCTGGCACTGCACTGAGCTATTAGGAAAATGATCCTGGTTGTCAGAAAGACAGAAACTTGGATAGAAATTAAGGCATCTAATGATCAGATTCCTCAGTCAACGTGGATCCTCCCCTCTTCATAGTTGAAAAATACACTGTATTTTAATCACGTACCTCAGGCTGCTATAGTGTTAAAAACACACTGCTTGTGCATCAACCGTACCAGAATGTGAGTACAAATGCATCTCTGTACCCATTTCTCAGTATTAAAGTAGGTATTCCGTACACTTTTTGTCTTGATACTGCTTTTAACTTCCTACTGCCTACCAGGACTCAGCAACGAATCTGTACAACCTATTTACAAGGTCCTAAAAGCAGTTTAATTTGGGATGGGATTTGATGATCTTAGTGGTCTTTTCCCACCTTAATGATTCTGTGATTCTATGACTGTACTCAAACTTCTTAAGTCTGATAGCCTTCGTGCTTCCTGAAAATAAATTACCATCCCAGGAGAGTAGTGAGGTAGAATTGCAACCCAAAACCTTGCAACCCAAGGATCCTCAGTATTGGCAGATCAGAGTGGTTTGATAAAGATGAGTGTATCATCAAAAACCAGCATCATTTTGGCTACAGGAGCAGGTGTCCTGGGAGCATGTTGAAGGAATGCAGGTGTTTCTGCTGCTGCCGTGCTAATGGCATGGCAAGGTGGAGTAGGGAGTTGCCTTCATGCCCATTTCATCCAGCTGGGGTTCTGGTCCTCTCATTGGGCTTCTGGGGTTGGATGCTGTTGGATGGAGAGCTGTTGATTTGAGAGGATGGGCTGGAGGTGTGGATGTTCAGAGAAACTTGAGCCAGAGGGAAAGAGCCTCTGGGCTGGAAAGGTCTGGTTGTGGGAGGGAAGAAAGCCAAGGGAGTGGTAAGGTTTGTGGCAACTGTGGGTATTAATATGGCTGATGGAATTCCTGGTTAAAGGACATTCCAACCGATTACCAGTTATTTAGGGGGAAGGCGTCTGCTTTCTTCTCTGCTTTAAGGGAATCTGAATGCACTTGCTGGCTTTGTAGAGGAGATGTTGTGGTGGAGGTTAAAGAAATAATGGGTTTGAGTATTCATGGAATTCAACTACAATTTCTGTCTTTTCTCTTAAACAAGTGAGGGCTGAAATAGTCAACCTGTGCTCTCCTCTTAATAAAAGCAGTGTAAAAAAATCACTCATTTCTGTTATAAGGAATCTCAAAATCTAGCTAGAAGCGCTGTAGAAGATCTGCATGTTGGTAATAATGTTGTCTATGTCATCTGTATCCTTTTGAATGGCTTTCCTTTCTTTCTTTTACAATCTAGATGTATCTGGCTACATTACTGTTATAGCGTCTCAAAAGCGTTGTTTGTTTGGTGATGTGGAGAAGTGCCACTATTTGCTGTATACTGTGGCAGGTCTTAAAGTATGATTTTCTTTTTCCTTTTACTCTTAAAACTGTGTCATTTAACAAGTGATTTTTATGGTGTTATTACTTAAGGTGAGGTTACTTTTGTTCATGTGAGAAGTCCCACTGGCTTAGATAAGCCATTTCTGAGAGTATCTGTAACCTACAGGAATAGATACTACAAAAAGGAAGGCATTGATGGAGGCATTTCTCTACCTGCAAACAGCCTGGCTTTTGTCTCCTTGTGAAGAAAGTTATACCCAAGGATAATTCCATTAGAGATCACTTAACAGTACGGTATGTCAGCATGTAAAGTTACCTCAATGAAAGTTGGACTGAGCTGAAAGCTTTCCTTTCTGCTTTACGGTAGTCAAAGCCTGTATTTCATAAACTGCTAATGAGAGTGAGGGACTCAGTTCAACATACTTGAAAACAGCATTGTACTCATCTGTAGGCTTGGTCTTACTCAATTAAAAATGACTCCTTGGTTTCTACTGGCTGTGCCTCTGGAGTGTTTCCCAAGAGGCAAGTCATTATATTCCGACACCTCTGCCTCACTCATTAAGCTTTGGTTATGGCACCCTCCCAGATTTTAGTTCTCTTGTAATTGTTTTCTTCCCTTTCTTTAGTTGTGTTTGTTGTTATGACTTTCGGGATACTCACATAAGGTTTTGCATTTACGCAGTGTTTCCGTTGCTTGCAGATGAGCTTAAAGTATTTGGTCAGGGAGGAGGCAGCTGGAGGTGAGGCTGGCCTGCTGTCTTACAGCCTTGGGTGCTAATTTGGCACCAGGCTCATCTGCCCATGGAAAGCCGAGTTGCTCTGGGCCATATTTAGCAGAAGAACTGGAGGAGTGAAGTGTTCTGGGCAACAAATGCAGGTGTTCACCTCATTTTAGTGATTCCAAAGTGAGTCAGTGTTTCAGCTGAGAATTTTCACAGGCTGACATAGTTGGTAGAAGCATCTCCCCTTTATTTCATCCTACTTTAGATTCATTAATGTTTTTTTTTTTTCCCCTTGACTTGATCTTTACTCTAGATGGAGCTCCGTGTTTGAGAAGCATCATATTCATATGTGACAAAACAACAGATTCTCAGTGACAGGAACTTCTAGTGTGTAGAGCAGCTACAATAGATAAAAAGCTGGCAGTCTTGCAAATAGTCTTGAAAACATCTTTATTAATTCAGTGGATGGGGACTCATGTGTTTTGCATCCATGGTACTTTTCCAGCTGCTCAGTTTGGAGGAGACCAATGAGTTAACTATCAGCCCCCTACTTTGGGGTATGATAGCCCAGAGGCAAATAGCTCAGCAGACGTGATCTTGCTGCACTCATTACCTCTGAGATGACCACGCAGCTCAACTCCCAAGTGCTGAGGTTGGGGAGAAATGGGACCAGGTACCATTACTTGCAGTTGGCTTAATACAGACTTTTAACGTGATGACAAAATACATAAGGAGTTCCTTTTAAGATGTGGTGGAGCTTTCCATTTATAGAATGCCACCTCTGCAAAACATCTTATGGGAATATGTCTATTTTGGTGAAAGACTTGATGGCAATATTTCTCCAGTGATTCAAATTGAAGATTTGTTTCCACTTTCCATTTTATTTCCTCTTACTTTAAATCCTCTTTTGTACCAACAGTTGACTTTTAAATAGTGAGATGTTTCCAGTACACCTATCCTAAAGCTACTTGTCTAAGGCAATTAATCCAACCTTTTTGGAACTCCCATTCCATGAACTCTTTTAAAAGACGTGCTCTTGGCTGTGAGGTCCCAACTCAGCAGATGTGAGCTTCTTTGTGGTCTCCTGAATGGCAGCAACAAACCCCCCAGCTATGCACAAAACTGATAAAGAACAACAACACAACCAGGAATAAGGATGTATGAAGGATTATTTCCTCTTCCCATGGGCTAAATCTCACCCTTGCCCTGAAGGGATCAGTAGGGCTGGAAGCAGAGTATGCTTCTTGTCTCTGTTGGTTGACTCACAGCAGCTGCTGGATGGAAGCCATTAGGATGGGGCAAGCGAGTATCAGAAGCAATTGGTTTCATCTCTGCAATTTGCACAGCTTGTGCCTTCATTAACACTATTACTATTATCTGAGCAGCTCTTAATATCTCTCCCTTTTAGATGTTCTTCCACCTTGCACACATTGCAATAATACACTTCTCACAGGTGGAGAATCCTGTCTTTTTTTTTTTTTTTTATGGACTGCTCGATTAATCAGTGGTTTAAGTTAATGGTAAAGGTTGTTCCGGATCACCTGCAGGTCAGTCAACCACAGAGGAAGCAATCTTACTCATTATCACTTCATCCTTTAATCAAGGCTGAAACTTTAAGCACTACCATTCATATTTAAATTAAAGCTTTATGTTTAAACTTTATTCACCTGTGCAGGAGAAGGTAATTCCAACCTCCTGCAGGAGCAGACTGCTTGCCTTTGCTTTGCTTGGTCTGTTGGTTTACTGCAGGCATAGAATCACGGAATGGCCTGGTTTGAAAAGGACCACAATGATCATCTTGTTTCAACCCCCTGCTATGTGCAGGGTCACCAACCACCAGATGGTCCCTTCTGTCTGTCTGATTCTGCTCATCTGAAGAGTATGACACAGTAATTCTGTGTTGTTGCTGGATTTCTGAGTGCTTTAGGTCCTCTTCCTCAGATCCCAGAGACCAACTAGTTCTTCCTTTTTTTTTTTCCTCTGGTTACATGTGTTGCTGTTGTCTGGTTACCTGGTGTTTGTCTGCTGCTGAGATGATGTTGTTATAGAGGAAGAGTGAGGAGGCTGTTTCTGCCAGTCAGCAACTACAGACATGTAGTCCCTCACTTCCATCTTGTGGGAATGCACCAACAATCCCTATCATGGCCATGCAATGCACGTTGGCACACCCCTTGCCATTCTTAGGTGTGGAGCAGGTTCATGACACCTGCCTCTTGGTACCCGGTGTGGTGTCACCTCCTTATTCAACAGCTGTCACTCCTCTTCTTGGAATGGGTTTTCTGGTCTTTAGCTTCTGCTTGTTGGCAGTGGGAATGGTAGATGAACTGTTTGTCTACTGATCTGGTTTTGAATGTGTGTGCCAGGTGCCAATTAATTAGCGCTGCTATCACAGCAGATAGAGATTAAGAAATAGTTTACTCATCTTGTTCTTAAATAAGCACACCGAGCACCTCCACTTCACTGCCATAGCTGTGTTTGTGTTTGCTAAGGGCCATATCCAACGTGTGACAAAACCACTGGTGTAACTAGATGGAAAACACAGATATCTGTAGCAAGTTTCAGGGTTGTTTACTGCATTGTCAGAGCATTGAAGCTATCCTGAATTTTATTAGTGTTATTAATTGGGTTGACAGAATGCTCAGTAAGTGGAGTTCGTTATAGTTTGGAGGTGATTTTCCAAAGTAAAAAGTGACTTGTGGTGCTGCTACAGTGCTGGTAGCTCTGCTGGCTTTGAGGAAACAGCCTTCGGGGTTTGAGTTTGATCTTCAGCCTCTAGAAATGGTAGATCAAATTGTTGTGCCATTCAGCTGTGTGTCTACCAAGCAGAAAGACAAAAGCCTGCCCCTGGCAAAGTTCTCTCCTTTAACTGTGCTCATCTCCTCACTGATCGCCCCCTGAGTGCTGACTGTGCTCGGATCTTTGATTTATTGACCTCCTTAAATGCAGAAAACGCATGAGAAAAGAACATTCCCATGGTCAGAAACCAAGTGCATCCTTGCTTTACTTTTAGTCATCTCGAGTTACGCAGAGAAAATGCCACAGCTGGTGACTCTGCAGCATTACAACATGCACTTAATCCTAATAAGGAGGGAGAGGCTGTGGCTAACCGGTTGTTTTTCATCTCGTTCTGTTTCTAAACAAGCTGATAACCAGTTTGAATCACGAGTTTGGAAGAGATCTGGGTGCAGGTACAGTTTGCAGGAAGGTGTTCTTTTCCACTTGGGGAGCTGGTGGTCCACAGAGCTCTCCATAACCCAAACCAAAACCATGCTGTCTCATGTTAAAAATTCCATGTTCACAACTCACATTGGGATGGCCAGGTTGATTCAGCTTGTGTTAAATCCAAACAGGCTTCAGAAGAATCTCAGCTGGCCCTCAGTGTGAGCTGTGTGCTGTGCCATGCAGAACCGAAGGCTGGTGATCTGTGTTCAGGGTTGGCTGTTTGAGCCCACAGTTCACAGGCAGCCCATCAAGGAATGCTTTCTTAACTTGTTTGCCTTTAATTTGCAGAGCTTACCTTGTGCCAAGACAATACACTTGCGCTTGCTTTTGTTTCCAAAGGCACAGGATTCGGGCATCCCTCCAGGGGCTAAAATAGAAATCTCTGAGGGTGATTAAAGAGATAAATGAGAGTCTGATTTGACCTAACTGCATCTCAAATGCTGCCCCACACGCTTCTCGCTCTTGGCAGAACACATGGCGACTGAGGCTGGGTAGTGTGTTACTTAACCAGGAGCCTCACTAATTGAGAACAGACAGTGTAGGAAGGTGATAAAAAAGGGTGGGTGGGATGGAGAGCAGGGAGGCAGGTGGCTGGCCACCACGTACCACCATGCTGTGCTTTAGCTGCTGTGCCCATAGGGTATGCCTGGGGAAGGCTGCTCAACTTGATGAAGTGCCAGGCGGTCCTCGGTTAAGCCATTGTCGTCATTAAGCCATTGCTTGTTAAATTCCTCCTCCGGGGGTGGCTTTGCTTTTATGACCTGTCTTGTCTTTGTGCGTCCTGTGCTTGGGAGGTGTTTAGAAACCGAAGTTTAACCCCTCTTGTGCCCTTTGCTGTCGTGCATCTCCTGAGCTGAGACTCCAGGGTGAAGGAGGGAGAGGGGGAACAGGAAGAAAGGAGAGGTGTGGGTGTTGGATGTGAAGGGAGACCGGTGTGCTAGGAAAGGAGGTGAGGCAGCCGGGCTGCGGTTCTGTGGGGAGAGGCAGGGGGTGATGTGGGGTCAGATGTTCTGGCAGGTGCATGAGGAGCTGGGAGGCTGAAGGTGGTTTGGTAGGGGCAGGACGAGCGTGAGAAGGGAAGCGGCTCCGGGCAAGAGCTGGAGTGGAGAGGGTAGGGGGTATTTAGGAGGGGAAGTGGGCAGGGTTCTGGGGCAGCTCGGCCGGGCGGGTGATCCGAGGAAGTGGGCGAGGGGTTGGGCGTGCGGAGGGGAAGTGGGCACGGGCTGGGGAGAGCGGCCAAGGGGTGCCCGAGCAGCTCCTGGGGGCGGGTTGGCCCGCATCGCCCGCAGCCCCGCCCGGAGCGTGGGGCAGCCCCGGGGCCGCAGTTCCTGGCAGGGGGGCGGGCGGCGAGAGGGAGGTGGCTCCGATAAAGGGCCCGCAGCGGGCGGCGCGGGCAGAGCGGAGCGGCTTCGGCAGCGGTGGAGATGGGGATGCTCAGCCTGCCAGGCTTCCTTTCCTGCGGGAAGAAGAAGGTGGGGATGGGGCACGGGGCAGGTGGGCTGAGCGGGTACTCGGGGAGGTATAGGGACACCTGGACAGGTGTGCGGGGGTTAGGGGGGAATAGGCATGTTACAAATGCACCTGAGTAGATAGGGTATGGAAGTGCTCCAGGTAGGCATAGGGGCACTTGGGTAAATAGGGTATGGCTACCTGGGAGCACTGGGTGGGTGGTGAGCTATGTTGTATCTAGGCAGACATTAAAGCATTAATCCAGATGGGATGTAGGTAAATACAGAAGTATGGGAGGACCTAAATAGGTGGGAAAAAGGGGATGAGCCCAGTATTAAGGCAAGTATGGGTATATCTGGGCACATACAGTGGCAGAGGAGGGGGTCCCTGGAGGTGTTGCCCTCAGGAGCTGGCAGAAGAGGGGGCTAAGGTAGGAGAATCAGGATACAACTGGCTCTGAAGAATCTTTGGGCTCTCTGGGAAGACCCTGATAGGTTCACGCTGTCTGGTCAAGGACCAGTTGGACTGGTCACCCCACCTGGCTCTGCTCACCCTGTCTGACTGCCCTGCTCAGCGATGTCCAGGTGATGCTGTGGACAGATAAATGAGGATACGACTGTCCTGCTTATCCCCGGGTTGATCCTGAGCCTTCCCTCTTCTTCTTTTCCAAGGACTTCAGTCTGTCAAATGAAAAAGATGCCCACACCAGTGACAGCGATGAGAACTCGGATCGTGGTAACTGGTCAAACAAAGCTGACTACCTGCTCTCCATGGTGGGCTATGCCGTGGGCCTGGGCAACGTCTGGCGTTTTCCATATCTCACCTACCAGAATGGCGGAGGTACCTGTATTGAATGGCAGTTCTGGGTGGGCACTCCTTGCTATCTCCAAGAGCTGTGAAGGCCAACCCTGAGGCTCGGTGTGTTTTGTCAGAGCTCAATGTGAGCATCTCACTGAGAACTGGGATGATGCCCACTGATAGGAATGGGAAGAGCAGGAGGAAGCATCTCTGTGCTTTCTGAGTACTGGCTGAGGAGGGGGATATGATTTAGTTTTAACTGCAGGCTTCCATCTGAGTATTGCAGAACTCATTGCCCACCTGCACCTCTTTATCAATGTGCCAATATCCACTGCTAACCTAAATAGCTGTTCTCCCTCCTCAGTGCTTACCACTTTGATATGTTTATAGAGTACAGTTGAGTCCTCTCTCAGCCTTCATTTTGCCCAGGCAGATGAGCTAAACTGGAATAATTATCCAAGCTCAGCAATAATTCCCATCAGATTCTACAGAAGTGTGAGGCAGAAAGCCTCTACCTGCTCACACAAACAACTGGCAAAGCCAAATGGAGGCTCTAGATTCTCTGGCTGCTCTTCCAGAGCTCTGTCTACCCACCAAACAACCACTGGTAATTAGGAAGAGTGCAAATGTCCAGTGTGCAGCATGCTTACTTTTGTGTACTTGCTTGCCCAACAGCCATTTAGAGTCAAATGTTGGACTCTAAATACAATGCAGTTCATCCAACTGCATGTGGAACACAAGATGGCATTCTTAGTACAGAAGTTTTATCGGCTTGAATTAAGATTGCCTTACTTATGGCTCTTCATCAAAACTGTGAAAACAAAGTAAGTCAGGACATCAGCCTATCTGTTAGGTGGTTTGCATCTGCTGCAGCAGAAAGTTTAGTGTTTAAAGCACAACTGTGTTGCTTCTTGTATCCTTCTTTGCCCCAGCTAATTCAAGGGGACTATTCATATCCTTCAATTACAGCAGGGATTTGCAGTTCCTTGTAGAACTGGGTCTTCAGTGGCTTTTAAGTCAGGCAGCACAGAGGAAGGGTTTCTGTCTGGTTATGTATGTGGATATTGGGTCGTGTTCAGGAAAGCTGTGTTCTCCGTTCCCTCATTCATCTTGTGTGCACAAAAGGAGTGCCAATCCCTTCCACAGAACAGGGTTTTCATTGATGTCAGGTTAATGTGCGCTCTAAAATGGGGCTTAGACAAGAGCCATGCTGGGAACCAGTTTGACATAGGAGTCAGCCAACCGTATGAAATAATTCTTGAGCTTTGACATCCTGTAGCTATTCTGATGGTGTAGCTGCAACTTGTGGCTAAGGATGTGAAGAAATGCTTATGTCCATGCTTAAATTAAAAGGAACAGAAAGCAGAGCAAGCCTACAGCTGAGCAGCGTTCTGTTTCTTTGACAATGGTATCTTCAGTAGTCCTTGTAAAATCCCTTTAGCTCAGTAGGAGGACTAACCCCATGTAAACCAGTACCAGTAACCCATGTCTCTTCTTTGTGGGCACTACTTAGTCTTATAGAAAACAAGTAGGTTTTCTATAAGGTATTTGAGACAGCAAAGTGGCAGGTATTTGAGATGGGGCAAAGTGGCCATATAAAATACAGTGAAGCCATATAAAATGCAGTGAATACTGAACGACTCATTGTTTTCTGCTTTTTTTTTCTTTGTTCTCAGGTGCTTTCCTAATCCCATACACACTGATGTTGGCATTAGCTGGCTTGCCTTTATTTTTCATGGAATGTTCCCTCGGGCAGTTTGCCAGCCTCGGGCCCATTTCTATCTGGAGAATATTACCATTGTTTCAAGGTTAGTACTGTTCAATTCTCTATTTATGAACAGATGCAGATTGACAATTTCCTCATAGAATTATTAACTATGAGAAGTTTTTTCCTGTTCAATATGTGGAGAATGCTCCTACTGGAACTGGGTTAGTGTTACATTCCCAGATAAGTGTCTTCCTTATTAACAAACAGGTAAACAGATGTGGGTAATGATTTCCCATGAAGTTTCTTACCATGCAAGGCTTTATCAGTGATTCACATAACTGCAGTTATCAGGAGAGAAGAAGATCACCACATTTGCTTCCTGGTGGGAAAGCCCCACTTGCATACCTGCCACTGTACATAAGATATTATGAATCAAACTTTACCTTGTTGCTCTTTCTTTACCCTGAACGTCCCAAACAACTTGCAGGACAGTTCCATGTTGATGTGCTCACACTGCATTTGGCCACCAGAGTTGGTGCGGGCATATGAAGTTGGTTGATGTGTGCAGTCAGCCGGGTTACAGCACTTCCAGTGGGTAGAAGACTGATCCAATAGGTCAGGCTCTAGCTTCATACAGTGACGTGCCTCTCATGACAAGAGGGGTTGTTGTATTCTTTAGTTGTAGTTTGCTTTTCTATGTAGGAGTTTGGATTTTACACGAAGACTTATGTGTCTGGAAACAATCAACCATGTGCTTTACTCACATACATCCACTCAGATTATGTGCATTTGGGTGTAAAGGACTATGTAATTGGTCTTGTTTGTCCTCTTTATCTACCTGAGACATTAATACAGGAACAAAGAAGGGTTTTTTTTGTTCTTTCTTTTGTGATTGCAATAAGTACTTCAGTCACCACCTCCTACAAAACAAAAGAGATTACAAACTGGCTGGTTGACTTACTCTATAGACACAGCAAATGCTTTGTGCGTCTGTGAAGATATAGATTTAAATATATTCCCTGAATGATTAGGAACTGTTTGGCAGTTTTTCTCCAGCTTGCAGAACAAAGTTCATTTTAGCAAAGGAGGATGCCGGTATAAATGGCAGACCTTTGCCATTTTCTGCTATATCTCATTTAACTGGCAAAACTAGTAATCAGAAAGGTATCGTTAAGATGATCTGTGCTAAGTTTTTGTATAGTTTCCTCTATTTTCCCAATAAATCAAAGATTCCCGCTGTGCTAGGAGAAGAAAAAAGTTATTGAATTTCTTCCTTAGACTTGATAACTAGTCCACTTATTTCTATGGGTTTAAGTTGAACCTCATTTCAAAAGCATGCCTGGGTTGGTCAGTTTGGACCATACCCTTCATTTCATGAACTAACCCTTCCTGTCTGGTCACTGTTTGCATGTATTAAAAGTAATCTTTGTCCCAAGATGCCTTGCAAAAGTCAACTGAAGGTTCTCCAGCTTTTCAGCTTGAGTTTGGGGGTAATGATGACTCTGCATCTTTTTGTTTCATAGGAGTGGGAGTCACCATGGTCATCATCTCAACGTTTGTGGCGATCTATTACAACGTCATCGTTGCTTATGCGCTCTACTACTTGTTTGCCTCATTTCAAAAAGTGCTTCCGTGGTCAGATTGCTTTTCCTGGGCAGATGAGTTCTGCAGCAAAACCCGCCTAGGTATCGTACTAATAGATATGGCTCAGTGTTACTCTATTGCAACAGTGTGCTTTGTGCTGTTTTCTGGGAGAGGTGACAGGAGGAAGATGGCGGCCATGGCCTGAGGAATCACTTCCTGGCTTTTGATTCTAAACTCATGAGCATAATGCTTATCATCTTCTCTTTCCACCAACTGGGAGATGTACAGGGAGATGTACAGAGACGTGGGCTGAACTTCCTCTTTTTCCCCTCCTCTTTAAACTCTAATGTTCCTGGGAATTGCACGTACCAGAAGAAACACTGCATTCCTATTTTGCCAGGCCTAATGGGAAAGCAAATACCTCTCTTACAGGAAACAAAAGTATTCCTACAGTTTTTATCAGGGCTGCTTTCATCATCCTTTGCCTTCCTGTAGCCACCATAATGCTAAGCACCAGTAAGGTGTCGATTTCATACTTTATTAACTGTTTAAAATGTATATCAGTGCTATTATTCCTGATGTTTGGCAACACATGTACTGCCAAACGCTTATCTCCCCAGCTTTCTTATCAGAATAGTTTAAGGCAAAAGGTGAAGCTGGTGTGACAATTAGTAGTTATTAGCCCAGTTGGAAACAAGTCACCATGTAACCTCTGACACTATTAAAACAGGAACAGGATCATGCTGGGTTGTGCTATTTAAAAATGTAACTGTAACACAGCTGTGTATTTGAAAGTATCTCATAGGATTCATAGGCTTTGTAAGAGCAGCGTTGAGATTCTTCATTGAGCAAATAGATGCTGCTTGCTTATGAGAAGCAAAATGTTTTAACCTTGAGTTTCTGTGCTGGAGGAATACCGAATTCAGCTGAAGGTACTGTCTCAAATAACCTACTACCAGATTTAATGGTAAATGTTGATACAGGACTCTTGAATATTGAGAGCAGGTTATGTTTGCTGTGTGCTCTACCTGGAGCTAGAACTGCTTAGAAAACATATTTGCCATCATAGGCTGACTTCATTTTTTTTTTCAGTCACTGCTTGTTGATTCTCTTCTTTTTTCCTTGCTGTTTTTCTTCCAGTAAATGACTGCAATGCGACGTTAGGTGAAGAAATCATTCATGCAAACTACTCGTTCATTGCAAGCAACAACCTCACGTGTATCAATGACACCATCAACTATAAACCAGTGCAATTTCCCAGCGAACAGTACTGGAAGTAAGTAAGAAACCATCTCATCAATGAGGATGAGCATGGAAATCCATGCAGGAGGAACTTTAAAATTCTCATTGATGAGCAATGACCCATAATTTTATGGAAGCAAATGAGTCAATATGTAGCAAGCTGAAAAATAATCCAGCGAAAGAAGCCTTCTCTTGAGTTGTGGTAGGGACTACGTGGTGTCTTTGTATATGGGAACTATTTTTTTCCTTCAGGATTTATGCAGTAGAATATACTTATTCATAATCAGAGCCTATTTTGAAATCTCCATTTCTTTAGCTATGTGATTTTGATCTGCCTGGGAACTGATTCTTGTCATGGGCTCTTCTGCTATGAGAATGTCATGGTTAACTTGAAGGCATGATGGGACTTATGGAGTCAGCCATGGAGCTGAGGGCTGGTGGATGTTAAGGAATGAAAAACACGTGGTTAACATTTTGTGTATTCCAGCTCCAGTCATGCAGTTATAGCTGCTGCCTGCAGAATCTTGTAAATACATCATAGAATCATTATGGTTGGAAAAGATCTCTAAGGTCATCTAGTCCAACCATCAATCCATCCCCCCCATGCCCACTAACCACATCCCTCAGTGCCAATGCTTATAGGGAGCAGCTTGTTTTCCTTCAGGAAGGGGCTGAGAAGGAGCAGATGCTTCTGTCCCTGTTTTCACTGTGCTGTTTTGTGCTTCCAGTAAAGTGGCTCTTCAGCGCTCCAGTGGGCTGGATGAGACTGGCAACATCGTGTGGTACCTGGCCCTCTGCCTGCTCCTGTCCTGGATGATTGTCGGAGCTGCCTTGTTTAAAGGCATCAAGTCTTCTGGAAAGGTAAGTGAGGAAAAGCAGACAGCAGATTCTGGCCTGATCCTACCCAGCAGCGCTCCCAGTGTCAGCTGGACTAGAGGGAGGCCGGCACAAGGCAGGATGCAGTGCTAACCCACCACTCTCTGCTGGACCCACTGTTAGGCTTTGCTGCTGCTCCTTGGCTTCAGAACTGTTACATAAAATATGAGTAAGGTGCTGATTGCACAGCAGTTACTTAAGGCAGAGCTCTGTGGGCTCCACCAGGGCTGCCTTGTGTTTGGAGACCATGCTGTCATGCAGCTGATCCAGGCTGGGTGCTGGTGGTGATGAACATGTGCATGTGACAGCACATGCACGTATGCCATGGTAACACCCAATAATTATTTGTACCTACAGACTGGTCGAGATGTTTGGACAATAAAGGTCGAGTCCTGCCAGCAGTTGTACATGTACCTACCAGGTTGTGAAAGCTTGTTTGTACCCAAGACATCTGAGCTGCCTGTAGGGACCAGGTCCATAGGTGCTTGTTTGCAAGCTCTGCTGAATTACCAGGTCTGCCTGGGTTCTTCTGGGTAGGGAGGATCTTCTCCAGACCTCAGGCTGTATTTCATTCCTCACTGCCCAAGGCCCTTGTCTCAGTTTAGTTTATTGCATGTAAGTATGATGGAGGTCTTCAAGAACAGCAGACTGCCATGTGATGGTGCAGGGCTATGGCTTGGTGAAACCAGCTCCATTCTTTTAATTATCTGCCTGCGTAACACCGAAACCAAGATTTGAGAAACAATAGTGTTGTTAAACACAGCCTGCATGCTAATTGCACTGCTGCTGGCCTGGATCCCACCGCGCTGGAAGTTGTATAGACAAACAACCAGGATTTGTGTCTGGGAGAGATGAAAAGTCCTTGTTCTCAGTAAAAAGAAAAGTTTCCAGCATGGGCTGTTTTATTTTGTTTTGGTTTTTGTCTCAACAGGAGATATTTCCATCCTGATAACCTAATTTTGGCTGGCTTCGGGTCTCGTTTGCTAGAAGCATTGCCTGCCTAGCAAGATACCTATGGGATAGTTGAGTCCAGACCTTGCCACAGCAATAAATTATGTCAGAAAACGTTTCTGAAACTGATCAAGAGCTATCTGAAAAGTGGATATGTGGCTTGAGCCTTCTGCTGGAATGAAGCTCCAGAACTGGCTAAGCCAGATGATTAGTGCTTGACGTGTGCTCACCTCCAGTCCCAGTTCCCTGATTATTGGCTCTTTGTAGCAGCAGCTCTCAGCCTAGACCCTTGGCATTGCTCATGCATGGAGGGCTGTGCATCCCGTCACTGCTAACGTGTGTCCCTGCTCTTCTTCCTGCAGGTTGTCTATTTTACTGCACTCTTCCCTTATGTCATCCTGCTCATCTTGTTGGTGCGAGGAGCCACCCTGGAAGGTGCTCTGGATGGCATTGAATATTACATTGGGAAACAGTCCAACATCACCAAGTTGATGGAGGCAGAGGTGAGAGGTGGTGTCAGGTCCGGAAGTGTGACACATTTCTGAGGTTATCTGGGCTTGGCATTTACAGAACTATTTATTCTTTATCCAGCCAAAAGCTTCTTAACTTCCTGCCCTGCGTTCTGTATCGACAACTAGTTTCTGGCTTTCCAGTAACTGCAGCTCTATGAGAGCTTCATGCCCCTGTTCTAGCTGCTCTCAATTTGCTCCCTCCCTCCAACACTGGACAGCAGCAAATTCTATCCCATTGCCTATGAGCAGAAATTAGATGGGTAGGGAAGGGTGCTTTGTGCAAAGAAAGCCTGGATGATTTTTTTTATTATAGTTCAGTCCATTAGTTCCGCTTGAAGAAAAGCAAATATTCAGTGCACTGCATTTGTGGTGTCTTATGTGAATGTCAGGCATTAAGTGAGGGAAAGCAGCAGGGGCAGTTTCCCACATAAGTCATTTGGTTGGGTCATGGTGTGAAGAACAAAAGTTATTGAGCACATGGTGGGAAGAACAGAAGTTATTGAACACGGAAGCTCATTTCTGTGACCTCTGCTGGTTTTCCTTATTTACTGGCACTGTGTCAACACTCACATCTTGACAACTTACATATATAAATGAATTGAATCTCTTCTTTAAAGTTGGCCTGATAAGGGTTCATAGAGGACCTTGTTTGTGCTGGAGACTGCAGCACCTCCAGTACGCTCTATATCCTGCCTGTTCTGAAATTAAAATGAAGTAAAATCAGATATTTAGTCTAAATGTAGAAAAATCTTGGAGCTTCCGTGGTCAGTAGACCTGAATAGCTATGATGTGTTTAAAGTAACATAATAACTCCCATGTTCTTGGTTCTGGTAGGTTTGGAAGGATGCAGCTACTCAGATATTCTACTCCCTCTCTGTGGCATGGGGTGGACTGGTTGCTTTGTCTTCATACAACAAGTTCCACAACAACTGCTACTCGGATGCTATTTTTGTTTGTGTAACAAACTGCCTCACCAGTGTGTTTGCTGGGTTCGCAATTTTCTCTGTCCTGGGACATATGGCATTCGTGTTGAAGAGACCTGTCTCAGAGGTCGTGGACTCAGGTAGGCTGATCATTGTGCTGTTGATATCAGCATAAAACCGACCTTGACCAAAGCATAACAATAAACTCCATCATTCTGCTTCTTTCCAGGATTTGATCTGGCGTTTGTGGCCTATCCTGAGGCTCTCTCCAAGTTACCAGTTTCCCCTCTTTGGTCTTTCTTATTTTTCTTCATGCTTCTGCTTTTGGGCCTTGACTCACAGTTTGCCACCATAGGTGAGTAGGGCTTTAAGTACCTGATTGCTTCCTAAATGAACAGTACCTTTCTAAGCTGTGCTCTTCAAAACCAACGCTTATCTTTCCCTTGCAGAAACACTTACAACCACTATACAAGACATATATCCCAAAATGATGAAGAAGTTGAGAATCCCTATAACCCTGGGTGTGTGTGTATTGCTCTTCTTTCTTGGTCTTATCTGTGTAACTCAGGTAAGGTACTACACTTCGTTTTGGCAATGGCTTTAGTTATTCTGCAAGTAATAAACTCTGGTCAGAACATCCCTTTCAGTGTGACAAGAGCTTCCCCAAGAGCTCCCTGTTTGCATGAGTCAGAGAGAATCGCCAATGCTGTCCACGTGCTTGGATGTTCAAATAGGAAATTCCCATGGGGAAGTGCTGGAGTAATTCAGACTTTGTGTGGTTACTCAACTGAGATGTCTGTTTTAAATAGAAGGCCTATAAATAGCCTGTGAGCCATCAACCTGACTATTTGCTACTGGGATTAGAAGATTGTCTGTGTAATTTCAAGCATATGTACACAGTGTGTCTGCTGCCTTGTGGGAATCACTGCTAGTTGTGGGTAGGACCTTTGTGTTCAGAACCAACTACCGAACAGGACGGCGTTTGACTTGAACAGAGAATTTGTCATAAAAAAACCCAAAACATTAGCACATCATTACTCCTCCAGAAATACATGGAATTTTCAGTACACTGTGTGCTTTTTCTTGAGGCAATTGCTTTTACAGTTACAAAGGTTAATTGCAAGGACTACATCCAGGAACACAGATTTCTGTGTGTAATTGGGCTGCGAATGTAAAGATCATTGTGGTGAATGGTCAAGAAAAGCACATAGGTTATGAAACATGACAGGGGGGTTTGCAAAGGATGTGGTATGAGGGAGTGTGATATATAAAGCTGTTCCGTGCCCTGTGATCCTCCTGCTGCATACAAGTGTTCAAAGGCTTGTACTATCAATGTGGGAAACTTGTGTGTATAAGAAGATGAGCTTACCAGGGCTGCTAACAGGCACAGCCCTTCCTGTAGCTCAGCATTAAAGTGGGTGAAGCAGTCTTCACCAACATTTAACCTTATTTCTTTCTCACGTTACCTTGAAGCTGGTGCTTTAATACTGTAAGTGCCAAATTTGCATCCTGCTATCAGCTGTTAATACACACTTTGTATATACATGGATCTCATTAATGTGACAAAATGCCATGGATCTGCATATGTGCTTTCTACTTTTACATAAGGATGTTTAAATAACGTTTGCAAGTGTGTGCTTAACCCAAAGAACTGGGAATCTGAAAACCTCAGACTGGTGGTCAGCTAAACTGGCTTGAACAACAGAAGTTTATTTGCATAAAGATACTGTAGGAACTGTGTGAAGTTTTACCTCTTTCTTGTTCTGTTTTGCAGGCAGGAATTTACTGGGTGAACTTAATAGATCACTTCTGTGCTGGGTGGGGAATCCTTTTTGCTGCAGTCCTGGAGATAATAGGCATCGTCTACATTTACGGTGAGTCACTGACACTGAGCAGGCACGATTTGACTATAGATTTGGTTATACACAGAGCACACATTAAACATTTGTTTCTGCAATGAAAGATTTATAACTTCTTAATGGTTAAAGACTTCTGTTTAATTATCATAGAACTGGAGTTGCTGACCTTGACCACCTCTTTCCTTCCACCATTTTGGAATAGGCTCACCAGCGAGGTCTATATGTGCTTTACAACACACCATGTGGTTGTTTTTCCACAGGAGGAAACAGATTTATTGCAGACATTGAAATGATGATTGGGAAGAAGAGCTGTTTCTTCTGGATGTGGTGGAGGATGTGCTGGTTTTTCATTACTCCCGTGCTGTTAGTGGTGAGTACAGATGGCTGGGTTATATTAATGTGATATAATTTATTGATTTGGTAATGGATAGGTTTCTGTGTAAGTGTTCAAGGATGAGTGCCCAAGCTCTGTATGCAAAGACAAGGGATGGCTGAGTCAGTGGAGCATCCTGTGCATTATCCATACTTTTCAATACTTGCCACTTATCATAGAACTGTTAAGGTTGGAGAAGATTACTAAGACCACCAAGTCCAACCACCAACCCAACCCCTCCATGCCCACCGACCACATTCCTCAGTTCCACATCTCCACATTCCATGAGAACCTCCAGAGACTGTGACTCCAGCATCCTCTCCAGGACAAGCTGGATCTACACTCCAAGGAGTAACACAGAGCCAAATAAACTGTCTATTTTAGCAGCTGGCTTCTCACCATTGCAGACTAAGAGAATACATATTGAAAACCTAGCCTCTCGTTTGATAGAAATCCCATTTTCTGGACAGACCTCTTGCACGAGTTTATTCTTTGGATGTCCAGATGTTCACCAATCTGAGATTTCTCTTTTGTTCTGTAAAAACACTTAAAGTCTCTCCATGTTTCCATTGCTCCTTTATTCCTAGCTGTGACTGTAGGTGGTTGTATTTAGTCTGTATGACAGAAATCCAGGAATAGTGGCAGGTCTCTCTGGCCAGAAGGCATTGCCTTTATTCTCTTCAGATTATAATTAAGAAAATGTTCCTTATAAATATCCTCATTCTGCCGCCATTTAATCTTTAATTACTTTTCATTCCTGTAAGTAAATGAACATTAGAGCATGTAAAACATATGGAAAAAGATGCTGAGCTTACTCAGTAACACGTTTCCTCCAATGCTGGGCTCAACAGAACCCAGAAATACAGTTCTGTTTAGATGCAGGTATGCTTAAAATGTTGGCTTGCATGTCAACATCCTCTTTGAGTTCTGTCTGTCAGTCTTACTGTTTGACCATGGCTGAGAGCTGAATCCTGTGCAACAAACCTCACATTGAGGAAGCAAGAAGAGACTGCATAATTATGTAGATAGTTAAAAAAACCAAACGACTCAACCTAAGATGGAAACGTGCAAGTTGAAGTTAACTGGAAATCTGCTTTTCTCTCCTGTCTATATTTTTTAAACAGGCAATTTTGGTCTGGTCGTTAGTGACATTTTCAGCTCCCACTTATGGCTCAGTGCCATACCCAACATGGGGAACTGCTGTTGGCTGGTGTATGATCATCTTTTGTGTCATCTGGATTCCCATTGTGGCTGTGGTAAAGATCCTTAAAGCGGAAGGAAACATTTTTCAGGTAAGGGCACAAAGAAGAAGTGGTCATTGTCCTGAGTTTTGCTTTTCATGGCATTATCAGGAATGTCTGTGCCTTCTTCTCGAGAGCATATTGAACATCTCAAGGTATCACCTGGGTTTATACACTAAAGAACAACTTTGATGCTCGTATCAGAGGCAAATGTACCCCAATGTGGTCTGATATGAAGATGGTGTATTTCTCAGGAAGTGTGCCCACAAAAGAGTTACAGCTTTACTGAGCCTTAAAAATAGTCCAGAGTGTAAAGTATGATATGAACCATCTCTTGCTATTGCTTTTCAGCGCATTGCAAGCTGCTGCAGGCCTACAGCAAACTGGGGTCCCTACCTGGAATGTCACCGAGGAGAAAGATACAGCCATGTTGTAACTCCCAAAAAGGAAAAGGAGCACGAGATTCCTACTGTGTCCGGCTTCACATACATTCGAGAATGAGATGGCTCTTTGGATGATCAACTTTCAACTTAGATGTGTTTTTTCTTTAACTGTTAGAAAGTGACAATGCAAAAGAACACTCAACCTTCTGCCCTTCCAACTTCAGATGCAAGCAAGCCCTGTTATTTATTTGTAGTGTCGTATGCTTGGGGAAGAACAGATCTCCCCAGATAACCATGTCTGAGAGGGCAGGAGGAGGCTTTGTAGCCTCCTGAGGCTGATGGGCTGGGCATGCTTGGTTCAATCCCACCAGTATCCAGCTGGACTGTGACTATTGGTGTGGAGAAGAACAAAAACGCACTCTGATGCTCCCCAGCTATGTGAAATTTAAGCCAAAAGGTGCTGTACATGCATGCACATCTGTGCTGTGGGCAGCATGCAGCTCTTCCTTCTGCTGTGCCCTCTGCAGTGCTGTGTGGGGCTGTGCTGCTGCCTGGCCCTGCAGCTCAGGGAACATGAAGAGGTTTTTCTTTAAGCCTTGTTCAGTGCTGTGAGGCTGCTCAGGATCTGGTGTTTGCTACACTGTGTGTTCACTTTGTCTATGCACCTAAATACTGAGTGGCAAAAAATTGCCATCACTGGAAATAATGCGGTGAGAAGTGGGCTGCTGTATCGTTATTTCTCCTGGAGCTCACAGAGTCCCTTTTGTTGTGTCAAGCTCCATGCCCAGCATTTGGTCATCTGTCATTCAGAAATCCCATATTTTCAATGATCTGGCTTTGGGTTCTGCAGACACAAATGGCAACCTTTGGTTACTGCTCTCTATGCAGCCACCAAGGCGAGGGAGGGCAGAGTGCTTTCTAAAGGTTCAAACAGTGTTATTAGTCTTTAGGTAGAGCCAAAAGAAGCAGAGCCTCAAAATGAAGGTTAGAATTGACTTGTAATACCAGTAGTCCAACATCTGCTGAAAATCATGAGAATCCTGAAAAGCTGGGCACTCTGTGATGTATTTGCTTTTCACCTTGGAACTAATGGGATAGCTGGAGAGAGCTGACCTCACTCATCATAGGACTTGAAACCCCTCCCCACCAAACAATCCTCAACCCAAGATCTATGGACTGAAGGCATACATTTTCTGTGCTGGGGCATATCTCTCTCACTGTGATGATGGTTCCTTGGGAACAATGCAGCAGGGTTTCTCATCCCCTCTTCTCAGGGCTTTGTCACTGTTTCAGAACAGTGAAGGACTGTGTACAGTGGTTCGTTGCCCAAGACGCACACCTTGCTCTATGTTTTATACTGATGTTTTTGTGACAAATCAACACTTGACTGCAAATAAAATGTAATTTTCTGTTTTTAATGGCTCTTTGGAGCCAGAAGATGAGGTTTCAGTCTTTTGTGTGGAGCTGGAAATTGAGATTGCAGCCTTTTGTATGGAGGTGGGGGCAGCAGTTGGTGGGGTGGGAAGTAACACCACCTCTCTAATGTTTGGGGACATTGAATTGGAAAGGCTCAGCCTGCAGGAAGGCTCCTCTTATAGAAGCTAGGACTGAATACAATAGCCCTGCTTCAAAGCTCAGTCATGCAGAAGGTAAACAAGAGGTGGTGGGGAAGCAGGTTGGACAAACTAGCTCCAAAAGAGTCCCAGGAGAGCTTTGACAAGAGATACTGAAGGCTAATGACTTGTTCCTATCTACTGCCCTGCAGAGAGCCCCTGCTGCCACACATGGGGTTCCTCTGAGGCTTCTTCTGCTCGTAGGCGCTTCTAAGAGTCAGTTTCATGATGTTGTACCAGTGGAACTTCCCAGGAGAGAGTGACATTAGGCAACTTCTCATGGGCTGGAGATCCAGATTTGGACGTCTGCATAGCCTGCCTGTGCACACAGACTTCCTGTTCACTTTTTGGGGGGGAGCTGATTTTCTCCTTTATATGCTGAGTGCTGCCATTCACTGAGGAGTTGTAAAGGCTGTTTAAGAACTGACGTTCATATTCTTCTCCAGTCATGGTTCTGGCCCATTCCCTGGGGTTGTACGATGGCCCTTGGGGGTTACATTTAGTGTTAGTGTCCCTCTGTGCAGAGACAGCTGATCCAAGTGCCTTCCTTTGCAATGAGGGCTGGTGCCAAGCATCCCAGTGCTTGTTGTATTGCAAGGTCTGGGATGTTACTGGGATGGGAGTGCATTCTGTGCCTGGCAAGGGATCTAAATGACTCTGCTTTTTTGTGTGTTCCTTTAGGGTTCTGCTTCAGATCAAACTAAACAGAGAGGAAAACTCTTGGAAAGAGAAAAGTAGAACAGGGAAAGAAGTGGATTTGGGGCTGGCTCAAAACACAAGTATGTCTCCAGACAGAAAGAGAACACAGCCGTGTGAGCAGCTCCAGAAAGTCTGAAAAGCCACATCTACAGCATGGAAACGTTTAAAAAGAAGTATTCCAAGCGGTGTTAGTAGCTGTACGCAAGGCAATTAGTTAGGGGCCCAGCACAGGAGAGCAAATACAAATTCCCTCACTTATTTCCATTGGGAAGGCGCTCCACGGGCTTGAATTCAAGCTACAAAAGCCAGAAAGCTGCACTTCTATCGCACCGTCCGTCCGCACAGCTCGCAGCTCAGCCGGGGCTGCGCGGTGCTGCGCCGACCAGCAGGGAGCAGCGTGGCTTCGTGCTGCGGGCGCAGCGCTGCTCCTTAAGCCGAGTCATTTGGCATTCGATCCTGCTCGGCTGGTGGCTGCTGGGCGGTGCCTGAGCTTTGAATCCGGCTAGTAGTACCGAAAGGTCTTTCTTTCCTTCTCTTCTTTCCCTTTCCTTCTTTTTTCCTAGTTTTATTTGTATTATTATCTTTTACGTTTCAGCTGGATGGAAAGAAAGATGCTCAGTGCTCTGTCTGAGCTTTGCGCTGTCTCAGCAAAGTGTTTCTGTTGGTAATACAGAGTATATATGTACAGAATATGACAGAAGTTGACCACGGTCGCCCCAGCAGATAGGTTGTACCCATAAATGGACCTTCCCAGACCTACAATGCAGCTTTGTGCCCCCCGCTCCCAAATGTGGTAAGGGGGTAAGTTGGTATTTTACACTTTGCTCTTCGGGCTGCAAGTTGGATTCTCTTTGGAGAAGAGAAGGCTGCAGGGAGAGCTGAGAGCAGCCTTTCCGTAAGAGGGGCTGTGAGAAAGAAGGGGACAGAATCTTTAGCAGGGTCTGCTGTGACAGGATAAAGGGAAATGGTTTCAGACTAAAAGAGGGGAGATTTCAATTGGATGTAAGGAAGAAGTTTTTTCTAAGGATGGTGAAGGAGACACAGGGTGCCCAGAGAGGTGGTGGTGCCCCATCCCTGTGGACACCCCAGGTCAGCATGGATGGGCTCTGAGCACTGATGGAGCTGTGGGTGTCCCTGCTCAGTGCAGGAGTTGGACCCCTTTAAGTGTCTCTTCCAACTCCAAAGATTCCATGCAGTCCCTGGGGTTGCCCTGTTCTCATTCCACGGATGAAACAAAACAGAGAGAAAAACTCTTGGAAAGAGAAAAGCAGAACAGGGAAAGAAGTCGATTTTGGACTGGCTTGGGGTTATTCAGTAGGTCCTTGGAAGGCTGGAGCTATAGAAATGAGATGAATTAAAGACAGCAGCCTCTGGCCAGGCCACAGGATGTGATGTTGGGCTGAGAAGCTATAGTGAAGGAGGCAATGTGTAAATTGGATCCTCTGCTGAAAGAATTGCTGTGGGGAGTGGCAGCCTCACCTGAGCTCCATTAAGGTCAGTTCAGCAGATAGCATGGTCACAGCTATTAAAGGCAGACTTTCTTCCCCAGTTAAACCAATGTGAGACAGCTTTCCTGAGCTGCTGTGTCAGTGCTTGAAGATGCAGCTAATTATATAGGTAAGATTGTACCTTGGGGAGCTATGGAGGCAGTATGGAGGTGAAGTCTGTGTAGGCACCTTGAATACAGCACAGAGTTCCCCCAGCCCAACAGCTGGGGGTGCAGAAGAGTTTGCAAGGAACTCTATGGTTGGTGTGAGCAACTTTCTGTGTCAGGCCTGGTAGAGAGTGGACAGGGAAACAAGCAAACAGAGGGACTGCATTCACTTGTTTTTGTTACTGCCAGAATCTAGATGGCAGCAGAAAAAAAGCAAAAGCACAGCTGGGTACAAATAGCGCTGCTACTGGGAAGGTTGTGCACAAAGACAGAGTTGCACTTCTGTTTGTGGGAGCCTGGGGTGGAGTGAAAGCATGGGCTGTCCCCTCATCTGCAAGCATGCACAGGCAGAGATGCTCCCCACCATGCTCACCTGGTGCAGCTTTACAGGTACTGAACATGAGGGGCTGGGCGCACGGCTTTGTGGTTGAAATGATGTTGCACAAGGTGGGATGCAAACCTCTAGGCAGGGAAGTAGGGGCAGAGGTTTGCTGAGCTGGATGCTCAACTGAGTGTCTTATTTATAGTGTTTTATTAAGAAATGGTTGGAGCACAGTGCAGCTCCTTGATTAGTAGCACATCTGCGGAGCTGAGAGGTGGTAGGGTGCAACAGAGCTCTGCAGGCCTGGCTGCACTGGCTGGAGGGCTGCAGTGCTGGTGGGAGCTGGGCACAATTGCATCAATGGCGTGCAGTGAATGTCTGCCTATTTCAGTGCTCAGAAAAGGCACGTCCCCTCTTGCAGACACAGAAAGAAAGCTCACGAGGCAGCTCGTAACCACGCACTTGTGTTTTATTTTCAGTAGTTTTCAAGTACTTTGAAAGCAAAGAGAGAAATGAATAAGCAAACATTGAGCATGAGCCAAGAAGGCCAAACAGTGGTCGTATTTACAGGGCATATTGCAGACAGCACAGTGGGAGGTAGTAATATAGTGGTGTGTTTGATACAGCTGTTGATCAGAGAATGATGAATGCCCAGGGGAAAGTCTAGAAATATGTAGAATACTCTGATTTCATATTGGTTTGACAAAGACTCAAATAATGAGAGGAATCTGCTGTGTTCCACCTGTTCAGAGGGAGCTGCTGGGCTGTGAAATGACAGATCAAATTAACGCGCCAGGCAGAAAGGCTGTAATGAGAGACTGTGATTGCTGAGGCATTGGCCAGGCCCTGGAGCACAGAGCTGGGAGAGGTGAGGAGGAGGCAATGGCTGGAGGGACCTCTGCTCCTGCTGAGCCTGCTGCTGCCTCCCAGTGCTCTCATTCCCAGGCACTGGGGCTGTATGGTTTTATCTTTATAAATGAACCTACAAGGCCTGTTCTTCTTTTGGCCAGGACACCATTTTCTCATTCAATACAGACAATTGAGATATTTCTGTGTTCAAACCCCACTGCACCAACACAGTTGTATTGACTCCAACTCCCAACAACAGCATTGTTAATGGCCCTGATGCAAACCTATGTCCAGGCATGGACTTGGGAGTTGCTTGCAAGAGCAGAGTGACCTTTTCTTTCTGGAAGTGATGGATGGTTTGTGCATGGTAGGCAGGAAAATAAAACTTGTCACTGGAAGATAGACGAGGGCAACATTTCCCTGTAGTATTAGGATATGTGTGCTCCCCTCTGAATAGGTTTTCATCTTATGTTGACGGTGTGTATGATCCTTCCAGGGGAGCATTGCCAAATGTTCTGGTGCCTCATGTGAAATTTGGGAGCTATGCTGCTTGTGAACTGGACAAAAGGAGTAGAAAAAAGTAGAGCTAGTCTTTGCAAACCCTTCTCTTGTCTCCCTGCAGTGCTGTAAGGGGCCCATTAGTATTTTACCCCTTGCAATTGTGCTTTTTGGATCCTCAGGTCCTGCTCAGCATGTGGCAGCGCTGAGCCAGCACTCCTCCCCCTCGTCCACAGCACTCAAATTCATTAACCTGCATTTATCAGCTCTTGCCAGGGAAATGGTGAATAATGAGGCCTGGTTCAGGTAATGAAATGATCTCCCTCTCACATCTGATTACATTGCTTCTTATTATTTCCTCAGTGTGTAATTTTGCTTCCCTGGAAGCTTGTTTTGTAAACACTAATGACTGTGCAGTTACAGCCCAAAGTTAAACTTCCCAGCAGTGCTGCAGAAACCTGGTGAGCCACGTGGCTGGGCTGTCTGTGTTACCACGTGTGCTTCATTAGCTAACACAGGGGTGGAAACAGTCCCTTTCTTTGCTTCATGGTACAAGAAGCAGCAGGAGGGACAGGCAGCCCTTGGCATCCACCAGGGACATCGTATATCTTCTGTTCAGGTATCAGTGCTGTAATTTAGCCCACCTAACTGTTCTTCTCTGGTTCTTAATTGAACAGTGTACGCTGTCAGAGAGATCTCACACAAGGATCCCACGTGTCCTCTCTCTGTTGGAGAAACTTTTCTTGTACAGCTTAAAACTTCATCTACTTTTTCAGCAGCATCCCCTGAGAAGCCCAGAGCCATCCTGAGTTCAACTGTTACACCCAGAAATCTTTATTCCTAGCCCCAAAGAGCTGACCTTCCACTCTGTGCTCTTTGTCCTATTACCGCAGCAAAATCCCTTGAGATCATCTCAACTACATTATTTCCTTCTCATTGACTTCTGCGTGTCCTTGGCAACACCATCCTCACTTTAGCTACTTCCTTCTCCAACTGGTTGTTTTTTTTTATGGCTCGCCAACCATCGTATTTGTAGCTGTGGAGGGTGTTCTACTGAAGTCTAAGCAAAAGAGGGTTCCCCACCTAATGTGTATTGGGCAGCCTGATCTGGTGGCTGACAACCTTGCCCATGGCAGGGGGGTTGAAATGCGATTATTTTTGAGGTCCTTTTAAACCCAGACTATTCTATGATTCTATGACTGCACACTGAAAACAGGATGAGAGGTGATGGCTTTAAGTTGATCCATAGGATGTGGTATGTGGGTGTGGTGGGGATGGGTTGATGGTTGGGCTTGGTGATCTTCATGGTCTTTTCCAAACATAGTGATTCCACGATTCTGGCTTTGTATGCATTTCCATGGTATACACAGTCCAGATAATGCAGGACAACTTTGTGTTATGGCTAGAGAAGTAAAATCTTGTTCATGAAGGGTGTTGCCAGCTTCTGGCTTGCCAGTAGTCATTATATGTCTTCCCCTTGAGCTGCACTCGAGAGACTGTGCTTCTCCCAGAAGGTGCTTCTTCCTCATTGTCCCTTTGGTCATGTAAAAGCTGCTGGGAAACTGAATCTAATTGTATGGGTTGGCTGTATCTCACTTAGGAGTGCTTGGAAGAGTTCTGTGTTCTCTTCAGAGGGCTGGTCAAGACACAGCTCATAAATTTGAGGAGGCACCTGGCCCTGTTATGGACTCCCATGGTGTGCATTGCTGGGACAAACCTGTTCCTGCAGCACTGCCTCCTCCTGTACCTCCATGGGTATGTTCCCTCTTATATGGATTACATACATGCTCAACCAGTCCCTAAAAAGTAAAAGTTGACCCCATTAAGCAGAGGCTCGTAACGATCTCAGCAGGTTTATTGGCCTGATGGATAGCACACGGCTCTTCTGCAGGAGCTGAAAACGTCCAAGTCATCCTTACATTAAAACAAGTGTAGGGGAAAGGCATTTCCACACTGAATTGTCCAATCTGTTTAAATTAGGTTTCTTTCCCCCCCAACTATCGACTAATGGGCTGACACGTTTCTGAATGTGTCTGTTATTTGAAGACAATGCCATTTTTCTTGGGAAAGAAAATCGTTAAGTGACAAGTGAGCAACGAGCCTGTCCTTGACAGCACGCTTCTCAGCTGGGATAACAGCTGTGGACAAGGTTTAAATTAAGTGCTTCTCTGCACCCTGACTCAAAATGGAAATGGTTCTCCTTCCAATGGCTTTGTTTTCCTCTGAGGGTTTTGCTTGTTTTTTTTTTGCTATCGAGTCCAGTTGTGCAGTATCCCAGAAATCAGTGCAAAGTTCATAATGCATCGATTTCCTTGGTTGTAAAACCTGCAATTTCATCACTGTTTCCTCAACACCTCAGGATTTCCCATGGCTCCCATGATGAAGCCAGCTCTAGGCAGCCACCCCTCACTTCAGCCTATAGGCCCATGTGCTAAGCCCCATTGTGCTGAAGGCCACGTGTCATTCCATTGCCTCTGTATCATCATCCCAAACCCTGGGGAAAGGTTATGCTGGGGCTTTGTCAGCACAGCAACTCCCTGTTCTTGCTATTAGCTTTGCCCTTCCGGCCCCAGGTGTTATAAACCCTGATCTTTGTTCAAAGGACACGCCACAGCCAGATCCATGAGGATGTGGCACTGGGGGATATGGGATGGGCACAGTGGGGTGGGTTGAGGTTGGACTTGTGGGTCTTAGCGGTATTTTCCAACCTAATAGATTCAACTATTCTGCTTATATGGATTGCTCAAATACACCAGCTCAGGGAGGAGGCCAAATCCTGCCATCTTGTGTTGAAGGCAAAGGTAGAGACCAGCCCAAATCTTCCTCACCTGCGGAGAATGACTGTTCCAGTCCTGGAAAACACTAATCAGGTTCTATTCATCACCTTTCCATATTAAGAGAACAGCAGCAAGAAGGCTCATCTAGTGTAAATTAGGCAATATTTATTAGGGTAAGTGGAGTACTTAGTAGTGTTTGATGCCATATTTATGGATGGTGGGTGATTTATTTGCAGTGGAGGGATGGGAACAACAAGGGGGAGTTGGACTAACTGACTTTTTAAAGTCCAACTCAAAGGATTCTATGACTCTAATACTAGAAAATGTGAAAAATACTAGAAACTGGCACACAAGGCTGAGGGATGCTGAGCCTTTTTGCTCTGAGGAATTTGCATGTGGAAACAGAAGAGTTGGTTGAATGATCCTCCAAGTTCTTTTCTATATGTGTGGCTAAAAAGTGCTGTGCAAGCTTATGAAAACGAACCAGGAGATGGGAAGAGGCCTTCTGGTCTCACCTGGGCTTTTTGGAGGGGTAAACATTCATTCCTATGATTGTTGAAAGCAGATGAAGCAGAACTGGTGCAGAGAACCTGGCTCTGGATTACTCACTCTGCAATGGTTTGGCTGAGATCTGAAGGAAGGTGCTGGGAATTACAGCATAAAGGCAGTCAGGAAGCAAAGAGCAATGGATTTTATAGTGTGGCTTTTGTGTACATTTAGGGAGGGGAAGAGAACTGGCTGCTGCTCCTGCCCATGGGAGCAGAGAAGGGTGTGAGGGTAACACAGAAGGCTCTGCATCTCTCCTCTGCTCAGAAAGGGATTGAAGATGCTCTAAGCTGGAGAAAGATCCACAGTGCACAAGGGAAAGCCTGATTTCCTAACGCAGCAGTGTGTTTCGCTTTTTATTAGCTATCTTGCACTGCAGTAAAACTCATCCTGGTCATAATTGTTCCCAGTGCCAGAGAAAGAAGTAAAATGCAGGAGCAAATAACTGCCTTTGTGGGTTCATGAAGACCCGGGTGTCTTTGCACTTCTGAGTTCTGCCATAATAAATCCTGAAGTGCTTTTCTGCTTGCAGCAGACACAGTTAATACAGCTGTTTGCTGGTGTGCCCTTAAGAGGAAACAAATGGCAGCTTCTCAGCAGGCAGAGGCCTGAAAACCCTGTGATTTTCTCCTCGTTTGAGAAGCTAAGAACTAAAACAAAGATGATATATATGTATGCATTCTTTAAATCTCTGTTTTCCCCTGGGACAAAATGCAATCAGCATTTCAGAATGTGGCTGTTAAGGTGGGAATGACAGCAGCTCACTCAACCCACCTGCCCTGACACTAGAGATGGCCAAGCGGACAAGATGCATCTCCTACCCAGCAGCTCTTCTGCAGGGGGAGAAGGGGCCTATGGGGATGCTCAGGCATGCTGGGCCCGGTAAACTTGATGCTGTATAAATGTAGCCTTCCCCTCCGCACCCCCTGTGCCCCCCAGGACAATCCTTATCAGGACGCAGTGATCATAGCAGATTTCCCTTCTGTTCCTTCCAGTGCAATCACAGCCGCTGGCTTCTGCTTGTCTGCAGATCCAGCTTGCAGCTGGAAGCTCAAACCTCCATTTATTATCTGTATGGGTTCCTAATCTGGAAATGGATCTAATTTACTTTAGTGAATTACAAGCAAATTAAGCTGAACGCGTTGTGTAATGCCCGGATGTGTCGTGAGGCTTTCGTGCAAGAGAAAAAAAAAAAGAGTGTTTGTAATTGCTGCAAGTTTTTCCTTTCCTCAATATTGGTAACTTTATGTTCTCAGACATATAAAACGTCTCTATTAACAGCGGAGTTTTTGCTCCGGGCTGGGAGCTGGAGCTGCATCTGTCTCACATCTTTCATCCTCTCAGCCATAAAAGAACTTCCCTGCCAACATCCCAAGCTCTGTTCCCTTGCAGTTCCTCCCTTCACAGTCAGACACACTTTAGTTATCTGCAATATTGCTCTTGATGGTGTTATTAAATAGTTCTGATCATTTTCCTGTTGGCAATGGCTTTTCCCTCTCAGATGGATGTTTTTTCCTTTCCCCTGGTTGTAAATCAGCTTTAGAGCCTCGTAGGTTTAAGGAGAATAAACACCTCAGTGCTCCCGATGAGACGAGTCGTTTGCATTTTCATTTCCTGACCCATCAGGGAGAGTTTCATGCAAAATGCAGGAGAAACGTCAAAATGATGAGACAGCAGCATTTGGGGTTTGGTCTCTGGGTAGCACAGCTGGTATCAGACAAACTGTTCAGTGCTTCTCAGACTTAGCAAACAGTGAACTCCAAGAGGGCCGATCCTTTAGCGGTCATTTCTCAAAGGCCAGTTGTGCTGGTTGACAAACACTCATCACCTCAGGTTTTGTAAGTTTCTTTTAGTTTACTGATCTGATGAGATCTGAAATCCAAGGGATGGATCCTGTGCTGGGCAAGCTGAGAAGAGAAGGCTCTGGGGAGGGCTGAGAGTGGCCTGTCAGTACCTACAGGGGTTGTAAGATAGTTTCAAAATGAAAATAGGGAAATAGTTTCAAAATGAAAAAGGGGAGATTTAGAATGGATGTAAGGAAGAAGTTACTTGCAATAAGGGTGGAGAGATGCTGGCATAGGGTGGTGCCCCATCCCTGCAGACACCCAAGGCCAGGCTGGATGGGCTCTAGCACTGATGGAGCTGTGGGTGTCCCTGCTCAGTGCAACGAGTTGGACCAGATGGCCTTGAAGAGTCCCTTCCAACTCCAACAGTTCTATGCAACATCAAGTTTAGTTTCCTTTCACCATACCGCATTTATTCTGATAGCAGGGAAACCTTTCCTCTTCCCATAGGCTGTTTAACAGGACTGATTTACAAGGTTTTTGTTTTTTTTTAAGCTGAGAATAATTAAAAACTCTAACTGTGACAATTAACAGTCACAAAGCTTATCTTTGTGCAAAGAATAGCACATAGTCCTATTACAACCCTATTATAATGAGGAGGGAGAACAGTAATGTCAGTCCCCACCTGTACTCAGAGCAGGAGCCTGGTGGAGTGTCTGCATAGGGCGTGAGCTGCCCATGCTGCATGGGAGGTGTGTCATTTTGGCAATCAGAGAATGCGGTGACGTAGAAACAAACTGCCAGCAGCCAATGTGGGAAAGGGTGCTCCTCCCTGCTCACAGGAAGAGGTAGTTTTGTGGAACCAAGCCCAGGGTCAGCCTTCCCAGGTGGTGTATCGGGATGCTGGGGAGGCTCCTGGACCGTGGTGCTGTGGGGTGGGGGAGGTGGGGGGCTTACCTACACACCCAAGACCCCCACGTTGCTCCACCAGTGCTGTGCTGTGCCAGAGCTGTTGGGAACAGAGCCAGGGGTGCGCAGGGTGCGGTGCTGCACACAGCTGCTCCAGGTGGGTGGAAGTGCTTTGGTTGCTGTTTCATGCTGCAAATGGGGGAGAAGGGTTTGTGCAGGGAACGGCTGGGGAACGAACCCTTTTCTGAGCTGCTGCAGTGCTGTGTTGGTGCTATGGATGCTCTTGGGGATATGGAAACCATTGAGAGCTCCAAGTAGAGGGTGTGTGTGCTGAATAGTTCTGCTCCTGCGGTGGCAAACACAAAGCGATGTCTTATATCTGGGAATCTGTTAGCTAAAAAAGAAAGTGAAAGCTCCTCCTTGCAGCTTGCTGCCGGGTTTCTGGAGGAGGATGGTGCACTCCCCACTCCCACCAGTACAGTGCTGCCACATCCCACCCATCCCAACCCAGAGCACAATGGAAACCAGAGCTGTGCCAGTCTGAACAGGGACACTGCAATGGCTCAGTGCAGCAAGTTCCAGGCAGTGGATGTATTTGTTGCTCCTTCCAATGAGAATGAAGGTCCTAACATGGTTGCACATCCTTCCAGGCTGGTCTTCCCACCAGAGAGCTGCTTGGTGCCCACTGTGGATGAGGTCTCTGCACCAAACTTCTCGCCCTGGTGAGTTCAGACTGTGTGGGGCTGCCAGCGCTGCCGTAGGTCTGCAGCATGGGACTTTACCAGGTCTCCTTGGGGTTGGAAGGATCCTTATAGTCCTTTTAGCAACGCATCTGCTGATCTAATTCAGACTCAGTGGTATTTCAGATCCATCTCTGCTCTCCCTGGCACTGCTGAAAAAAAACAGCGTAGGAGAAGCGATAGATTAAATTTACCTGCACTGTAAGGATGCCAGGATTTATACCTGACATTGTTCAGCCATTTACCACCCCAGGTGTGCATGAGCAGGTGTGGGATAAAGGCACTTAATGTGATTTCACCATCTCAGTGCAGGCAGGGAGAGGCGCTCAGTGCCCTCAGCAGCAGCCAGGAAGCATAAGATGCTGAGACCATGCATCTTTGTATCCACCCCTTCCTGCATGGCTTGGTCACGCACAGATGTGCACCTTGCCTGGGTGTGCAAGCGCTGGTTGCCTGTACAGTTGTACAAGGCAAAAGCCAGCATTTGGGCTGGCCATTACTTCCCCTATTTCCACAGGGGACTGTGGCCTCATTGTGGCCTGTCATTGGACTTGTTTCCATCAAGAGGCGCTGGAGTCCCTCTCTCACGATGCTCACAGTGACAGCATACTAATGGTATCGCTGCAGCACTCTGCTGGGGTGTCATGTATCATCATTAGAGTACAGCAACCTGGTACCCAGCTTGCATGAGAACGACAGCCTCCCACCAGGCTGTACTTTCACAGACCTCATCTCTCCATCAGCCCTTTCTGAATGAGATGCTGTGGAGGAGTTCCTGGTGCTGCTGGCAGTTTGCTGAGCTGCCTGTTGAAAAGCAGGAGGCAAGCAGGGTGACAGCATGCTGTGGGATGGGTGACTGCAGCCCCACAGCTTTTCCCTTCAGAATAGGGAAAGCTGGGAAGATTTTTAGTTTTAAACCTAACTAAAATAAATAAGCTTAAAAAAAATGAGTCAGTTCTAAATACAACAAAGCACTTCATCCCAGCTGCTGGATCTTATTGTAGTTTGGTTCTCAAAGAATAGAAAAGTGCTGTTCTAAACTTTGGGTCTCTTTCCCACTTAGCTGTATCAGTGTTGGCACAGCTGCCCCTGGAGGAGTCCCAGAACCGTGGGGATGTGGCACTGAGGGACATGATGCGATTGGGGTCAGATCTTAGAGGACTTTTCAGCCTTATTGATTCAATGGCTTCTTCTTTCTCTTCTTAACTCATCCTTTTCTTTTGCACAATCTCTTGAAGTATTCAAGAATGAAAGGAGGCCTACCAATTTTGACAAAAAGGTGTTGGTGTGGGCAGGACGCTTTAAAAAGGAGGAGGACATTCCCAAGTACATAACGTAAGTAGACCTTCTTTCTTCTGATATGAGCTTCATTCTGCTGAGTGGTGTGATCGTACAGGCTGAGACCCCAGCCTACATCAGTCAGAAGGTTGCTCACATGGTTGGTATTTGTGGTCTGCCATGCCAATGGTGCTCACAGCTACTGCTGTCCAAAATGAATCCCGACTGTTGGAAGCATGAACTTGTTTCGCCTCTGATGTAAACTGGGTTCACTTGTTTTTGCTGTCATCCATTTTAGACTCATCAGAAGTGTCTTTTGAAAGGCTGGTGGCTCTGTAGTTCAGGAGTTCCCATGGTAGAACATCATCCACTTTGGGTTTTTACAGGTTTTGCTAGCTGTTATTAAAGTAATGTTAGTGTTATTCACAGATCTGGTGGAAGACATCTGCAAAGGCCCCCTGCCTTGTAGTGTCCCTGGGGGTTGGCCTTTCCCTTGCAGACATCATGGAATCCACAGCTGGATATGATTTCATGAATGACTCAGGCTGTCACCTTGCAGTGTCTTGCAAGCATGAGTGGTCGGATTAATGCTGTGAGTCACTTGTGGAAGGCAGTGGAGATTTCTCAGCAGTGGTTGTGAGAAGCTCCTTGGGATGCTGACTCTGGATGGATGGTGGTCATGCGCTCCAGCTCAGGCTCAGCCTTCCACTTCATGGTGTGCAAACAGGCAGCTGTTGGAAGACATGGGGATCCTTTACTGAGCTCCTCACGATCTCATTTCCCACATGCTGCTGCAGGATGAGAAATCTGCTCTGTCCTCCACAGGCCTGAGGTTCTGGATGCAGCAAGGAACACTGTGAGGATAAAGGTTTGCTACATCATGATTGCACTGACCTTGCTGGGTTGCTTGGCCATGGTCATCACAGGCAAAGAGGTGAGTATTTTTTTCTGGATGACATACTTATCAGGTAGTCTATGTGGACTTGCTTTTTAAATAAGCACCCAGATGGCAGGTTTTGAGATGAAGTCCATATTAACAATATTAGCATGAGATCTCTATTGCCCCATTCTCCAGGGGAGAGGCCGGCATAGGGAAGCACAATTTGCTTGTTAGAGTGTTCCTTCTGGCACACTTCATCATAAACCCACGCGCTGAGTGCCTTCTTATCACAGTGTTTCAGCAAGTCCAAAGGTTGTGGAGCAGCTCAGATAGTGTTTGCAGAGCTTGCTCCTGCCCTATGGCCATGGGTGATGGGCTCCTGTGGTTCTGTTCAGCATGCCACCATGGCCACATGGATGTGATGCTCTCTTCACCTATGCCACATGTATGGAAGGAGGATCTGCAGCCCACCTGGCAAGTCCTAGTTGCAAGCGCACTGTCATTCTTCCTACCTTCTCATGCACCTGTAAACATCACGCAGTGTAATTTTTCTGCTACTTAGAAGCTGAAAATGGTGACAAATTAGTAAAACAAAGAAGCATATTCATGTCTTTCATTGCAAAATATCAAAGAGGACAGTGGGGTGTCAAAGCAAGCGGTGCAAATGCAGGGAGCTTTAGTGGTGGGAAATATATGCACACAATGGCTTTCACCATTTCTTTCCAAAGGCTGCTAAAAACGATTACACGCTGCTGAGGATGAATGAAGAGAAGAAGGCTAAATGGAGGGCTGAAGCAAAGAAGGATCAGGAGGCAGCTGCTGTGAAGGCACCATGATCAGGAGCAGGTTTGCTTTAACAGCGTGAGAGAGAAGTGATTTGCATGCATGCCATATGTACCTGTCTTCGTTTTACTCCTTGGATCTTTTTGCCTGCAACTCTGTAAGAGTGAAGACTGTTCCATGTGAACTGTGAAGCTCTGGTGGAAACCCCAGCAACTTCTTTCTGTGGCCTCTGGAAGGATGCAACCCTATGTCAGACAGCATCCCAGGCTGTGCATTTCCTCTAGTGCACACAGGCTTGGCCAAAGGGATCTGGGGCAGGGAGAAAACAGGTCTGAAATATGTCCTCAAACCAAGAAGAAGTCAAATATCTCCTCTTCTGACTCTGCTGTCCCACCCCTCTCCCCAGCCCCTCACAAGGGGACATGAGCAAGGAGATATGAAGGGTTACGAGCAGCCCTGGTGACTGAATTGGCCAAAAAGCCCCTGGGTCAGAGGAGCTGCTGTGGATGTGGGGTGGCAGTGTGGACTCATGGGGTGGTTCGGTGGTGGTGGACAGCTGCCCTCCCAGGAGCAGGGAGCCCAGCCAGGGGCACTCTTCATCCTGTTGCACTTCGCTGGCTTTGCTTCTTCATCTTCTGTTTCCAAACGTTGGCATGAAAGCTCCCTAGCACTTGCTTAGTTGTGATTTTAGTTAGGATTAATTGCTAATACATGGTTTGCTAAAAATGAATTCTTTTTAATCACCATAGTTCATTAACTCATAATAAAACAGCTGTCCAATTACATCTAAGACAAACACTTCTCTTCACAGCTTCATTTTAAGTGTCACCAAACTCTGAGATGATGCTTAATGGGAGAAATCCTCATGAAATACTAAAAGTTCCATTTCCATAAAGTCATTAAACTTTAAGACAGACCTCATCTCATCCCTGTGGCCTGAGCCTCTGTGCATCATTCATGTCATAGAATCCTTAAGGTTGGAATAGACCACTAAGTTCAAGTTCAACCATCAACCCATCACCATCAGGCCTGCTAAAACAGGTAAACCCTTAAGACCCATAAGCTGAGCCCTTGGAGCTGGATGTGCTGCATGGGGTACCAAGGGATGGGGAGCAACAAAACCCACCATCTCATCCCAACCACCACAAGAGGCAGCAAACACTGTTACCAAGCTCAGCCTTTCTGCTCCACATAATCACACCAAGGCTTGGCTCTGCTGTTGCAAGGTTTGGTACCTGGACCACGTATACCTGGATCCAGCAGTCTGGAAGATTCCATGCAGGTGTCTGTGTTTATTGTAGCAAAAATGATGTCCACTCCTCACTGGTGTGTCACTCCATGAAGAAGCTGCTGGCAATGGTGGGCTTTTCTCCAGGGCCTGGGGTCAGCACTCAGCAGTTGTTGGGCTCTGGGGCTGCTGCCTCTGTTCTCTTTGAGTGTTTGGTAGTGGTGATTTCTTCCTCTGCACCGCCCGTGGAGGATGAGGGGCTGTGTGAGGGGATGTTACATCTGTCACATCTTGGTGTTTGAAGCCCTTGTTTCAGACTCACAGAGCCGTGCAGTACAAATCGTAACAAGTGATGCCTGCTCCCTGCAGTATTCCTCACAGTGCATCTCAGGAAAGTGAAAATAATGGGCTAGGACAAGCATAGAGCGAGCAAGTGCCTACTGAGAGGGCAGCTCTGCTGGCACAGGTAATCTATGCCCATTGGGTGGATGTGGCCTGGTTTCCTTGGCTAGTGCACTAACCTGGAAGGATTTTCTCAGAGTTAATGTTCTTGTTGGGATAAACTAAAACACTCAGTCCCCTGGATAAGTTCTAAATTATTAAATGGCCTTCTCGGGCCCTCGCTAAGAGGATGCATGTAGCACATAAAGGAGCCCATTCTGATGCTCATAAACAAAATCACTTCCACATTCTGAACTTCCCTGACTAAAGCAGAAAAGGAGATGGCCACAACTGTGTTCAGAGGACAAATACGTTCATTGTGACTCTTTCTGTTCTGCACTTCCCTGTGCCTGGGGGAAAACAAACAAGCAGCCAACCCGTTTCAGATATGGGCTATTTTCAAATCCTCTTGGATAACCTTGGTCCCTGTTGAGTAGTGCATAAAGCTGCTGTGCTCCACGCTGACGTTAAGAAGAAGGAAAAATCAATTCCTCCTCCCTGATCCAATGACAATGGGCCATCTTTGTTTGATCAAGTGGCCCAGCTGCTTTGGGGCTCTTACGAAGAGCAATGAACATAATGTAGGGGATAATCCTTTTCCGGTGCTGGCTACAAGATAATTCATTTTAATACAGCAATATTCACCCTCCAAAATCAATCGGATTAATCACTAGCTCGCACTGTGCTGCAGTAGCACAGCTCTGTCTGGAGCCTTCTCCTGTAGTAACGGGAGATGCCAGCAGAGGACACTGCGCTGATGCCTCTCCAGCAGTGGGACTTAGCACTGCTTGCTAAAACCGGTATCACTGTTTGCAGAGTCCTTTGACTCTCCTTTGGAAAAGCTCCTAATTAACACAGCTTCCATATCCTCGCCACCTTAGGCTAGTGGCGTTTATTATTTCTCCTCCATCTCTGTCGGTTCAGAGTCACACCTGATCCCACGGCCGTTTAAAAAGGAGGCAGAATTTGTTGTTAGGAAGGAGTGGTCCTTCCCCCTTTAGAAACATGCACTGTATTTCCCCAGCCTGGCTGTAAGGCAGGGCATGGAGCTGGCAGCACTGCTTTGCCACAGGGCTCAGGCACTGGGGGTGTCTTTTCAGCTCTCACCTCCTTGTTTATCCCTCTGCATCAGAAGGAAAGAAAGCTTCCTCCCTTGAAGGGCTTATGCCATTTTAATGAACCCCTACATTGAAATAGTTAACAGCAGGCTGTAGGCTCCTGCCAGAGAGGTTTGTCTTATAGTGATTGCTGGGGAATACTTTGCTTAGTAGTTGGAGTTTACCTAATTCTGCTTCCATTAAAATCAATGCTGTGATTCCTCCTGGCTGCGAATTAGAGATATTATCCATTATCCATTGCTTTTGGAAATCCATCTGTTTTACAGAAGATTGCCTTCCCCAGGATTGCTGTGGGGCAGCCATGGATGCACCTGAGCTTTCTTCTACCGCTGTGATGAGGTCCCTGATGAGCTCCCAGTGCCTCAGACAGAGGATGAGATTGAAAATCGGAGCTCTGGAGATCCCAGGCCCTTCCTTGCTCATTTTGCCTCTCTTTTTGACTCACTCGGGAGTTTCTAGCGACACTTGGTTTCCTCCCATCCATCTGCTGTGTACCGCTCCTCTCTGGTATGCATTAGGGCCCATGTCAACCTGCACTAGCAAAGTATAATTTCCCTAGATGCAGACAACATCTTGCCATTCAGAGCTCATTTTAAACCCTTTCCCATTTAAAGACTTCAGCAGTTTTTCTCCCACCAAGCTGGAAACTGCTGCTCATTATAAGGCAGGGTGCACCCACACTCGGCTTCCAGGCTTTGGAGGTTATCTTCACTATGGAGCTAAAACATCCCGTCTCAGCTCTTTCCTGTGTGCAGCTGGTTGTTCCTCTTTTAGAGCTGGATTCCTGCTATTCTCAAAACACCTGTTGTTTTTGACTGTTGCTTGGTGGGTGACACTGTCTTACTGGCCCATTGGGTGATGCACACTGGGTTTGCTCCCGTATCAAGAGATTTACTAAGGTTCAGATCCTCTTCACAAACAATCAAAATGAATATTATTAGCATCAAATCAATAACCTGATCTAGTGCTTTCATGAAAAGAAAAGATCTAAGAGCTGCTCAGACTTCTACCAGCCACCCTGGGGAATCGCATTGCACAGTGCTAATACTGCAGAGGCTGCGGTTGCTCTGTGCCTGAGGCTCCAACACCTGCAGGAGCAGCATGGCTACAAGGCTGGGGGAAGGCTTTTGTTCCTGGGATCTGTTCAAAGGAGAATCAAGGTTGAAGGCCTCCTCTCCCCAGCCTCATGCTCCCTCATTGCAGCAAATAAGCTGTGGCTGCTGCTGGCCCAAAGGAGAGCTGTGCAGCTCACACCCATAGTGGCTGCAGGGAGAGTTTAAACACCGCTCTCCTGTTTGATTTTGGCACGAAGTCATTCTAGCCTAGCAGGGAAGCAAGACCAATGCTCAATAATTTGAATTAATTAAAGGATCGTTCATTAATGCGCTGAGGTAGCGTTAAAGCAATTTTCCATGGTTAAGTGGTTTGACAGTCATTAGGGCTGTATGATTTATTGCAAAACCACTGTGACTGTCAGATGAGGAGTAGGTAAATCCTGAAAGGCTCAACATTCCAAATGGAGCACTGCACCTTTCTGCTCTGCACAGCCGTGCTGGCCCCACACCTGGGCTCTGCACAGAGGCAGCTGCTATGCAGAAACCTGGAGCTTCTGCATTGGATCTGATTCTTCCTCTGGAGCATCGCATCTCCCCCGTGAAGAGGTTCAGACCTTCTGCTGTTTGGTCAGGGGTTGTTATCTGCTGGGTGTGTGAGGGCTCAGCAGGGGAGAAGAGGCAGCCTGGAACAGGATTTAGCTGAGCTCACTTGTGGCATATGTATGCTCTGCAATGTGAGCTGTTCATAGCAACTGCCAGGGAGGCTAGACCAGAAAATCAAGGGATCTGCATGCTAGTTTGTAATATGCAGATGAGAGATGGTCAGGAGACTTTTTGTAGATGAAATAGAAACCAAAATAGCCCGATGAATTAGTCATATGCTAACGACAATCATTCTGAATGGCTGGTGGTTCTGCAGGCTGCATTAATGCACCATGAGTCGCACACAGCTCGGTGAGCTGTTTTCTCATGGTCCTAACACTGTCCTGCAACAGATTTCTAACATCAGAGCTAAAGGGCATCCTCTAGGGATGCAAACGTGCCATTAAAGTAATGCTGCTCTGGTCTCCACAATGGTTTCACATCATAACGAGGGGCCAAAATAAGGCTTGAAAGGTGGGAAGTTGATCACCCAAGCTTTTTCCTTGACAAACCTCAGCACGAAGCAAAAATACAAGCATTGCCCATTGTGCTCTCCCACTCAGTTCCATTTCTTTCCTCCCAGAGCTGCTGTGTGGGCTGTGCAGGGGATGCTGTAAGCTGAGGACCCACTGCTGGCACACGTGAGCTGGGGAGGCAGCGGGGCTGCACACACTGTGCTCTGACACTGCAGGAGTGGGCAAAGAGCTGCCTGTGCAGCTGCAGCATGCCACGTGCCACCTCCCACAGCCGCTCTGTAGCTGTCTGTATGTACCGACTGAGGAGTTTCTATCTCCTTACTGCTTTTGCTGAATGCACTGGGGAGGTATTTTGAGCTCATTGCCAGTGAGGTCCAGGTGCTTACTGACTTCCATGGGTGGCACCTGGCTGTGGAGCACACAGCTGTCCTGCTGAGATGCTGTCTGGGAAGCAAACTGCACGGGATGAAGAACAGAGAACTACTGCCTGGATGTCACCTGGTGTCCTTCACCCCAGGCCAAGCTCTGAGCTGGCACCTGGGTGCTGTGCAGCAGATGGTGTCATGCTCCCAATGCCAGGCTGTGAGAGCCCAGATGCTACAGGCAGCATCAACTCCACAGTGCAGGCATGAGCTGCAGTGCCATGACCCACCTGCACTGGGGGTGATAGGGCTCTGGGGAGGGTGCCCAGCTACAGGGACCCTCCTGTTCTCATGTCTTTATTCTGCTCACCCTGATAGCTGCTGGGGTTCATCCAGGCTTCTCACAACTCATAGGCTGTGATGTTTGTGGGGTGAGACACTGGCCTTTCCTTGAGAAGCTCAGGATGTACAGTGACTGCTTTATGGCCTCTCAGCCTTCTCTTCAGGAAGAACTAGGACAGAGAGCTCTGCAGAGCAGCCTGAGCTCTGGTATCTTATTTTGGTTTGATTAGAAATGATACTAATAAAAAGGCCTGGCAAAAGTGTGTCTGAATATAAGCTTGAGTCACCCACCTCCACAGTTACTTGCAGTGCACACAGCAATGCGCCAGCCTGGAAAATGATTTGCAATATCCCTCAGGTTTGGGGTTGTTGGGTTGGTTGGGTTTTTTTTCTCCTTTTACACATATATTTACATAAAGGAAAATAAAATCTCTGCAGCCTATCTTTATCTCAAAAGCAGGTTTCCCTTGAGACTGAATGAAATAGTGCGGATGTCTCATCTGATGGATGAATGATGAGAATTTCACTTTCAGCCCTGCGGAAAGAAGGTGGAAGTTTTGAGCTGGCAGCTGAGGAGCTGCTTTTCTACCACCTCTGCAAAGTGGAGGCTCTCACCCTGCCTGCCTCCATGGCTCCCTGAGGATGCTGCTGCTATTTCACTCATTTCAGAGGTAAAGAGGTGAGGGATGTGCACAGCTCGAGGTGTCCCAGCAGCAGTTCCCTATGTCCCATAGCACTGCTCAGACAACCCCAAGCCTATTGGAGAGAACTGCACTCAGTGTTACACATTCTGTTTGCCCCATGTGCTGTGCTCATTGTGGGATGTGATGGGCTCAGCAGGAACATGTGTGGGTGCTGCCAGGGCTCTCATTCCCACCTTTGGTGAGGAAAGAGAAAAAGCTGCTTTCTCTGCTGTGCCAGATGCAGGGAAGGTATCACATGCAACACAGCTGTGTAATGAGGTTGTGCAATTCAGCAGGGATGCTGTGAGAGGAGACAAGTGCAAGTGTGGGCTGTCACGGGCTGCAACCATTTCTGTTTTGCTTTTAGAGCTGTGGCCTTCTGAACGGCTGTGGTTCCAAGCCTGCGGCTGGCTGTGAGCCTCCCTCTGCCTCCATGCTCCCTGTTAATCTTTCCATCAGGAAGGGAAAGTGGTTGGAGCTGTTTTTACAGGGATCGTGACCTGGAAATTAAGGCAGCCTTCTGTATGCACTCGCCCAATCCAGACGCCTTGGCTGGGTTGGGATGCTCACACAGCCATTGGTGCAAGCTCAGTGCTACCCATGCAGCAGTCCCCCCTGCTGCTCTGTATGCAGGAGAACTCCTATAAACAGCTATAAAACCGTGCACTTAACCAATAAAACGGGCACAGGAGCTCTGATATCCACACACCAGAGCCAAGATAACGGCTCTCTTGGAAACTAGCCCACTGCGTGGGCTGAACGAATACGATTTCTAACTGCACAGCCATTACCCCCCATTACCCTCCTGCTGTCTCGCTGTGCTCTGCATCCTGAGCCAGTCCTCAGCCCACCCTTAGCACACCTAAATCCTTGCGCTGATCCTGCTGGGTGCTGAGTGCCTGCAGCTGGGACCCTCTCATTCAAGAGCAAGCAGCAGCGCTCCACCTGTTGGAAAACCCAGCCCAAATCGCCCAGCTGCAGGAAATGCAGCTCTCCTGCTGCTCCCATATAGAACCCTGGGGCACTCAGGTGCTTGCCAGCTTGTGTTGCTTGGTCGTTCATTTGGCTGGGAGCAAGGGGAGATGCGTTTGTTTCTTGAGCTTTCCTTGCAAGCTCCCTTGGACTGCGATGGGCTCGGCAAGGAGCTGCAAACTGGGATTTTCAGCCTGGTTTTGTTGGGCGGTCAGGGCAGAGCCCTCTTGCACCGACACCGATGTTCTTCCAGTGACTCTCCGTCCCTGGTAGAGGAGAAGGGGGCTCCTCCCGTTACTTTAAAATGCAAACCTACCGCTTGACATCTGTAGAAAGTTAACCTCGGTGCAAGAACCACTTTAGTGACTCCTATTTTAATTGCCTGGAGAATAGATGTTAACCTACCTTGAAGCTCGAGGCAGATTTGCATAACAACGGATCTAAAAGCCGCGCTCGCTCCCACAGCCCGCACAGGGAAACGTGTTTCTGGTAGGTTTTATGTTTTAAGTGCTTCGAACAATGGAGCAATTCAGTGTTTAAGAACAGTTTTCAGGTTCTCCAACACGAGCCTGCTGCGGGGAAAACGCCCTCCTGGCACCTCCCCATCCCCAAAATGTCCCTTTCTGAAGTCCTTCTCTGAAGCCCGGGCGCATTTTAGAACAACTTTCTCCTCCCTTTTGGCTCGTCACGGTGTGACTTTAAGATTTAAGCCATTCCAGAATGCTGTTTTAATTCTTTTCTTTCGTTCTTGTAGCGGAAAAATCCATTACGCTCAGATTCAGCCTCAGCAAGGCGGGCAAAACAGCTTTTATTAACGCCTTAGCTGCGATGAGGGAGAACTCCAGGCTGTCAGCTGTGACTGCAGGAAGGCTCTGGGTGCTGTGCTCAGGATGCATAATAAAAAAGGATGAGGAATTGCACGTCAACATGTCAGCGGAAAGTGAGGACACAAGATATTGTTTACCAACGTTGTGCATCAGTTAGGATGGGAAAGCTGTCAAATGGGAAGGACAGAACAGAGCCTGAGTTTCTCTCTGGTTGGGCTTTTCAGTCCCTCTTTGACTTCTTCTTTTTAAAGCCATTCTCCAGTTGCTGTGGTTCCAGGGAAACAGAGGGCTGGCACTGCTGGGAGCTTTCCCTGGCCATGCCATGGGGCTGGTTTGACTGAAGGTTCCTGTGCCAACGTTGTCACCTGCGTTACCTCCAGGACACAGCGAGCAGCATCCTCTGCCTGCACCTCAATGGATTCCTTGGCTGCAGAGTGGTTGCAGAGAGGACATCTGCCCTGCAGATTAGCAATGCATGTGTAGGATCTAGGCACCTTACACCATCAGAGAAATGTAGCAGTGTGTTTGCAGAAAGCCCTGCTGGCCTGCACCCCGGCATTAGAAATGCTATCACCTCTGGGGTAACCTGAGAGGATTGTGGCTCTGGGGTGCCTCTGACAGCTCAGGAAATGCCCTCGGAGCTGTTTCTGCCTTTGGTGCTGGTCATTATTGTGTTGCTGAATCACTTTTAAAGTTCAGGTAATCCATAATCTGGCTGGAAAATGTGGAGAAAGCAAAATTTGCTCTGCAGGAGTCAGAAGAGAGGGCAGAGTGTGAGCTCTGAGGGTAGGACTGCTTCCATTTAAAGAGGCATTTGTTGGTGCAAAGTGGAGTTTGCGTAGGAGCTGTAAGTGTATACTTACCTTGGCCTTTCTTTCCTTTGGGATGAAGATGATCCATTTGATTTTTTTCACTGCTTTTTCATTCCATGATCGTTTTTGAGATCAGGGATGGTTTCTCATTCCTTCCAGCAGCAACATGGGGCAGTGAAGGCAGCAGATCTCAGGGGAGCAGGAGGACCTTGCTCCTTCTCCTCAGCCACCCACCCTTACCAATGCCAATAGCACCATATTGCAAGGGAGAACCTGTCCCACAATTGGCATAATCCTGTGAATGCATAAGTGGCATAAACCAGGGCTATAGTTATGATGAACAGCAGAAATAAAAAGGAAGAATTTGGCCCTTTGCACTTTCCTGGATGAGTAAATAGCAGCACTTCAAACCCAGCATCATTAAAGCATTCAGGAAAATAGCAGCTCATATAAATGGAGGGCAGTCCCTGCTTCTGTGTGGACCAAAGCCACCAAAATGACTCTTCTCATGGCACCAGCTCCTCCGTCACCAGCAGAGCAAGTCCAAGAGGTAAAAATAGAGAGGCAGGAAGAGACATGTCCACCTCCATTTCCTTTTTTTCTTTCCCCTTACCAAATTGAATAGCCTCCACCAGGGAGCTCCTACCACTTCTAAATGGTTGACTGAAAGTCCTATTTATTTCCTGTCACGCTCTCCCATGCTCCGATGTGATGCGGTCTGCCTTCTGAGCACTGAGCAGACTCTCCTTGAGCCATCTGCACATCTTGTGTACACCACCAGCTCCTTTCTATTGTTTTGATTGGTTTGGTTTTGGAAATAAATCCTATATTTCCATAATCTCTTGGGTTCATCACCTGTTCCAGCCAAGGAAATGCAGTATGAACTATCACTGCAGGTAAACCCTTCTCTCAGGCATTCGATGCAGTTCTGTCACTGGTGCAAGGACGTTGTCTTGCTCTCATCACAGGTGTATGGATAGGAAGGCAAGGAGAGGGTGAGGAAAGGGGTAGGGGAGGTTCATGGTGCTGGGGTATGGCTCTTTCCAGCCTGAGTTATTGCTCTGGACAGGGGGAAGGCAGCCAGAAGGCAGTTTTGATCTGACCAGCTTTCACTTGATGTGAGCAGATGAGACTAAGCCAGGAAGAGCAAAATGTGGAAAGCAGCTCCGTGCTGGGCTCCAGGGCCACTGGAGGTGATGCAAACCAGCAAAGCAATGCAGAGTACAGTGCATTGTATGGTATTGGGAACAGCAGCTGCTTAGGTTAGATGTTAGGAAGATATTCTTCACTTAGACTGTGGTGAGGCCTTGGTAGAGGATGCCAAGAGATCTGTGGGTGCTCCATCCCTGAAGGTGCCCAAGGCCAGGTAGGATGGGACCCTGGGCAGCCTGAGCTGGTGGGAGGCAGCCAGCTCATAGCACAGGTTGGAGTTTGATGAGCTCTGAGGTCCCTTCCAACCTCAGGCATTCTGTGATTCCTGTCTCCCCCCAGCTGTGCTCTGGGTGTGCCACGTGTTCCCCACACAATCTGGCAAGGAAGGATATCTGAGCTGTACTTTCATGTGTGCCATCACTTATGAAGCTGATGGACCTATGCTTGTTCTTGCAAAGAGAAACAAGCAAACCGATCACTGCCATAGCAGTGGAAGAGCTCTCGTGGATTTACGACAGACACGCTTATACTGTTACTATCTCATTAGTGGTCTGCCCTGAAGAAATAAATCCATTATGCATGAAGGCTGGGAAGACAAAGGGAACACTGGTGTGTTGAATTGATTAGCCCAAGCTTTAATGTGGAAACAGACCAGGGCTCTGCTGGCCTGGGACAAGGCACTGCAACACAGGGTATGGGCTGCATGGGGCTCCTCTTGTCCCCGTGGTGTTCATGGCTCATAGGCATGCATGGGGAAGGGTCTTGTGCTCACTGCTGTGGGTGTGCAACTGGGGAATGGCATCTGTGCAAAGAGAGACTGGAGCCTGCTGTAATGCATGGCAGGAAAGGGAGGACGTGTCTGAATGTTTCCAGAAGCTTTGCATAGAATTATAGGATTGGAGTTGGGACCCTTCAAGGCCATCTGGTCCACATCCGCTGCGCTGAACAGGGACACCCACAGCTCCATCAGTGCTCAGAGCTCATCCAACCTGACCTTGAGTATCTGCAGCGATGGGGTACCACCACCTCTCTGGGATCCCATGCCAGTGCTTTGTTAACCTTACTGTGAAAAAACTATTCCCTTATATTCAATCTATCCAAAATTTGGCCAACTCATTGCTCTCCAAAAAGCTCTGTGGAAACTGAAGAGCGCATACGGGTAAAAACAGCATCATCCTCCAGCATTGCACATGGCCACAGTGCTGAGAGCTGCACAGCACGCATAAAATTAGCGACATTGTGTTTTTGTTTCCTCCTTTGATTAGGAAAGCTCGTTGCGAGTGGTGTGTTTAAACAGATATTATGCAGGATAGCGATAACCAGTTTTAAGTCATTATACAAGCAGTTTAATTTGATGTTGCTCTATAAATAATCTAAGTCTATTTGCATGCATATTCTGTTGACAGGAAGATAAAAACCGTAATTCCTACAAACAACATAACGATGTTATGTCAGTAGTAAAAAAAAAAAAGGAAAAGGAAAAATCCAGCATTTCTCAATGATTCCATCTTTACAGAACTTCATCAAATCCAGTAAAATTAAAAGCATGAGTATCCCTCCAGCTGCAGTCTCCATGGAAATAGGGAAAAGGCTCCAATACAGTAGAGGAGGTTTGTATTCTGTCTGATTTCTGCGTTCCTTGGAACAGCTCGTTGCATTGTTACAGTGAGCATTGTGCCTTAGAGAATGAGTTCTGCAAACAAAATGAACTTTGTGTTCCTTTGGCTATGCTTTGCTAGGATGGCGCATGCTTACAAGGAGGAAAAGAAAACAAACAAAATAAAAAAGCTCAGATCTGTAGTTTGGCCAAGAGAACCTTTTAGAACAGGTTTCTCTTTGTTGGGAGTCCAAATGCAAACCTGAACCCAGTGATGTGTCTGGAGAAACTTAAGGAGTGGGCTGCCCCAGCACTGCTGCTGGTAGGGAAGCTCTGTCTCCAGAGCAGGATGTAGAAAGGCAGAGCCTGTCTTGCTGCTGCAGGAGGGAGTGAAGCCCACATGGATGGGCACAACAGCTTTGTACAGAGGACAAGGTAAAATCTTTATGTAGAAGTTATCGTGATGTGAAGCTGCTACATTATGGTGCCTCTGAACAGTTCACCCTTCTTGCTGCTGTCCAGCAAGCAAAGCTCAGCAGACATAAATTTGCACCAAAATGGATAAAATCAAGACTTACTGGAAGTCCCTTATGTGCTAAGAGCTAACAGATGTGCCGATCTTTGATACTGTGCAAGAGGCATTTTGATGCAGGGATTCAAGCTTGCTGGATTGTAGAGTACAAATCAATGCACCCATTTCTTTCCATGCCAATTAAGTCTCCTGCTCGGTGGTGAGCACAGGAGCTTCCCCCAGTAAGGGGCATCCTGGCCATGAGCGCTAGGTTGCTATCCGAATTGGGAAGAAAGTCTTTCCAGGTCTGGAAGGAAGCATGGAGGCAGGCTTAGCTGTGTCTAGCCATGCTCATCTCAAGACCACTTCAGCTGGCCAACCCTATAGTACAAAACAACCAATTCATCCTGCAGAGCTGTCTGGCAGGTCCCAAAACCTTCGCTATGAAGACATGATGATGGTGGAACAGAGATGGTGTCACCAAACCCTTTCACTGACTTCTACATTTGTTTTTTTAAAGAGTTAAATTTGCCTGAAAAGAAACCTTTTTACTGCTTTTACTCACTGGATTTCTTTGGAATGAGGAGCTGATGGATAGGAAGGGACTGTGCCCTTAGTGCTGGTCCATTAGGTCTGCTGTTTGTTCACTATTTATTAACTTCTCACTCCTCGAGACTTTGCTTTAATTTAACAATTTCATCTGTCTGAAAAAGAAAGAAAAAGAAGAAAAGAAAATCATCATTTCTTCTCCAAAGCCCCATTTGCCAAGTCAAGGATGTATTTCTATTCTGTTGAGGCACAGCACTGGTAAAGAAAGTCATTGTGCTCTCTGGAGAACACACTACATTCATTTCACAGTGGGTGGTTCTTGGTTATCCAAGTTGAGTTTCTTAATAAAAGATGCCTGTTGTTGGAAGTAATAAGCTGGAGAATACTTCCATGCTGTAATTTAGTGAATAATCTTAGCGCTGTAGTTAATAACCCAACTATTTTAGAGGCTGCACTTTTGAGATTCTGCATTTCAGTTCTGAGGTTGTCAGAAAGAGCAGGCTCTCATCAATTCATAAAAGGCAAAGCTAAAAGAGATGTTCTTGACTCAGAGCAAGTTGCTCAGTGTGATTGTGGATGCCCCCTCCCTGGCTCAAGGCCAGGCTGGATGGATGGGCTGTGAGCAACCTGGGCTAGAGGGAGGTGTCCCTGCTATAGCAGGGGGTTGGGACTGCATGATCTTAGAGGTCCCTTCCAACCCAAACCATTCTATGATTCCATGACTTGGCCAAAGCATCCTTCTATTGCCAGCTTTAAAGTGTTTCCAGTTTTGTATGACTTCTTGCTTTTTGTTGTCACTTAAGAAAATAAACAAATCAATGTAGAACAGGTTCCTAAGAAGGAAGGAAAACAAGGAATTAAGAATGGGCAGCAATAGGATTCCAGGCCAGCTCCGAAAATAAAGTTGAGAAGTAAAAAAAAAGTCAGTCAAAACAGCTGGAGGTGAATTTTTAGCCTGTTTGCAGCTTTTGCAAGGAATGAGCTTAGAAAGGTGAACCTACCTAGAGTTAATGCAGGTGAGAGCTTGTGTCCCAGTCAATTTACTGCTAGTCTTCCATAGGAGAAAATCCATATGGCCATTGTTTCGGTACCTGGCGTCTCTGTTTGTGTAGTGCTCAGGCTTCTAGGGAGATATTTGTGTTGCCTTTATTAAACTAGATTTTCCAAAGAGAGGCACACACGTAGCTGACAGCTGGTCTGGGTAGGATTTATGTCTTCTTGGATCTAGGACATTCTCTCAGATTGGTAAACAGCGACACTTTCCCTGTGCTTCACTGAACGCATCTGGATATGGAGTTATTAAGCAAATGTCCTGTGATTCACAGTGGGGAATGGCAAGGAGCTCTCTGTGGATTTACTGAATGGCATGCTATGTAAGAAGGCTAATAATTTATCAACATACAGTATACATTTACTGCGCATCTTAAACTAAATTAGTCCCAGATCTGAAATAAAATATGAAGAGCAAACAGATGAGAATGAAAGCTATTCTAGTATGAGGCTCCTGATCCCAACGGCACAAATATGGGAGATGGGAAGAACCATTCATGGCTGCTCCCACTCACCCGGGAGTGCTTCACTGACCCAGGGAGACCAAGAGGTGTCTAATTGACTCTGCCTTTTTAGCAGATGGCTAATTGATGGGTTATTCATGAATGCCATTCTCATGGTTGGGTGGATCCCCACTGAAATCTGTCTGATGGATATGGCTGGAACCAGCTCTGGTCTATCTGCAGAGGGGCTGTGGTAGATAGAGCAGAAACGCACGTGGCTTCTGGGCATGGCTGGGTGGACACATTGGGGGGCGGGGGTGGGTTCTGAGGCTTTGCTATGGCAGGGTCTTGTTTTTTCTTACTGTTTTTGTTTGTTTTTCTACCTTCAGCATGAAGGTGCTTGAAAAGGTTGCTGTGAAATCCTGCAGTTCTCATGAATAGCATTAAGCCATGAAAAGCTAAGGAGCCTTTCCAAAGGAAGCAGAAACACACGTGTAGACCCATATTTGCCTATCTGGGCCTCCAGCAATCTGAGCTGTGCAGGGTTGTCTTCTCCAGTAGCAAGAAAAGGCTTTATCCAAATGGTACAGATCTCTTCACCATGCTGCACTTGGTGACATTGCCAACTGATTTCTACAATTCAGTCAAGAGTCAAGAGATGTGTATAAATAACATCTGAATAGTATGCCAAGAGATATATAAATAAGCAAATGTTCTCATATAAATAAGCAAAATTTGGGGAAGTGAAGAGCTGCAGAGCATCCCTGCACACGTACTGGATGGGAAGGATTTATCCCACCCTGAAGATGACAGTGAGATGCAGGGATGCTGCCTCTGTCCAGCACTGAACACCTGAACCCACACTCCCAGGAGTGAATGAATGGCTTTTACGTGCTTCACATTCTCCCAGGATCTTCTGATGTTTCTCATAGTTGTTCCAGATGGCAACTTCCTCAAACCCACAAATTATCAGCGCAAATGAAGTTGGCTTAAGCTCCCGATGTCGAATGTATCTCTTTTATTTTTTGGCTGAAAGGTAGATTTCACATCAGAGGAAACTGTCTGGCACCCAGACAGACAGGTGACTTCTCTGCAGCAAGGCTAGATCCTGTGGAATAACATTCATCTCCTTCAGCTGTCATGCAGCTGGGGTAAGCTTTGCCTCATTATGTTGCCATTTGCTGCATTAATATCTTCTGACAAAAGTACATTAAAAGTGCAGGTTGATCTTGGGGAGCTGTGGAGTCCATGCTGACTTTCTAGAGTGCCTGGAAATGTTTGGTGTTTTGAAGTGAAAGAAGATTAAAGGTGTGAGTGTCTATTAGAGAGACATCCTGTGTGCTGTTGTGCCCTTTGGAGTGTTGTGCATTCAGAAGGGTTTGACGTGGAGCACAGTGTGATGAAAAGAGTCCAGAACCCAAACAAGTCAGGATGCAGTAATGATACATCAGATAAATGTAGGTGACCACAGATTTTTAATGGAAGCCCTTTGTAAGAAGTCCAATGTCCAGAAGTGAGGAACGTGGGTATGGTTAATCCCAGCATCTGTCTGTTCTGCTGCATCCATCCAACAGTAAGTCTGAAAATCTGTCCGTGACAACAACTGTGTGCAATAGCAATGTTCCCATACCAGAGATATGTAAACTGGGATGCCCTTACTGGCTGCATTTTAGCAAACAGACCATCAGCTTTCCCCGGGATGGGGCAACCTGAGTGCTGCATATGGGGAAGCTCATCCTGCAGACAGCTCAGCTCTGCCTGTAGTTATGGAGATAACTCAAAAAGCTGGAGTCACAAGCAAGGAAGAAGAAAAAAAGCCCTACGTATTATTTTTAAATGTGTTGATTTGAAGGGCTGGGGGAAAAAAAGCACCAAACCCTGTTCACATTTTTATACACTTTTCAAGATAGAGATTAAGCTGATTGCTACCGTGGGGGATTTTGGACAGGCTCCTTGATTTCTTGACACTGAGATGCTTTGTTCTTGGCTCTGCGGCACAGTGCTGTACAAACAGCAGCGACTGAACTTTAACAGTACTTACGAGTGGATTTTAGCTCTCTTGACTTAGCCAAGGGAAGCCAGCAAAGACTCAGCCTGCATTTTAATGACTGCAGCTTGAAAAGCATGCAGCGATGCTCAGGAGGTCTCACAGGAGCTGCCTGGTGAGTGATAGGGCATCACGGGGAGACTGACTTCTTGCTCACAATCACACCCAGAGCAGCTCCCCCAACTTGTGCTGAGGACACCAGGTGTGCCCTCACTTCATCTCTGTTTTCACCCATAGTATGGGAAGTGCTTCATTAGCTGTCACTTAGAGATGTTATTGAATGGGTTGGATATTAGGAACTGAACTACTCTGAAAGAATGGTGAGGTATCAGCACAGGCTGCCTTAGAAGTGCTGGGGTCACCATCCCTGGAGGTACTCCAGATCCATGGCAGTGCGGCACTGAGGGATGTGGCTACGGGCAAGATGGCTTGGGATTGGACTTAGGGATCTTTTCAGCCTCTATGATTCTAGAGATCCAGCCTCTTTTCTCTATGGCAGTAACTTTTAAACCGTGAGTTCTCATTGCCAAAGCTACACAACTGGGTGGAGTTTTCCCCCATGCACTGCTCCAGCTTAACTTCTTCCTATTCCTGTTGTGAACGTTAGCTCAGGTGCCTTCAGCACACCATTTACCACGTCCCTGGGGCTTCATTCAGTCCTGTGAAAAATAAGGAAATCACTTCTACTCATAACAAAAAAAACTTCACTCTGTTTTATCTCTTTAAAATGTACCTGACTGGCTGAGATTATGCCTGGAATATTTTTCACATCTCTTTCTCCTGTTGAGCAAAATCAAAGCTCCTGAGCTCCACAAAGCTGCAGCTGATCTAAGTGCAATCTCTGCTAATCACTGCAGCCTGCGGGTGATTGACTTCAGGCTCTTCCAGAGGTCGTGGTCAAAGCTGACTGCAGGGCACTGGAGATGAGCTCCAGCTGAGTTTGGCCCTCCAGCTCAGAAAGATCAGCTGGAAAATACAAGCTGTAGCCAATGGACTCAGGGAAGAACTGGAAGGACCCAATAAAAGTCAGTGTGAGGAATAGAGTGAAAGGATGGTTGATGCTGCTGGGCAGGAGCTGAGGCAAGTAGGAGGGAACTGGGGGATATAAAGGTAAGTGAAAAGCGGAGATTTGGATCTCCTTTCAGAATAGAAGTGTCTGTTCTTGTAATAGCACAGATGTCGGGTGGTGAGGGTTGGGTGGTAGGGATACTGTCTGGCTGGTGCTGCAGGGCAGGTTCCTTTGGAGGAGCGTTAGTTCCTATCAGAACTAAGAGTCAGCTTAATTATTTTAGCTACACTGGGATAATTTCAATTAGCTTTTCACATCTGATGGTATCTCCCCCGTTTTGCTCAGGCAGATATTTGCCCTCATTTTTTGCTCTTACCCAGGAGTTGGACCCGGTTAGAAGCCTTGCCTGTTCTCCAGATGTATTTCTGCTCTGTCTTGTGGTTTCTCATGTTGTTCAGGATATTGAAACAACTTACTGGGAGCAGCTTCTTTTCGATTAAACCTCACCTACAGTGCGGAGGTTGGGCTCATTTCTTTGTCTCTTGTATCGCATCAGAATCAGACCTCAGTGTGTGCATCCTCATGGATAATTACAACCATTTCTATAAGGTGTCCCTCACCCCCAAGGTAGTCGCTTAGCAACTGCATCCCTGTCATGTCACACGTGTGATGGAGCTAACATGCAGTCAATCTCTCTTTGTTTGCTAGGATAAAAAAAGGTACTTTGAGGAGGAAGAGGTTTAAATAGAGAAAATGTGAGCTTTGGTGGAAGTGACTCTTACCTTGGGGAAAGGTGCATTTAAAAACATCACCCCAAAGTGTTTGCTGGGGCTCAGGGATGTGCTGTGCAGGCGATGGGAGAAGCTGCTATCCCAGAGGTGGCCCGCTGCCCTTCCCTCTGTGCAAGGACAGGAGAGCTGACTATCTATCCCTTGGTTTGTTCCATGGTTACTAAGGTTCAAAGAAAAAAACATAGATTAGATTTTTCTTCCCAGACCGTATACTGCTTTGAGGTGTCTGCACAGTTGTTACACAGATGGCCGTGGCCTTGCTGGCCCACAGAAGGATGCTGTGTAGCAGCATCTGCTTTGATCTCTCAGCACGGAAGGGGCTCTGCTTGTGTCAGGCTGCAGACCTCTGCTTGCTCACAGCTATTTATCTGGTGTTTTTAGCTTAACCAATCTCCCAAGTGGATGGAAATGTCAGAGTGATGAGACAGTGTGATCTGAAGGGCTGTCTCTGTTCAATATCAAAGTAAACTTGTGGTTGTCTTGTAATAATTAAAACCAGCTTTGCTAATCGATATGTCTCAGTTTAGCTAACTCTTGCTCAAGTTCAGACTTTCTTTTTAATTAAACTTGCTTCAGTGACCTTTTATTCCTTTGCTTGCATCAGCAGTGCCATCCATTCGCATATATTAATGCAATAGGAAGGATGCAAATAAGCCAGCTGCACGGGGAGATCTTGATTAAGCAATTTTACAGGGAAGAGGATGATTTGTCAGGAAGGCTCTTGGTGCATTTTCAAGAGGAAGATGGACTCAACTGGGAGAAATGAGTCCAGCTCCTTCATTGGAGCTAGGGAGGTGTTGGCATGAAGCATCCCTACTCCAGGTGCAGTAGAACACTGATTTTCCTCTGCTCATCTTCTGAGGGGTCTTGCTTTGTGTGCTTTGCAGCTATATGTTCCTTTGTTGTGGTTTCAGCAGGGACCCCCAGTTGTTACAAGTCTTGTTCTGGCTATGGATAACTTAATATTTAGTATGGTGAAGTCCATGCATCTGCATCCCCAAAGCCATGGAGCGCTTTCAGTTCCATCTGGATGGTAATCTATCAGACCACCTGTCTGAGTCATCTTTTCTACTGCTTCTGGGAACTGCCCAGGTTTTCCAGGTTGGGAACTCATCACTTGTTAACTCTCTGTCCTGTGTGAAAGCAGATCAATCAGGACATGCTTTGCTATGCATGCAGTATATTTCACATGTTAAACACTTCCAAGGTAAGAAGCTGAGTAGCATAGAGGACATTTGCTCTGGCTCTAGGTTGCAGCCTCTATATGTGCTTGCCACGCTGAGAGCTCTGGGTGTGACAGAGACATCCATTCAGTTGTTTCAGTTCTTCTCCCCTGTGAACACAGGCTAATCTTTCTTGGATTTACAGTTGTAGCATTTTTAAAGGAAATAAGTCAAATTCAAGACAGGCAGCACAAAAATCCCAGTCCTGTATTATGATCTGCTATTGGACATGGGCATTCAGAGAGCTTTGATACAGCAGTAGAGCTTTGTGCAGGGCTCAGCTCACTGATGGATCGCAGTCCTGATCTGGTAGGCAAGTTTGTCACCTTGTGATTCATGGGGAAAATAGCTGAACTTTTAAACAGGAGGGTGGGCAGCTTTGCAATTGTTTGAAATTACTCTTGCATAGATGGCACATGGAGCACAATGTTTGCACTATGCATCCCCTGCCAGCCTGCTCCCTGGTATTAAAGATCTCTGGGTACTCTGCAAAATTTATCAAAATCTTTGCATGATGCTTTTCTGTCATCTGCTCCTCTGTCATTGCAAACCCATTTTTGAGAGAGGCTGCCTAGGAGCTGCTTTAAAATTCCTCTGCACCATCTGCCTCTCTGTGGCATGGGGAAGTGGGAGCAGAGTGGTGTGACAGACTCCATGCTGGGATAGCAGGGGCTGGCAGGTGGTGGGGCTCTGCTTGGTGGGCACAGCCAGGTCCTCCAAAGCCATTTTTATCCCAGAGTGAGATGCTTTTCTTTTTGAGAGTAAGAGGAGATGCTGACTAAGTCCAGAATGGCCCAAAAGAAAGTGAGGCTTGCACCCAAAATGAGCATCCTGAAGCAGGAATTTTGTTTGGGGTTGTTTATGGGCACCCTTGCTCTTAAGGCATAAAAATGGAGATGGTTTTACAAAGCTCTAATTTCCATGAGAGGTTTCTTTGATGGGTAGTGGGTTGCAGGGCACCTTGTCACCAGCAGGCTGTCTTTTTTTGCCTACCTTTGACCTGCAATCCAAGATCTTCCAGTCCCTCTATTTTTAGGTGCTGCTGAACACTCTCTTATATACTTTTCCTAATCAACTGTTAGAAATGGAGTAGCTGCAAGAACCGACAGTCCCAGGGCATTGCCCACACTGTGTCATGAGATGACTGGCTTCGACACCTACAAAGTAATGAGAACTGCTTATTAAGCCGCTGATGCAGGATGTTTTGTTTTCTATTTCTTTTCTGTGCAGGCCTGCTGGGCATAGCTCAGTGCTAGGTCAGGAAAAAGGTGCTTCCACGTGTCCTGCCTGGCTCTTTCCCCATCTGCAGGAGGAGAGTTGAAATTTGGAGGAGGAGCTAAGAGCTCTTAACTCCTCGTGTCAGCACTGTCTCCTGCTGCTGTGCATATACCTTTCTAAGCCTCCTTAGCGTGCTTTCTGATACTATCACTCCACATTCTTTAGGTTCCAATCGGATTGTTTGTTTTCCCCAGGGGAAGGTAATGCGGCTGGGGGAGGTTTGTTAGAAACCTCTCCCTCTTTGCAGAGCTGCCTGTCTGCCCCTCTGTGACTTAGTTGCTCTGGATTCAACCCAGCCAAAGTGAAGCTGTGAAGTGCCATGAAGTCAGGCAAAGTGCAGGTTTGGATCTGAAGCTGAGCACTGAAGTTAAAAGAACACAGACTTTATTTATTTTTTTTTTTCCTTTCTTTTTTATCATTATGACCTCATGCCAGTATTTCTAAGTATAAGAAATAGTAGACAAAACAACCAGTTTCAAAGCATTCATACTGCAGTGCATCATTCTGAGCTGCAACCTGATTTCTGTTTGGCCAGGAGCAGCATGGAAAAGGTATAAAAGTACCAGAATATGTGAACTGCATGGTCTGAAGGTTTCTCTGGATTTACCTGTGTTTTGCTATGAGACATGCCATGCACGTGGTGTGGTGGTCCTTTGTCTACTGAGCTGAAGGTCCTCTGGACACAAGGATAGCTTAAAAAACAGCCATGCAGCATTCGAAATTGGTTCTTTACTTCTATTAGGGCTCTTTATTCCCTCTTCTACATGCTGTGCTTCCCTTTGTAGAGGGTCTTGCCATCAGCTGTGTTAAAAGAATTCTATGTGCTTAAAGCTAAGAATGTAACCCAGCTTTTAGGTAAGCTTCTGAAGTGTTTATTATTGTAAAGTATGAAATTGAGTTAGTTAGTTACAATCAGTTATGTCTTCAAGCAGCAGGGTTTACAGCATCAGATGGTGACCCAAGCAGCAGCTCTGTATTCTGTCCTTCCCAGATTGCTCCCCTACCTCCCAAAAAACAAGAGCTCTCTTATCTTCATTGGGTTTGGTGATATACTCATCTGTAAGAGTTGCACCGCTCAGTTGAGACCACATCACTGATATCTTTGGGGGAATAGGGAACCTTGTTGCTCCTCAGGGCTGTTCCCTTCTGCTTTCAGCTCACCAGGGGGTGGGGGCATGGGAAGCCCAAAGGGTGGAGGCCACATGGAGCAAAGGCGTGAAAAAAACAATGTGAAATGCTGTGGTGATTCTTCCAAAGGTTGAGGGCAACAGCTTCTATACCCCAAAGTAACAGTGCCCTGAATTGCACTGACAGCCACAGTGTGGGCACAGCCGAATGCTGTGCTGAGTTGGCTTGGTGGGAAGTTAAAGCAAGGAGAGATGGAGGCAGGAAGGAGCTGAGCTCTGCTCTCCAGTGCTGTGGGTGCAGGAGTCTCACTGCTCTGCTGCTCTCATAGGGATCAGCACACACAAGCTGGTGTTTGGGGGAGGAGGCATTGAGCGTTCTATTCAGATTCCTCTGTAATGGACTGCAGGGTAAACAGAAATGTAATTATTTAGGGCAGTACCTGTGTCTCCCATGGCTGCTGAATTCCTGCTCATTTAATGGTGCAGCAAGAAATACACAGGGTGCCCTTGCACAGATTGGAGCAAATCACTGCTGAAGGGAGCAGGCTGGGGACAGCAATCACTTGGCTGTGTGTAGGAGGAGATGGAACACAACACTTGCTCCACAGCACGTGGAAAGACAGGTAATGGCCCTGTGGAACAAACTGGGTGCTGAGTGCTGAAAGGCAGTAATTGCTGGGATCATTAGCATGAAATGTCCTCCTTTCTACAAATGTCAGTTGGGGTTTGCAAAGCCACTGATTAACTCTAACAAAATCGTGCATTTCTTACCTGGTTTTCCTTTTATTCCCCGCCACCTCTTTCTGATGTTAAAATTAAAGCAGAGTAGTATCATTCTTGTTGAATAGGAAAGCTGTAATTAACTGCTCTATCATTATTGCTTCTATTCCTGAGATCATCATAGGTGAGGCAAAGTTGCATCTAACTCCTACGATGTGCTGCCATGTTACTGAATGTATAGATGATTTCTGAACAGTTTGCTGTGAGTGCTGATCTGCCTGAACGTTCCTGCAGCCTTCTGAAAGCAGGGAGCTTCTATATGTGTGAATACATCTATTGCTCTCATGCAGTTTGACATTGAATCACAGGGTTTTTTTGTTCTGGTTGTGACTGTGGGTTGTGACCTCTCCTTTTCACTCTGGAATTGCCACCCGAAGTTTGTTGGGTGCAATGTAATCTCTCCTAACCATTCCCTGGGGGACATCACTTGTAACAGGTTGCCAGTTGGACTTAACTCCATTAAACACTACCTGCTGGGTACAGCCCTCTAGCCAGTTCCTTACCCAAAGAAGGATACACCTATCCAGGCCACAGGCGGCAGTTTCCCCAGGAGAATACTGTGAGAGACCATGTCAAAGGCTTTGCTGAAGTCCAGGTAGATTACATCAACTGCCTTACCCTCATCTACCAGCCCAGTCACCCAATGTTGAAGGAGATGAAGTTGGTCAAGCACAACCTGCCTTTCATGAACCCATGCTGGCTGGGCCTGATCCCCTGGATGCCATGCACATGCCGTATGATCTCACCCAAAATGGTTTGTTCCATAACTTTCCCTGGTATCGAAGTCAGGCTGACAGGCCTGTAGTTCCCCGAATCCTCCTTATGGCCCTTCTTGTAGACGGGAGTCACATCAGCAAACCTCCAATCCTCCAGCAGCTCTCCAGTTAGCCAGGAGTGCTGGTAGATGGTGTAGAGTGGCAAGTAAACGCCCCATGATGAGAAAAGAGATTCTTTGCACTTCAGTTAAGGCTGTTTGGCAATGATTCAATCATGCAAAACAAATTACAAAGAAAAAAGAGACTCAGGTCCCCAAAGCCCTTCCACTCCCATGAGAAGTGAGAGCATTTGCTGACTTTGTGGCTAACTTCAAATGACAGCAGATTTGTAGACTTCCTTTTAAACCCCGCAGCTCTCATGTATGCAACTTTCAGCTGCTGGATTTGAAACAACCCAAACAAAAACAACTCTCAGCAGAATCAGAGATTCTTTGGCTCAGTGCTCTGTTTTGCTGAACTGACCCATGAATTCTGCTCCCTTTGCAGAATAAAAGGAGATCCCAAAGCCTGCTGATAACAGGAGGGAGGAAATTGCTATTTGACCCTCTGCTTGTGGTCAGTTCAGTCCCAGTGTCCTGCTATTTGAAAGGAACTGTTAAAAACCAACAACCAAACACAACCCTGGGTCTTTACAACCTCAAAGCTTCAGCCGGGGCGGCGCTGCCACCTGAGCACGGTTGCCAATTGCTAATACCTAAAGCTGCAGGTGATTTCTAAAGCCTTTACAAGATGATTTTTAATCACAGCCATTGTGGAGTTTCATCTGCCAGAAAGACTTTCATTCTGGAAGGTGAAATGCAGAGCTGCTTCATGGGTGCGTATGCGAGAGGGGGAAGAGACAGGACAGAATGGTGCAAAAACTGGGGCAAAAGGGAGAAAAAAGAAAGCAAGAGCTTGCACAAAACAATCTCTCCAGGTCTGGTGGCTCAGTGCTGCTGCCCCAGCCGAGCTTGGGCTGGGAGCAAACCCAGCAGCTGGTTTGTATTGTGTGCACTTGGCAGTGCATGGATGAGCCCTCACCCAGGTGCTCTGCCATGGATGGCTGGGTTTGCTAATGTTGGCCGTCAATGTTAACTAGGTGATAAAAGTGTCCATAGGTTGGCTGTAATGAGGCTCGTAACGAGTTGCTATTTCAGTCCCATCTCCAGCAGCTTCCCAAAGGCTGTTTATGAAAATGCTTTGGTGTTGGTAATTGTTTTGTCCTCGTGATGGTGAGGGCTGTGAAACGGTTCATCAGGTTTCTTGCAGAGGCTGTTGTGGCCAAATCTCCTCCGTGTTGCGATGGTGAGACGGTGTGCACGATGGTTTAGGTTGCACACAGATGATCACACCATTCTTTTTAGAGCTGGAAAATGGGAGAACAGCAACAACGTGTTGTCACGACTCTTCCCCTTTAATGTTTCCTTTAGAGCATTTCCAGTTTTAAAAGTATATGTTTATATATATATATATATATAAACGTATATAAAACAATATAAGATGCAAAGCAACATGCAAATAAAAAACGAGCCCAGAGACAGAAAACATCCAACAAAGAAGAACATTAGTCCGTTCATGGAATGGAAACTTTGTGAACTGGCCCTTCCCTTAGGACTGCCCCTTAGTCTCTGCAGGAGGACTACTGCATGGCAATGATATGCAGTTGCATGTGCTCTGACACCTCTCCTGGGCTCTGCTGTAGAGAAGTCTGTCTTGTAGCACCTGAGCCTGGCTCAGGCGTTTGGGAAGATGTCCAAGAGGTGGAATTAAAACTCCCAGATTGTTACAAAAGGTTTTAGTGCAGCTTTAGTGCAAGACAGATGAAAGCAAAGATGCTTCTCTGCTGTGGGTCATTGTTTTGGTTTCCTGTGCACAGCTCAGCCATGGCACTCTCCTATGGGCGATGTTACCCCGTTGCCCACAGAGAGTTCCTCCCGATTAGGAACTTTAACTGAAATAATTGAAGCCCTGACTCAAGCCTGGTGAAAGCAGTGGGGAACTTTCCATCGACTGCCCAACATCTGTCTGCTCTGGGCTGCTCCAGGCACTCTGAGGAGCTCTTGGTTTCCAACTCATTGAAACCTTCTCAGCTTTGGGCACTGCCCTGCTGTGCAGGACGGCTCTAAGTAGTTTTAATGAAGCATGAGCTTGATTTAAGTAGGGACCCTGTCTCTACAAGGAGAGGGAGCCTTACTGGGGCTGCTATGCAGGCTGGTTGAAGTGACCTTTAGGTGGAACATAAAGTGCCACATCCACTGTAGGGGGTTAAAAAATAAGCAAAACCTTTAACTTTGGTTCATCAAATTCAATGGCTTTTGTTCCTGTGATTGTCCAGATTTGGATGTATAGATTCCTCAGGGATAGTAAATTAAACTGTGGGGAAAAATCCGTTCTTTGGAATGGCTCAAAAATATCTTTCTGATAGGAGTGCAAGTTCTGCTATTATTTAATTCAATCTTTCTGTCCTCTGGAGCTAAATGACCAGCCAGATTATGTGCTGTGCTTCATTACTTGAGAACATTGCAGCAACAAGCTGGAATAATGAGTGTGGAGCTTCATTCTGATAGTGGCTGAGGTTCTCAGAGAGTCCAGAGATCAGATTTAGCAATGAGAGAAATTGAAATATACTGAATAAGTCAATGTTTTCTAGGATAGTTATGGAAAATACAATAAAATCAGGTCAGGTGAAGGGCATGGAAGGATGCTCTGAAGATGGACTATGCGATTCCCATGAAACTGTCTGATCAGTTCAGCCTTGGCGGCCCCTTCTCATATCCAACTCCTTCTATAAGCAGCTGGATTTGGGCTCCTGTATGGGATGGATCTCTTTCCACTGGCAGTGGGAAAGAAAAAACTGGCATACCAAAATCAAAATGTAAAACACATTTGACAGAACGTAATCAACTTTGCAAGCCTTCAAATCCTTTTGTAGGGAAGAGGGAGTGGTCGTACCAATCAAACCACTTCCATCTCTCTTGGCTTCTTGAAGATGGGTCTCAAGCACCCGTGTAATGTGTGAGAATAAGCGCGATGTCCATCTGGAATGCACAAGGCTGCAGGCTTTGCCCTTTGCTTTTATGCCTTCTCTGAGCTGATGTATCGGTGTCGTTTTTCCAAAAATCCACTTTTGGTTTTAATCTTTGCAGAAATGATTTCTTAATTTTTCAATTAATTTTTGTACCTTGTCATTTATGACACGTTTTGAAGAGTATTGTGAGCTGGCTGGCTTTGTTCCCCTATGTAAAACAAAGTGATGCAAAGGGACTTTAGGCTGCATCCTGAGATATTGTGACACTTTGGGGTACTTTTCATACAATTTTACCCTTTCTGGATTAATGCTCCTTTACTGAATGACTCAAAGGTTATCATTTTAATGGGCACAGACACTGTGTCCTGTATGTCTCCTAATTCCCTGCTCTGTAATTCTCACAAACCACTTGATTAACTCCTGATGTATGCTGGATGAAGTTGTCCTAAGTCTGGTTTAAGTATCCTCAAAGCAATTCAGCAAGCCTTACCGCCTTCACAGCATTCATGTTCTCTTAATGTTGCATTCTGATGATAAACCTGATTTAAAATAAATAAGCCCACAATACTGAGCATGCATTTTGATCAGACGAACGCTGATCTCCCGTGCATTAATATGAATGAGCAGGATTAGCATGAGGAAATTTGCAATTTCTGAAAGCGCTGGAAGTCTGAGCCGGAATAACAGTGTTAACATTTTGCCTTGGCAAAACCTTAAAAAACCTTAAAGGTTTGGTTTTGTTTTGTTTTTCCCCCAAGTTATAACCAAGCATATCAATTCAGAGAAAGGCTGAAAGTATGGAATATATTTAAGAAGTTGAAACTTTAATGATATAAGTTGGAGATAGGAGAGTTAGCAGGCGTTTTTATTCCGAGTTTCCTGCATGGCTGGTTTGTGTGTTTTACTGTTTATTTGCTTTACTTTGTTTGGTGTTTTTACATTATGTATGGAGCATGGTGAGGAGCATGAAGGAGCTGCTTAGACTGGAGACAGATGAAGGATGGACAAATTGCAACCTTCTGGAAGGAGGTTGTGGTGAGGTGGGGGTTGGCCTCTGCTCCCAGGTAACAGAATGAGAGGTGATGGCCTCAAGCTGTGCCAGCAGAGGTTCAGGTTGGACATTAGGAAAGTCTTCTCAAACAGAATGGTGATGCAGTGGCACAGCTGCCCAGGGAGTGATGGGGTCACCATCCCTGGAGGTGTTCAAGAACTGTGGATATGTGGCACTGAGGTACATGGCTATGGGCATGTTGGGGCTGGGCTTAGTGATAGTAGTGGTCTTTTTCAGCCTTGATGATTCCATGATTCTCTAACAACCTGAAGAAATGGGCTGTAAGGAAGAAGGACCAAGGGTCATCTTGAAGATGCATGGAGAAGGGCCACAAGGCGTGCTCCCTCCTAATTTATTCTATGACCATACAAATTAAGGAGTTAGTTGTGTGAGGACCAGTGCATCCAGACATGTTGCTAAACGAAGCTTGGAAAACATTGGCAGTGATAATGGTCCCAGTCCCAACCAACAGCGCTAAAGAGGATGTGCTGGGTGTGCAGGAGCATTGTGGGCCCTTGGGGCCTGTGAGCTCACACAGCCTGGGGCACGGAGGGGCTTTTGCAAGGATGTGTTGGCTTTTTTGCCTATGATTTCATAGGCAATTGCCGCCTTCCTCTCAAGTAGAGATGTCTGGCAAGCTTCTGGAAACTGCAGTGATGAAAGGCAGGTTTTTTTGCTCCTGCTCTTTGAGACATTCTCCTCTAAAACTCCAAGCAGCTGCAGTTTCTTTGTCCAAGCATCTTAATTGTAAGCTCTTCAGTGAGCCAAGCTCTCTTCTTCAGGTCATGACAACGAGGAAGAAGCTTTGCCAGAGCATCATCCATCAGAGATGAATGCGGTGTTAGTGACAGCTCAGAAGCTGACCAGGTTTTGCTAGTGCAGCCATGTGAGTGCTGCTGCACTCTCCAGTGCCCTGATGGTGATTTATCAGTGGGCACTTGGGCTGTAATCCACATGGTGCTGGAAACCAGAAGACAACTTGATTGGATATGTTAATCCCCTGAAACTCTGTTTCTTCTGATCATTGCCATCTCCCGCTGTGCATACCTTTCCTTCTGGTTACCTAACATACATCAAAGCACTGTAAGTTGTTACCTCCCACAAATATTCCCTGTCATTATTAAAAAAATGAGATGCGATTGGCAGGCAAAGTTAGCCAGAGAGCCTCAATGGGGAATGGGGGGGAGGGGGGGTGGAACCCAGTGACAATTAAAAAAGAAAAGAATAGGGAAAATATGCCGTTTTGGGGGTCTTATTTATCATGCTAGATGCTGGATAATTAGGACATGGATTTTCTTGGCATGTTGATTCAGAGAGCACTGTCTCGCTGGGGGTTTGGAGCAGGGGTAGGAATGCAGAGGTGCACAGGGGCTGTAGGAGCAGGGCTGGCCCTGACCCTCTGCAGCTCTGTGTCTGCCTGGCCCTGACTTTGTATTTATACTTCTCCAGTTGTGCTGCTCCTGATCTGCAGCACTGGTGCTGCCTGGGAAAATGAGGAGGAATCTGGGGGCCGTGCTGCTGTTCTTGCAAGCACAGGGGATTTATAATCCCTTCCAGCAATACTGAATATGTATTTCGGATTGAAGTTAGCCCCTGCTGCCTCAACAAATGGCTGGAGTTGCATTAAACCAATATGTTATGATTTCACCACAGTTGTGTCATTTTGACTTTCTACACAATTCCGCAGAACCATTTATATACGTGTATCTATGATCTGATTCAACTCCCTGGGCTGTTGCTGGGAGCTTAAGCCACTAGAAAATCCTATTTTGAGACAGAAAAAACACGAGAACAAGAAAATTCAGACACTGTGGGATTTGTAACGTTTTTGTTCTTCCACAGATGGTTCTAGCTCCTTTTTAGGAACCCCCACATCTTATACAGGGTCACAGGTAAATGATGCGCTCATCTAGCAAAGCTGTTCTGAATGCTATGCAACTCTTTCAATGGAGAAGCGAGATATCTATGGGGCCCTGAAGGCACCAGGGATTTGCAGTGTTGATCTTCTCCCATGATTTCTTCAATGTACAGCCTTGCAGAGTGCTGTGAAATAGCAGAATCCCTATGGGGCAGCAGCCCCACACCTCAGCTAGCAGGCAGGCTGAGAGGAGCTCTACTTCTCAAGGTTCCCTGGCAACCAAGGTGACATGCTTGTTCCCCTTCTCTTTTAAATGTTAATATAATTTGGCAATTAATGTGAGAATGCTGAAAAGCACAAAATGTGAGGCATTAATGGGCTATTGCGTGGGATTTATTTACTTGCTGGAGCAATGGGGGTCTTGGTCTGGAGGCACAGTGTGGTTTTTTCAGCTCTTTTCATACTGGGTCAGGATTAAGCTGTGGGATTCTCTGTCATTTGGGGGCTGGAAAGCTCTGGCATTAGGTGAGTTAAGAGAGGTAGGTTTTGCTGAGGATATTCCACGGTGATGGGACATGCAGCCAAAGGAGGGAGGGAAGGTCGGTAACAAACCTGCTCTTTCCTGTCTCTGAGTCCTTAGTGAGGAAACAGGGCTGAAACTATGCACGGTGAGTGTAACCAGAGGGAGAGAATATCCACTTCTCCTTGGCTTCATGGAAACAGCCTTGTTCACTGATTCTCCCAAAGCTGAGACAGGTTGAATGATATTTGGTAATAATATTTAGAGTAATATAAAATTACTAATAATGAGAGGAAATAAGGAAAGCATCTTAAATACGGGGCTAATAGGCTGCAAATTATATCTAACAAAAAGCAATTGATTAAGCAGTAGGAGCGGACAGATAGATGACTGCCTTCTAGAAGCTCTGCAAACCAGAGGCAGCCATGTGCTGTGTTGCAAGGTGTGAGCAGTTACTGCAGCTGCAGGGTAATAGCATGGAGCAGCACTGTGCTGTGGTTCTCATGCAGCAGAAAAGCCCTCATAGTGAGACAAGGTCGTGTGTTCTGTCCTTAACACCCTCCTGCCCTTCACTCAGGTTGCCACTTTATAATGGATTTTAAGATAAAACTTGCAATTTATACTTAGGTTTAATTTGAATTGTAACATGCTCTTTAGATTTCTGCAGGGAATTCTCTGCTGCCTGATGGGGATTGCAAAAGGGGACTCTGAGCATTTTAATTCATCTTTGATGCTGACAAATTCTCCCAGGCTTTTGATGAATGGGCTCATAAAAGTAGCTCCCTACACAAATGTGGGTTCTGAATCTCATCTGTGCCAAAGAAACTGGCAAAAAATATTAATGATCTGCATGGGAGCAGCATCAGGCAGGTAGCTGGGCTGACCCTCCAGAGAGAACGTTACGCAGTGCCCTACCTTTCAGTATCAGAAGGGGCTGTAAGAAGGGAGAGGATGGGATTTTTAGCAGGGTCTGATGTGGAAGGACAAGGGGAAATGGTTTCAATTTCAAAAAAAAAATGCTTTGTTGCCTTTTTACTGTAAGGGTGGTGAGGCGCTGGCACAGGTTGCCCAGAGAGCTGGTAGTGTCCCATCCCTACAGACACCCAAGGTCAGGCTGGATGGGTTCTGAGCACCCAATGGAGCTGTGAGTATCCCTGTTGAGTGCAGGGGTTGGCCCAGGTGGCCTTTAAAGGTCCCTTCCAACTCAAACAGTTCTATAATGAAACCAATTTACAGTCACCAAAAAGTGTTTGTTTTTTTTTTCTAGTAGGTGGTTTGTTTCATTCTGGAAATGCTTGAAAGTGTATTCTAGATGTCTGATTCCATTTCTTGATGCCTGAATAAAATGCAACTCTGTTGGGATGGTTTGCTGGTAAAACTCTGAGGAAACTGCCTTTATTGGTAGAGCAAGGCCGAGGTGGTGGTGAAGGAGATGAGGTAAAACACTGGAAGGAGTAAAGGCGTACAGATTTTCCTCATCTATTAATAAATTAACACATCTGATGTCCTGCAAGGACTTCATGTGATTGCAGCACGTGAGCTCACAGTGCATGAATCACAGCACCTCTCTGTCACCTCTGTGCTCCATGCAGGAACCACAGCCTGCCATGCACAAGGCTGAGCATTTTGTTTAGCTTTCTAAGCGGCAATTAAACCGCTGGGAGATCTGTAGGAGACTGTTCTGCTGAGGAGCAGAGCTGCCCAGGAATATTCAATGTAACTAACAAAGCCATCCACCCCATTACTCTCTCATGACTGCGTTTCACGAGGACTTCAATACTGCTTCCTGACAGCCTCTAAACACAACCTGATTACTGAGACAGGAATAACGTCCTATTTCAAATAACGTCTGTGTAACTCATGCATATAAAATGTAAAGGTGCTGAAAGATGTGGAACTTGCCATGATAATGTAGAGAATCGCTTTGCTACTGGAAAGATTTCCTGGTTGGGTTTGCAGACAGGAAATGTTTGTTCAGCTCCTTTGATGCCATGAAGTCTGGGAATAGCCATTTCTCGTGGCTTAGAGTTTCAAAAAGTGTTTGATCCAGAAAGGTATTAGATACATTCCGAGTTTCAAAGGGTATAGATAATACATTACATGCAGTAGGAGACACCGCTGTTGTTCTCTGGAAAATGAGACAGGGCCATCTGAATGCCATCAGGGATTTAAAACAGCTATTGAAGTGTATTTGTTCCCTCACTTGTGAGAAATATGTGAGGCTTGTTTGATTTGGTTGTTTCAGTACTCGTGCACAAGCTCGTTTATCTAATTACGGCATTGACCGCTTTCTTATTGTATTGAATTTTAATCATCCTGAGATTAATTAGTTGGGCATAAAGAGCAGGCGAGAGAGATGTGGACCTTTTGTTCTGGATCCTTTCTGTGCTCTTCCCTAGAAGAAAGAGAGGACTGAATGCAATCACAATGCAGATGTGCTCTTGATTAACAGTAAAATTAGTTTAAATCTGAAAGTTGTGCAGGGAATATCTGCATAGATTTAGGGGTCAGAACCACATAGAGCAAGATGATGATTGAGTTTGACTTTATTGTTTATCAATATGATGCTTTATTAATAAGAGCTGTCCTTTTTCAGTAGTAAAATAATTATTAATAAGTAAAGGGACAAAATAGGAAGCAACCTTGGTTTTGTTGCTCCTATGCTAAGCTTCAAAGTGAGCAATGGACTGATTCTATCTGTAACTGTTCTACAGTTAGCATTGCCTGAGCTCTCAGTACTCTTGAAACATTTCTTCAATGCATTTTCTGTTCCCATACATCCCTCTTATTCATACAGGGATACTTTGTGGAAGGAATTAATGCTGTAGATTTCCTACTTTTGACTTTCTTACGGCTTATATGCATTAAACATGCAAAAGTAAATTCCAATTAGGAAATAATGGTAATTCAATTAACAAATGTCCCTTCCCAGAGTAATTTTGGTTAAAATGCAGCCTTCATTGATTCCCATGTACGCTTGCAAGCCAGAAGAGAAGGTATCACTGTGGCTCACCTAAGGGTCACCCCAGGGACAGATCCATCCATCTCTAAGCCTGGATTAGACAGCAGTGAGGGCCTGAGCTGCAGAGCCCCCATCCAAGTGTGACTCTGTGCTGGTGGTGCTGATCCATTGGTTCCCTCTCTGCCCTGAAGCCTTTCCTCTATCCGTGCCAAACCACAACAGAGATTGTTCGATTTATTCTGTCTGATAGTCAGCAATTAATTGCGCTCACAGCTACTTGGTGGGCTCATAAAAATTCCTTTTTGCTCTGCACGGCCCCTCAGCATTCAGAAATTCTTTGGTGCACCATCTGCTCCGGGCATGTGGATGTCTGCACGTTACCTCTGCATGGGGATGGCTGAGAGCTGTGCATCCTCAGCATGCACCAGTGTTCCAGGTCGACCGCTGTTGAGAATGTAAAAGTGCATCAGGCACAGACTTAAAACTGAACTGAAAGAAAGGAACGTATTTGTTACTGTTTGTCTTCTACGAAGCTCGTTGTCACTAAACTGATCCTGGAAATGTGCTGGTTTCATTCTGCTGAGATGGTAATTCATGCATGGGGTGTGTCCTTAGTGCTTCGGATCATCTGAGAACACTTCTCTTAATTTATCAGCTGCTTTCCAAGAATCTCGGTTAGTCGTTCTTCTACTGTGCGATCAGCAAGCTCAAAGCCTCCCCTCCCATGATGTGTGCTTTGGAAATAGGTTTTCTGCCAGTTGTGCTTGTGGAATTGACTGGAGCAAGTTCTGCTCCCAATCAGATCTGACTTTCACAGCTGTAGAGCACGAGATGCTCCTCCGGATATTCACTGCAGAAGATGTCATTGGCTGCTATCCAGTTTGCTGTTAGTACAACCAGGATGAACCCACCATTGGGTGGATTTACAAGTTGCTAAAGAGTCTTTTCCTTAAACTGTTGTGCTCCTAAAATGAGTTTTGTGTAGCAGGAACAGAGATGAGGGTTCCCTGACTATGTGACACCGAATGGCCACTGAGCTGCATTCCTCTCATCAAGCAGAGAGAATGGATAATTTGAGCTCCGTAATCTGTCGCTGTTGATAGCTGACCTAATTTCTGAGTGCAGCAATGACTCAGTAGCTATCCAGTCCCTTAGATAAAGGCAATGAGTGGAAGTGGTGTGTTGTTGAATGGCCTCTGCCAAGAAGGTCAGCAAGTTCTTAAGGGAAAATGTTTGATAGATGCTATTAAATGTACAAGGCTTCTGCCTATTGCTTATCGACAGATTCTAAATTGAAATGATTTTCTCTCAAGCTTGAAGGTCATTTCTGCTACATGTCTTGGCACTACACTCAGGATCACTTCAAATGAAAAGCCAGGAGCAGAAATGAAAAATTAAGAATGTTCATATTCTGCAATTATGGGGGGAAAAAAAACACAGGTCAATAAAGGAAGCTCATTTAATGAGACTCGTAAATGTCAGAATGCAACTTCAGGACACATCCCCAATCATGGCTGGGTAAGACTTCACTCTGTGCATGCCCATGTTGTACAACTGATAGGGAGAGAAACTGAACCTTACTGGCACCGTATATCTACGTAAAATGATTGCTTCCAATACATTGCAGGGCAAAACAAAGTGGATGTATAATTAGATATCTCCCTTGGTGAAAAGCCAGTCTGTAGGTTTGGATGTCTTTCTTATTTTTACCATCTCCAGAGGTTATTTATGCCCCTAGAAGTCAGACAGCTCTAAAAAAAGCTTTGGTGGGGCTATGACCCTAGGTTCAATTATCATGCCTGGTGTCATGTCATAACTCATTACTTTTCAGAAATATTAATTTATATTGTAAGACAGCAGGCATAGATATTTTTGGCTTTTGATGTGAAGGGATTAGAAGACAGTCAGAACAGAGCTGTATTTGGAGAGGCCTTTTTGGAAACAGCAATGTGATGGCTGCTTGTTAAGGGAGCAGCCAACTGCAGCCATGGCTGATTGCCTTCTTTGTGTCTCTGTGAGGCATGTGTGCCTCGGTCCATGAGCTGTAAAAATAACCCTCTTGAGTCTGAGTTCAGACTTCATGCTGTGCTTACGCATCACATTAGTGAAATAGGAAATTTGCTATTAAAATACAAGTGAAGTAGGATACCATTTCTAGCTGGGATGCTTTGAGATCCATTTGTAGCCTTTGTTTGCCTTGCTTCTGTTGCTCATTGCACGCAGCAGAAATCGTGGGGCAGTTCAGGCTCTGCAAGGAGCACTTGGAGCTGTAGCGTATCGTATTCATGGGTGAGCTCACCTTCCATTCAAATGACTTGGAAAGCCCTTATCAAGGGCGATAATGCATTCTGGAAGATGGATGGAGGAATTCTTACCATGCATAATGCATGTTGCCCCCAAGGACAAAGCTTAAAGTAGTTCTTGTAGGATGCTAATGATGGAGGTGAGATGGAAATTCCCACCTTGAATTCAGATCCTCGGTGCCATTTATCAGCTGCTGAGACCTGGAAGCTGGCAGGTGGAATTTCTTAGCGGATAATTCATTGAGTGCTGCCAGGATGATGTTTGGGGAACCGTAGCTGTAACATAATGCTTCCCATGTCTGTGTGTTGGAATTCAACCTTCTCAGGACCTGAGACCTTCCCAAAGGTGCTGCAGCATTTTGGTGATGTTGTCAACACCAGAGGCTAACTAATAGTTGTACAGGGAATAGACACTAAAGGCTCCACTTTGATGCCCCTACACTAGGTTGGATATCAGAAAAAAATCTGCTTTTTCTCAGCAAGTGTGATAACGTTTTGGAAAAGGCTGCCCATGGAGGTGGTGGAGTCACCATCCCTGGAGGTGCTCAAGGTCTGTGGAGATGAGGATGTGGTGATGGGCATGGCGAGGTGGGCTGGGGGTGGATTTGGTGATCTTAGAGGTCTTTTCCAACCTGAATAATTCTATGAATCTGACTCGGCATCACATGCTCTGCTTTATGAAAGCCTCCCTGCATCTTGTGAGCATTACTTACAAAACAGTTCCCTAAAAGCATTTCTGAAGGGTCCACTTCAGATTTTCTTGCGTCCAAGTACATTCAGGACTACTTTCATCCATACATAGCAAGCTTCAATTAGTCCTCATCATGTGGCAATAGGAAATAACCCCAGTGTGGTCTGGTGTGAGATTCATGCAAAGCAGATTAATCTTGTGAGGCTGTGGAACAGGTTAGCAGATGGGCAGCACAGAATCACAGAATCACACAGAATCACAGAATCACCCGGGTTGGAAGGGACCTCAAGGATCATGTAGTTCCAACCCCCCTGCCTAGCAGGGCCACCAAACATACACATTTACTAGATCAGGTTGCCCAGGGCCCTGTCCAGCCTGGTCTTGAACACCTCCAAGGATGGGGCATCCACAACCTCACTGGGCAAAGGGTAAGTAAGTAAGGGTTGGCATGGAGGTTGCATGCATGATGCAGCAAAAGGGCAAGGCACTAGCACTTGGCACATGGATGTACAGTGATGGTGCTGCATTGCTCTTGCCAGCATTGCTACTATACCAGCATTTTTAGATTGGAACAAATGGTTCTGCAAGCAAGCCTTGCATGGCTCTGTGTTAAATAAATACAAATGCACAAAGTGATCAGCAATTAACTCTCAGTTCTCCTTCCCTGAGATGACAAAAAACCCTGGCTATGACCTGTTTGAGTGTTGTGCCCTTGGACATTGCTTTCCAGTGTTCTTCCCCTGCCGTCCTTCTGATCCTACTCCTAACAAGGGAACCGGGTGTGCTTCTGGGATGATGCAGTAGCTTGTTGTGGGAGGGTGGGGGGGGAAGGGAAGGGAAGCAAAAAAAAAACCTCAAAGACCTGCAGGACCACGGCCTGGCTGCCATTCCTCTTGCTCAGCCACCAGGATGAAGGACTGCTTAGCAGCCAGCTTCTCTTCTCAGTGCCTTGTTACTGTCTGAATGGAATAGCTCATTTACGCTGACATAAATGTATGGTTTTGTATGCTCCTAAGCATCAGTAAGCAGTAATTAACCTAGTCTATGTGCAGTGGCTTTAGTCTGGCTGGAAAGCCCCTTTCCTTTGTCCCTTAAAAACCTTGTTAACATCAGCAGGACTCCTGGGCAAGGCACGTGGGTTGATCAAAAACTGTGGTTTGGGGCTGAATGCTATTTGGGTCCTTTCTCTTTTTTCTGGTGTCTGTTTTAGTGAATTAAAGAAGCAGATGTTTGTGGTGGTGGTGGAGATTGCCAGCATTGCCAAACATGGAACAGCTTTCAGTTGAAATCACTGATTTGTGGCAAGACCGATGGTAGGCTGTTGCTGGCACCTATATTCGGTTTTGCCTCCTATGAAAAACAGACCTTGTGAAATGCTTTGTGTGGATTCACTGAGATGTTTCCATATTCTTAAATCAGCTTTGAAAAAAAAACAGCTTCTTCATCCAGTGGATTTTCTCACCTTTCTGACCTTTACGTTTAATCTGTTGTATCCAACTTAGTTGGCAGAGAACAAAAATACAACGTTGGTAATTAGCCGCCTTTCAGAAGCGATAGGCAAAACTCTGTTGGCCAGACAAACCTATATGACAAACCTGGTGTCTTTGTGCCAGTTCATCCCAACAGACAGGGAAGCACAAAGGGAGCGTTTAATTTGGTACCAAATGATGTGTTGGCACTGTACAAACGGCCATCTTGCAGATCAGTTTCTCTGCACAGGTATTTAGGTGATAAAGAGGCCACATAGCAGAGATAATACCACTAAACTTTCAGACATGCAACTGCTAAGCAGCCTGCTGTTGTTTTAATAGGTGCTGAGACTGCATTGTTTTTGTGTGGCACCTTTATCTTCTGATTCCTAAGTAGTTTCAAGTGTGCCCATAATGTATTTATAAGGCTACGGTAATTATATACATAATTGATAAAACATTGTGCAATTTAAAGGTGGGTTCAGACTCTAAGCAACGAGATGCTCCATTTTGGTTCTGCTTCCATTAAAGACATCACAAAGCGAAACACAGGTTATCTGCAAGTGAAAAGCCTGTGGTTGCCTACTGGGATGGGGGATGAATGATGTTGTCCATCTAATTACTTTGGCTGAAGACTGTGAGATTTAAAATCCTATTTCCCACCCCTGTAGGGATGCTAGATATTGTTTCCTGGCTCAGATCCAAGTGGAAGCGTGTGTTTCTGCATACCAACGTGCCCCTGCTGCTACAGCTGGATGTAATTCTTGATGATTTACCCTCAAAATATGATGTTTTGGTGCAGCTCTGGCACAGGTTGTCCAGAGAGCTGTTGGGCCTGTAGACACCCAAGGTCAGGCTGGATGGGCTCTCTGAGCACCTGATGGAGCTGTGGGTATCCCTGCTCAGTGCACCTGGACTAGGTGGCCTTTAAGGGTCCCTTCCAACTCATAATATCTTTGCTTTCTGCTTCATGATGATAGAAAGCCACTCTGTCACACTCTCTGCCCCATTAAGTGCAAACAGCTGCCCTGAGATTCCCCAAACGACTCCATTTTTATGGTCAGCAGGAGCCAAATGAACCTGGTGCATGAAGGCAGGATGCAGCTGGGAGCATCTATATCCTCCTAGAACCTTTGCAAAAGTTCTGTAAGAACTCGCATCATTCACTGGAAGCCCCTTTAGTGTGATACGTCCTCTTTCAAGTTACAGTTCTTAGTTGTCCGTGCAGTTTTTAGTGTGAAGTACGTGCAAAATGGCAGTGTGATGTCTGTCAGTGTTATGCCTTCAGAGCTTCTGCACCTTCATGTATTGCACCCGTGGGGAAACCTGGGGGCAACAGTGCTGTGCTCAGGGTAGGGCTCACGTCTTATCTTTCAGTGCCAGGGTGAATCTGTGGCAGTGATTTGCTATGCAGAGCAGCACAACAATCCCACAAGCACACAGCTAATTTCTTTTGAATTTTGCCTGCAGGTGGGGTGGATTTGGAGAGCTTTTGAACTGGGGGTCCCAGCTCAGAGCCTGAAGCCACCATGCTGGGTTACAGAGAAGCAGGGAAAGTGGGGAGCTGGGCAGGACAACAGCTGAGAAAATGAATTCCTCAGATTTACCCTCCAAAGAGTAACAATTTATTGAGCATCTGAAAATTCTAATTAAGTTTATGAAACAATCGCTTCTTCTCTCTCCCTTTTAATAAGGCTTCCAGAGTAAAGCAGAGGTGTGAATTCGGCCAGGCTGTCCTCAGAGGATTAAAGCAAATCGTATGAGCTATATTTAATTCAATTAATCATTCCAGATAGGTGCTAAATCATGTCATCAATCACTGTGATTCCACAGGCATAATCCTTACCATGCAGCTGCCTGGCACAATAAGCCGGGGAGATGCTCAGCTGCATTCAAGGGAAATAAATTTAATTATAAACACATCATAGAGCCCAACATTTCCTGAATCTGGAATTCAATGTCTTGTCAGCCTCCCAGCCCAACTCCATCAAACTTTTATAGAGGGAAGCAGGCTGTCCTGAATTTATATGTACTGGCAAACACGTTCACTGAAGGATACCACAATAACTGCCCTTATTATTTTTTTAAGCATTTTTAGACTTAAAGCTGCTTTTACCTTCTGGTAGAGCTACCCTGTGGTGTTAAATAAAGCCAGGAGCCATTGGTATCCACCAGCCTCAGACTCGGTGAGCTGAGGTGTATGGGGTGGGGAAATGACCTGGGGAGCCATGATGTGGTGTTCAGAGATGGAAAAGCATCTGCTGAGAGCAGCACTGCATGGTGGGGAAGCCAAGCAATGGGTGTCCATGGGAGGACTTTCACCCCAACTCCAACAGCTCTTGCTGACCAATAGAGCCCTGTTAACAGTAACTCAGCACATCACATGGCATCTGCCTTTGTTAAAGTGTGAATAATTAAAGCCTGACTAATTCTATCTTCCTCCTTTCCTCGGTTGTTAGTGTATTCCAGCATTGACTCCTCAGTCCTACAAGTATCTGTTTCTTTCTGGATTCCTTTAAGAGGAATGGCTGATGGCTTCTAATGATGTGATTAAAATAATAATAATAATAATTATTATTATTAATTATTTATTTTTTTAACCGTAATTCCTAGGTTATGCTAAATATTCTATAATCTAAGCAGCCCAGAGGAGCTGTGGATGCTCTGTGCATGAAATGAAGGTCCCCAGTGCTCAAGTGAGAGGCAGCAAAGTTGTGAGCTCTGAAGAGCTCCCAGGCATTCACAGGGACTGAGCTTTGAGGCTTTGGTGTTCTCAAACGAGAGACTTTGGTGTTGGTATATTATACGTTACCTGCCCTGAAAGTGATGCCTCCTATTTTATCACATTGATCCATGGTATCAGAAGTGGGTGGTGGTGGGAGGTCTGTAGAGGTTGAATTGAAGGGGTGTTATTGAATTTCTCCTTAAGAAAAAAAAGAATGGTAACCATTGGACATTCATCAACACTTGCTGAAAGTTTATGGAGACCAAAGAGTAGATGTGGGCAAAGTGAGGCAGTGGGTGGGATGTTTCAGCAGCAGTGACAGTGGTTACCTATACAGATGTTTGAGTGTGCCACACAGCTCTTGTTCATTGCTGGTAAAGACACACAACTAATGGTGGTGACGATGCTGAAAAAGTGTTTTGTAGCTGAGAGTTTCCTCTATAAACGAGTGTCATTGTGCTCTTTGTATCTGTTGTAGTTTCCATGGGAGTAAATAGGAGGCATTACTTTCAGCTACGGATATCATAAATGTATAATGGGGAAAAACTGTTTTCCTAATAGCTTCATTTAGCTCAGAATGAATTTTTAATCTTCACTTTTTGCAGGCTTAATTATTAAAGCTGGATTCACACGAAGTCAGCGTTTCATGTTAGCTTTGGCCCTTCTTGGGGACACGACACACATTGAGGTGACAGTTTTCCAGAGACCTGCCAGCTCCCACCACGCTGATGCACCTCCTTTGGTTTGCATTCAGGCAGTCCTTTGTGATGTTGCAGTGATAAATAAGTTTCATTTAGAAGCAAAGCAAAGCTGAGCAAGCCTCAAAGGCATGTGGTGACTCCTGCATCGCCCTTCGGCTTGTGCCTGCATGGGACATAGGAGTGTGATTCTGTATTATCTCCAGCCCTACTGCAGGTTGTCTTATACTTTGATACACTGAGAAAGGTGAGGTGAAGAAGTAAGGACCAGGCTTTTTCTTTCTGCTCTGAAATGGGCACAGCTGGAAGGGAGCTGCAGGGAAATGCTGTGATGCTGTGAGGGCAAGCAAATGCCAAAGCCCAGGGGAAGGAAAGGACACATTCACTGCTGGGTAACGCTACTGCGCTGTGTGCCCGTACAGCCCACATAGTGTTACTTTTTCACGTTACATTTTAATTTGGGTTGGGACTACTTTCACTAAGTGCCCTTTAGATAAGCTTATAGTGCAGAGGAAGAGTGGGAAATAGAGGTCATTGTGTGCTTGGCTGCACCATCAAACTCATATGTGTGCAAGAAAATCTTTAGGTGACATGAAAGGAGAGTCTGAGCACTGTTCATTGGCTTTCCTCCATAAGTAGCACTACTCAGGTGCAGTTATTCCAGCTGATGTTTCAGTAATGATTTCCCCATGCTGGGCCGGCAGTAGGGCAGGGGTAGGAGAGCAGCCAATGCTGTGTTAAGGGCATTACAAAGACCCCTCTTACTCAAACTCCAGCATATTTTTTATTTAACCAGAAACCAGATACTATCAGTGAAAACTAAATGCTGATTATATCACTGATGGTTCTGAAAGTGTTTTCATAAACATCTCAGTGAAAATATCATGGAATCATAGCATTGTTGGAGTTGGAAGGGACCCTTCAAGGCCCTATGGTCCAACTCCTTGCACTGAGCAGGGACACCCACAGCTCCATCAGTGCTCAGAGCCCATCCAGCCTGACCTTGGGTGTCTGCAGGGATGGGGTACCACTACCTCTCTGGACAACCAATGTCTCACTGCCTCTATTGCAAACAACTTTTTATTCATATCATAATGCTGCAGAAATAGTTTCCACTGATAATTTTTCTGCTATAATTAATCCTGAATATATTTCCAAACTCTAGCTGAAGGTGTCCTCACTGTTGCAAGAGTATAAAGCTGAGACAGCACATAGCAAGGTAAAGATGTCACTTCTGCCTGTGATTAAACTCTTAGACTATAATCTATTTATCTCAAGAACAGCAAGGATGAGCAGGCAGGTCTCGCCAGCAATGGCAAGATATCATCTGGCAGTGCAGAAGTAAATGACCGTGACTGCTCTGGGGACGTGTGTGCTGAGAGACTGCCCAGAAACCAAACACTGACTGCTCTTATGGGCCACTGTGTCCCATGGAAGATTGGGGTGATGGGCTTCTCACTCATTGTCCCATGAGCTGAGGGGATGAAAGCTGAACTATTGGGAGAGACTTCAGTCTGACTGACATCCACAGGGCTCAGGCTGCCAGTGCTAAAATGCCCTTGAAATATTTTGTGATTATAGATAGCAATCTCCTAACTCAAGAAGTGTTGGATTTGGCAGAAAATTCTGTGTTTGACCTTCTGGGTGGGGAAAGAGCAACGTTTCTAAGAACCAAAAATAAGTAGTTTTCATGGGTACAAATAATTCAGGGCAAACTATCTGCTGTGTGCAAAGAAATCAGGTCCCAGATCGGAACACAAGTGTTGCTTTAAAAACGCCAGCTCTGGTGAGCAGAAGCGGTGAGTGGTGACTGGGGGACCTCTGCTTCTCCTTTTGCATTTAAAATCACATACTGACTGCCTGAGTTGAGCAATTGGGGTTTTGCTGTGTAATGGGAGCTGGCCTGGCAGCCAGGACGGACAGTCATGATTTCAAGAGAAATGGGGCAGTTTTTGCCTTCAGGATTAACTTTGCTTTCTTGACAGAATACTCTTAAATCAGACCTTTAAGTCTATTGTTATGTACTCACCTGTGTTTTAATTATTGTTAACAAACCTGCCCTTTATGTCTTGTAAAATTACCTCTCTTGTGGAGTTGCTCTGCTCTCCTGGAGCTAGCAGCATGCTAATTAGTGTCTGCTGGTAATTGCTGCTTTAGAAAGGCCGAGAAGTCTGTCACTGGGAGGGCTTCAAAGTGGACAGAGAGATCTGATCTCTGCAGTGGGTGTTACCAGGAAACTGTGCCATGGGGAGAACTCAATGAGTGCAGCGCTAAAGCTGGGAGAGGGTTTAGTGGAGATGGAAATAAGAGGCTTTCAAAGTAGCAGCCATGGATGTGCAGCATCTGAATGAAAGAGGCAGTGACTCAGATTGTTCAAGAAGATTAATAATTCAAAAATAGCATTGCAGCTCTTTGCAGAGGGTGCTTCATAGTGCTGTTCTGTGCCCTTAGAGCTGTGAACCCCTTTCTCTCCTAGTTCCTACCCTATGAACAGTGTGAGGCTGTGCCTCATAGGGACCTGAGGTAAAGCACGAATGGCTCTACTGCAATCAGAGGCAGCGAGACCCATGGTACCATCCCACCCATTATCACCTGGAGACAGACACAGCTGCACACAGAGCCATCTGCAAGGAAGTCACCTGGCTGAGCTGGGTGGGTGGGCGTAATTGCACACAGAAGCTTCCATCCATGCAGTCACCAGCAATCAGTTGTTATTTAGCAAGGGTGAAGTACAATCTACTCATGTTTTGCTGCATTGAATTAACACGACAGATTAGCTCACAGCAATGGATCATCTCAGGGGAAGCTGATTGGAGCAGCTTGCTTGGAACTAACCTCTCTCTATATCCTGTAAAGTCTGTCCTTTGCCCAATTATGAGTGGGGTCTTCTTAGTCCTTGACATTTTAGCTTAAGGACGTTATGACACATTCCTCCTCCATCCTCCCTTCTGGTAGTCTCATGGCAAGAGAAGAGATGGAATCAACTCCTACCCCCTCCCAGTGTGTTATATGATTATTCCTGAGCAGCCCCTACGTAAACTCAGCAGAGGTGTGCGTGAGGAAATGATGTTTCCACAGTGTGGGTGAGCAGCGCTGGTTTCAGGGCAGAGCTTTGTGCTGAGATGATTCCCTGTGCTGCAGCAGGGATGGAGGATTAGCTGCCAGGCAGGAGATCTGCCAGCTGATGGAGGATATAATTAAACATAGCACCTGCATGTAGAGGCTGCTGGGAAGTAGCCTCAGAAAAAATAAAAAGACATCTTCCAAAAGAGGCTTCTCCACCCACCAGGTAGGAGTTGGGAGCTCTATCCTGCTTTGTGCTTCAGATTGAGCTCTGCTCCACATGCAGCACGGAGCCCTCACCCCATTGCTGCTGACATGGCATAGCTGAAGTGTGGGCTGTAGTTAGGGGCTGTGTTCCCCTGTCCTGGTTTTTCTGCTGGTTTTAACGTTGTGAGTAAGCAGTTCAGCTTTCATCCTGGAGGAAAGCAGAAGCTGGAGAGCATGGCTGTGATTATGGCCCTTCCCACTCCTTCAAACCTCTGGAAGTGGATCTTGATTAGCGTTATTGTCACTCATAATGAATCCATTTCCATTCCCATTACCAAAACAATTTAGGTGCTTGAGAAGTCACATTACTTTCACTTATATTCAGAGTTAATTAATTCCCCGTGTTTATTTTCTCAAGAGCAGAAAGAAAGCATCACTCACCGCAGGGCAGCAGCTTTCTCTGTCCTCAGCCCTGCTTACCCTTCACCTCTGCATGGGTTTCATTTAGCAGGAACAAAAATCCCCCCCTGGTTTGTAGGTGAGCATTAATTAGCCCACAGCACATGCACAGACACTCGTTATTCTTTGCCTAAAAGGTTATCGTGTACCAGTCTGGGAGGAGGGAGCTGAAATCAGGTCAGAGCCTTTGTCCTTGAGCATCAGACCTTGCAAGCAGTGATTTCTCTTGGCAGGATGACGCAGAAAGTGTGGGTTTTGTTCTGGAGTCTGTTTAGGAAAATGGTGTCGTTCCCTTTAACTCTTCTAAGTTCTTAAAACCTGTACAAATGCATGTATAGAGACAATTAGCTATGTAGTTTAATAACAAAAAGTGTCTTTTTTACCCATTTTCAGTTTAAGAATGGTCAAGCTTCAGTCTCCTCTTTTATGCTGAAGGACTGAAATGCAACAGTTTGCCCAAGGAGGCTGTGGATGCCCCATCCCTGCAGGCATTGAAGGCCAGGCTGGATGTGGCTCTGGGCAGCCTGGGCTGCTGGTTGGCCACCCTGCACATAGCAGGGAGGTTGAAACCAGATGATCACTGTGCTCCTTTTCAACCCAGGCCATTCTATGATTCTATGACAAGGTGGCAGGGAGGTGCAGGAATAGTATCTGACGTTTCAGTATTTGTCAAATATTTGTTCTCTTTTTGGTCAAAGAATGGGATGGAAGCAAAGCGAGGGGCACGTTTCTTTCAAAGTCTAAAGGGCAACATGTTGAATTTCATATTTCTATAACAACATGCACAGCGCTAATATGCACACGAGGAACTGAAAAGCAATTATAGCAATCTAATATTAGAGATCAAAAGTGAGGCGAAGCAGGGGAATCAGGCATGAAATTTGCTCATTGTTCATTTCTCAGACTCTACATGAACGTTCTTGCATGGGAAACTTGGGCTGCGGGGAGTTGCATCACACAGTCACAAAGCTGTTCTTTGAAAGAAGCTTTTTGCATTAAAAAACAAACAAACAATAACAACAAGAGAGTTCTTCTGACGGATCACAGATGAAGCAGAGCGGTTTTATTTCCTGCCAAGGGAACTGGTTAAGAGAATTAGAAGCTGTCTGAGGCATCAAGCCGGGTGTGATAATGAGATGGTGAGATGGGTTATAAATAATGTCATTAATTCCCATGTCCTGCTAACATGTGCCACTCCACTTAACGTACAAATCCCAAATCCCTCAGTGCAACGTTTGCTGACCTCGTCCTTAAAGGATCTAATAGCATGAAGCCTACTTTGCATGAATCTGCTAGCTAGAATTGGTAATAATTATGTGGCAGCATCTCTGCTCCCAAACTAAAAGGCAGAAGGATTTCTGTCACCATAAACCATGACTTTCTTCATGTCTTCTGTTGCCTTTTTCAGGTGCTGGGAATGCATCCTGCCTCTCCTCTCACCAAGCCCTTTGGGATGTCAAAATGCCCTGTATGCAGCTGGCGCGGCACCTGAAGGAAATCACTACTTCTACCTGAAATGGTCCTTTATTCTCCATCAGCATCACATGTAGTCTGAGTAATGCTTCTTCTGCTTCTGTATTAAGAGAGAGAATGCACGGGGTGTTTTCAACAGGAAGGAAAATCTCCTCTCTGTGACACTGTGACTTTTGTCACTGACAGTTTCTGTGGTGTTCACATTTTCTTCTTCATTCCTGGAGTCAGGACAGTTTCATTATCTCCGAAGATAGTATTTAAATTGCCCATCTTGTCAATGAATTAAACCCTGGTAATTAAGGGCTTTTCTAAATAACCTCATAGAGACGCTTCTGCTTTGATGGGGTGAGTTCAGCTGCAAAGCAATATTTATACAAAAACGGTGATCAACAGGAATGCTTTGTCTGGAGAGTAATGATCCTCTCTGCCCTGCATGGACATGGCTCAACCTCTTCTTGACAAGGCTGGAAATGAAGAACTGCTGAACCAGTGGTCATTTCATCAAGGGATTCTGGGGACCTTTGATTCTTCCAAAGAAACCCTTCCCCAGCCAACCTGACTCAGTGACATTGCTGATGATGATGTTGGTAGGTTGGATCTGCAGCCTGTGCTGCTCAGCCCTCCTTAATGTAAAATATTAATGAGTGCTGCTTCTAGCTGATCTCCATTTTGAGGGGTTTTATTCCCCAGTCCAACCTGCTGTGCAGTCATGATATTGACTTACAAGCCACGAGATTTAGAAGGTAATATAGACTTTTCCTTCAAGGATTTGAGTATTCAGGGTGTGTATATCCAGGCTTTCTTCTGAGCCTTTTGGGGAGGCAAAGTGAGTGGTGAGACTCCTCTACAGCCACACCTGCTGCAGCTCCACAAATGGCACTTGCTAGAGGGAGATTTGGCAAAATCATGGCAGCTCCCTTTTACATCTATTCTAAAATAGTTTGGTTTTGTAATAGGATGCTGCTGGCTGGGCAACACTGGCTCACAATGCTTCTGATGGTGTTTCTCCTTTGGTTTCTGCAGTGCTGGGATATCTCTGTGTCAACCTGGAGACTGATGCCAGAAGAATTGATTTAATTCCTGGTTTGGCCTCAGCAGCTCCTCTGTGGATTGCATAAGAAACTTTGCTTCTTTGCAGTTATAATCTGGTCCTGAGGACAGGAAGCTTTGCCATCACCTCAGCCTTGGGCCTGCCTTTGCCATCCGCTGCTGCAGCAGGACTTGGAGGTGGCATAAGACACAGAGATCTTCTTCTGGAAGAAATGAAAAGTGACTCTTTTATACTGGTAGGTGTCACACATCAACTGGTTTATAAATATAACTTCAACTCCTAAAAAAGGCGATTATCACCTTTATACTTCCTTAATAGCATCGTTTTAAAGTGAGTTACTGACATCATATATTACCTTCTTCTCCTACCATAAATGGTCTCTCCTTGCTGTATTTTATTACATATTGTAAATTCATTCAAGCAGTATATTTTGCTTTCAGCAAGGTATCCTCTGTTACTTTTTCTGTGCAGGATAAATTGAGATAAATTTTTCCCGTGCTTGCATTTTGCTCATGGCATCCATCTTTGCCCATGAAAAGTTACAGCTGGAGTTGAGCAGGACTTGAGGAATGGTCGCATTGCACTGCATAAAGTTACAGATCACCAGGCTGCAGTCGAACTGTGTACAGAGGGCTCATTGAAGCAGCCAGGAGTTTAATCGGAAGTGAAAAACATAAAGGTATGTGATGTATTCTCCAGTGCTTATCAATAAAGCAATAGGTGCATCATAAGGAAGTGACGCCAGTTATTTACCATGCCATTAGGACATCATACAGAAACCTATCACCCCTTGCACTGCTGTTTGCTGCTGGCTACCACATTTTTTTTTACCACTGTAGAATTTATTGCCAAAGCTGTAGAAAACAGAGTTGTATTTTGTGGCTATTTGGCTTTATTGGTTGTATTTTTTAAAATTATTTTTAGTCTTTGTGAGGCTTCAGATAGAATCATTTAGGCTGGAAAAGATCACTAAGATCATGTAGTCCAGCCATCAACCCATCCCCAATAATCATTCAGGTCCCCCTGTCAGTGGGGTTGGGCAGTGGGCAGCCCTGGCTCGGGTCAGAGTTTGCCATCCTATAGGCCTTTCCTGCAGCATGGGGTCATATCATAGAATCATAGAATGGCCTGGGTTGAAAAGGAGCACAGTGATCATCCAGTTCCAACCCCCTGCTATGTGCAGGGTCACCAACCAGCAGCCCAAGCTGCACAGAGCCACATCCAGCCTGGCCTTGAATGCCTGCAGGGATGGGGCATCCACAGCCTCCTTGGGCAGTTCCAATGCGTCACCACCCTCTGGGTGAAAAACTTCCTTCTAAATGTGTGATGAGAGATGGGATGTGTGAGCTTCTCCTATGTGTTCCCCTCCCAAAATGCCGCTCGCTTCTCACTGACATCAAAGTGTTTTATTTAAAAGCACTTAAATATGCTGAGCACAGTTTGATTTTGTATTACCGGAATTTCCAAGCAGATGAGGGTGTGATTTTCGCATTACAATGGAGTAATGTCACATCGCAGCTCCAAGTGAGTTTTCAGAGCCAGGTTACAAAATACAGGCGATGAAATATGCAGCAGAAGCCTGGCATGGCTGCGTGTGTTGAGGAAGGCAGCCCTTGCAGTGACTGAGAGCTCATCTCTGGGGGTACTGCTGGGCACTGCTGCAAATCCCATTCAAATAGACTCGCTCTGAATGTCACTGCATATTTCACTTCTGTTGGGATGGTTTTGTCAGAAGGGTATGAATGCATCTGGAGGGGATTTGTAGGGGATCCTGTGCTCTGCTGGCCCATCTCTCTTGGCTAACCTCCATAAAACCTCTGCAGTTACTTCTGCCCACATAGACTGCTGAGAGAAGAGAAGCCTCAGCTCGGAAGGATTTAGCATTCTGTAAGTAAAAATCAATTGATTTTTAGATCATGGGGCTGAGAGTTGAAAGCCAGTTGGGATGGATTTTGTTTAACTTCCCTATTTAAATAGATCACACTGTTTGAATACTTATGCTTGCCTTTTTATTAGCTCACCCATGTTGGCAATTTGTACGTCTATATCTCATGCCTTTGAAAATAAGGAACTAGCAGGCATGTGGGGCTGCAGAGAGGTGTTAGCTAACATCTGATGTAGAGAGAGTAGCACTGAAAGATCCAGGCATAAAAACCTGTGCTCTTTCAGGCCCTTCTTTCACCTGTGGTCTGCATCTTCTGTGCTGCCAGCGGCTCCCCTGTGCTGTTATCTTGCAGTAACACTGCATGTCGCTGTAACAACTGAGCTGCAAAGGGCAAGGTCACCTCTGCTACGTGCAAAGCCAATTAAGGCTTAAAGAACACTAAACTCAGATTTCCTCAAGTCGTTTGGTTTTATTGATCAGACACATTTTTATTTCCAGATTGCTCGCTCTTGGGAACCATCCAGGCTTCCTAGTGCAAAGGACTGTGTAAAATGTACTGAATCAGCACTCCCAGTGTGGCTGTCTGTGGGTTTTGTTAACCTTGCAAGCTCTGTTTAAGATGCAAGACACAGCTTGAAGAGCACCATCATGTATCTCAGTGCTCTTCTAAAAGACGTCTCCGATTTGCATTTCCCTCTTGTCCTCTTCAAAATCAAAGCACTTCCTTCTGCCCTTTCTTTATTAAATCCTAGGATTTTCCTGGAAAGATGATTCCCAGCACAAAAGAGAATTTACAGAGCATGCTCTGATGCTTCTTCCAAAAACTTCCATGCAGTCTGGTAAGCTTTCCCCTGTGGCTAATGGAACTCAAATCACAGGTAGGATGTGTTCACCCACAGGATGTGCAGCACCACTTTGTGCTGTCACTGCTCCTTTCCTGGCTTCAGACCCACATGTGTGATTTCTTGGAGCCTTTAGCTTGAGTGAAACAACTTTGGACTGTCTGTAATGTCTTCTTGCACAGGAAAAAATACATTCCTTTTACTTTGAGTGAAAGAAAGGCTGAAAATTCAAAGAAAGGAAATGCAGTGATTCTAGATCAATAGAGAGAAATATTCAGTAAGAGCCTTAATATGTTCATAGAATCACAGAATGGTTTGGGTTGGAAGAGGACTTTATGTAGTTCCAACCCCCCTGCTACAGCAGGGACACCTCCCTTTAGCCCAGAAGGACAACCTCACAGCCCCACCAGCCAGCCTGGCCTTGAGTGCTGCCAGGGAAGGGGCATTCACAGCCTTGCTGGGCAACATGTTCCACTGTCTCACCACCCTCACAATAAAGAATTCCTTCCTAATATCTAGTCTGAATCTACCCTCTTCTGCTTTAAAGCTACTTCCCCTTGTCCTGTCGCTACCTGCCCTTATATAAAGTCCCTCACCAGCTTTGCTGTAGCCTCCCTTCAGGTCCTGGAAGGCTGCTATAAGGTGCCCCAAGTGCCTTTTCTTCTCTAGGCTGAAGAGCCTGAGCTCTCGTAGCTTGTCCTAGTAATGCTGTGCATGTTGTGCAATGAAAAGAGCCCTCATGCTTTATAAACAGACTCTTAACACGTATGCAGCCAACCCTTCACTATCCACAAGCCACTTGAAATGTGAATAGCTGAACAGGTCTGAAGCTGTCTCTTGTGTGTGTTTGTGCTACAGGGTGAGATATTTTGGACAGAGAATGATGCTGAGAAGATACACCATCAGCACCTTGGACCTGAGCATCCCAGATGCTCCATAGCAGAGATCTGTGCCAGCTCTGCACGAACCTGACTCATACTTAAAAGCAGGAGCAGCCATTCCCATTGCTCTGGGTCAAACATGATTCCCTCTCATGATGTTGGCGGCACTCAGGTTGCCTGGAACAGGGGAACAATTAACAGTAAGTGACTGGGAAGTGAGGGTTGGAGCCTGTCTGAGAGAGATCTGCAGAATTATTCTCTTAACTGCCTTAGCTGCCCCTCTGGGGCTTGCAGGTTTTCCTGGGGTGTAGCCAAGTGTTTCCACGGGATGCTGAAATGTGGCTGATGGAAATCCGTACTGTCACACTTTGTGAAAAGATGTTCAGGGACAGTCATGGGGAGAAGAAGCTAGGCTGACTGCAAATGACTGTTGTGTTGAGGGACATGGTTTAGTGGGAGCTATTGGTAATAGGTGAACAGTAGGACTGGATGATCTTTTAGGTCTTTTCCAACCTTGGTGATTGATTCTATGATTCAAATGCCTCATTTCCATCAGAAATCAGTCTAGAATTCTTACTGGCAAATACAGGCTGACTGTGAAGAGCTCAGGGTGTTGCAGGGCTGTTTGTGGGCTGGTAGTACATGCTGTCAGAGCCCCTTTGTAAGGGAACATACCACCTGTTCCCTACAAGAGGTACCACCACCACCACCTTGTACCAGAGTGTGCGATGCGTTATTTCTGTACTCCACAGAAACACAGAAGTTGGATGTTCAGCTGACTGACAAGGGCAAGTCGTGACGTACTGCTCTTTTCAAGTGTTTATTCCCCTGCTCTTGTCTACAAGCCATGAAGGGACTGATCTGAAGACATTTCTTCCTTTGCTTGCCAGAGGCTCCCTTTCCTCCTTCAACGTACTTCTTCAAATTTCTTTTGAGAAACAATGCTTTCAAATAAGCTAATATAGAATATATAATGAAATTTGAGAAGAATTCTGTGGAGCCCAACATGTTGTCGCGTTCCCAGCTCACCTCCTTGCCTCAGGTTCCCTTTGTTTCCCTTCCATCCACCCACCAGCTTTCCTGTTTGTTCTTTTTCCTTTTGTCTGCCCACTTTCACATTCGTTTTGGCTTTCCTTCAGTCTTACAATGCTGCATCTATTCCTTGAATTTACTATGGTTTGACATTCTGCTTCATGAATCACCAGTGGGGACAGAGTTCGAGGGAGATCAAATTGCACAAACTAGTTCTTACAACTGCCAAAATCTAATTTGATTTCATGCTTTTTATTCCCTTTCCTTTACGCATTCACCTCAGATGATGCAGTAAATACGTGTATTTATTACATGTAAATGCCAGAGATAGGGAGATGCTGCATTTCTTTGCTTCTACGTTTGTGTAGATCCTCAGCTTGCAAACTGAATTCAAGGCACTTCACCAGCCTTCCTTTTTGCCACATTCTTTGTGTTTGTTTGCTCTTGTACAGCAGGAATCATGCCAGTGCTCACCAAACAACACCTAAATTCTCCATACAACTCCTCTTTGCTGTGGAGCTCACTCACACTCAGAAGTTGTTCCTAGGCGTGTACGTGTGACTAAAACCGTAAGTCTGTCTTTAAATAACTCCAAGCCATTGTGGTGCAAGATGATGAGGTTGGCAAGGATTCTTGTGTTGTCATCATCATTTTCATTAGTGCAGAGAATTATGACAGCTTGCTCTTTGCTCAGATTGATGTGATTGCTAGTCTGAAACCCTGGCACATTGCACTAACACCTGATATCTGAAAGAGAAAGGTGGGAAGCAATGCAGGCTCCCAAAGTTGCTGTGTGATGTATATCAAAAGTCTCCTTGTTCATTCCAGGAGCTGCTGCAGCCAAGGTTAATGGCCTTCCTTGGTCAGCAGAGCTGATGCAATTCTTGCAATGATAAAAGAAATAGCTTGTGTGATTAGTGATGGAAAATACCATCAACAAATATGTATTGCTGAGTAGGCAGTGTCTGGAGTTAGCAGCACTTTCCTGATAAACTGAGGTAGCACATCACGAAAAGTTGGATGAGTTGGGGATTTATTTCAAGAAGAACTCAAAGTATGCATCAAGTGTATGTGTGTCTTTCAAAGTACAGACCCGTGTCAGAACAGCACTGACAATGGAAGATGGTTCTATCAGCAAAATTGGAGAGGAGTAGTTGTAGCTTATCTTATAACCCCTCTAGCAGAGGAAAAAAATCTTTGCCATTGAATGACTGCGGTCCCTGCAGGCAGCTACTTTGTGGGTTGGCAACAAGGGCTGTGCCATGATGCCAGGCACACTCACATTGCCCAAACACAGCACAGGACCCTCAGCAACCTTTGTTTGCCCAGCCCACATGCAGCACTGCTGGTTAAAAACAATAGCAAAAGGCGCTACAAAGAACAACTTGGAAGTGAAATTCCTGTTCTGCAGCAGTAAGCCACGCACCAGCAGCCTAAAATGCAGGCTGCTGGCAATGTTTTCTGTGCAGACATATATATTCCAGCACTCGTCACTGGTGATGAATCTTTTCACAGTGATCTTGTTCCCTGCGGAGTCAGCAAGCCCTGTGTGCTGCCAGCAGGATGAGTGGCCGACAGGAAAATCTGATTTGCACTTCCACCATTAAACTGCTATTTCCAGCCCTGAAAATTATGCTGGGTGACATTAGGCAGCCAGGCTCCGTAAAACAGCATAGACATGACTGTCAGATCGGTGTGTTGGCAGGATAATCTGTTCTGACACCAAGGAAACCACTACATGGGTAAAACCCAGCCCTCACCCAGCCGGGACATGTGTGAGTGTGAAATGCCTCCACAAGACCTCAAGACATGGAAGTTTCTCAGTTCCACATCCAACTTTTTCCCAACAGAGTAATGTCTCCTGTTTGCCGTTATCAGGAGTATTTGCCCTGCAGCTATGTATTAAACTGTTAAGAAAATAACCAGAACCTAATAATCACCAGCATATTTCTTACTACTGTACCAGCTGAGGATTATTTTAATGCTTATTTTAATGGATTGCTCAGTTGTGAGCGATTTTTAGGTTAAAGGTCTTGCAAGACACTTCTTATAAGCTTTCTGAAATCTAATCCATCACTAATTTCCATATGTCTTGCAGAGCGCTGGGCTAATGTAATGCATCACCACTTATAACCTTCTCTGATAAAATTATCCCGGGTATCATTACAAAGATTCAAAGCATTGTTCTTAACGAAATACGCCTTTCTGGGATGTCTCACTAGTTGAGACATAAGCCTGGCTGTTCAAGGCATTTTTTTTTCTTGACGATAACTGGAATAGGAAGTTTGTGATGATTCTCCGTGTCAGCAAGTTTCACAGGCAAAAGTGGCTTTTCTAATGCCATCTCTTAGTAGAGAACAACTTATTCCCTGCCTGTGCCCCCAGATTGACTTTCTGGCTCCAGTTCTGGTATTTCTCATCCCACAAACCAATCTGCTCCCTTTAACAGTATGTAAAACACTGATGATCTCCTTTGCCTTTTCCTCTATGATTTCTTTCAAATAATTTCAGTACCCTCTGCTGCCCATTGCTCACAACCACCAGCCTAAGCATCAGCTGTAGTTTCCTTTTGATGTGCTGCATATGGATCAGTGCAGAGCTGCCGGAGCACAGCAGCAGCATCGTTTCCTTCTTGGTTTTCCAGTCATGATCTCCCACAGAGGAGACGGGGAATGGCGTTATGCCATTAATTCAGCATGCTGAGATAAGACCAGACACCTTGATGTCTTTATCCCTCAGTCATTAACAAATTTCCTACAAATGGTGGGAGAAGGGCGGTGTGAGAAGCCAGACCACAACTACTGCAGTGTATTCTATGTTCAGGAAAAGTTGATGTTCAAATGCAGAGAAACAGGCAAAGATGTGATTTCCCAAGCAGAATAAAGCAAGCTTGAATATTCCAGCCTCTAGCATGTCAGTATAATGTACATCTGCAGAAGTATGGAAGGGGTGATAAATTGGAAATGGAGACTTGTTAGCACATTGGCAAAAACAAATGGTAATGGGACAAGCCTTGTGTGTGAAGTCATACGCAATGATTGTAGCAAGAGAAATCATTATATCAAATCCTGCAGGCAAGACAAGAAGAACATACATCACATTAAGTGAGCAGTGGTTCAGGCAAGTGTCTGCCATCATCCAATGCAAAGTAGCAAAAATAGTGTGTACATTAAGCTGCCTTCAGATGCAAAAACTGCCTGGCTCCATGTGGGCACCCCAGGAGGCAGCACAGGAGGGAATCTTTGAAACTGTAGGCATCTTTGAAACTGTGAGATGCCAAAGTACTCACAGGGAAGCACCTGGGCTCCCGCTCTCCCCAGCAGTGAAGGTGCTTGCCTTCTAAAAACAAACCTTACTATGGATTGCAGTGGGGAGAATTCTCCCCGTGTGGTTAATTAATGCAGGTCCCATGACAATTCTTAAAACTGCATGCTGCCAGCCAAGTTTCCCAAGCTAATGTGTTTTTAACAATAAATGTGTCTTTTATTTACAGGCTACCATTAAAGACAAGATCTGCATTGCATTATTGGACTAATATTGCTGAGAATAATGTGACCAGAATAGCTATTCATGCCTCAAGGCCAGAAATGATCTATGCCAAGCCCACCTCCATCCCTCCCCCTGTATTGCCTCATCTATGCTGACATTTCCTTGTGAATATTTAAGGTAATGTCTGTTCTCATCTCTTGTTGAAAGTCAAATGCTGCATGCACACTACAGAGAACAACAGGCAGTTGCTATTCAGCACATACAAAACTGACATACCGTGCATCCATACAGCAATTACATTTGCAAGAATTTAATTCTCAAGGGCTGCTTTGGGGTGTAGATGGTATGACTCTCACTAATAACCCTTTAAAACTTTGCCAGGAAATTGAATTCAAGCACTACAACTTGATTACAGCTTTTCCTTATTTAAGTAATGTTTGACACCTGGAGGTGCCCAAGGTCATGGATGGGGCTCTAGGCAGCCTGACCTGGTGGGGGGCACTCAGCCCATGGCAGGGGCTGGAGCTCAATGATCTCTAAGGTCCCTTCCAATCTAAGCCACTCCATGATTCTGTAAGTACACTCATTCAGAATACTCCTGGTTTCTCCACTTGAATGTCAGCAACGGAGCAGGAAACTGAGGGGATCATTGCATGGAGAATAATGACAGGCTAAATGTTGTTTCCATTACAGCCACATACAGAAGGGGGTTATGGTACAAGAGGAAGTTTCTGTCCTCAGTGCTCTGGTAGTGTAGAAATTAGTCCTAAAACAAAACCACTCTTCCTCTCCTGCTTCTCAAAATCACACATGCATCTTGTGTTCTCCTTACCTGACACAGTCTGCAAGCTCCCAGCTTGCTGGCATGCTTCAGATGAACTTAAAACCTCCTAACATGGCAGCTGTGGATAGGTAACAGCCATGGATGTATTTTCTGTGCGCAGTTTTCTCAGCACAGGGACTGACTTCTTCACCGTGAACATCTTAAATACACAAACCTGCATTGCTGTGCAAGGAGGAGAGAACCTGGAGCATCACCCTACAACAACAGCACCATCAGCACTCACATCCACAGCACGTGACATTCTTCACATCTTTCTGACAGCTGAAGAAGTTTGTGACCGAGAGGGACAAACAACAAAAAGTGTAATTAAAGACACATTTAGTCATCCTCAGCCCGTATTTAGGCACCTACACACATTGCCCACTTTCCAGCTGGGACAGACAGGATTTCAGTGGCAGGGAGCTGAGCTCAGGCTTAGCAGGATGCCCACACACTTCAGCATCCCACACACTTAATATCCACAATTGTAACAACATAGCAACCGGTCTGTAATTAGTACAGACATTGCCAGAGCTGCCTTTGTATTACTTATGAGTCATGCTACAAAAATATTCTTTATTCATTATCCAAGCCCTTTTCATTTCAGTGCCAGCCATTACCGTGTTGCAGGGTAGGTAGGTCTCTGTCAGGCTTGTCAAAGCTAAGTGCCTTCTGATAGGGATCTTTGCATTTAACCTGACAAAGATTTACTTTACAAAAGGGTGAGATCAAAAGGGTTCCTTTCTGCACAGAAGAAGAAAGAAACACTTCAACATGGCTCAAAATGAGGGGTTTGCTCCTTGTTGCTTCTTCAGCAGCACATCTATGGCTGGAAGAACCTCTTTCAGACTTGGCTTAAATTGTTCTGTCAGTAAATTAAATATTTGTATCTTAATGTCTTCGTGGTTAACTAAAAAGGAGAAAAGGCTCACGAAAATCTCAGACCAAATCGGAAACTTTCCTTCATCTTTAATATAATATATGGAACAGAAGAAGGAAAATGCAGCCGAAATGTATTATGACAAGCAAATAAAAGTAATATTGGAAAATTCCTTCAGGCAGATTCTGTTCTAGACCGCTACTATTTACTAAGATATTTTTATTCACTGTGATATTAAATCACTGGGCTGGAAAGTCCTTGGGTCATTTCAAACGACTGTCTCATTGATTTCTTATTCCTAAAGCATCCTTAATATAGCAGTGTCATCGAAGCTGACGACAGTGATCCCCAGATCTCCCTTGGCAGTGGACTGACTGTCTAAGCGTTCTTGCTGTCGGAGAGGAGCACGGACAGATTAACTCAGACCCTGTAAACAAAAAGGTAGGTTAACAAAAAGTCCGACATCAGAAAAGTTCCCATAAAACAGCTTCCCAGTAGGAAGCTGTTTCACAGTGCAATACATTGTGAAATTTCTTTTTTTTTTTTCCCTCTTGAATGTTACTATTCTTCTCAACCATAGCTGTATACTTTAAAGACTTTGTTTCACCACCAAGAGAGCAGACACTCCCTGATCTGCACCAGAATTGAAGCCATTTTTCTGAGCCATACGAGCCCAAGAAAAGGGAAAGAGCCATTCCAGGCACACGTTGGTGCGGTGCTGGGTCACCATAACAAGGTTTGTGATGATTCTGATCCCTGAGAAAGGCCTGAAATATAGAGTGGAGATCAAACCGTGGTCAAGAAAAATCTTAGAAGTATTCTATTTTGTAATCTAATTGTCTCCCACATAGAAAGGATATAGCAGAAATGCAGTACAGGATGATCTCCTGAAGAGAAAAAGAAAACTTCCAAAGCACTACTCTAGAAATAAATGTCTATTTTTAAGATGAATCTAAATCTACATTTTCTCATGATGACTCTCTTCTTCCTTTCAATACAATTCCTGGCTGTGTCTGTGGCTGAAAGCACAAAAGCTCAGCTCTGAGATGTACCTACAGCCTTTCAGGATAAATCAAACCAGCTCAACAGTGTCGCTTGCTGTAAGTGTTGCAGCCCCACAGAAATGCACCCTCATCATTATGAGGGATGACACCCTCTGCCTCTTGCACACCAAACCCCAGCAAAGAGCCCAAAAGACCAAGTGCTGAGCTGCATTGAAAGGGATGGACGTGGATGACTTGCCCTGAAATGGAAGACTCCCATCAAACTACAACACAGTGCAGGATGGACTGAGCAAGTTGTACGCTGTGTTTGCCATAGAGTCATCAAAGCTACAAAAGATACCCAAGATCCCCAAGTCCAACCCCAACCCAACGGCACTATGCTCATCACCATGTCCCTCAGTGCCACATCCCCTCAGCTCTGGAGCACCTCCAAGGATGGTGACCCCAATGCTACCTGTGCCAGTGCATCACTGCTCTTCCTGAGAAATTTTTCTGAATATCCAACCTGAACCTGTGCTGGCACTTGAGACCAGTCCTCTTGTCCTGTTGCTTCTCACCTCCAACCTGGATAGAGAACCAGTGGTCCCACTAGCCACTGCCATTTTGGATGGTCCTGTGTGGAGCCAGGAGCTGAGCTTGATGATCCTCATGGGTCCCTTCCAGCTCGGGATATTCTATGGTTCTATGTAACTTCAGCTACAGGAATGATCACAGCCACCATTTCCAAATCACGGCTGAAGGAGTTTAAAATAACAACAAAGAATAGAAAACTAGTTTTGAGAGACAAAGTAAGTTTCTCTGTAGCACTAACAGACATGAAATTGTAATTTTCATCATTAACTCATCTTGCTGCAGATGAAATGGGGTTTCAGAGGGAATCCAGAAATCATTTCTTCCACATGAAGAGTTTGTACACTTAATTTGTTGCAGTAAACCACCATTCTGTATGCTGAGGACCTCTGTGTTAGCAGATGATGAAACAACATCTGCCTTAACAGACCTTTTCTCTGTATAACTGGTAAAGAATTTCCATCTCAGTGATGAGATGAAAAACACAGAGGGGAAAATCACAGAAGAAAAGAAATTCACAGTTTTCTAGCCGGAGCATTCAAGTGGAATAGCTAATATTGCCAGCTTCAGCACAAAGCAAAATAATGGGGAATATTTTTACACAACTTATTACAATGAACAAATGCAACAAGAGCATTTTGAAGGAGCACGTAGCATGCGAGCAGGATTTCAAAACAACATAAGGGACCTGCAGATTCAGAGGTATATCTTTTTCATTACCCCATACACTACACTTGTCTTCAATCTAAAAACAAGCATTGACAGTGGAAGAATTTATAGGCTCAGGAGTCTGAAACGTGGCTCTTGTTTCATAGCTTGCTAGGTACTCAGAATAAGAAGGTAATTTGAAACAGCAGACTCATAACTGTGCCCAGCACTGGAGCTGCACACTGATAGCAGAGGCTGCAGAAACTCCCTCCAACAACACATCCATGAGCCACAGCCTGCAGAGAGCAGGAATCTGAGATTGCTTTGAGCTCACTCTTCAGGCTTCTGGTGCAGCACAAGGGGTATTTACCACCTTGGTCTTTCTTTTCAGACAGTGCCCCATGTACTGGGCTTTGACACCTCCCAATCCATGTAGAATATGCCTCTTTTTACTCAACTCTCACTAAAATGTTAATAAAGGATTTTTCCAACAGCTCTTTTCTCTTCACCTCCCTCCAAGAGTTCTCATCTATTATGCCCAACATCTTACAGCATATAAAAATATATCACTGAATCTGAAGTGAAATCTGAAGAGTCTTAATTGCTCTGAGTCTTGGGAGGCCCCAGCCGTATCTTCAACACTGATGCATTCAAGGATTCAGCCCTTGGATTAATCCCAGGGCTCAGTGGATGGATCCAAGGATGAAATTTAAAGAAGAGGTTGGGAATGACGATGTCACTGATCCCAGAAACCCTTCTGATGAAGAAGATCTGGCAGTGGGCTCTCCCCACATATACACAGGGTTTTTATGGCATTCAGTTCCATGTTTGATGTGCCATTGCTCCTTTGTGGCACTGAGCAATGTGGTTATGGGCACGGTGGAGAGGGGTTGATGGTTGGACTCTGTAATCTTAGTGGCCTTTTCCAGTGTTAATGATTCTATGATGCATTGCTGTTGCACTGTGTGCAAAGGAGCTGCGGACCAAAATTTAACAGAAATAACTTAATTATTGTGCCAAGGCCTTGAGAGCGCAGAGAATGGATGACTGCAGAGCACAATTCTTTTTCTTGCAATATTTTGGCAGAGTGTTGAACACAGAAAAGGCGCCGTTCCAACAACCATCGGAAGGGGCAACTGCTATCCACTATTTATTCTCTGTGCTTAACACAATATTTTGAGCACAGTCACTGAGCAGCAAGCTCTCTTGGCACTGCAGGTGTTGTTTAGATCTTCTCCCTTGTGTGTGTAACACGTGGAACTGGAGAACCAGAACTTACCAGTGTTCCCATGTCAAGACGTTACGTAAAGAAGCAGTGAACAGCCTGACCGAATTGCTGCTCTTTTTGGGGAGCTTTTGTCTGCCTCACCATATGTCATCTTGCTGGGAAATGGTGTCTTTGTACCATTCTCTGTAGGAGTGGACTTTATCCCCGTAACTAGCCATAAATATCAGGCAAAGGGGACATGCAGGTTTATAGCTTCATTACCCACTTTAGCATCTATCAGTACTGCAAGGAGAAAATGTAGAGGGAGATATTTGTATATTTGCAAAAGGCCAAGAAAGCTGAAACCCACAGCAGCTGGAATCTTTTGCCATTGTTGGCAAAATGTAGTTAAAAGCAGTTTACTGAGCATATCTATCTGATGACTTGTTTGTGATTTCCAAGCCCTGTGCTGGCTGTGCCCCACATACTGCTCAGCAGCCACCTCACAGCTGTGAGCCTTTTCTCAGTGAGGAGAAATCAGAACAAACCAGTTTGTTTCATAGCGCACTACAGTCCTTGCCTGGATGGATCAAACCGCATTCGCACACGAGGTTCGCTGGAGTTACAGAAAGTACAAGATAGGGAAAAGAAAACAAGTCCCTTGGAGAAAGCTACAGAAGTGATCTTGTTGGGAAGCACTGAGCAGTGTGGATAATGAGGGTCATGCCAAAATGCCAGGGGCTGAGCAGGGCTCACAGACTGCTGCTGGTGCAGTTCAGCCACCTCTTGCCATTTAAATGCTATCGCAACTCCTGTAACTTTCAAAATAGAAAATAAAAAAATAAAATAAAATAAAAAATAAAAAATGAGCAGTACATTAAAATTAATCATTGCTTGTTCTGGGAAAGCAACTAACTGAAATACAAAAGACCTTTACAGTGTCACAGAGATTTTTCTGACATAATAATGGCTGGTGGGAAGGGCTTGTGTTTGTCTGTGCTCTGCTGTCAACCTAATCAGATCAGCACTGCTAATGCAGTTGATTTCCCTCTCACTGACTTTGAGCCTGTAGATGTTTGTGCAGCTCAGACCAGGGCAGAAGGAAGAAAATATTTGCCCCTGCTCTGCTTTTGGCAGCTTTTGGGATGGGGATGACATCAACTGTAGGAAATCTACATTCTGACCAAGATGCACAGAGGCACAAGAGAAGGCCAGCCCCATTTGGGCACACTGCCCTGAGCTGCCTGTGCACGAAATTCCCAGCACAGTTGATGCTTTTGGCTTATTTTCTTTTCTTAAAACACTGCTAAGACTCATTTTATCAAGTACCATTTGCTAGCCTAATGAAATATTGTCATGTCTTATGAAGGAAAGCCAGCTGCTCAGCAGATGAAGCTGTCCAGCAGAGTGCTGGTGACAGTGCTGCAGATGCCCTTAGATGCAATCAATTTAGGATAACAGTGCTGAGCAAAGGAGCAGATGTGCCAGTCTCCTGGCTTGGCTTTGGATGCTGCAGCTGGTGGTAGCTTCTCTAACCCTGGTCCCCACCACACTTAGCAGTGAGGTTTGCCTGCAGCCAGGCTGAGAGTTAGGTAAGCAGCAGCCACTCCTCCTTCTTCACCTATGCTGATTTTCTTCAAGTGTTCCTAAGTGCCTTTTCAAGCCAAGTATAATTTATCTGGCCCACTGCTTTCTGACAAACACCTTTCCTAGCTTTATTTATCATACGGCCATAAATACTTCACTCAGCGCTGTACTTATAGAGTCTGCTTAAAGATTTTTTTTCCACCAACTGTATTTCATCTTGCAGAAAGTGGAATATTTACAATATTTGTCACCTCTGTGGTAACCTGTGTCAGCTGCCTGCTCTGAACTCATCACTTAAAGGAGGAAAAGTCCCACAGAAATGCAGCTGGATGCAATAAATGCTGTGCTTGTGAGTTCAGGCATTTAGACACATTGTGAGTCAACTTTGAAAAAGCAACTGAACAGAACACATCACCTCTGCATTCTCACCTAGTGAGGGCTTCTAATGCCACATATCCTCCATGGCATGGCTATACTCAGCACTGCCCCTCAGCATGTGGGGAGCATTTTGTCCCCCCAAACACACAGATATGGATTGCACACAGAGTATCTTAAGCATAGAACCTTCAAATTGCACTGTGCTCTAAGGAGCCCAAGCGTGCATGACTCTTGCTGGGTTCACAAACACTAGCAGGACTACCTGCCTCTATCTCAGCAGATTTCTGCTGTAGCTCAATTGCCCAGCAATGTGATCTCTTTGCACACTTTCCCTTTATCCACATTTGTTCGCTCAGGCAAACAGCCACCTATAAATCATTCACTAAACTCATCCACAACACCTTGGTAACAACTGAAGCCGTCTCTGAAAACAGGGAATCTCCAACACCATTAAGGAGATTTCATGTGCTTCATTGTCATTTCTGAAGATGAAGCTGAGCTGCCTGTTCATTTGGGTAATATGATGGGGTCACACATAGTCCTGCAGTCACTCTTCCCCAGTAATGTGACAGTGTCACATTTATGCAGTCAAAGATTATTTTGCCTTTCGTGATGTCTTACACTGGTCCAAGCACAGAAAGGAAAAAAAAACCCGCCTGTTTTGCACATCACTAGCTATTAGGCTATGTCTGGTTGCATCACATCAGTTGACACAACGTAAAACAATGTAAGCAGATCAGATGTGACATAAATGTCACGTTGCATCAGGTTTTAAAGAAATTGTCAGCTATTACACAACGGGTGAAAAATGCCAGGAGACGCCCAGCCATCGTACCTGTAGACCTTCAAGATAAAGTGAGGTTACCTACCAAACATAATCCACAGTTTTGTATTCTGATCATAGAATCATTCAGGTTGGAAAAGACCTCTAAGATCATCCAGTCCCATCGCTCCCCTACCACCAATATTGCTTACTAAACCGTGCCTCTCACTGCCACATCTACACATTGCTTGGACACTTCCAGTAATGGTGACCCTACCTGGGCATCCTGTGCCATCATATCACCATCCTTTTGGAAAAGAAATCTTTCCTTACATCCAACCCGAACCTCCCTTGGTGCAACCTGAGGCCATTCTCTCTCATCCCATCAAAACGACACATTTTCAGCTTATGAAGTGATCACTTTTACTCTCTGTTGTGCTCCTGTTCCTCTCCAGAAGACTTAGATGTGGTGACTATTACCCCTGATAAAGCACCCATAAGCAGCAAATTCATCTACTGAAAAATGGACAAAATGCAGAGCCAGACTCAAAAAACCACTGAAATCAATAACAGCCTTTCTACTGACTCAAACAGGAAATGGATCAGCATCTCCATGCCTCAGTTAGTATTTTTACTATACAACTGATTTCCCATTAGGGGGAAAAGCATTGTTTTTTGTATGTCGTGGGAATAAAAGAGCAGAACAAATTTATGTAACAGTGCAAGCAGATTACAAAAGAGAGGTAGCACTTATGTAAGGCATCAATGCTAATGCCAGGCTTGCTTTTTTCAATGTTTTCTTCATTTTCCACTCAAACAGAAGAGAGCGAAGGAGAGAGCAAACCTGATGTTTGCAGCAGCAGCAGTAGTGACATGGCTTATGTGTGTGCCACTGCTGGCAGAGAAAATATGGTGCCTGGGCATCACAGAGTCCTCTGGGCACTGAACACTTCCTCACCCTGCTTCTGGAGCAAAAACAGCTTAGGAACCTCTGCAAAAACAGAAAATGGGCAGCATCAGCATTGCCTGCATGACTTGCACAGCACCTGCACAATGCAGGGAGCTGCAGCAGCAAGGGGAGGGCACGAGCTGCCTGAGGGAGTCTGCTCTCCAAAACGCATCTCCTGGATGAATTCCTTACATACTGTTTTTCCCTCCTCACATGGCGTGTATACACCAGAAATGAGTTCAGTGATGAATCAGGCAGCTTACCTGTGGACTAAGACTCCAATTGTAAAGTGATTCATCTTAAAAATCATTTTATAAATGAGAAGCAGACATCTCAAGGCTGGTAACCTTTCAGAAGCACCATGGTGACAGATTCTGCCTGACAGATTTGATATGAATTCTGCCCATTGTATAAATATTGATAACTCTGACGCTTAGCATTGCAGACTTAATCTTCTCAGGTGTATTCGCAGCTCCAGAGCCTGACCCAGCATGGGAAAGATGCAGTGCAGTGCTCAAGGTGTTATTTAGAGTCATTAGTCCTCAACAGGAAAAAGTTAATTGACAAGCATTCACAAATGTTGCATACTTGAAGATCTCAGAGGAATTGCACAATTAATATACTGTCAAACAAGCTGATTTGGGATCATTAAGAACCTCTGACACAGCAAAGGCACATAAGCAAAGCAGGTGGTGTGTGGTCACATCACCCTTGTTGCTATGGGGAAAATGAAGCACCCTGGCATCCCTGCTGTCAGGTTGGATATTAGGAAAAGCTTCTGCAAAGGAGTGGTGAGACATTGGCACAGGCTGATCAGGGGGGTGGTAGTGGAGTCACCATTCCTGGAGGTGTTCAGAAACCACGGAGATATGGCACTAATAGACATGGCTTTATGGGTGGTCATGGTGGTAGGTGAATGACTGGACTGGGTGACCTTAGAGGTGCATTCCAACTTTAATGAGTCTATGATTCACATTTCCTATAGACACCCTGGAGACCCCTGTGGGCAGGGCAAGAAGGAAGCAGAGAACAGCAAGATTTAAGGTGGAGTGTTCATAATGAGGTCTTCCAAGAAGCTCTCAATGAAAGTCTACATCGGTGGAGGCTCAGAGCCCATCTCCACCAGCCAAAAGCAGACTTCATAGCTCCTTTTATTCAATGTCTAAGTTAACTGTACAAAAGACATACAATATTGAGAAAGAGCCAATTGTACTGAAATTACAAAGGATTAAGGAAGCAAGGTAGGATAAGTATATAAAAAAATCAATACCCTGGTTGGCTTTGTTTTCTTGTTCAGGCCAGATCATCTTCGTACATTCAGCCTGTGCGGTCAGCTTGTAGACGATTTAGCTGATGAAGAGTTATTCCCACTTTTAAAATAAAGCAATTTTACAACTAATTGTTAATGAGCTGCCTTGCAATTCTTCTATTTTGAGCCAGAGTCGCTTTGAGTCAGGCCTGCCAAACCAAATTCTTTGACCCAATTTCTAAGAATAAATTCCCTCCTGAAAACTGCACGCACATCTTCACCAATCCATATCGTCCAGCCTGCTAAAACTGGGTTTTTATAATGGAAAAAACTCAGAGCCTTCAGCTATGGGGATGTAAATTAAGCCACTGTATTTTTATGGTCAAGGTTATTGTGAAAATCAGAGGTCAGTATTCACATGGCTTGGTGTCAAGGGAATTAACTGTACAAAGATCAGGTGATATTAAAATAAGGAAAAAAGCTCACAGGGGAAAAAAAAATAGGAACATTCAATAATGTATGAGGCATAGATGTGCGGTTGTTTAAAGTAAAAGAGCTGGAATATCTTTATTACTTTTACAGTAACAAATTGACGCAAGAGAAGAAAGGACTCCATTGCCTATTAAAGGGACTCTGTTGTCTTTGAAAAAAATTATGTCCCCACAATCAAACTTTTAAAAGATTTATTATACAGAATGAGACAAACAGGTGCCGTGTAATAGCTTTCAGATACCTGCAACCGCTCACAGCACTTCCCTTGCCTCTACTCTCTCTCTGTTCAGGCTGCAAATCCACATGTCACAGAGTGTACCTCACTGTGACCTCTTGCCCGAGCCATAAATCAATGGTAGTTTTGCTGTTGAGCTGTTGTGCTTAAATCAAGTCCTATGAGTATAAATAAAGACAATCACACAGTACCGCCATGCTGTAATCCTGATGGAAATGCATTTAGTAAAACAGATACATCTTAAGGCCAGAAACTTTGCAAGTGTGCCATTGCTGTATGCTTCAGAGGGAGGGCATCTCTGAGTCAGTGCAAAGAAGGGACATTTTTTTTTGCACTTGATTCAGAAAATGGCATTTGTTCATTTCAAAGACAATATTTAACTGTGTTCAATTGGGCTACAAGTGATGCCTATCTAGAGTGAGTCCTATCTAGCCAAGGCATTTAAAAGGAAAATAGCTGAAAGTCTTCCTTGATAAAACCAACAAAATAAGGAAAAACGGAAAGAGCAGTTGTGCTGTACAGAAGAAAAATGCATTCATAATTTGAAAGAAAGAGTAAAGCCAACTTATTTGCAGTCTTTTTCTTAAGGGAGAAAAAGGTTTTGTCTCCAGCTGAAGAGCAGAGAGCAATTTCTAGTCCATCAAAGAGAGGAGCACTCAGCGCAGACCTGGTCAGCCATGCAATCAATTCCCATTATTTCTTTCTGAAAGCAACAAGCTTCTGTGAAGCTATATTTGTTCCATTTTGCTTGGGTGGATGATTTTACATTAATAATGAGATTAACGGTGAAAAATATTCACATGCTGAGTTCTCAAATCCCTATGTGGAACTTCAGTGTTTGTTTTCCTTCTATGATGAGATATCGGTGAAGAGAAAAAAAAGAGTGCTGAATATGTGCTGGCCACCTGCTGTGGTCAGCAGAATGCAGAGTTCAGAGGAGAAAGAAAATGATAAAGTCATAATTTGGTTGGACTGGATGGGACCTCAATGATCAACCACTTCCAACCCCTGCCATGGGCTGGCTGCCCCCAGCAGATCAGGTTGCCCAGGGCCCCATCCAGCCTGGCCTTGGCTTCTCCAGGGATGGGAAACCCACAGCTCCTCTGGGCAGAACACACATTGGAGGACCCTGCACAGCTGTACTAGTTAGCAGATGAGACTTGCTTAGCTTGTATTAAGACAGATGACATCATTGCTTTAAAAGGCAAGACTTACCTGGTTAGGATGCTGGGAAAATTCACTTCCACATGATGTTCATGATCCTACCCAAGTTCAGCTGATAGCAACGTCAGTGCTTGATGGAAGCTTTCAGTAGCATTCCCAAGGAATTCCATTTCCTCCAGCCAGACATACTCATCACATAACAGCATGATGGGCTCTGGTGATACCTGGGACAGGCAGGGTGCTGCAGCTGAAGGACCACAGGCAAGATAAAATTTCCCATTAAACCAAATTTTAACTTTGACACAGAGTCCATGGATGTATCCTGATCACTGCTATCTCTATGGTTTCTCCTGACTGTTTTGGAAGCAGCAGCATTTTCTTGCCACCCTCCACTATCTCCTCTTGGGAAACAGCAAGGTGTTTCTGCAGAACCAGGCCTGTTAAGTAAACCTCTGCTGCAGGGCATGACTCATTCAACTCATCGCATTTTCTCTGCCCACACCCTAGAGCCACTGGGAAGCCTCAGGGAGCTTAAATAATGCGAGAGCATCAAACACTGAACCTTCTACTCCTTTAACATTTCCAGTTCAACCACTCTGTTTTCAGCCTCATCACATAGGGTGGTGAAGAAAAGAGATGTGGTGTTGGGCAAGGTTTGCCTTACAGTGTTGTGTCAAGGGGAAAGGAACGAGAAAGTGTTCCAATGCATGGGCAGCTCCTCAGCAAAACCATTTTCTTCTCCCTTCCCAGTGGCCCAGAGCGTTCCCAGATCTGGGTATGCAATGACACTACCTAGGAATAAGTTGTTTGTGCAGGGATAGCAAGGAGCAATAGCACTGGCAGGGGAAATTACAAAAGAAAGCCAGGAGAGGAATGCATTGCAGGCATCAAGGTGATCTGGGCTGTGGGTTTGCTCATGTACCTCGCTACATTACTGTATGTATCAGTGGAAAGGAAAACCATGGCAACAGAAACTTCCTTTGTACTTTAATTTATTGCCATTGAGATATTTGCCAAGTGCCAGCTCTCTGGGAAAAATGCATTTTTCATCAGCCCTACACAGAAATTAGCATCAGAAGAATTAATGCACTTAATAACTGTCAAGGAACACTGAGAAATGTGCCTGAGACATGAAGACAACTGTATTTATGAGTCCCTTCAACCTCTAGCAAACATCAGCTAACTGGATAAATGTCAGTGCAGGTTTGAATCATGATTTGGTGTCATTTTAAATTTAAGTGAAGCAAGAGTTTTCTTTATTTAGCTAACAGAGGAAGTGACATAATGAACAAAGGGCACAAGCTCCAGTTTGTGCTGCGGATCTCAGCCTTACGCCTAGAAGAAGATGAGGGCATTTCCCTAATGGGTCGAGGCTTAAAGAAATGTGTGTTTTGCATTAAGTACCTGAAAGTGTGGGCAGACATAGTAGATGCAGGGCTGAGTGCTCCAAACCCATTCCATGTCCTAGCCCACGGTTCTCCTCCTGCCACCTCACTCTGCTAACAGCACAACTTCTCCGTGTCACTGGTATCTCCATATCACATCTTGCTAATCTGCAGTGATAGAAAACAAGCAACAAGCTGCCCAGAGCATCTCCCGCCTTTGCAACCTTATCTCAAGAGAGCCTGTGTCTTGGTTTTGGCCCAAGGACAGAAAGAAGTAACCTTTTTTTCCCCTAAAACTAACGGTGAATCATAGCTAATGCATTAAATATACAGCACTCAGCCTTCAAATGCAATTTATATCACTACAGGTAGCATCATATCTTTTTGACTTTTTTAAGGAACATCAATCTCTGAGTGTTCCTTGCCTTTCCCCCCACCCCCCACCCCCCTTTAATTTAGCATACAGCCTTGCCAATAGACAGCAACACCTACTGTCAAACACACAGCACAGAATCAAGTCCTGGGCTTGCTTTCAGAGACTACAGAGACCTTCAGAAATGTGTGCTGGGAGGGGCCTGTTTTCCCATCTGAAACAACAGCTTGTCCCTGGATTTCTAGAGGATGGTGCTTTCAGATGCATCCTGGTTTGGAGCCAGACTTCCTCCTCCAAACTGACTTCCTTCTCCAAACACCTTTTGCTTGCTCTGAAGGCTGCATTGCTGACATTCATGCCATGTCTACAAGCTTGTAACAAACCGACCACTTTGTTTGGCCACATGGTTTGGAAGGGAGCATTATCTAAGTAAAACATTCAAAATGGCATCTTTACTATGAGAAAAATAGAAACAGATTCATTGTTCTGCTGATGGAAGGAATTACTTCCACCAGGGGCACGATTCAGCATGGTTAATCATAGAATGTCCTGGATTGAAAAGGACCAGAACGATCATCTAGTTTCAACCTCCCTAATTTGCACAGGGTCACCAACTACCAGACCAGTCTGCCTTGAGCCACATCCAGCCTGGAACCAATAAGAAACCACTTAACAGCATTACCTCCATATACTGGGAAGCCCTAAACTATCTGAAGTCACATGGCACTGCCATAGGCAGCTGAGGAAAGCCTCTAACTTTGTACACATCGACGATGTACAAAAGCAAAATGTGAGGATGTATCAGATCCAGAGCAGTAATATTGGAAAGATGAAAGCATACTTACAGAGAAGGATGATGTTCCTACACTTGGAGTTTGCTTTGGAAAGCCATCTCTCAAGGGAGAAAGTAAGAAAGGAGCAGGCAGAAGCAGAGATCACAGGGCACCACTCCTTATAGGATCCTGACCCAAAGTGCCCCATGAGGCAATAAGATGCTGTCTATTTTTTCCATGGCACAGCTGTGTCCAGAAACAAGGGGTCTGCTGACACCGTTCCAGTACAGAACAAACAGTGTGCTGTGGTACCAAGCAGGGCACACACGGAGCAGCCCTATGGGATGCACCACATGACAGATTCACAAAGTGAATCCTCTGAAGCACTGTAATTGCTATTTGGGATGCATTATTGCCATATGGAGGTTTTAATGGAGAGTTAAGAGCAGTGCTGACCTTTAAATACCCTACGCATTCTAAGGCTGCACTGGATGATTTTACACCAATTATTTATTAGCATTATAAGTAAATGAGTTATTATCATTCATGAATTCTGTAACAGTCAATTTGTTTCTCTGCCCAGAGCCTTGAAGTGCCTATTTCACAATTTCTTAGAGACGTAACCATAGGAACTAAGTGGTTGGCAACATAAACCTTCATAATTAATGATGATAAGCCTTCACCCTATTGAGTGATACTGAAATGCATACAGAGCTGATGGAACACACCTCAAGGGCCACAGGGCCCCAAAGGCAGCAGCACATCGACTCACTGTATGTAACACTTGAGCGACTGCCTTGGCTCAGCTGTGTGGTTTTGCAGCTCTCCCACAAAGATGCATTCTGTGAAATGGAAGAACACGAAGGCAGATTTTCTGCCCTGGAAAGCAGCAATCCCTCTGAGCCCTAATGGAGAACAAAGCAGTGCCCCTGATCTTCTCTCTGAGTATCACAGAGCAATGGGAGATGGCAAGGGACAGCACTTACCCTGGGGATGGGCTTCCCCAGGAGCACTCAGCATGCAGTACCCAGGAGGAGTTCTGATGTAGGCTCTTCATACAGGGCCAAGAACAAGATGCATGAATAGTATCCTTTCTGCAGCTCAAACAAGGTGCACTGCCCATTTGCAAACTGGCTTGGCTGTTACTAGCAGTCACCCGCAGTGTTCTCCAGGGGAAAAAAAAAAAAGGGAGAAGAAACCTATAGAGATACCTGTAAGATTCCCAGTACGTTTGTGAACTGTGAACAACAGGGAGCAAAAAGGGCTGCCCATGCTGATGGGATCAGCCCCATTGAGGATCAGAATAGGTTTTCCATCGAGTATTTCCTGAAGTAAAACTTGACAATGGACACAGCAACTGCTTCCCTCCTTTCACCCACTACAGAAAAGTGAAGTGTTCTAGGAAAGAAGTTGTACAGGCTGTGGATACTTCCATGAGCAGATACACATACCAATAAATGCTTAGCCAAACTTTCTCTATACAGCACCTGGCAATAAGAAGCCCTCATTTCACTGCTGCAGCGCAATAACCTTCACAATGGAGAAACGTGCTTGAATATTTATTTACATTAAGTAAATGACACCCATCCTTTAAGCAGGTTGTTCGTTATCTTTGTCATCAGAAACACTCAGAATCCTCTGTGTCTAAATGTATCCAATTTGGTACAGATACACAGGCACTAGCAGATAACATCGTCACACAAGATAATAGGCTCCTGCTGCTAGATAAACACTTAGGGGAAGATGCACATTTGAATTCTTATTCTGTTGGTTTTAATGAGATGCCATCAGCCGAAGTTTACCCCCATATTTAGATGTCATTAAGAGAAGCTCTTTACAATCATAACAGTAAAAACGTTCCCAAGAATTTTTAGAGTAATTTCTACTGGAAATAGGTTTTTCTTGCAAAGTGTTTCTTTGCAGACTTCATACAGGACTGCATTGGTGAACAAGGAACCACAGGCAGCAAGGATGGGTCAGAGGGATCTCATGGAGCAGCCTGGGATGGTTCCTACTGTGGCCAAGTGTACCCTGGAAAGGTTTGGACCTGAGGAGAGCCCCTGTTTACAGCAGTTTCATCTCTTCATCTTCATCCCAAGCACACAGGCTCTCTCCTGAACCACTCACAGAGAAGGAAATGCATCTGATTTTCAACCTACCACTATTTCTGGAGGACGTTTTCCACAGCCTGCCCCCTTCTACATAGGATTGCATAGAGACTTTAAATAAACAGTAGTTGACCATCATACCCCTATGTTACATAAAACAGCACTGCAAGATCCTGCTCTGAGGTGTCACAAACTATTTGCTCCTTGTCAATCAGCCCCCAAACTATACAGTGTCAGCCAGGAAGAGCTGAGCTGTGAGTCCAGACAATGACATGAAGGGCTGCCCCTGCATCCTCTACTGCTCCCCAACAGCAGCAGCTTCCTGAAGCAAGAAAAGGCTTAAATCAGACAGGTTTACTGCTTCTCCTCCCTGTCTGCTCCACACACTGCAAAATTCAAGTGCATCCAGCTCTGCATTCCTAGAACCTTGGTAACATCTGAGGATTTTAGGGTCTCCAAAATTCACATTCTCCTTCATATTCCAGCAGGGATAACTTGGAGTAATAATGATTTGGCCATATATACTCATATATTCTATCACTTTACACTCTAAGCAACTGCCTGTGGGTACAAAAACACATTTAAATGTATGCAAACCAAGTTAGCAAATGTCAGCTAGAGGTCTTAAATACAAACTGTGCCTCTCAGCCTCCAGGCTAGAAATCTAAATAAACAGATATTCTTTGCACTATGCTCTGAAGATTAAATTTAGCCTTTGTTAGACAAACAAAGGACACTGGTATTCTTTTCTATATATGATAAGCTTAAGGCATATATAATCAAGGCTTAGACCATTTGACATATTTTAGGTTAAGGACTTTAGCAGGGGAAGGGAAGTTTTAATACCTCTAGGAAAAGAGAAACGATTTTACAGCTTTTCCAAGTACACAGTCTACTTTATGCATGTTTCCAAAGTCAATGCATGTTAGCAGGCTCCTAACACATATACCAGCTTAGACTGAAGATAAGGATGATGTAACTTCTCCAAACACTACTTTCCTCATTATTTCAATGTGATGTTTACCTGGAAATGGCTGTCCAGTCAGGGCTGTGTCAGTTTGATGCAGCACCTGTGTCTCTTCTGAGCAACAGAGCTTGGCTTGCATCACGAGGATGGGGTTCCCAGAACTTCATACCCCTTCTGTGAGCTGCAGTCAGCAAGATGCACATCTGCAGGCTCCAAAACCTCCACACCTTTAAGAAAGGCAAAAATATCTCAACCACAGAACTGTAGAATCATCAAGGTTGGAAAAGGCCATCCAGACTAGCCATCATTTTTCTACATGTGCTTCTCCGCACCCAAGGGAACTGTTAAAATGACAGGTATGGAATAAAGAAGGTTTGAGTTCTTAGTGGTTCCTCTGGATGACGGAGGAGTGGTTTACAGCCTAACGCTTACCAAGAATCTGAAAGAAAAAATCAGAAATGACCTGTAGGGAAAATTGTAACACACCCACAAGGACAAAACTTGAAGAGAAAGTTAGGGAGAGACCCAGCCACTGTGTTGTATCGAAAATAGGAAAACTAAATATACCGGTGGACTATTTGCTCCTACAGGTCTGTCAGAGGGGTTTCTTGCTTTTTCTTGAGCCCCTTTTGGGCTTTGCAATATGAAATCAGGGCACATGTTCATCTCAACCTTTTCTTTTCCTCCCCTCTGAGTATTTGCATTTCTTCATATTTCTCCAGGCTGAGCTGATTAACACTTTTCTTGCTTGTGTTTCTGTTCTGCTCTAACTTACCCTGCATGTCTCTGCATTCTTTATCCGTAAACTTGTAACCCATGCAGCACATATCTATTCTTCCAGTTCAGCAATCATTAACATGAATATGAGCAGTCCACGTTCCAGCTGTAACGTGCTGCTTGTGGTTGCCACCCACACTTGATTGCTTTAATTTACCCATTTTATTTCTCTTCACGTGGCTAAATGAATTTTTTATGTCCTCAGGCCATGCTTGCTGACCCGGGAGATCATTTTATTGTGTGGTTCCTTATAGAACACTTCTAGTTCTGCTAAATTACTTCCATATTTTCTCGAGGTATGCTAGAAGATATTCTTTTGCTACGCATTTTGCAATTGAGAAGTGTTGCTTTAAGCTGGGTGCCCCAATGCTCTGAAAGTGGGAAATGAGAAACCCCTGGAAAATAGAGGGGCGGTTGAAAGGGGTGACCCAGTATCTTCAAATGATTAGTTCTACTGCATGCTCAAGGACAGCAGGTGCTATTTACAGGGAAGAAGCAGAGGGATGCCACTGTTCTTTCCTTCAAATGCCTTTTCTCCTGTTCTTTTCAACTTCAGGGAGACAGGAAGGAGGTGGATGTAGCCTGCCCCTGCCCCAAGCCTCTCTGGGTGCTTTATGACATCCTTCTAGGAGCAAGGAGACAGTGTGGACTTAAGGACTTAAATGAGCTCAGAGAACCATAATAAACGGTCTACCTCACCACCATCCACCATGAGGGACTCTGAGGCCAGAGGTTGGCCAACACTGCAAGAACAAGGGTTGAAGAGCCGTAATAACAGTTATGTTCCATGAAGCTTTGCTAAGCTGAGTTACACATCATTATGTAATCCAGAATGATTCTTAGGGCCCATTGTTATTCAACAGAGGGCAATCAATAGAACTTTATAATGTTTTGTCATGTTGTTTCAAGAATAATGGATTCGGGTACAGAGACAAGGCCTTGTAAACCCCCTGCAATAAGATACTTTATATTAGGAAAGTAGAGAACTGTGATTGTTGATCATCTAATTAAATTTCAGGCTAAGTTTGCTGTAATTTGATTTACTGATGTGCTCTGAGTGAATCACAAACATTTTGAAATAAGAGGCTAGTATGACAACTGTGCACAATGATACAGAAAATAAAGGCTTTTTCCATGCCAATTGGAAATAAATCCACAGTTATTTAAATAAAGGCATGAATTATTTATAGAATTTCTGTAGCACAAAGATGCTGATGCAAACACTATCATAACAGAGAATATAAAAGCAAAAGCTAAATATGTGACTTAACTGCCAATGATTCCATAACATGTCTGCAGAAATAGTACTTGGTTTGCTATAGAAGGCTTCATACATATAGTGGGCAAGAGTTTTCCTATATTGCGTTTGTGCAGTCAATATGGTCATCAATATGGTCAGACTAAATAATTTTATCCTAGAATGAGATATTTGTTAATGTTATCTTGTGGAGAATGTGTCTCTTGGAAACATCCAGCCAGACTTGCCCATATCCACCAAATGATCTATTATTTAATGCCTTCCATCAAAAGGAAGCATCTTGCAAGATGAGGGGGAAGAAAAACCAACAAAAAGCATCTGTAAACAACATAAATGCAGCAGGACCTTAGGTCTAGACCAGAAATATCTGCAGAAAATATTCACTGGTGTTTTGTGTAAATCAGAGCTAGCTCCGTTTGGTATATGATCGTATCTGAGCTCTCTGCTCCATGGAAATGATTTGGAGCTGCAGATATGTCTGTTAAACAGTGGCTATTTGGCTGCCTCAAGCAAGAGTTTAAGGATCACGGCTCATGCAAGGTGCAGTGAAAGATTGGTTCAAATCAGTAAATAGAACTTGGTAGATTCAGAACAGAATCCATGGAAAAAGATGTGAACCATGCTATGCTGCTTCAGAGTCCCACTGCTAGGATTGTGTTATTTCAATTATAAGCTGCCCTGCAGCTGGTAATAAAAGAAGTGAAATGATAGCCTCAAGGTGCTGTGCTTGCTGCATCTGTAGTATTAAGCAGTGGCCTCATCCCATCTGTAACAGGGCATCACCTAAAGAATAACCTTGTTTTGCAACACAGCTAAACTTGGCTTTTCAGAGAGGGAATGGGCCCCCCAGAGCTCACACAAAGACAAAGCTGCTTCATAGGAGCACATCAGCAAAACATAATTTCCAGAGGAGCTCTTAATTGACTGCACTTGTGGAAGATGCATCAAAATGTCCCAAAATGAGCACATTGTTGCTTTTTCAATTTGCTGACAGTTTGCCTGCAGGTAAACCTCCAGCACACTAATAGTTTTTCTTGGCCAACATAACCAATATAGATTTAGTATCTCTCTTTGCTAAATAAGAGGAACATTTACGATAGCTGCTGGCTAGAAAATTAACCAAGTGAACTCTTCAATTTCTTTGTCCCTCTCTGTCTCCCTCATTAATTTTTTATGGAAAGCAAAGACTAATTCTGTCTCTCTGCTTGTAATCACATTCAAAACATGTTCATGACTCAGTAATCTGCTTATGAACATTGCCGTACTCTGCAGTAACTCTGCAGACACCCACATTTGGGGCGGTCTGAATGCTCACACGGTTTGCATTTGCCAGCAGGGCTTTTTTTTTTTTCCCTTTTCCTTGCAGTTTAGACTCTCCTCCATTATGAAAGCTAAGGAGAGGAACAGGAAACCCATCAAGCCAACGTTAGGAGCCATAAGATGCTATTCACCACGCTGTAAAACTCTACTAAGCGATTTCTGATGGCTAAATTTAAAACATACAACTTCTGCTGGTGCTGCATAGAAACAGAGCCCAGCCTGAAAGGACAGATGTGCAATCCCACATTCGTTCCCTCAATGCAAGGGAAGTCTGATCCAAATTTGATATTTTGGCTTGAGCAAATGCAAATAGCGTCCTTCCTCTGCATACAGAACACACCGTGGATGAGGCTTCATTTTAAAATTACACTAGATGCCTGCATGGGTAACTTTCTGAGCCATGTTCAGCATCATAATTACCTGCTTCAATCAGCGATAGGTTGCTGTCACACAACAGGGCCATCCAATTGGGTGGTAGCTTTGCTTGCAGTTATTATTCCTCTTTCTGTCCCAGATAAAGGCCTCTTGGGAGCAACTCCAAGAAGGTATCCATGTCACCTTCCAATAGCTACTGGAATAAACAATGACCAAGGTGAACTCACATTTAACAGCAATAACTTGTGTGCCCCTCCCAAATAGACAGAAGGCAGTGAAACACAAGGGACAATTCCATGGGAGCAGCAGACATACAGCTGGGCTCACTATGGTTGTTTGCGTAGCTTCACAACCCCGCTAATTCTACCTAAGAGAGAAATGGTGAAGGAAAGTGATAATAATTACCAATTAGGCAAATGAGCTTTTAGTTACAGCCAGATTTTAGACCACAAAAATAAAAGAGATGAGCACACATGCCAAAATCAGCTGTCTTGCACATTAATTAATATATTTACTTATTGGAGGAATCTGTGGACAGCACAAAGGCGCTGCCAAGAGGGTCTGTAGCAAAAACTGAGCGTTTCTACTTCAATCCTTACTCAATACACAACAGACATACACATATATACCACACAGAGAGCTGGTGATGTATTCCAGTGTTCTCTCATGCTTCCTGCAATCACAGTCACTAACAATAATATTTTGGAAGAAGCTAATTTGTCATATCATCAAAAGAAAACAAGCACGGCCTTCCCAGCTCTGCTCATGCAACAACACACACACACACACACACAAAAGATTCCTTTATCCTAAAGAATGATCCACGAGTTGCCTGAAAATAAGCACGTGGAAATAAACACCACAGATATAAATGGGAGAGAGTACTAAATGAGATGTTTGTTAGGTGAAGAAATAAGGCAGCAACTCTTGCCTTCTCCTCTAAACTAATCCTGTTTGATGTAACGTGTTCATTATGGTGCGCTTACAGCCAGGCAGGGATTTGCTGGAAAGATGTGGTTGTGGAGACATGCAAGTGGGTCAGAACAACACACTGCTGTGTGCTGAATCCAATCATGTCTTAACAGTTGCCCCTTGGAGGAAGTGTGAGGACAAAAGCACTCTGCTGCCAGCTAAGCAAAAACCCTCCTCAAAGTTCCTGTGCGGAACGTACTGTACTTCTGCTTATTTACTGTTTCTTTGTTTTATTTTGCCAGCCACAGTATTTCCATATTAATGGAGAGCATGCTCATTTTAGGCTTTAAAACTGGGTCAGCACACCCAGAAAATTCACACCAAACTGCAGCTCCTGAGCACAGATAGGCAGAGTTGTCAAAATGTTCTCATCACTGAGTAAATTTGTGCTTAGAGCAAAACCAACAGCCCGGAAAACACAAGTGCCCTGCAAGCTATCAATTAGCCCTTACATCAGGAGAAACTTGTGTCAAAAGGAAATTACTTCCATCTTATGGAAAGAAATTCAGCTCTGCTCTGACTTAAGGAAAAGGACAGCTTAGGTAAGACTCGATTTGCTGGAAGAAAGGGGAAGGTCTGTGCCGTTTGGTGAGCTCCTATAGGCACCTCCTATAACCTCGGTGGGTACAGTTGTAGCTTACAGATTTTCTGAGACTTTAAAGATTTTCCCTTCCTCACCGAGGCCACACAAAATTGCTTTCAGGAGCTGTTTGCACAAAAGCCATGAAGTCCAAAGTCTCAAGACCAGGACAAGGAATGTGTTGGACACTGAGCTCTCCTTTCAAACCCTTTGCCCAAGTCAGTTGCAGTGGGGACATAAAGCAGTTCTCCCAGACCCTACCTATGCAATTGCCTGCCCTGGGCTATGTGCAGTTCAGGGGGAAAATAGTGTCTTTTAGGAAACTGGTATTTTATAGAGAAAATATATCTCTTCAATTCTCCAGACATCTGACTGTGCTGGCTGCTTGTAGCACATTTAGAAGAACCAGGGGCAGCATCCCATCCCATTCCATCCCATTCCATCCCATCCCATCCCATCCCATCCCATCCCATCCCATCCCATCCCATCCCATCCCATCCCATCCCATCCCATCCCATCCCATCCCAATGCATCTGTGCAGCTGTTGGGGAAAACGTGAAGCAATGTGACTGGTGTGGGACAGCACAATTCAAGATGTATGAGGAGGGCACTATTTTTGACATTCTGGGAGTTTCATTTGCAATGGCTCAAATTGGACTTCTGGTCTTTTCTGAGCCGCTTTTACAGCAGTTTTATTTAGCTAACCCTTATCAAGACTATGCCTCAAAAGCACAGTTTTTCATTAAGACAATTGACATCTGTTGTTTTTCTTTTTTTCCTGATAAACTCAGAAAATTTGGAGCAGATCTAGGATAGGAAAATATCTGAAGCACTTTTATCCCAGGTTACACTTAGCAGTAGTGCTTCCCAGCTCCATATCAAACACAGAGCCAGATGGTGGTAAGCAGGTGAACTTCTCCCTCCTGTGGATCTTTGTGCAGGCCTATGTAGGCAGTAATGAAGCCTACACAGAGCACTCCAATACTCAGAGGGTTTTTCAAATGCAAAGATCAAACCTTCAAACTGAAGGGTAGGTAGAAAAGTCTAAAAGACTGTTTTATTATCTCTAGTTCTGGGAGATGTGCTACTAAACTGCTGCAAGTTATGCTTAGGTGGGGAAAAGTGTCTTGTGCATGACTGAGCTGACATGATAGAGTGAACTGCCAGGCAGAAACATGGCATAGAAATCCACATAAAATGTCCCATAGATCTGAGGGAAGTCAGAATTTCCTCCCAAATCACCCCCACTTCTCTGCCTTCCTGCCCTGATGTTTTCCTGCTCCAGTCTCTTTATCTTCTTCTACATAGAAAAGAACTGTAGAGCACTTAGAGTTGGAAGGGACCTCTGAAAACCATCTAGTCCAAATCCCCTGCAACAAGCAGGGACACCACAGCTAGAATGTGGTGACAAGACATCCTCAAAGCTGAATCTTTCCCCTATTTACAGTGCCCCAGTCATCCTCTATCTGCTTCCCTTCCTTTTTGCCTCTCTGCCTATGGATCAACTATAGAAAATCAATAAATTAAACATTAACCTTTACCATGTAGAGATTTCCCAGCCAAAAGACTCAAGAGAAATAAAAACTCACCTCCCTTTCTCCAGCCAAGGACCTTCCAAGGGTTTCAGCCCTACGAGGTAACTGAGGACACAGAGGTGAAATTTGCTGAGATGCATTTTCCCACTCAGGATCTAATTTAGTGTTATTGGCTGTCTGTGGCTCCCAGCCCCAGGCCAGGCTGTCCAGTTTCCAAACAGCCCCCAAACGCATCGTCTCAGACACAAGGGAACTGAATACAAAGGAAAATAACCTTTTTGAAACACACAATGGCTCTCGAGCTACTGAATGGAGTAAATGTAAATGGAATCCTCAAGATCAGTTGATTAGAAAAAAACCACAACATAACGCATAAAAGGATTTCAAGCAAGGTACATTTTCAAATAAGGCATACAATCCTCCTTCTAGTTTCAGTATTGCAATACAGGGCTACATCTATCAGCATGGTGCACAGGATGCACAGGTCACAAGAGTTCAGCCTTGAATTTGTAGGAAAAAATGATGCTGTATGTATTTTCCAGTTCTTGCCTACATTAAACTCCCCACCTTGAGATATGCAACACTTACCAGCTCACACATCTGACATTTCCTGCAATCCTTGCTTTGACTGAATGCCCGTCCTCCTGTTTTGGACTATTTCAGAGCCTGTTAACAAGGAAAAACAGAACTGGCCAGGAAAATAAATTACTATTTGAAAAAGATCACAGCAGCTCCGACATGTTTCTAAGTAACTGGACAGAGGAAGGTGACAGCAATTGTAAACCACAGGCCCCAAAGTACCCAGACTAAGTGACCATGCATTAGAAATCAGGCTTTATGTTCTTCCAAAGGCATCCATTTTTCTTGTGTTAATGCCTAATTCAAATCAGTTATTTGATGTTTAAGAGATCACTGTAACTTGCTGGCAAGAATACATTGATGAGCTACTGTCACGTCACAGTACTTTCAGGAAAGACTTGGCACTAAAGCTAGAAAACTGACCCCTAACCTACGTCCATAGATAGGGAAGGCTTGAAATACTGAGGTCTATTTTTCAGAGAGATGTTGCACAGATAATAGCAATCGTGATACAGTACAGCATCGAGTTGCATCTTTGTCAGAGCTTTGCAATGGACAGTAAGAGGGTACACTTACGAAACATCCTTTGACAAAAGACTTGCCCCATTTGAAGGGACTGAGGCTGCTCAGCTCCATCGAAGAAAGCTTTAGTGCTGCCTCCAAGCGCACAAGCTTCTAGGGACACATAGGGTGATTTTACTTCCCTTTTTGCTGTTATTCTGCAAAACAAGAATGGGCAGTGCCCAATACAGGCTGAATTGATTATAAGGAAGCATTCAAACCTTGTGGAGCTGAATCAAGATGTGCCTCGATAGCAGGGATAGGGCTCAGGTGAAGGGTTTCCCTCCCTCAGCTCTGCTGCAGATCTTGCTGGGTACAAAACACCTTCGCAGACTTCCACCCTGCTCTAGTGGCTCAAGTCACCCACCAGCCTTTTGTAATTGGCTCTGCAACAACAAACAACAACAAAAATAGAGAGAAACTGCCTCTCGGTGAAGAAAAATTTGCAAGAAGGAAAAGATGAATGTGGAACAGCTGTGCTGTGGAGTTTGTGAACAATTTGCTGAAAATAAACTTTAATGGCAAATTAAGAACAGAAATTAGCTCTGCAGAGCTCTGTGCTCTCAGTGTGTAACTTGGTTGCACAGCTCGGCACCGGGAGCAGCTCTGCTGGCAGGAGCTCCTCAGGAGCAGGCAGTGACATGGGAGCTGCTTTCCCACAATCTGCTCAGCTCCGGGCAGGTTTTTCTGCTTTCAGAAACCCCAACTGCACTGAGCCCATTCAGGAAGCAGAAAGGAGACAACAGCCAAGTGCATCAGCTCAGCTCTTCCTTTCCCCTCCACATCGCTCCCAAGAGGTAAAGTGATTTTTGGGCAGCTGTCAGATGCTATCACTCATGTCAGGAAAGCTGTGGGCTGCCCAGTTTAGCTGTTCCTCTGCAAGATGGATTTATTTTCCCCTGTCGCAATCAGGATGGCATCACCCCAGTCTGACCAGCCCTGGGTCTCTCCAGTGATTTCATCTTCTATCCCAGGTGTTGCAGGGAGCTGACAACTAACAGGCAGTGTGCACTCCATGGGCCAATTTGAATGCATTTTCTGAGCTTGTCAGAAGTGTGAACCCTTCAGCCTGCATCTGTCCCATGTATCCAACAGAACAAACTCCAGCTCCATATTCCACTTCCTGCTCTGATCTCAGCTGAGGCAGTTTGCACCGTGCCATGCACTGCCCTGCAAGGGGCAGCTCTACTACATCCAGTGACACCTCTTTTTTTTTGGCTCTATTTGCCAGCAAACCTTGTCCTGGAGAAGCCCGTAGCTTTGGGTTCAGCATCAGTGTCAGCTCCCTCCCTGTCCAGGGAATGCTGGGGTCACCATCCCTGGAGGTGCTCCAGAACTGTGGAGGTGTGGCACTGAGGGATGTGGTTATGAGCATGGCAGGGTGGGCTGGGGCTGGACTAGACGATCCTAGAGGTCTTTTCCCACCTGAATAATTCTGATCCTGCTGCCAGTGCCTCAGCACGTTGGAGGAGCTCCCCATGAGCACTGGGTCCCTGGTCATGGAGAGTTTCTCTGCTGCACACTGTGTGAGCAGGGTCTGTGAGTTAAACCCCTTGGCTCCATCATCAATTTCTCCCACAATGGCTGAACACTGACAGGGAGAGGGAAGGAAACAGAGCTATTCCTCCTCCTCTGAAAGGATAAAGGCCAATAAAAAATGGGTATTGGCAGTCTGGCATGAATTACCACATACACTGGTGTTCTGAAATGTCCCAGCTTTGCCAACATGCCTGACTGCTTTGTGGACATTGAATAAAATGACCCCAGACACAACAGGATCCACTTATGCCTACAGAAATGATGGCAATTCATCCTGTGGCTCATTCAGCCAGCTCCAATCACTGATTTTGCTTCAGTTAAGAAAAGACATAAATCTGCCTAATTTTTCTCTCTGTAATTCACATCAGACAATCTCCATTTACTAAATGTGATTGATAAATGAATTAATTGCACGACATTCATTCCTGACATCAGTACAGAACATGGAAACTGGAAAGAACACAGTAGGAACCTCTAATTCTGGAAAATAAGTGCTGGATTATTCAAGAAATTTTTGAGCTCAGTACCGAGAGATTTTCAGGCTCAGTACCAAGGAAAGATTTAAAGCCTATTTAACCTTGTATAGTTATTGTATAGTTCAATTCTTCCTCTTCTAACACTGTCAGCTGCCAGAAGAGATCACAAGAGTTCCACGGCCAAACATGAAAGCCCATTTGGATGGACATATTGCATCTGGCAGAAAAGATTTCCCACGTTGCTTCTTGTTTTTTGGACTTGTTCTGCCACTCCAAAGAGACAAAAGATCTTTTCCTTCTTTTTTAATATCCAGCCAGTGTGTAAAACAAAAATATTTCCTCTTCAGCCCTCAGCATTCATAGCTTTTTATGTCTACTTGCAGGTTAAAGGAAATAGAATGGCAGAATTGCAATGTATAAATTAAGAGGTCATCCCTGGCAAAAGGCAATAGTGAAAGGCTCCCAGCAAACCCAGGCTCACGAGGAGATGGCATTTGCTCCTTGACACAGCCACAGGACAAGTCGTGGTTGAGATGTGCCCTGATTAATGGAAAATTGTTCCTCAGAGACAATGAGTCACTCATTATGAAACACGAAGCACATCCAGTTATTCCAAACTGGAGGACATTCACTAGCTGCTCAATAAGCTTTATTACGGCGTCTCCTATGAGTTTTATGTATGCAATCAAAGCATCTACATCGAGTTCTGCAAGTTTTAAGCACCTCCATAAAGCAACATAATGACCTTCACAAAAAAACTAAAAGTTAATAAAGGCCAATGATAATCAAGCTTCGCGTCAGCAAGGTACAAATATTAACCATATGCAAATTGCACTGATAAATCTAAAGGGAGCAGGCAACAAACAACATTTTGCGTAGTCACTGGGCTTATTAGGACCAAATAAAAGCATCAAGAAAGGCTCTAGATGCCACATTTGCACGACAAGTCATAGGGTAGACACAGGTCTTAAGCAGGGAAACTAAATGTCTCCATAGACCTCTGTAAAAACGAAAGGAGCAGAGCTGCAATTCAAATGCCACTTAATTTTTATGACTTTAACAGCTAAACAAATGCCCTTTGCCATGATTGGTTAAAATTCCTCTAATGACATACAATTAGGAAAGGTATTTAATAAATCAGTACAAAACCCTGCTCGCCTCAGGCTGACTGGCACCTCCATGCAGGTCCTTGCAAGCTGTCCTGCTTGGAGTGGCCAGGGGTGCAAGTGGAGAACAGCATGGGCACAACTGCTCTCTGCAGCACTGCCTCTGTCTTACTGCATGTTCCCTCTATACACTTATTCTTGCCCAGAGCCCATAACATCGATCACTGGCAGGAAAGACTATCAGAGCTCTCCCTTTTCTATTCTTTTTCTCCTCCAAAGTGATCATATAAAGATATACAGGTAATCCCAAAGCTCCTCTACCAAAACAAGGTTTGATCTATCACTGTTTTCACTGGATGTTTGTCATCACCTAGCAAAGGACCTGAAAGGTTTTTTTAACTAATAGAGGGGAGATTTAGGTAAGATGTCAGGGAGAAATTTTTCTCTGATAGGGTGGTGAAGCACTGGAACTGCTGCCCAGAGCTGTGGGTGCCCCATTCCATGGCCCATCCCAAGGCCATGGATGGGAAGCCTGAGCCAGTGAGGGCACCCAGCCCATGGCAGGAGTGGGACTGGATGGGTTTTGAAGTTCCTTCCAATCCAAGCCCTTCTGTCATTCTTGCATTTTCACTTATTTAATACACAGTGTATTTAACAGCAGTGTTTCAGCTGGTTTTCTTTGTACTGCACTACAAGATTTATGGAGTAGCAAGATCTATCCCTTTTCTAAATACTGATAAAGGAAGAAAGCTGGAAGAAAAAAACAAAACCCAACAACTGTGATTGCACCATCATCCTCTTTTCTGTCCCCCCTTTCTCCTCCTGTGCTCCAGAAGTGGATCCTAGCTCTTAAACCAGCACAGAGATCAATGGAGAGAGAAATTTCATCAGCAGAAGCATTGTTACAATCATTCCTTAAACACAAGAACACAAATCAGGTTTAATTTGCCTTATCTGGATATTCTCAACCATGCCACAGGGAGCCTGCTACCAACTACCAACACCACAGACCAACCAAGGATCATCCCAGCACCAAGCTGCTCTGTTCACACAAGAGGGATTTCATGAGCAGTTCACATCTTTCTACATACTATCAATCCATCACCTTTTTCCCCTGCATATGAAAGGCAACCACACATCACACCCATGATGAGGAGCCAAAGGCAGCTTCAGTCTTTATGCCTTTGATGGTACCAGCAGACCTATACAATTCAAGGAGGACATCTTGCACACAGGTTGGGGGCTGTAATAGCAGCCCAGCTGCACCAAACCTACATTTAAGATAACCCATTTCCCACCCTGCCTGTAATTCTAGCCCTTGTCCCACTTTGAGCTGAAAGTGAGGTGACACAAGCTGAAATCAGTGCTTCCAGAGGCCACACTGCCTGCAACCGCAGCACAGCCACAATTGATTTTCCTTAGGGGTCTTCCAGGCTGCTATTCTGGGCCTATAATTACATCTCCAAACAAAGTTGCCTGTCAAGATCAAGTCTACTTTCCTGATGATGCTGATTTCCTCTTCCTTTTATATTGCAAAATAACACAGTTAGGATGAGGGAGAGCTTTTTTCAGATTTCTCTTTTTCCATCTAGGCTGCATAATTTTAACCTCCAAAGTAGGTCAGCTCGGAGAAGGAGCATTTAATTTAATCTGTTACAGCAATTAACAAAACTGTTTTATTGTTAGAGACTAAATATGAAGAGTTTACAGAAATACCAGCTCCTTGGTGTAAATGGTTCTTAGGCAGCGCCAAGAAAAAACAGCCAAGATACAGAGGAAGAATAAAGAAAAGAGCCTGACAGAAGCCCTGACATTCTGGGCATCCTATCACTCCTTGGGATCTGAAGCACTGTTATCCCATCCACTAAGACATTCAGTACACTCACAGCGCACACATCCCACTGCAAATGATGTGTCAGAGGTAAGGAAAGTCTTACAAGACTCCAAGATTTAATACATCAGGCCTCATATTTTCTGTCCCTAAGTCCTTTTCTTTATCATTAACCATAAAATGTAGCACGGAGCCCTTTAACATAAAATTGCAAACAAAACCTTTTTCTCTCCCTCTCTTCCTGGCAGCCGTGCTGTGGTCACAGCTGAGGATACCTCAGGGTGGGTTTGGGTGTTTCCAAATGGGTCCCTGCACCTTTCCTTTGGCCATGAAGCACAAAGCATCAAGTACAAGAGTGCTGGCTGAAGGTCTTTGGGCAGACCCTCTCACTGCTGCAACCTGCTGTAATTCTGCTTTGGCATCACTTTCCCTTGGTTTGGCAGTCACTGCTCTATGGGCTTTGGGCCTTTTTTCTCTCCCCAGTTTTACCATTTTGTTGTGCTTGTTAAGAGTCTCAATAGAGGAAACAACCAGCTGTGCCAAGATGAGGAAGATGCTTGTAGCACCAGACCCCTGATATCTGTTCATTCCGCCCCCTCCAAGACCAAGGTGCCAACTTGCTGTCTGTCGTGTCCCACTTGCTCTTTCAGCTCTCCTCATCACCTCAACAATTCCAAAATGCTGGAGCAGGAAGGCAGAGAAAAGCCTGGAACTTGCTCCAGCTTCCTGCAAAAAACAAATCTCCATCTACTTCCCAAGGAGAAGGAGCTGACCTTTAAATCTCACGTTGCATTCGGCTTGAAATAACTCAGAGCTCCATTCCTACAAAGATTTCTGAGGATATTAATCACATACAACAATGCACACAGTTGGGGTGTTTGTTCACTGCCTCCTTATTTCCCCAAACCCCCAGTAAATAATCTCTTCTCACCTGCTGGTGCCTGGGGAACAGATACACCTCAGGTGTCGTCTCATTTCTTGCTGTGTTTTACACCTTGCAGTCAGGGATTTCACCACCTTTGTAGATCTGTTCTCAGAAATCCTTGGCTCCTTTTAGGACTAAAATTAAGCCTCCTTCACTGTGCATTTAATTAACTTTTATTTGCTTGACATTTCGTTTTTATTATTTTTAAGCAGTCTGGGACTCTTGGCATTAGAAGTACATGTAAACTAATCCAACTGATAGACTATCTTTGCAAGGACTATTTCATTTTATTTTTACCATGCCGCTAGGAATATTTTTCTTGTAAGAGAAAACAGCTGCAAAAGTTCACCTCGATTATCTCAGTCAGGCTGACACCATGCAAGGCAATAACAGGGCAGGAGGAAGCACCTGCTGAGAGCACACAGACACTCAATCAGACACTGTGCTTCTGGTTTTGCTCCTCCGGGTACCAGGGAGGGAGTGGAGTGACTGCAGAATATTTATTTTACTGGAAATAACATGTTTATTTCCTAAAGTGCCTTAAAACCTGCTTTTAGGCCGGCTCCCCATGGGATCCAAAGAGAAAGCAGGAGGTAAAGAGCTTTGCCCAGTTATTTCCATGTTCCTCCTTCCTTATGTGGTCAGTGGGCATGGTAGAGTTGGGTTGGTAGTTGAACTGGATTGTCTTAGTGGACTTTTCCAGCCTGAATGATTCTGTGATTCCCTCTCTCCTCTTTTTTGGCACGTGCTGGGAAAGACCAGGTGCCTCTGAGACATGAAGCTGCATCTGGATGGAAGTTGGTGGCCATGTGGGAGCATGAGCACATCTTTGCTATGAGCACTGCAGGAAAGGAGCAGGGAGAAAATGCCATCCCATCTAGGGCTCAATGGGAGAGGGAAAGTCAGTGCCAGAGCACCACACAGTGCTCCCACCAGCTCCTCACTTGGGTGTGACTGACCCAGCAGCAACAAAGCAAGAAGTATATAATCTATCAACATGAAGAATAAGCCAATTTGTAGCACAAAACACACTGCTTCTTACAGTCAACTCATTTTCACAATAACTTCCTGCACACATACATATATACAATGTAGTTACTTAATACTTTGGAGAAGAAAAGGAATAGTTAAATCAAGACACCAGCTTAACCCCAGGAAAGATCCCAGGGCTGGAATTTTATAGGAGAGGATGAGAGCTGGGGCTGTGCAGCCTGCAGAAGGGAAGGCTCCAGGGAGAGTCTGTAGCTGCCTTTCAATTTCTAAAGGGGCTGTAAGAGAAAAGGGGACAGAATCTGTAGCAGAGTCTGCTATGGCAGGGCAAGGGGAAATGGCTTTTAAAAAAAAAGAGGGGAGATTTAGGCTGGGTATAAGGAAGGAGGTTTTATTACAAGAAGTTTGGTAAGGTGTTGGCACAGGTTGCCCAGACAAGTGGTGGTTCCCAAAGCCTGCAGACACCCAAGGTAAGGCTGGATGGGCTCTGAGCACTGATGGAGCTGTGGGTGTCCTTTAAGAGTCCCAGTTCAAAAGATTCTATGATTCTAAGAAGTGCTTTCATGAAAATCAAGAAAAAAAAATGACAGATCTACATTTCTGGGCAATCTCAACCCTCAGAGTTCCCTCATCCATTCTGAAGGTCTCATAATTCAGCAAAGAGGGGAAACCTGGCACTTAGTGAGCATGAGATATTTCTGTAACAGCACAGTTGGCGCTCTGATGACATTACTTCTTTTTAAATATTTTAAGAGTCTTTGGTTAATGGACTATTTAATTAAAGAGAAATAAACATTAGTTTTCAATTTATGGGTAAGGAATACCCTCACCAGGATGGGTTGCAGGATATGATCCTCACTGCCTTTGCAGATTTATCGCTTGTACCAGACACACAGAATATAAATAGCATCAGTCTTAGACTGGTGGCACCCACTCAGTCTTCAACACTTCATAATGTTCTACTGAAAAAAAATCAGTGCTCTCTGAAAGCCTGGTGCTGAATAGCAAGCATCTTTTTCTCAGCTGAAATTAGAAATAGTTGGGAGACGAGCAATGAGGTGCAAATGTCATTATTCAGACATACAGACTACATATTCCATTTGGATGATACTAAAACTGGCGTGTTGCTTCCTGATAATAGAAAATAATGTATAATAAACACAGAGTTTGCAAACACTGGTTTTAGTTGTGACTTTTCACTTCATTTTTGCCTCCATTTCCTATAATCTGGTGGATCCAAAGCTACAGATTCAATTTGCAAATCCCAGCCCTTCCTGAAAACTTATATTTCACTCTGCACAGGCTAGAAAAGGAATACAGCCACATGCATCACTGCAGACACACCTGACAAATGGGCTCTTTATAACTTCTGCTGCCCACACCCCCATTAAAATCAAACTAATGGAGGACAGCCAAACTTTTCCACAGCCTGAAAGCATTTGCAGTCTAAACCTACAGGAGATGCCTCAGAAATCAGGGATGATTCCTGTCTGTGGTGGAAAATAGAGCTGAGATTTTCATGGAGAAGCTTCCAATAGCAAAACTGAGGATAATGGGACACAAAGAGTCTATCCTGCCCACTAATGCTACTTGAATACAAACCAGTACTTACACACAGTTGCCACAACATGACCAGGCTGACATAGAGAAAGGACCTCTACGGTCTGAAGAAGCATAGAAATCCCCATGTAGATAGTAGGAATGAGCCTGAGCCATTGCTGAGTGCTGGACAAAGACAAGGAAAGCAGAGAGATGTATACCATCAAGCCAGAAATCTTCATCTAACAGACATAGTTGGGGGAAGGAGAAAAACACAGCATAGGAGCCTGCATAGGTCTTCCCTCTGATTCCAGATGCACAATCAAGTGGTAAGTGCTTGTTGCCCAGTGTATTGCACTGCAACACGAGCATACAGTGAACACCTTCCCCAGTACTCCCTGGGAATGAGGCTTCTCAAAGCATTTCTGTGTTTGGACCCCATGCAGCATCACCATAGGCTCCTAGGGGGAGGAGAAGTCCTTACAAAGGTGCATTCTTACTGTCCTTCAGAGAGTGTCGGCTGTGGTCCCCAACATACTGGTTGCTTTGAGGATGTGTTCCAAATGATGAGAGCAGGGACCTCTCCCAGGGTACCCCCAACCTTCAAGCATGCTATCCAGTAGTGTCATGGCCAGATTTTGAGGCTGTTTAACGTTTTCATCACCTGCCTCCTTGAATCACACTACAATAATTCTACTTCTGCCCTTCTGGTTTTCTCCCAGCTGCTGCACGGCTCAGGTGTCCACAAACAATGCAGGGCTCTGTGTCTGCGATGCAAATCATTTCTCTCCTCGTGCAGCGCCTTGCAATTGTCAACATTGATTTTCAAAGCTTAGAGCACAGCGTTAACCAGGAGCTGCTCTTTCTAAGGGATTTCTGCTGGCTGTTTTCCTTCTCCTTCTCTTTATTTTTCTCCCCTCAAACAGACCATTGGGAGAGAGCGCCACAACACAGAAACACTTTGTTTGGGTGCCAAATCCTCGTTGCAGCAGGGTGTAGCCAGGAGGCTCACATCCCTCTGCCAGAAAAACTCTTCGCTTTTCAGTAGCTCTCAACCCCCAGCATCCCCCGGTAAGCCAGAGGCAGGAAAGAATAACCTCATTCCCACCCTAAAAGCATCTGTTCCCTCCCACCCCTTCTCAAGCTGTGACTCTACAAGATGCTTTCCAGCTCGCATACCTTACACTGGCCCACATCTCTCCCCACGGAGCCTGCACATAACCGGCCTCCCATCTCCCACCTTGGCTCTGAGCATGGTTATTTAAAGCAAAAAGTAAAGCCAAGGCATGGAAGGAGGACAAGCAACCCGCACAGCACAGCCAGCCTGCCTGCTCCCCAGCATGGCTCCAAGGGAAATGAGGATCCTGCCATCCCTGCTAACTTGCCTTCCTCTTTCAGAGCAGATTAGGGACCTAGAAACATAAGAGACTTCTACTTCTTACTTCTCTAGAGAGCCCTTGAGTTGCTCTCTGAGCAGCAAACATTTAAGAGCCGGACATGGCAGCCATTTGATTTCTTTTTAAGCAATCAGCAGCTGAGACAATTTGAGAAAAGGGATGTAATTCTTGTCAAGGCAGTTTCTGCCTGGACAAATGCTGCTGATGGGAGTGGCACAATAACTGAGAAAAGAATCTTCTGCCTGGTAGGAGGGGTGAGGAGAGCAGAGGCTGCAGCAGCACTGTGCCCCATGGAGGAGGCATCTCATCCAACAAACCCCACTGCACGTCTATCCTCTCTCAGGAAGAAAGCTGATATTTGCCCTTATTTCCTCTCTTTTTTCTTCATCACCACATTTTTCTGCTTTTCTTTCCCCAGCATGGAAGGAAAACCATCACAGCCAGGCACCAGCAATGCAGATCAGAGTGTTTTACTGCTTGCACTGAGGATCATTTCCAATCACTAATTGCTCAGACACCCTCAGGAACAGCCGGGCTGCACAGCCCTCAAGCCCTCTCCAAAGCTCTCCTGTCAGAAACGAGAATTGCACCAGGTGATACAGCTCCATTTCTGCTCCATAGAAGCACTTTCCTGCTTGGAGGTGAACAAGCTGCTCCCCATTTCCCACCCCTCCCCTCCATTTGCAACATGCAGCTGGCTGACAGTCCAGCATAGAACCTTAGAATAACTGAGGATGGAAAAAATCACCAAGATCATCTTGTCCAGCCATCAGCCCACCATCACCATGAGCAGCTTGTTGGTGGAAAAAGTCTGCATGCAGCAAATAGGCTGGATTTTAGATGAAACAAGCCTTCAAGCACTAGGAGGAAACACATATATACATTCAGCTTTCTCATCTTTTCATGTTATTTTAAGCGAATACCAACACACGTGTTGAAAGGCAATGAAAAGCAGAGAAAAAAGATGAAGACTGCAGGAAGAATTTGGTACAGGATTTATGAGACAAGGCAGGAGCATGGAAGAGGAAGGTGAAGCCCCACAAGCTCCTCCATGGGGCCCCACAGCCCCACACAGCAGCAATCAGCACTGCAGGGAGAGATTTATCAAGCAAAGAGATCTTTGATCAACGTATCCACCCGGGAAGGAGGGGAAGGAGCAGGGCAGGAAAGGAAAATTGCCACTATGCCTTCATCTCTTGGTAGTTTGTGGCTGTTGCTAATTTCAGCGAGTTAAAAAAGACTCATCCTCCCTTCCCCTGCCAAGAAGCCTGGCTTCTAAAAACCCACATAAAGAGCTGTGAAAATAAACCCCAGTGCACCAGGTGCAACTCCGATCTGTGCTATTCTGGATGAGAGCTCAGCCAACAGCAGGATAAATACAGTTTTGTAGCAAAGCATTTGTGGCAGAAATTTATAAGTTCCCAGAAAAGCACTAAAACTGCTTAAATCACTGCCTCAAGTGCCCATATTTTCAAGGCTAATAGCTCAAAGAGCATCAGACAAAACCACTGGGCTCACCAAACCCAACAATGAAGAGCAGTTGGGAGTTTCCCATTCTGAAGGTATTTGGAGATTGCACCCAGCAGAAAGGCTGGGGAAAAAAAGCCTGATTGTGAAGCTCTTTCTCCTTGAAATGCATGGCTCTGGGGATCGAAGGCTCTCTGATCCATCCTGCCATAGCAGAGGTTGTGTGGTGGTTAGTAAAGCTGATGGAAGCAATGGCCCAGGCTGCAGCCACCACCAGGCTCTACGCTCATGAAGGTTGCGCAGACCTGGCTCTTATGTATAGCAGATATACCCCTAGAACCACACTGGAACTTGGAGTTAGGACAGTGTTTCTTTTCCCATGTGTCTATGGGGTGTTTTGGTAGAGAGTTTGAGGGGCTTTGTCTATGCTTCGTGCTCTCATTACATCCATCAACATGTCTGTGGTTCAGGGGAATTGACTCATCCTGCCAGCTTTGCATTAAGCTCTACCAAGCTCTACTGGTGCTGCAATTCTTTGACAAAATATACCTCTTCAGCTGGCAAAATGCATGGCAATGACATGTAGTGCCAGCATAACTGCATTTGCCAACTGAGCTCATTCAGCTCGCTAAACCAGCTTTGATGCTGCATTTGAGTTTTGCCATGGTAGCCAAACCTTTCAGCACAGACAAAGCTCTCAGCCCTGCTCTGGTGTGGGTCTGATCCTGCCTCTCCCACAGCCCCTCTGTCCCCCAGTGTCCCTATTCCCACCAATGGAAGGAGCTGACCTCCAGTGTGTCCCTTTGAGAAATGATTCTTTGCATGGTATATTTCATCCAGCTGCTGGCTCCAGCTAAAGGCTGCCCTTTCCTTCTTGCTCTTTCGAGAGCAAAAATATTACCCAGCAAACGCAAACATGAATCTCTGTGTTAACACAATCTAAAACACATTATCTTTTTACAGAGGGCTTCACAGTGAAAAAGGATTTCAGTTTTTCCAGCAAGGAGAGTTTTAATCAATGTTGAGCAGTTTAGTTTTTCCCCTAACCCTTGATTAATGAGCATGAAATACCATTTACCGTATAAACCACTCCAAACATCTAAATATATTAAACCATCTTTTGGTTCCTCCTTGTTTTCTGAAGCACGAAGCTTCGGCTGAATGCTATTTGTACTATCGGCAACTGGAGTTGTGCAGTTGTCACCATTACTGATACATTCATTTGAACAGTAATGAGGTGACACTGACTTATGGAACCCTTTATAGTGTTCAAATACTGCGATCATTCAGGTGTTATGAACCTGTTGGAATGTTAAGGCTGTTTAGCTGTAGCTCTGCCCAGATTAAAAGGCAATGCTGTCTCCAATGAATTTTTGACCAGGTAAATTTAATCATAGTTTAAACCACAGATGGTTCTCCTGCACTTCCCCTTAGATCTTATAGGTCTTTTCCAACCCTAAGAATTCCATGATTCTATGCCTCAGGCAGACACAAAGGGCCAAGCATTTGGTTTGGGTCACCCAGCTGAAACATCCTCCCTAACAAAACAAAGATGAGATTCCTGCAGCACAGTTAGAGTTTGGGCCACCCATAGCATGCCCACAAAGGACTCTTGGCATACTCCTGCCCCTTCTGTGCTGTCCTGCAGATCCCACACCCCTATCCACACAACAGGGCAGCATGTAGTATACTATGTCCAAGCGTGCCAAGAAATCAAGAGAACTGATTACTGAGGGACACAGATGTGTTCCAGCATTGAACTGCTGGACAGGCTCTGCATGAACCTCCACCCATGAGCACAAACACACAGTGAGACGAATGGGGCCATTCTTAGACTTCATGCCAAGAAGGAAATCTGTGCTGCCTTCTTACTAGAGGAGGATGTAAATATTCATGACAGAGCATGACCAAAAAAAATACTACTAAACATTTTAATCAACTCAGTCATCACGTGAAACAGAAGTAATTTTGCCTCTCGGGGCCGCATGGATGGGTGCACACTTGCTGCCTGATGTAGCAGCCATCATCTATTTAGGCTGCTTTAGCTTAATAGCTAAAAATTCTGCTCTTGTAATTCCTGTGTTTAGGAAAGAAATTGATATACATTTTTTAAACCTTAAAGTAGAAAGAAGCTAGGAAGCATCACAAAAAGAAGGGAAAAAAAGAGCATTCAGAGCTAAGCACAGCCTAGGGTAATCCAGAGCAGGTTTAAGAGCATTCCCCCTAATACTGCCCAATGCTTTCACTCATTTAAAACCTGAAGATCCCCGCAGTCCTTCCTGATTCTGTGTTGTGTACAGGATGGTTATGTTATTCCCTCTCCAGATCATTAAAACAGGTGTTGAACAGCTTGGCACCTGGGGCAGGAATGCCAAGTCCTGGCTGCCAACCTTTGCCATGAAAAAAACAGCATCTATTTCACCTCCACCTTTAGACTGCTATTTCCTCCTGAATTTTTGATGCTCCTCTTTCACCTTGTGGGCTCTTCATCTCTCGAGCATTCCTTTGTAAACAGAGCTAAACAGCAGCCACTGCCATAGTCCCCATCTAACAGCAACCCAGGGAACACTGCACCATACCACCTCAGATATTTTCTTCTATAAGCAATGGAGCTGCTTCCCTACCCTTTTTATTCCTCTCACCTGGCTTTCTTTGCGTATTTTCCATTTTCTACTATTTTCTTATCTACCTTTTTACTGCTGTTTCTTCACCAAATAAAGAAGGGCAAACAAAAAAACCCACCGCCCTTAAAAGATCTTGACAGCAAAGAGCCTGAAAATAGATGGCCAATCCGATTGCGCAGTGCAGAATACTTCATTTTCATCATCTTTCAGGCAAACCTCATTTGATTCTTAATGGTAAATAATAATCATTAAATCTGTGAAACAAGTCAAGCAATAGGTGGGGGAGGGAAAGTAGAGATAACAGGAGTAAAAAAACCACCAACAACTGTATTTTCAGCTGCAATACAAAAAGACATAAAATACCCCCTGGCTCTGGGCTGCTTTCAGAGATGCTGTGTACAGGGAAGCTGTCTCAGCTTAATTATTGCCCTGCTGCCTCCTCAAGCTCCACTGACATCCCATAGCAGCCTGTAATGATGCCAAGATAGTCGGTATCACTTTTCCCCATTTTAAGGTTCCCCTTTCTTAAAGGCACACAACCAGTTTTACATTTTATTAGCCAGATCAGGAAAATTTCCATTGCAGAATGACAACCGCTGACAGCTTGAAGTGAGCTTCCACAGCCATAGGCAATTAGTAATCTTACATTCATTACCAGGTTCATGATTTGTCACAAGCTTTTTCTTTCTTTCTTTTTTTCCTTTCTCTCCTTATTAGTGGATTTGAGTGTGGATAAAAAGCTAGGAAAAAAAAGTACCACTGTAGGCTAGAATAATATAAAGTCAATAGAGAAGAATAACAGAGAGTGTAAGTACTTCTGGAGTCCTATAACACAACCTCTGCTCAAAGCAGGGTCAATTTCAGCACTGGACTCGGTCTCTCTGAGCTGCATGCTCATATAGGACATTTCCATTGGAAACCCCATTTTGAGCAGCATTCAGGCAACCACTTACAAATTTCAGATCTAGTAGATGAACTGGCAGTCCAAACAAATTCTCTACTTTGATCTTAATCAGTTTCCATACAGCTTGAGTAACAGAGCAAGGAGAAATACACAACTTGTATCAACTGAGACACTTGTTGCAAAGAAGAGTAAAAAAAAAAAAGCCCACAATGAGAACTGCTAAAAATGGGTCTTGCCACAAAGCAGTTCCAAAACAGCCCAAAAAAACCTCAGGTACTGATGGGGGCCAGACCAAAATGATGGGGCCCATCTCCAAAAAGACAAATGAACCTGAAGACATAGGTAATTAATTTCCATGCAAATGAGACAAAACAGCAGCAAGTTTTGGCTCAGTCTGCCTAGTCCTGAAGTCAGTCGGCACCTTGCCATTGGCATCGTTGGCAACAGAACCCAATTCCCAGCTCAACATGAGGCTCATTTCCATCCTGTAGAATGGGCTGTGCCATGGGTTGGGTGCCATAGAACAGCTCTGTGCACCGGGCTCCAAAGCTCCACTCAAAGCCCATGGGAACAGAGGTCAGTACCACACATAAGCACATATCACTCACCACTGGTCCTTCACCAGCTTGGCACAGAATCATCCAGTTCAGTCCAACCTTCCCTTTCTTATTCGGTCTCTTTGAGGGCAGAGCTTCAGTTAGGACACTTTTAATTTGTTTCCTATTCTTTCTTCTTTGCCAATGTCTCCAATGTCAGATTCCCCTCTCAGACCTTTAGCGCTCCCAGCTCCCTCCAACAGCAACCAGACTTGCAGCCCAACAGGGAGGTGGCAACGAGTAAATTGTAAGACAATCGTGGACCATTTTACTGTTTTCAGGTTTGCTGTGTTGCAAATTAATTAAGTTAATTAAACAAACAAAATTAGATGAATCACATTTAGGGCTGCGTCTAAAACTGGATGCTTCTCTGAAGGACTTGGTAAAATAAGGTTTACCTGAGAAATGCAGACCCCGAATGGTAAAACTGCCCAAGAGAATAACTCCGGCATATCCTCTCTAGGTGATCTGCCCCAATTCCCACAGCACAGCTAGAAGGGGAACCATCTCCTGACCCTGCACAGAGGCTCAAACCTTGGCTAATGAGCCCCAGCTTCCCAAGGCGCACTGTCAGAGGCAGTCACTGTGTATTTGGAGTCAGCGTTTGCAGGGAAGAATGCATGCAGTGCAGCCAAATTAATTAGAAAATGTAAAAAATGACATGATGAAGTACAAGAAATGAACAAAAAGGAATTCAGAACCCTCCCTTTTCCAGCTTCTTACTGAAAATTCTTCGATGCAATTTAAATGATCATCTGGTAGAACAATTATCTGACTAAAAGATTTAACTGTGATTAAAGACCAAACAATCTGCTGAACAAACACATGCTTGGCCTTGCTTGAACTGAATTTCAATTCTTCACACGTTCAGTGCTTTACCTACACATTTTCCAAGGATCAGCCTGGCAGGTGCTAGGCAGCATCTCGTACCCTTTCACACCCAATTTACAATTTGTCACATTACTCCCAGGAGAACCAGCACAGGTTTCTTTGGCCTGGCTCAGCCCATACAATTAGTTCATACCACACTTTATGTTCTCATTTAGGCAATTTATTTCTCTCCTGGTATAAAATCCAGGGCAGCCTAAAACTACATTAATACGTGTACAACACAATGGCAGGGCACAGCAGCTATTTCTCTTAGAGGCACTGCAAAATCCCCCCGTGACACCATTATGAATACCTGTATTCAGCAGGCTGAAAGAGACAGGAATTCCATTTTCAGACGTACAGCAAGAGCAGACAGAAGCAGGAAACCAGCAAAACCAGTGTATCTCAGCAGCACACTCAGCTCTGCACTCAAACCAGGGCAGCAGCTCTCAACCAAGGGTATGTTGGACTCTCACACCTGGGGCTGATGTCTGTACTCACCCCATTGTGCTGATTGATCACCATTTCCAGCTGCCCACAGCACAGTGCTGATTGTTTGCTTTTCTTTTCTTTTTCCTATTTTTTTTATTATTATTATTATTTTTTTTTTTTCCCTGAGCACTTAGAAATTCATGAAACATCAACAGAAAATGTGAGTATGTGAAGAGAAAAAAACTAAGCTCGCTTTTATGAGGGGAAAAAGGAGATGGGAGTGAGCAGAATCACAGTGAGGCATCCAGGGCTCAGAAGGTCTGGCAGGGATGCTTTGGGGACTTAGCCCTATTTGTACCACCTTCTTGATGTCAAATTACCCCAGGTTCTTTCCTCAAACATCCCACAGCTGAGGGGTCTCAGCAATATCAGTGGGAAAAAAAGTCTTTTCTTAAGTAAGTTCCTGTCACAGAAGAGTTAGAAGCTTTGATTTTGTTTTGTTAGAAGAAATGTTCATTTTGAACTGAAACTGAACAACAGTTAGTGGAAGAAAGAATTTGGATTTGTTCTAATCAAGCTCCTTAACGACCACACTGTGAATCTGGGAGGCTTTGAGATGGGGCAGTGCTAATTGGAGCCAGGGATAAGAATCAAAATCACTACACTCACTTTATGCATTGCAGGATTCTTTCATTACCGTGCTTGAGATTCAAACACCAGCTTCATGCTTTGTAAATCCCAGTTTGCTTTGAGCATTTTCCAGCATTTATTTATTGATATTTCCACAGCTCCCATGCAAGTGCTCTGCCACGGCTGGAAAAGATAAAAGAAGGATCAAATTTGCCTTAAGTATCCAAACAGCTTGCTTATACTGTTAACAAGAGCCAAAACTATTCAAAGACCCTCATTTGTTATGTTAATACATGCACTCAAACAGGACACATCTGCAAGAGGTGCAAAACAGGTGTCAAGTATTTGATACTTCATTTTTGTCTTTGTGTTTCACCACCAATAAACACATTGCAGGCTGAAACACTGGTAAGTGGGTCCCTGCTCTGTGCCAGCAGAAGATCAAATGCACATACAGCAAACTAATTGTGTAGACGTAAGGACGAGTATTACCATGTGAGTAGCAGGTTTTTTTTATCTCCGCTTAATTCAGTGACTAAAGTGGGTAGATCTATTAAACCTTTGCAAAGGATTTGTGCCCACAGGTATTTTGTTCTCCACGCTGCAGAAAATTTAATCAAATCAGAGGATCAATGAGCTGACAACAGGAACGACTGGCTTAGACTTTTAGCTCGGTCATATCCAGGTTCTGACTTAACTCTACATTTGACTGCTGATTTTTCACTGCATTTTCACTGTCAGTGATGATGAAATCCCAGTGAAGTGGTGATACACCACGATAGGGGCGATGGTGATGAGAAATCTCCCAGTTTTGATACCACTGAGGTAGCACAGTTACAGTGCTATTATCTTTAACCTTGGAAATGCAGAGCCATTAACAGCAATTTTATGACCCTGCATGATAAATAGCATCCTGGAGGATCAGCAAGGAGGTGAGTGCCAGCTCTCCTCACCACACACAGCCTCTCCAAGGTAAGCAGCCATTGCTGACCTTTCAGTGGACAACAGGTGAATGGACCCATCAACTTACCCAGAATAGATGATAGAATGCATTAAATTATGAGTTACAGCAGCAAAATGTCAACATGCCAATAGGTCCCAATGGCTTTCCGTATGACTAAGCAACACGTTCACATCCAGAAAATGTCAGCATCCTGTGGCAAGAGCTGATGGGCGTTCCAAAGCATGGTTGATTTAGGGACACACAACCACACATCGTCATGGGCAACGTTACCTGCTGCCAAACATGCTTCAGCCTAGGAAAAGCCCAGTAAAAGGTAGAGCTAATGCACTGGTCAGGACAGTAAGAAACAAGAGTGCAATCTGCAGAAGTGCAGCACTGGGTTGTAACGCTAAGTATTTCAGAGAACGCTCATGTGAATGTAACAACACAAGGTCATGATGCAGTACATCAGCTGGGAGCAGAGAAGATTAAACTGACAGTCCATATTCTGATTTATCACATAAAAATGGCAGGCTTTTTCTTCATTTGGCTTGATAAACAGCTCTTCTACTCGACTTTTTAATTAAATTGGGAAGACTATTTATTATATGGTCATAAATTTTAGGTATAACCAGTTTTGTTATTGAGGGATCCGAGAGCAAAGGCCAAATAAAAGAAAAACTAATAAAAATGTATGTTTTTCTCCAAGAAATCAATAGTAATTTAAGTATGCTGGTGGTCACAATTCTATTTGAGAAAGATTGATCATCTCCTAGGAAGAATTTTTAAACATTTGGCTGGTTCCTTCCATTTTCCTAGAACTTCCACCTTTTGGAAAGCTGACAGCAAAATGCTGAGAAGGTTGATTTTAAACCACCAGGCTTTGAAAATCACCTCTCAGGTGAGTGATGGGGAGCACATATTTGAATAAAACTACCCATGAATGTGCTAAGAAAGGTGAAGTGCATGCTGATGATTTACCGCATACATTCAGCTACAGAAGAGATCTGCAGCCTATTTCTCCACACGTGAATTCAAAGCTGTGTAACAAAAATGAACGCACAGTAGAAGTGGATTTATACGCAGCTAGGGATCTGATTTTGTACCACTCATACAAGAAGTCCATTAAGGTGCAGTGATGCTGGGAGAGCTTGACGCCGGTTGGATGGCAGCTGAAGGAAGCTAATTGTGGGAAATCCTGCAGAACAGAGCACTAAATGCAGAACCGAGCATAGATAGCTTCCACACTTCTTTCCTCTGCATTACAGATGTACAGAATTTTTTTAGGTAGGCATCCCAGAACAGTAAAGAGAAGAGTGAATATAAAAATATAAAAATATAAAAATATAAAAATATAAAAATATAAAAATATAAAAATATAAAAATATAAAAGAAAAGGAGATTACAGCAGTTGGGAATGACTCACTTTCCTTCAGCCCACCCACACACGTACGCAGGGTTGTTCCCCACAAGGGCTATGTCTTGACAGACGCAACAGATTAAACATAATTTCTTACTTATGCACACAAATTAGCAAATAGAGACAGGGAAAGCTTTACATCTTGCGAAATATTAGGTGTGCCAGTCTAGGGAGTGCAGCTTGCAGGGTCTTGGCTCACTTAATCTTCATCCAGAACACTGAAATCATCGCTCTACCCAAACCCTGGGAGCTGTGGCTTACAGGAACTAACCAAACCAGCTCAAAGCTCTTATCTCAATCCATTTCTTGAGTCTCCAGCCAGCACTCAGCAGCCCCAAAGAGCAGCTGGATCCCACTGGACCCATGTCTAAAAGGAGAAGTTGGAAGGCGAGATGCTTGGAGGTGAGTGGGTGTGGAAACCCAGGACTCGCATCCATCCAACTGGCAAAGCAACAAGCAAGGCTCACACATCTTGGCAGAAGTTCTGTGAAACATCTCATTTTCAGTAAATTAGCACTATCAAAGGAGGACGTGTTTTATCAGAATAGTGCCCTTCAGCTCTAACAGGAAGATGCACAACAATAGCTTGATTTGCAGCAAATCCTCCAACACAAAACGCTGAGCCAGCAGGGCTGTTTGCCTGGAAGGTTGTATGAAAGATTTGTACAAACAGCATCAAAGCCGAAATGAAGTGTTAACTTCTGGATTATAATTAATCCCTCTGGAAATAATCATTTATTCAATCAACAAAATAAGATCAGTCACATTAACCTTGAAAGATCTACTAATAGCTCCTCTCCAAGTTTCACGGACAGATGATGAAGTTTAGCACCAACCGTTCCTAGAATCTGTTTCTTCACTCTATTTTCACCATAAAGCAGTGAAAAAATATCCTCAGGCCTTTTCAATGTTTTGCTTACACGGAATGAAACAATCTGGGAGCTAATTTTCTTCTCACATGGCCATGTTTATCTCAGGCTCGACTCTCTCAACTGCAGCAAAGCTGCTGTAATGCAAGTAAACATGGAGAGAAAGCACATAGGGAGGTGATTTTTCCATGTGGCAATGGAGAGATTTAGAAAAGCTAATTCAACACGCCTAATGGAACTGAGACCATCCCAGACTCAGAGTATCTCCGGTCAGACTGCTGGTACATCACCATGTCCCTCAGTGCCACATCCCCACAGCTCTGGAGCACCTTCAGAGACAGTGACCCCACCACTCCCTGGGTTCTTGGTTCATGAAAAGCCAAGAGAGCTGAATTTCAGCACTGAAGCCCTACAGAGCCCAAAATCTCAGCTCCTGGGTTCACAGTCCAGCCCTGACTGAAGCCAAAAAGAAAGTTCATTCCTATGCACTACAGATCAAACTTTACTGATGTTTATAGTTATAAATACATAATTAATATTTCTGAAGGATTCATTTTGGGAGCTCTTGGAGAACAGCTTCAGAAGAAAGCAGACTTGAAAAGAGAAAAGAGAGTTTGAGTCAATAACAGAGTATCTTTATCATCCATATATTAAACAACTGCACCTTTCCCTGCAGTTTTTAAAAGAAATCACCTTCATTTTCCAGCTGTGCAATTGTGAAACACCTTTAACCTTCAATCCACTAGAAAAATAATTACATTTAATAGAATCCACCTACGTTCTAAGGCTGGGATTGGAAGTACTTATATTTAATAGAAACTACAGCTTCTAAATGATTATGGTATTTAATTTGCATTCTCTTTGCTATTTTAACCGCAGCTTCATTAGAATAGCGTTGCTGGCTGCTGTTTTTATCTTTTAGTGCCATTGTCATGATAAGAAAAACATGGAAAGCAGATGAAAAACAGAGAAAATATAAAGAGATGGAGCATAAGCAAAGTAGGCTGAATATTTGATTTGTGTTTGGGGAAAAAGCATCTCAGATCTCTGTGAAGCTCAAATCCCCACTCTCCCTCTCTGTGAGATTCCAAGAAGTGAAAAGAAGATGTAGGATGTTACTGGCTCATTTCCATCCCAATTAAACACCCATCTGGCTCAGAAGAGGCTGTCTGTGGGTGCACACACAGCACTCCAGCAAGCTGTGCCCATTGGCACCAATGGAGGAGCAGCCTCACAGCCTGCCCATCTCCTGCATCCCGAGATGGTGGGACTCAGAAATTCCTCCTTCTCTCCCTGCTCTCTCCCTCTCAGATCCAGCCAGGTTTTGTGGCTTGGAGCCAAATGTTTGTGTTTTGCCAGCTCACATTCCCAGCCATGAGATCACGCTTCAGCACTGAGAGAGTCAACTTGAATTTCTGTTAATGAAACCATCACAAACATCAAGACAAGAGATAATGTTGGGTCCAACACAGACAGAGCATCTGGCAGAGGGAAATCAGGGATGAGTGAGGATGAAGGTGACCAGTGGTGTGGGTGAGCTGGGACCATGTGGGTGCCCACATCTCTCTGGAGCCCAGTCAAGAGGACTCCAGTACTCACTGCAGCATGAGGCAGCTGAAGAGAAACTTTAAGAGACTGGAGCAGCCCCAGTATCATTCACAGCTTGTTCATGCAGGATGATCCACGAGCCTACAGATAAAAGAGTTCCTGTCCTTAATCAAGGGCAGGAGCCCAGCTGGAATAGGAGGGAGACAAGAGGAAGCACTGTGGAATTACTCTTTGAATTTGAAGGAGACATGATACTGAACAAGTTAAAAGTCATAAAGCAGCCTTAACTGTTCTGATTCTTGAGAATTTGCCATTAAATTCTCCTTCACCTTTGGCTTCAGGTGAAGATATACTCAGATGCGTTTAGTCATCTGTGTTGCTTGCTGGATAAAGCATGCAGCACCAGCTTACCTTTGTATACATGTCACTGACTTCATGGCCATATGAAGCCATGGCAAGGAAAACAAAGCAAAGAAAACATCTCCATTTGCTAAGAAACCAGATTCGCACTAACAAAATGAGAAAACTACCATGATTTCTTCTGATTTTCTTTCTTCACAACGAAAAGTGACAACAGAAAACTGCTTCTGATGAACGACAGCTGACTAGGAGACTGATGGGTCCACTTGTTAAGATCTTAAGAATGAGCATTTATGCCATCTGTCAATGGCTTTTCCAATGGTTTCTCTGTACCTAAGCTAGGAAGATGCAGTGTCTGTCTTTGACCCTTCCTGAAACTCGTTTCAGGCTTTCTTGGCAGAAATATTAGAAAGGAATGAGACACTCTGGTTCTTGCTCTCTTTCCATTGAAAGGACTGCTGTCTTCTCCAGCTCCCTTAGATCTACAGCACAAGGAGCATCTGCTGAAAGGTTTTTCAGAGCAGAATTTCATAGGATAACAATGGTGCACAGTGCACAGCAGGTTCCTTCAGCTTTAGAAATCTTTTGAGCAGGTCTTATCATCTGCTCAGAAGCAGGCTGGTGCTTGGAAGTAGGCTTTGTAGGAAACCGTCATGGCAGAGAAATTAAACATCTATACCTTGTTACAACTTAATCAAGTGATTTGCAATTAGCCAGTTGTGATAGGGTCTTACAGGCAGTCAGAAAGGCTGGATGAGCCATGACGCCTGGAAGAGGTGTTCCAATGCAGGTGATTCCACCACACAGGATTGCCCTCTCCAAGCCTTCAGATCAGGGCAGCATCTGCCAGGCTCCAGCTGTTCTTTGCTCCTTTCCAGCAGTGCTCAATAGTTTGTGCTCACTTCAAGGTGAGTCTTCCTTCAGTTTTTAATTTGACTGTGTCGGTGTGTTTTTGTGCTCACATTTTGAGTGAAGCTAATTTTACATGGCACTGCGCCACTTCAGGAAACCAATACACAAATTCATAATTATTCATGCATAATTCAGGAATTATTTGCATACAGCAAACAGACCGTCACGCTGATGAAGTGTCAAATGATATAAAGTGCTAATGAAAGAAAAGAGAATAGACGAGATCATGAGACCAAGAGAGAGAAAGTGGGAATGTAAATCTATCCTCTAGTGAACTTTTGAAAGCCTCTCCCGTGCCTGACAAGCAACACTCGAGGTGCCACTAAGAACAGCCCCAGCACAGCACAAATGTACATGGGAACAAAGACAATTTCAGTCCAACCCGGGGTTTTTATGGCATAAGTCAGAATTTTTCAATCTAACTAGAAATTAGCTCTTCTAAGACCCAGCAATTCCATAGGCCCGCTGTTGCCAGAGGTGAATGTTCCATTATTAAAGGGCTCCTGGGCTGTCTCAGGAGGACACCACGCTTTCCTGGCCCTTCGTTATGCATTATGGATGGGGAGATTCTTTTAATCCTGTCACTGAAAGAGCAAACATTTCTCTGCCTCATCTGAGTCTCTGCTTTGCCCTTACCCACCCTCGTCCAGTGGTTTATGAGTAAGACAAAGTTCTCATCTCTGGCAACAGCGAAAGCAGCCAATATTGCTCTGAGTGCTCATTAACAATGTGGTATTCAGTGAGGGAGGAGCAGAGAAATAGATTCACACTCTGAGTCCGCAGCATCAGTTTACTCACATTGTTTTACAGTCAGCGTTGCAGTCAGTGGAGCGGCCCAACGCTTGCAAGCACACTGCTCTCCAGGGAAAAACAATCAAGGTCTCAGTCAGCAATAAATTATCCCTTTTAAAGCAAGCAGACTTCATTATTAGCACCTTGAGCTTTAAAAACTTCATTTTTCAGATAAAAAATTAAAATAAAATGTCCTTTAGCTTTCAGGATTTGAAATAAATCTGTCTTGTTTGTAATGTGTGGGGTTGGTTTGTTCGACCAAATGATCGGCCTAAGCTGTTTCAATATCCATCTTAATAAAATCCTTGGGGAAACGTGTTGGAAATTGTCGCGATGCCTTTAGAATTTGCATAAAATTGAAATGAAATAGATGTGGTAATGAATTAACCCCGGTAGCAACTCCTGGTGGACCGAATGAGACCCCTTTGCAGTGTGTGGGGCCCACAGGTGCTGCTGGAATTTCTAGTGCTTTTGTATACATGTGTTATTGGTTGGTCTGACATGGATTAGGTTCCACAAAAGACCTGACTTTGCTATCTGCTTCTATTGAAGTGGAAATCGGTGGTATCTCCCTAGCCTTAATATGGATTTATTACACCTGCTCTGCACTGAAAACATACCTATTATTAACGGAGGGCCAGTTGACATTGTCACTACATAGAGGTACCAAAACATTCATTATCTCTAAGCGTTCTGATTATATTACAGTTTGCTCATTTATACTCTCACACCAAGAGCAGCAAGCCTGAATTCAGCGGACAAAAGCCAAGACAGGCTTTCATTGTGTGCACTTCTCTTTGCTCACTCGCTTTTTAAGCACGTAGGCTTTGTGGAGAGGCAATATTATTTACAATCCATGCTTGCTGTTGTGTTGTTTTTCTGCCTGTGAATGGACTGCCAGGGGGAGCTGAGATGGGGAGATAAACACACAGGCTGCAGTAACTACTGAGAAGAGCCGACAATCTGCGCATCCCTCTGCTTCACGCTGCTGTATGCATGATAAAAAGGATCTTTTACGGTGAGGATGAACTAGGAGAAAATGTTCAAAACACAACGCATGGCGGAGAGAGAGAAGGAGACAAAGTCCGGAAGAGAAAGCACTTTGTGCCATGAGAAAAGATTTCAGCTTGTCAGAATGAAAGGCAGGCATTTTCAAAGCACGTAATTTCTGCAGAATTACATGAGATGTGGATGGCTTCAAGGCTACAGCTCCTGTTCTGCCACAGATAAGTTTTAAGGCCAGAGCCTAATTTTATACCCTGCCATGTAACCGTCTCTACCATGAAGCTGCTGTTGGAATGCCTGTTGCCCAAAGCCCTTAGTGCCTTGGTTTCCTTGTCTCTCTGAAGCTGCAGACAGCATGAGGTTTGTTACTGCTCAGTGACTTTTCTCACTTTGGCCTTGTGAATTGTGTGGGTGACACAGTCACATTCACAAACATCTCCCCGAGCAGCAGTGCAGCGGTCAGGACGGCTTTTAAGATGTGGTGAAGGAGATGAGGGTGAAGAAAACAAAGCTCAGCCCCCTGTGTGTGAAGGAAAATGCCATTTTCAGTCATCCCAAAGAAGCTTCAGCTTGAAACTTAGCCACTTCAGGGCAGGAAAGAGAAGAGCAAGGAACAGATATAACGTGGGTGGTGGTTTTGTACTCATGAATCCATATTCATCCCCAGCTTGACTGTAATGTGTTTGGAGTAGCCCTGGGAGAGCCATTGGGGTGAAATTTGACTCTGGGTAAGCTTCCCCCAAAATAAAGAAAAGAAACACCAATTACAAGCCAGAAAGACATAGAAGTAGACCAAAAGAATGCTTTTTGATGTCTGTTCCTGTAAGAGGGTAGAGGGACCAGGAGAGGATTGCATGACTGTAAATGTTGGAAATTGATCCACCTATGTTCCTGGGATGGGACCAAGGCAGGCAGACATGCATGTGTGTGGTTCCTGCCTTGGAGCCAGCACTGCACAAAGACACCTGAACTCCTAGGCACATCTGCCACTTAATACTTCTCCACACCTTTGAATTCCTCTGTTGGCGCCTGCAGTGCATCCCAAAGAGACAAAAGGAGCCCCTGTGAAATAAACTATTAGTGTTTTTAAAGGTGCTCAGGGTGCTTTGCCTGATTCTCTGGACTATCTCATGAGACAAATCACGTTATCGTCGGTGTAGTTTCCATAAGTCACACAATCATTGAGTTGTTAAGGTTGGGAAAGATCTCATCAAGTCCAACCATCAACCCATCGTGCATTGATAAATACCAATAATTCCTTGGGAGATGCTCAGACATCAGAAATAATACAAAGAAGCAAGAAAACTAAAAAACAAGTATCAATATTCACCTTTACTCGCCTATAGATGTCTTCTTTCTCTTAGGAGAGCTGTGTCAAGCAATCAGAAAAGAGAAGGAAGAGGGGAGGGAGGGAAGGAAGCAGAAATCCTCTCTTAGTTACTTTAACCTTAAATAATAGAGAGAGAAACGTGCCAAAATGCTCATAAATATGTATTTTCTCAACACAAAACTAAACCTACGTATCCCAAGAGCTACGTGGGGCTGTGCATCAAGAGCTGATGGGTTGGACTGCTGTTGCCTGGGGCTGCTGCAGGAAATTTCAGGTTTGCTGTCACTGCCGTGTTCCAAAGCCAGCTCCAACCAAGGTTAAACAGAGACGTAAACAGTGGGAGGGAGGGACTTGCCCAGTGAAACTTATGGCAGGATTTTCATACCTTGCCAGCTCTTTCTCTCCTGTTTACTAGCTAACCCATAGCAGTACTAAAGCAGCCTCCTACCGACAAGATCAGAGAGATATTTTTCCTTGTCTACACAAGATCACAGCTAATTCCATCCACAGAAAGTATTGACCGCTGCTTGGACGGGGTCATGCCTGGAGCAGCCAGGCAACACTGTAAAAGACAAATTAAGTCTCCGCTGACAGTGGCAAGCACCAGCACAAAGAGAGCTTTTCCTCTCAGTGCAAGGCTTTGTGAGAAGCTGCTAGATCGAATGGAAAAACTACACATGGCGTGTATGACCTTTGGGCAAAGGAAGAGCCAAGGACGACTTCTTTCTGTGCCTGCTGCAGCCCGAGGAGGTGCAGGTTGGGGCTGAAGGCCTCTCTAATTTCCGCAGCAAGGAGAAGAGAGACAAGCTCAGCTTTTGAGCCCTAATGGAGCTGACATCAGCCGCCAGCCCTGAGTTGGATACCCAGGGCCATCACACACACTAAAACAGGTGGTGTCACTAAACCTTAAATTCTCATCTGCAATGCAAAGACTTCACCTTTCATCTTTCCAACATAGCCTATGTTTATTTTGCTTTGTGCTTCAGCTCGCATTTAGCTATTCTAAAATCAGCTTATCTTACGCTAGTCCGGTGCTGATGATAATAAATTATAAATCATGCTGCTGATGATCATAAATTCTTCATGTTATTTTCAAAGTAGGAAACTTTCTCACGGTGGGAGACTATAATCTTTTTACCTTAATCAACCAAGCTTGTAAACACATTATAAAGCAAACAAACGGAAAACTGGCATCTAATCTGTCCAACAAGGTTATCTTGCCCTCTTTTAATATTTTACTGGTTATGAAGTATGATTTAAAAAATGTGTCTTCAAGGTACCTTCAACCCTAGCAGATGGTAGGAATTGCAAAGCAAGGGCTGTAATTGAAGAATTCGATACCAAACTCATAATTGACTGCCTCCCACACTAGAGCTGGAAAGTAAGAGAGGTACCCGTAAGGGATGGAGAGGGAACCTAATTTCTGGACTAACAAAGCTGATGGACTCCTGCATGAGAGGCCTCTGTGCAGGATGGTCACATCCCACTGCAGTTGTTTTGGAATCCTCCAGTCTACTCCGTTGTTTCCAGGACTGATGCCAAGGGAGAAGGAGGAACTGCATTCCTAAACTGTAAGGATCAGCTCTGTATCTTCCAAGTCTTCTCCCTGATTTATTGATGCCGTAGAAGCAACATGGAGAGAGAAGGCACAAGCACCACCTCGCCAAACTTGTCAGCAGGGCTGGGACCCACAGGCCTGGCTTGAAATAAATGCAGAGAGACCTGGAGATGTGTTTGGCTGCTGTGCATCCAGAGACTCCTCCATCTTTGCATTTGCAACCATGTCCCATCTGCTGGCAATCTCCAGCATGTCAGACAGCAGGGCTGGAGTGTCAGGTAAGCAACCGAAAGAAAATGCTGTTGGCAACTAAAGGAAATGCTTTTGGGGAGTCAATAGGGCAAGTGGTGCTGGGGAACAGGCAGTGTTCAGGCAGGAGCAATTCTGGAAACATCCGCAGAGAGGGTAAATGCCAGGAAAGAGCATTTTCTTTTATTGGCCCCTTTATTTTGATTTTATTGCATCTGAAGTATGCAATAAAAAGAGAAACATTTGGGGCAATAAAACAGCCACAGAGAAATAGCCTGGCATCTTCTGAAATACTGCAGGGGTGGGACCCATGCACTTTGAGGAAGGAGCAAGGTATTGATGTGCTGGAACAGAATCCATGGGACAGTGCTTGGCCAGCCCTGTGGCATCCCTCTGGGTGAAAATCAAATACCATTTATCCTTTGTCACTGTTCTAATTCCACTATGCTTGACTGCAGGTCCCCATGGTCAGTAGGAAACATAAGGTGCTTGGGGAAATGGATGAGGAGTGCCTGCGGGGGGGCAGCCCCACGCACTGCAAATCACAGAATCACAGTGGGGCACAGGCTGGAAGGGACTTCAAGGATCATGAATCTCCAGTCCCCCCCCCACCCAGCCACATGCTGGTAGATGACCCAGCAGAGGCTCTGTGCCACCACATTGCAGCATCAGAAACCAAAGCAGCAAAATTCCACCCCTGGAACAGTAATAATTCATTGATGTCAGACTATCCCTAACTGCCTAAGTTCAGCCTCGCATCTGCAATAACCAGAAAAAGTCTTTTTTTTTTTCTTTCTTTCTTTTTTAGGAATTATTGAGGTACCAACAGATCTGATGATGCAGTAAAGAGCCACAGAGCCCAGCAAGGATGCTTGGATCCCAGTTCCCATCCTGTATGGTGGGAGCACTCTGTGGCTTAGCAGGACCAGAAAGCTCCAGAAGTAAAAGGCTTCAGATGAGACTCTGTTTCAGAAAGAGCTCCACGCTGAGCTCAGTAACCACTTGCAAGAACCTCATTTATAGGAAAGACATGAAAAGCAATTTCTGCCTATGCACATGGGACATGGCTGTGTGTAAGACATACCTGTTATCTCCAGCTGGAGCCGAAACACCTTCTGCACAGATCATACACACTGCAGAGCAGTAAAAGGCTTTTGATTTGGGAAAATTAAAGCTTGGCTGCAGTGTGCTAATGATCAGTCATTACTTGAAGATCCCAGCATCAAAGCCAAGGGAGAGATCCTGCAGCAGGGTGAAAGCACAGAGAGGTATCGGGGAGAGGCACAATGGCCTTCCCTGTGGAAGGAGAGAGCTCGCATTCAAAGGCTGCTGTGCTGTGCCCTGGAAAGCAGCTGAAATGAAAGAGGTGATCAAACAAAGTAATGATGGAGCTGCTGAGTTGGGGATGGAGCTACAACCCCGTGTTTCTGGCTCCCTGGCACAGCTCTGCCTTGTGCAGAGATGATGTTCATCAACTCCAGGAACAGAAGCCAGCTGGACTGAGCACGAGGATTTGATGGGAACTGCTGTCCATAAAGTCTGATCTTCTCCCTCCTTCCAGCACTACTTTCCCCTTATCTAGTTCATGCAGGCACTTTCAACAGGCAGGTAGGTATCTGTTACCCAGACCTCCTCTTCTGTCCTGCCCTTAATGCCAGGGGCTGGGGTAATAAGGAGAAATTCTACCCCCAGTAAAATGAATCACTGGTGGTAAGCACAGGCTCTACAGCAGGCGCTTGTTTGGGGATTGCCTCCAGCTCCTGCTGAGCAAAGCAAGGAAGGGAAGGCTGCAGCAGGAGAGCCCTGCCCTGGGGCAGCAGGAGGGCTGGGAGACCACAGAGGGGCTGCACAGGGGCTGGGTACTGCATGAGCAATGGCTGTGCAGAGGGCAGGTTACTCACTGAGGCTATCTTCTGCCTGGGTCATTGAATCCTGCTGATTTCTGCTGTTAAAAGACCTTCATAAATCCAACACAGGAGCAAAGAACGTAATTAGCAAGCAAATTACACCTTGCAACGTGATGAAGAGTGAATAGGGGAGAGGTAACTCAGCGAGATGATCTATCTGCAGACATGTCTCCTGTTGGATCAGGCCACATAAACCATTTCTCAGAAACCCATTACATCCGTATGAGTCAGAATGGGCTTGAAAGCTGCAAGAAGTTCACCAAATCCTAATTGGCAGCAAATATTTGATCAGGCTCAGATCTAGTGTCATAACTACAGTGTCACTAATAATGCTGGCTTTCCTATGGATTTAGGTAGAAAAATGAAAGTGAAATAGCAGTCTCCTCTGACTTTAATTTAACCAGAGAGTGTAAAAGACCAACCCTAAACACTGATTTCCAGTAACCACGGACATGAAATAATTTAATAAGAATATTTAGTGATGCTAATGGCTGATCATTGGTGTCCACTGGTGTTTTCAGTCACTCCATGTCAAGCTTCTATATGAGATACAGCTGATGGCACTCGCTTGTATATGGCACCAAGGCATCTCCAGTGCTGGAATCACAGCTTTTGTTTCCAGCAGCTATTGCTGTTTATGATAGCCCTGATCTTTTTGTCATACATTTGCAGATCCCACTGCTGCGTGCAGATATGGCACTAAATCCATCAGAAAGCATTACACAGTATAGCTCTTGGCAACGCCGACTCCACCGCGTCGCCCAGCCAAAACAGGGCTCTAAATGAGAACAACTTGGATCATATGTTTCACTAATTATGCACAAGAAGATGTAAACAAGCTCCATTAAGATTATTATGCACGAGTTCATGTTTTCGCACAAATCACAAATCACCTATAGCTGCTTTTTCTTGAATAAATCATGTTGGAACAATAAAGCTGACATTTTACGCCCAAGACTATGACTTCATTGTGGCTTTCAGAGAAATTACCCTTAGATTTATGGTCTTATTAACCCATGACCCTGAAAGATGTCTAATGAGACCTGTTTATCACCCTGGTCTGGCGGCTTAAAACAGTCCTATTCTTGATCCAGATGACTCAGTGCAGAAGAGCTATGGATCTGAACTGAATCCTTAATAAGGTGGCCTGAATAAAAAAGACCCAAATTTATCCCCCAGTGGGTGATTCTGTGCTGTCTCAGGAGGCAGCTCAGGGGGTCACCTTCCCTTTTCCTTTAACAGTGCTCAAACAGATCAGGACGGATTCGTGACTTCTTAATTAACTGTATTATCATTTTGATACTATTTTCTTCTAGACTCTTAGATAACAACTATCTAACCCCTTGTCACTCTGCAAACTGCTTTAATTTGCTCCTGCAAAGCACTCCTCCATCCTCCTAACCCAGCTACTGCAAAACATGCAACTGCAGCACTACTGAGTGCCCAGTGGCAGGAGGACAGGGCCTGGGTGCAAACCCAAACCAACACAAACCTCCATGAGCTGCCAATGCTGCTGAGTCAGAACAAGTGTGCTCTTTCCTAGGGATGCATTCAGGCACTCATCTTGGCACTCATCTTTCAATTTTGGCTAGCATAATAATCTCAGAAGGAGCAGTGTTGCCATGGAGGTGGTAGGGTTACTGTCCCCAGAGGTGTTTAAGGAAGGCATAGATGCAGAACTTGGGGACATGGTCTAGTGGGCAATGATTGTGACGTGGATGGTTGGACTAGAAGATCTTAGAGGTCTTTTCCAACCTTAATGACTCTATCATTTGCAAGTGGCATTGGTGTTCTCCTTGACCGTGATATTCATGGCCTTTCAACTATATTTTAGAATGATATTAATGTCTTTGAGATTAGGTAAGGCAGAGTTCCATTCCATTTAATCTTACTCATCCATCATCTGTTTGACTTTGCATATTGTCATTCAAAGAAAGTATTTCAAAATCGAGGCTCCATTAAATCTATTCAATTATCTGCTGTTATGGGTGACTGTTACCACCAGCTCCAATAGCTTTTAATAACTGAAATAGCACGCTATAACAATAAAAATACAATTGTTAACCTTGGAGTATCCCCAGGCCCTCATTTTAAAGCAGCTCAGGCACTAATTCTGTGGCTTATAAATAAATGATTATTAAAAAAAGACTCGGAAAAGTTGTAGAAACAGACAACTAAGCAAGGTCTTCCATCATTGATTTTGCTTTTTTAAGCAGGTAGGTCTCTTATCCATGCAGTGCACAGGGTGGCTTTGATGTTTTATGTAACGCTGTCACTCATTGAAAGGCAACTTGAAGTTCACACAAAATTCAGACCGCTCAGAGCCCAACCTCCCTGCTCTGTGCTCCTATTTATGAAATGCCTTCTACTTAAGAGCATTAATATTGCTTGAAAACTGTTCAGAGGAGACACAATTGTGGTGACTCAGTCTTAATCACTTTGCAATTAGATTTGGTTTTAGTAACTTCAAAGTAAGAGGAAATATTGGTCTATTTCCTTATTATTCTTACTTTAAGTCACGCTTGTAAAAACTTCAAAGACTTTTAAAAAACAGCCTGATTTCATACATAATTAGCTATGGAACTGATACTTCCAAACAGAAGCCTAAAACAATAGCGACTCCCTTTCAGTCATTTGGCAAGGAACACAATAAGGCAGAGACAACAGCAAGAATTAGCTGGTACCCGAATCTCCTCCCATTCCTCCTGAGTGAGAAAGCTTGGGGTCAGACACCACACCGGCCACACTACTTTAGGGTTCTCATGTGGGCCAGGAGGTCAGAAAAGACATTTTAGGTACAGAGACATGGGAAATGGTCACAAGAGAGGTGGCTGGGCACAGAAACACATTTTAAATGGAGATACAGAAAAAAAGAACTCACTGAAGGAAGACATTCTCAACCCAACTCTCTAGAGGCCAAGGTTACAGCATCGTACAGCACAGCTGATTACAAGGCTGGCTGAAACATACAGCTTATATATAGCAGTCAGTTCTTTTCTGTGGGAGAAGCAGGAACTTCTTGCTATCTGTCTCCTTTTCCTAGTACTGCTCTGTGCCACCCCACCCAAACAGCCCCAGCTGCTCACCCGTGGCTGGCATTGGCTGCAGAGCACAACCTCCATCATCTCAGACATTCTCCGGTATGAGAGTCAATGCCAAATTCTATTAAAGCATATATTTCCTGCCATTTCTCCACTCCAGTGCAGAGAACAAAAAATATTAGAGAAGACGTACACGTGAGATGAGATGAATTAGGGGTGATATGAACTCAGGTATTGACTAACCTTTCTGCTCACAGCAATTACTGCAGGGTGCAGTGAAGGTGCTGCTGTTCCCTGAGTGCTTCCAGTCGTAGCTCGTTGGCCTCCAGCCAGATCAGCCTGCAAGAAGCTCTTCAATCACACAATCCCATAAAAAACAATTTGCTTTCACAATGGTGATGGATCTGTCCTCTGACTAACCTTATTCCTTACCTGCGTGCCATGAGAACACCCGGATTGGACAGCTTCAGATTTACCCATATGCTTTCAGTATTTTGTTAATCACTCTATTGCTTTATCGATGTTCCCATATTGGACAATTATCTCCATCCAAAGAACGCTTTCTAATTGTCAATATGTGTGAGGCAGGGCATTTGTGATAAATCTAATTAAGAGGGAAGCATCTCTGTTGCTCTACCTGAACATAATAATAATCTGCAACACAACAAGATGGGGAAGAAAAGTGGAAAGTGGAATCAAGTGCCATATGTTTTCATCTATGGCAATCAGGCCAGACCAATAACGCATCATTCCTTGTAAGAGAACTGAACCAGGGAATATACATACCTGCTGTCATCTATCCGGAGCGTGGCAGTCAGTGAAATCTCCCTGTGGGATTCACAGCAGTTGGGAATGGATAGTGGGAACAGCTGTGTGGAGGTGGCAATTCCTCTCATGGTGCCCATTAAGGTCTGCTGGCCCAAGAAGGAGCTGTGATGTTTGAGGAACACGTCAGGCCCATGCTCAAGGCAATTGCTGTCATACAAAGCAAGACCATAGAATGGCCTGGGTTGAAAAGGAACACAATTATCATCTAGTTCCAACCCCCCTACTACGTGCAGGGCTGCCAACCAGCAGACCAGGCTGCCCAGAGCCACATCCAGCCTGGTCTTGAATGCTTCTAGGTATGGAACATCCACAGCCTCCTTGGGATGAAGTGTAGAACTGCACTGAACAATTAGAATTTGTTTTTGTGGGTTTTTTTGACCTCAAAACTGTCAAACTGTGCGCCAAAGGAAAGGGGGTGATACTGGAGAGAGTGACAGGGCTGAAGGGTGTGCTGCAAGGACACATGGCCCCACGTTGGGTTGGTAATTTGGAAATTACCGCCTGATGCCCCTGGGAAAGGAAGCAATAAAAAATGTGTTTCATCTCCTGAAGAATGAAGATCTGAAAGAAAATGTAATCAACGATGCAATTTGTTTCTAATTCAGAAACTTTGGAGGTCTGCTGCTGCAAGATAGTTCATAATGAAGCAATTTCTACCACCGCACTGAAGAGAAGAGACATATGGGCCAGGAACAAATTGAAAACCACTCCGCCAATATCATCCACCCTGAAGAGCCATTGGTATCACTGCTGAAGTGTTTCCAACACACACAGCTCAGCATTTATTATCCACATTGATGCTGTGCTAACCAGCCCAGCGTGGTCAGAGTAGTGCTGGCTCATTGTGTCGTGCTGAGCCTGGGGGCCCAGATCTCATCTGAGCTCCTCCATGCAAGGAGATATGCAAGACATGGAGTGTGAGCTGCTCCCATTTGCCTCTGAGAAAAACTTGGTGTCTAAATAATCACGCAGTAGAGGAAAAGAAGGGTTTTATCACTCCAGCTGTTTGAAAGGGCTCTGCAAGAAGAAGGCTGCAGGATTCCTTTGGTTCAGCCACAGCAGCACTGGTACCAATGGGGCACCATCAGCCCTACTGGGAGCAGACAGAACAGCCCAGCCCTGCTCATCACTACACACCTCTGGAAGAGGGATCTGCACAGGGGGAAAAAAAACCACAAAAACAGGCGGCCTTTTTCAATTAAAAAAAGAAAAAAGAGAAAGAATATTTTAAACTGAAAATAATGTGATTTTCAAAGAAGGCCAGAAAGAGAAAAATATGACAAAGCAGCGCATAAACAGAAATTAACTGAAGTATTTTTTACTGGGACCTTAAGCACAAGAGTTTTTATAAATATCTATGGAAAAATTACTGTTATTTTGGATCAGCTGTAGAGTCAGCATCAAGCAGCAGATTTTGTTGAGCATCCACTCAGCTAGAAATTCTCCCCAGGATAGAAAGCAAAACTCCCCAACTTCTCAGCATGCTGAGTTTACCAGCTTTGCCCAAGGAAATCTACACTCCCCTCTCCCATCCAGAAGATCCCTTCACACTTCAGAGCAATCCCATGGAAGAGCCTTGGGGGTAGTAATGGCAAAGACACAGGAAACTCTCCCCATAAAGATAGAATCATAGAATCATTAAGGTTGGAAAAACCACTAAGGTCATTCAGTCCAACCAGCCAACATGCCTGTGAACTACTCTAGCCCATGTTCCTCAGTGCCACATCTCCACAGCTCTGGAACACCTCCAGGGATGGCAACGCCCTGGGATGGCAATGCCCTGGGCAGCGTGTTCCAATGCATTACCACACATTCGGAGGAGAAATGTTTCCTAACATCCAACCTGAACCCCCTTTGGCACAACATAAGGCGATTGATTACCTATAAATAATAACAATAATTTTAAATAGTGGAACTGATGTGATCTGGCCATACGTTTGAGTTGTCCCCTCCCCTGGGTAAAACCGTTATATTATCAGTTACTTATTAACATAAGCCCTCATTGTATTTGGGATTAACCTCCCACCTTGCACTGCTGAGAGCAACACACGAGGAAAGGATATAGGTGCAGCAAAGAGGACCCATGTCTGAAGGTCCCAGTGAGTTCAGCCAAACTATGGGGACCAAAACAGCACTGCTGCTCACTGGGAAGATGCTCTGAGTAACATTCAGTCTTAGGAACACTAGTGAAAAAGAAAAGGCCAGGAGGTCAATGAGGCTGAATGGCAGCTGTAGATTGACACGTGCCAGAGTTAAGTTGTATGGGTGTCACAGCCACAGCAGAGCTCTGCAACGCAGGCTGCAGGCAAACTTGTTTAAAGACAAATGGGAGAAGTGAATAGAAACTAAGAACTCCAATTGGGAAAGTTAAAGATAGATTGCCAAGCTGGAGAACATAAGGAAAACAAGAAATAAGGAAAGTGAGAATAAAGCTAGGAGGTTTTTAATGCTACATTTGTCAGGTAGTCTAAATATAATAGCTAAATCCATTAAAGCATTGCCTTTAGCAGGTTTATGTCCCAGACAATTATTTGCTATTTTTGGTGCCCACATGGACTCAATCAGCACCTTGATTCCTTTAAAACAAAGAGAAACTTTGAATCTTTATCTGCTTTAAGAAGCCCAAATCACAGCGGGCTCAACACAGAAGAGGAGAGCGATACGGAGAAAGATGTAAAACCTAATTAACGACCTTTGGCTGACGCGGAATTGAAAACCAATTAAAAACCTCTTTTTGCCTAGAAAAGTCTCAGAAGAAATCCCTACATCTTAATTTGCTTCAGTCCTTATCTCCGTGGTGACAGGTCTGTGCAGCAGGAGGATAAGTGAGGGGTGGGCACGAGGGCTGCCTTCCCCTCCGCAGGCAGAAGTCGGACCACAAGCTTTAATTACAGAGTGCCATCGGATAGAAAGCACCATTAAAACCAGAGTGCTATTTATAACATACACACCTTGCTGCTAAGTACAGCTTTGTGGCTGATGAGGGATGACATCCAGTGCAGGCCATGCCCTGAGCCAACCTCCCAGTGCCAACGGCATCAGCTGTCCCCATTTGTGCCACTCTGGTTCTACCAGCAGCACAGTGAGGAGATAAACCCACATATTCACCTTCATTCTGAAAACAAAAACAGTGTGAAAATCAGCTCACTTCCATCCCGCTGCGTGGGGACAGCACCTCAGCATCTTGCAAGGCTCTTGGTTGTATTATTACTGCAGAGAACTGTTCAGGAGGAAGGCTGGGAGCACTCAGCCCTCTTACAGGTTTATATTTAATTTAAGAATCCAATCTAATTCCTTCGTAGCTTTCTTCTTCCTTTCTTCCCACCCCTCCTTTACTTTTTTCTTGGTTAAATTAAATCTTAATTCTTCCCACACTCTTTGAACGGATTCATACCCATGGCCATCCAGAGAAGATGAAATTGGAAATTACAGTTCCAAGGGTGCCAGGCAGCACATGAGTAATTAGAAATCTTTTTTTCTTCTTTTACTTCCTTTTTTTTTTTTTTTTTTTCCTTTTGTTGTAGATTTTGACATTTATTAATTTCATTTAATACAGCCTTTTGTTCTGTGTCACCATCTCATTACAGCATGGATTCAGAAAGTCACCACCACAGCAAAAGCAGAGACATGAGATGAGGGGAACCTGGGAGCTCCACTCACAATCCCACCCTTCTCCTTTCTCTGAGTGCTCCCTTATTCCCATCCTTGTGTTCCTTTATCCTTCATACTTTCATCTCCTCTAGGACATCCCATAATTTCCTTCCCAGCCAAAACACCCAACCTTCCCAAGCTGTGCTGAGACCCACGGCCAGGTCATAGAACCATGGACCTATTTGAGTTGAAGGGACCCTTCAAGGCCTTCTGGTCCAACTTGCTGAACTGAGCAGGGTCACCCACAGCCCCATCAGTGCTCAGAGCCCATTCAGCCTGACCTTGGGTGTCTGCAGGGATGGGGCACCACCACCTCTCTGGTCTGTTCCCCTCATGGTTTCTGGTCAGTCACAAAGAAATAACACAGTGCTGCCAGTTACCAGTAACTACATAAACCAAATGTTTTCCTTGAGAGATTACTGCCTTTATCTGATTGACATCCCATTTTAAACAGCTGGAATCTCTACAGTAATATCCCCTCTTCTACATCGTGCAAGGGGATTCTGCTCACTGCTCTGTCACTGTCAGGGAGAGCTGACACGAACACACAGAGGGCATTAATGTGCACACAGAGCTCACTGCACAAATGAGCTCAGCAGCACAGTGCTGCTATTGGAGATGTGAGCTCTGCAAATCTTCACTGAGCAAATGCTGCTGTTACAGTGTTGGCGATCAGCAAGCTGTGACCCCGAGGCCTCACCCTAAAGCATGCTGGGCAATGTGATCTGATCAGCAATGTTGCTGCACAAGTGAGTCTTGCACCCACACTTAGTACATGAAAAAGGCAGCCAGAAATTGGGGAAGGCAGCTTTAATCCTACTTGAGGAGGAAAGCCATCAGGAGTTCATTTAGTGTGATCTAGGGGAACTTTGCATGTCAGCTCTCATGAGGTCAGGCAACAGAGAGGCATCTCCAGTCAGAAATGAATCCATTTTACTGCTAAACCCCTGGGTTTAATTATTTTAAAGGAAGGATTTTAAAAGTCTCTTATTTTTCAGAGACCTCCCAGCCTCTAAAGCAGGTCTGTTTCCATAGTGGCAACTTCAGGACCTCCTCCAAAGTAGGTCAGAGGCAGAGCTCAAGTGCCCATCACCACCAGACCATCCAGGCACACCAAGACCAGCAGCCTGAGGGGCTCTTTGCACATTGTAAGAACGTTTTTAACCTCCTAAATTAATTTTCCTTTATGATGAGCCTTTGTTCCTGCACAATAGATTGTCCTGAGAGGAGGATGGAGAGGCTCTGCCTGGAGGTTTGTGCATTGTAAGGTCACAGCAGGCTTTCTTTCCATGACATAAGGCACTAATAGCACGGCCAGACAAACCAAATGACATAAAAAGCCTGGAGTGGACAATTAAATATAATTTCAAAGTGATCCTTATCCTCCTTGGAAAGAGTACTGGATTTACAATGCCTAATCCTGTGCATTACGTCTGTATGTTATATAGGGATATTTAATGCAGCCACATCTCTTGGTGGTCTGGTTAGTCCACTTCTTTGCTAAAAATACTCTTGGTTCATCTCTGGGAAGACAGTTATTGTCATTAGCAAATCATGCTCGGCCTTATCTAGCAGGACTAACACACGGAAGAGGCATCAAAGAAATTGAATAATGGTTTTACACTGAGTGGCAAAAACAGTCAATGTCATCCATTATTTTGGCTCTGAGCACCTGGCAGAGCTGTAGGTAACCCCATTCAACGCAGGGCAGTTGGACTTGTTGGCCCTTAAGGATCCCCTCTAACTCAAACACTGCAGTGATTTCCTGTTTAGAATATAATAGCTGAAATCTCCTCACCACAACACAACGCATAAGCCATCAACAATTTCACACAGATGCAGGTTATATTGTGCCCCTCCCGGTGCTCAAACCTTGTGCCATACCAGCAGCTGCATCCTTCCATTACCTGCATGGCAGCTCTTGGAGGTCCTCCAACCACACGGACCTGGCAGGGTTACACACCAGCTGGGAATAACACAAAGTGCTCCACTTCTACACCAAGCTCATTCAGGTTCTTCCTTTGCATCTTTCTAATGTTTCTCCAATAGCAGATCGTGTCTCTGATCCACAAGGAGCTGCTGGTTGAGTTCCCCAAAGAATGTGTTCCTTTCTCATCATCCCTGCAGGGACACTCCAGTATGAGGAAGCAGCACAAGCCCTGCACAGTCCTTTCAAAGCTGTGTCAGAAGGACATAACCAATCACAGACATGGGGTTTGTTTTTGCTGCCCTAACAAAGAGTACCCATCAGCAAAGAGATGCCTTGGTGCTTCTTGAAACACACAGCAAGGCTTTGGGGATTAAAACAATTGAAGAGAAAATGCAAAAGGCTCAGACATACAGGCTGTGTCTGCCACCAGGGATGTGGTTGGACAACAAACACCACTTGGCATGCATGAGCTCATTTGACTTCTCTGCTTTGTTGAGCTTCTGCAGTGAGAAGATGAAGCGACTGCTGTAACTCTCGCAGCTCCCAGAGGGCAGCCAGGTTGGAGATCACCCATTCAAGTAGCATGCAAGGCTGATCAATGCTGGGATGTGAGCTGCACACAGCCTACCACCAAGCAGAAGCCCTAAGAACCCATTGAGCATACTGAAGGTAAGCAGTATTTCTACTGACATTGCTTAAAAATCACTGCAGCTTTCATAAAACTCTCCTTTTATCCATCATTTTATCATAATCTTTTTGGTTTATAAACAAAAACAACCAACCTCTCCACCTGGCCCCAAACAGAATTCACCCCCCTGTAGGAACCTCTGGGAATGCAGTCCAGATTTATTTTTGAGCTCTGTGCTGCCTAAAATGGCTTTTTGCGTCACGTACAACTGATTTCTTGTCTATACAACATCTCAAATTGCACGTTGGTTGCTCTGAAAGTAATGCCTGCTATTAATTTCCAGGGAAACAATGACAGAAACAAAGTGCACAACAACACTGGTCAATAGAGTGTATTCAAGAAACAAGACACCATTTTTTTTCAGCAGTCATTGCCATTGGTTATGCATTTTTGCCAGCAATGAACACAGGCTGCAAGCTGCACTTATCAGCACCTGCACCAGCTGAGTTGACCACTGTCACTGTGCAACCACTGAAATGCATCACCTACTGCCTCACTGTGCTACATCCACACGTTGGGCTCCATAAACATTCAGCAAATGTTTCTTCCACATGATGGAAAGCATCGGTAGGAGACTGCCTGCAGGAACTGCTTTAGCACTCATGAGCAAGAGCAGTGCTCACAATGCCATATATTTGCCCAACACAGTGTAGAGTTTTACAACCCATGCTGATGTGGTTGTAACCCAAATGAGCCTCTCAAGTGTTAGAAAGCCCACAAACACAGGGTCTCCCTTGCTGCAGTCCCCACATGTTGCATGCTTTGATATTCCCAAACAACAAAAAGAAACAGTTCATGCATCCAGAAGCAACAAATCACTGCACAGCCTTTTGCCTGTCCCTTTACAAAACACCGCTGTCCGGCTCTAAGAGATGCACCATGCCATTGCTACCCAGTATCCTCCACATGGGAACATGCTGGGATGTGATGCTCAGGGCCATGATTTAGCAGAGGGTTGTTAGAGTTAGGTAGCATGGTTAGGCTGCAGTTGGACTTGATGATCTTTTCCCAACCTGAGTAATTCTATGATGCTACGCTGCCCAGGAGCTGAGATGCAGTTGCAGGCTGCTCATGCTGCATCACTTGCTATTCAGGTGGAGCAGATTTAACAGAACCTGTCAAATCAAACATGTAAAGAGTGTAGTTAGCAAGTAGAAACCAATGCATGAGCAAAACTCATTGTGCCTTGTGCAACAGCAGTGCAGATGGGCTCTGGGGCTGCCCAGTGCATTGCATCCCACAGCACTGTGGCAGAGCTGCTACCTCAGGGCAACAAGCAGCTCTTGGCTCAGAGCCTGCGCTGCATCACTGCCTGCCCTTCACTTCATACTCCTGCAATGAGCTCAGTTACCGGCACCAATTCAGCAACAGCTTTCATCAAACCACTGGTGCTTCCCACTGTGGCTCTGCTATCCTTCCCATGTGCAGGCAATACAGCTCCTCGACAGCACAGCCTCTGCTGTTGGGACTCAAAAGGGCTGAACTCAACCCATCTTCTCCCTTCAAACAGAGCTCAAGAAGTGAAGGGGCTATTGAGAACAATCAAGCAAAGCCAAAGTCAAGTTCTAAAAACCTCAGCTGATAACACACCTCAAAAACAAAAAAAAAGCAACCATGCTAAACTATTGGCTCCCACAGAACTCATAATGAAACCACAGACTTTCCAACCAAGTGGTTTAGAAAAAGTACAGGAAAAGGAAAGATCTTCCTTTAGCAAATGGGAGAGTTAAGGAAACCTGGCTGCGTTACACTCTTATGGGATCATCTAGTCCAAGTACGAACCCACCCCTACCACGACCATAACCACGGCTCCTGCTGGGACAGACCCTCAGCTCAGCTCATGGGCTCTGCTCCACATTAACCCATTCCCAGGGGACAGGAGCAAGATGAACACAGGGTTTAACTTCAGCACAAAGTCAATGTTGTGTGGAGCACGAAGTGGAAAACTCAAGACCACGAGTCTCTATAAAAGGCAAATTCTGTAATTTTTAACTTGTTTACCAACTGACAGACTCATTTTATACTGCCCAAAATAGTAACTATTTCATGTTGCTTCAGCCAGCGATCCTGAAGCTGGAATTTGTCCCAGTGACCATATGGCACACATCATCTCTATCAAGTTAGCTAGATTCCAGAACATCCATATTTACATAGATACAAATATGGATAGGAAAGTGAAATGTGATTCCTTAAGAAGTGCTTTTTCTGGAGTAATCCTAAGCTGCAAGATGCAAAGTTCCTCACACCATATGGCGTTAACTAAAAAATTCATCTTGATTGGGAATAGACAGCAAAAATGAGGAGTGAGGGAGAGAACAGATCTCTGTAAAACTCCCGGATCTAATGCCTAACCCAATGAACATGTTTACAAACAGGATGGGTTTTCTTCAGAGAGGAAGCGAGGAGCAAAACAAGGCTGCATCTTTTTATCCTCATCAGCATCACTACAGAGGACATATGCTTGGTGACACGAGGATGTCACAGCCATCTTCTCTCCTGCTTGGCCTCTGTGTGCTCCAGCCTGCTTGGATTAAGACAAAATGCATGGAAAATACTTAGCAGCTGAGCAGAAACTGAAGAGAGAACCTGACCCGCTCCAAAATCAGTGGCCGAAATGTGCAAACCCAGCATGGTTTTGACTAGAAATCTTCTCACGTGGAATCACTACAGCTGAAGTTCAGCCTATGTTTTGGAGAGCCAAGATCCAAATGATTCCCATGAATAACAGGATTAAAAGAAATGAAACCTTTCTCCCCCTGGGAGATGAAGGCATTTCCAGAAATGAGCCCTACTCATTCCTGCTCACACAGGGCAGAGGCATAGCTGCCACTGGGGCTTCCTGCATTTCCTCCATCAATTCCAGTTCCACAGGCCCTTTTACTTCACTGTCACTTCCATGTCAAATGCCATTGTGTCAGCCGTCCCCTCTGCTGCCTTCCACCACACGGCAGCAAAATAGAATGGAACACTGGTGGGAAGGTTTGGCCTCTGCTGCCACACCACTAACAACATCCACCCTTGAAATTGTGGACTAGCATGATAAAATAGGAGACTTTACTTTTGGAATAGATCACGTATAACCCAGCTGGTAGCTGATGTTTCCTTCTCTTCACTTTCTTGCTGCAGGATGAAATATTCACCACCAGCCTCCCTCCCAAAACTCTCCACAGCAAAATAAAAACACAGCACTGCCAGAGATGCTGAACGAAGAGCCAAGGCCTGACCTTTCATATTGGCTTTGCCAGATGCAATAATGTTAGCAGTTTGATATCCAAATTGGCTTTCAGCGCTGCTATACCAAAAAATCCCCCAACACACAACCTCTGATTTTTCCACGTTATTTTAAACCATTACTCAGAACTGACTACAAAAAAAAACCCGCTCTGACTCATAGGAACAGAGCTTCATTCATGCGATGACAGCAGAGAAGGGTGGCACGTGTTACATACAAGCTATCACATACACAGCCAACCGCAGCGTTATCACCAGGAGCAGCCTATCTCTTGGAGGCACAACTGAGGGTATTTCATACAATGACTTTGGGTGGGCTTTGAGATCCCATCCATCAGCCCCAACCCCACAATGGGCAGGTTGCTGCCCCTCCCACCTCCCCCATCAGATGAGGCTGCCCAGGGCCTTGAGTTCTGGTGCTCTTTATGTTCCAGGGTAAGTAAAGTCTGAGGTCAGCCATTACTCTTCATCCAAACAGCCTTACTAGGAGACACCACCATACACCCCTATTATCTACAGCCCTGGACTCAGACAGAAAAGCTTCATTACAATATGGTCAAGGAAAACATAAGCAAAATCATTTTATACTGCATTACAGAAGAAAACAACGGACTTTGGTGAACCTTTGGTGTTTGCTTCTCAAACCAAGTGAGCAGATATTAACGTAATTATGAGCATGTAAATGCAGAGGGAGATATAAGAAAGAAACCTTGAAGATTAATCTTATTGAATGCTATGTTTAACCCACCATGCTCTGTCCAACGCTGACGACAAAGAATTCTTCCACTTTAATAGGGATAATGCACCCCTAAAATTAATCTCTACATTGTGGCAGTGCTCCAGCTCCTGGGTTATTCTCAAGGTTCAGACAAAACCACTGTCTTGACTTCCAGCTGCCTCATAATGGTCAGACTGCACCTTAAGCATCGTCAGAATGGAGAGCAGCAGCAAAGAAGCCCACTTACAAGGAGTGGATCTCCTCACCTCCAGCACGCAGACAAGAGGATACACACACGTCATCCAAAAGGAGTTTCAACCACCACGACTGCTTTTCAGTTTAATAAAAGCACAAACAGAACACGGATTTCAAGGTTTTCAAATGCAGCCTCTAAAAATCCTGTAAGTGAATGAGGAAAAGGATGAGTGGCACGTAACACTTGAATGACAGAGCAACATTCTGTTATCTGTGCTTTGCACAGCACTAGAAGAGCATCCTCAAGGCAACAAGCACTGCCTGGCTGCAGCCCAGTTCCACCAGCATTACGCTTCCACCTGCAAGAATCTTGCACAGCTACACAGAATTAAGTTTATTTTGCTTCTTTTTTTTTATTAAGAGGAAGAACCGCTTTTGATTTTAACCAAAACAATTATTAAAACCTAAAGCTTACACATACATTTTGGTAGTGATCGTAACTGGTCAACTGCATTAAGAATAAATATCAATGTTTCCAAAAGTGACACCATAATACTGCTGCTTGATTCATCAAGCAAAGGACAAAATACAAACAGCATACTCCCAACAAGTCTATTAAGCTTTACATGGTTATCAGTAATACGTAGCACAATAAAATAAGCCGATTAAAACAACTTTCTCCAGATGATGCCCCTACGACCGTGTTTCATTAGGAAAAAAACACTTGTAACACGATGGGAAGTTCAGGAAAATCGTGGTGTTATTAGCCTTAGAGAAGCACTCAGCTACCATTTGTCAGCAGTGCGCTGTATTTTGGAGCAGATAAAAGACTTCTGTACAATTTGCTGCACGCAAGCAGTTGTCCAAGGAAAGAGTTAGGACAGTTTTTGTGGGGTTTCTTTTCCCCTTCCCCCCCACTCCTTAACAATAAAATGGACAAGTCAGGCCAAAATAGGTTCTTAAAAGTAGGTCAAAAATACCCAGTCATGATCGCTTCTGCATTGGTTTCCTAGCAAATTAATCTACCCACACAGATATACGTCATGCGTATCCTGGAGACGGTGAGGCAGAGGAAGAAAACCAAATACATTCATGAGGTAGCTTAGACTGAATAACTGCAGTTAAAAGTTTTATTGAACCAAAGAAGGTAAAACGTGGTAGTCCAAGTTCACTGAGCAAAAGCAGCTCTCCTGCTGAAGCTGCACTTTGTGCTGAATAACCCTATTAACAGAGACCAGAACAGAGGACACGTTATGCAAGTTGGCTCAACAGCAAAGGAGAAAAGGTAGATTAAATTTCAACTGATGGAACAATTTGGTCAAATTCAGTGGCTTAAGTGAACGTTGTTTCTAGCCCTTATCCACCTATATTCAGTACAAATGTACAACAGAATATACAGCTGCACTGAATTGCCATTTGTTGTAGCGTGTGCTCCCACACAAGTGGAAGCCAATTCCTGAAAAGACTCAAAAATACCCAAATACTTTAAAGGTGTTGCTTGAAGCATCACTTGACTGACTCATGAAAAAACACTCCGTGTGTTATTAAAAAAAACCTCCCGACCTCTACAAGGTCCACTTCCTGTATGGTACTGATTATTCAGGTTATTTCTTCCCTCTGCCTATGGAACTTCATATGCTCTGAAAGAACCCACAGAATCAGGTGGGTCAACAGATATGTCAGATATACTCAGAAAGGAGGGAGGTAGCTCAGGCCCCTTTGGCCACCTTAGGACAGTTTACATTGACACAGCCTACCTCCCTTCATAATCTGCAGTTGAAAATGAACGGAAAAAGGATTTTAATAAAAAAAAAAATCTAGTGAAAGAACACGTTCCATACAAAGTCTTCAAATTTAACTCATCGGGCTTCCAAATGAAGTTGCGAGGCACCTCACACCCAATACACAATATGAAGGATGTACCTAATTCACACATTTCACAGACAGTATCTTCTCATCTGTTAAACTCTTGGCTCGGGTGAGTACAGGGTTTTCTTTGTTAACCACCTGACAAACATTCTAGGCCAAACAAACAGCACAAGTAATGTCAAAATCGTTTGTTTCTTTTTCCAGTAATTGTACCAAACGCTGTAGGCTAAGCCTAACAGAAACTACTGAAGGAAAGTAATAGACTCCGTGATGCAGTGCAAAGGTGTTACTACAACATTGTAAGTCAAGGGATGTTTCTAAGGTGCCGAAAGAGGAGATTCTCTGGACGGTGACCCCGTATTGTCCTCTGGTGGGAAAACAGTAAGAGTGCAGGCTCGAATGCCACCCAGCGATTCTGGAAGGTCAAATACTTTATGCCACTCATCTTTTTCTGGATCGTATTTCTGAACTATTTCCACCATACAGCGGTTATTCCAAGAATATCCTCCAACTACATAGATTTTATTTTCAAAGACAGCAACCCCAACATCACTTTGCCCACGTAACATGGCAGCAATTGGAGTCCACTGGTCTAGAGTTGTTGAGTAATATTCACAGCTTAGAACATCATCATAATCACTCGTTCCTCTAAAGTGATTTCCACCAATAACATAGAGCTTGTCTCCTACAGTACACATGCAATGCAGACCTCTGACGGTTGTCATCGGAGCTTTCTGAGTCCATTTGTCTGTGTCAGGGTCAAAACACATAAGTTCCTTCTGGAAAGTATCGTGGGTAATTCCTCCTAAATAAAAATAAGACGTGTTAGAATAGTGCTTACCCTAACAAGTAATAATTACACAGCAAAAGCATCTCTTTTACTGAATTAATCCCATCTTACCGAACATTTCTCCCCATTGGTTTAGATTAGTATCACATATGCACTCCATTTCAAATTATATTTCAATGTAATGTTCCTTTCAATGTTCAATGTTCCTTTAAATCTGAATATGGGAGCCATACCCTATGCAGTACTTCATTAAATAAGAAGATTATGGCAGATTATAAGAACAGAAACTGGTTGCCCATTCTTCATCCTGGCAGAACTCTTGGTTTTTTAACTCTTTGTTCAGCTTGCTGACATTGTTTCACACCATGAAAACAGAAGACCATTTCTCTTCCAAGTTCAGATTCAATGATGTCACATTTTAAGTGGTCCGTACCACAGGCTTTCTGTGGTAACTACCTTTCAATAACTTAAACTGAGGAGAAGACATTTCAGATATCCTCACAGTAATAAGTGCCTATGGTTCTGTATTTCTTTTTTTCCTTCTTAGTGGCTCCCTGCAAAGGCTGCTGGAGAAGCTTCAAAGGAAATGGTGGGATGACTTCCCATCAGTGGATGTAGTGTCCCATCATCCTGCATCCTGACCTGCCTATTGATCACGCAATCAGGCTCAGTAGGTTTACAGGCTATGGTTCGTTTCAGACTGCAATACAACTATCTGAGGTGCTGCAAAATACACAGAGAATGCTGCCACCGAACAACCTCCTGCTGTGCTAACCATTCAACACTGAGTTGTGATCCTCACATTAACTGTCAGATTGCACAGCGTCTACAGGCATCATGTAAGAAAGTATTTGGAGAGTAAAAAAGTAACTACAGGAAAAACAGAGGGACTGCAAAGCCCTGACACTTCCTGACAGCCATAGCAGTGACAGAGCTTGGTGGCCTATCAGACAGCAGAAGCCTCAACGTAGTGATAAAGAACTGACAAAGAATCAAACCTTCACGTTCTCATCCCTAAAGTGTCTCAACTCATGGGGATAATGGAGGGTATAAGAAGAGGAAAAGAAAAATGTGGGAAGTATACAGTATTGATATGAACAATCAGTGGATCACCCCACAGCTGTCTACAGGTGAATAACCTTCCCCATTTCCTGCCCAGAATTTCAGCTTAGAAATTGGAAATGAAACCATAACCTGGGTGATGTAAGACTGGGTATATCACATTGAACAACTACTGAAAGCATAAACATTGTCTGTAAACTGTGATCAGTGTCAGAACTTATCCCTTTGTGTCAGCTCAATAAAGGCAGACGTCTGCCTTCAAAACACCCAAATTTCCAGTGCTTTCCAAAAATATATCAATAAGGATGTGTTTAATGGTCATTTGTTTAATGGTTATTGCCACATTAGTGCCACAAGAGAGATGTTCTGATAGCTTAAGTGAATAATTGCTTTGCAACTTGAAGCTGTTATTATCTAAATGTGTAACATTATCGGAAATCACTTTCTGGGACTCCACAGTATATATGCCATTTATTTGGCTACATACAGATGGGCGTCACCAGTTTGTATCATGGCAAACACACTGCAAGAAAAAAAAAAGATTAGCCCATCATATTTCCCATGAAATAGGAAAAGTTCAATAGGTCACTGTTTCATAGAAATAACATCACTCCATGAAATTACCTGAAATGTACATTAAACCTCCATAGACAGTTCCAGCATGACCATAGTGGGGTTCGTTCATTTTTGCAACGTAGCTCCATTCGTTCATTCTGGGATTGTAGCATTCCACAGTGGCTGTTTAAAACAAATGAGAACACAAATGTTGAATCTAACATGGTAATTTGGCTTTCGATATAGCAGCAGTGGCATTAATATATTCATAAATGCAGGAAGTGTTAATAGGAAGCATTGTATAGCTGAGAGTTAAGGGAATTACTGAATATTATGTATAGAGACAATACAGAAAAGCCTCAAGCGCTGTCCCAAAGGAACAAAAAGGAAGAAAATCTTGCATTCTTGCCTTCCATTCATCCCTTTCCCATTCCTATTTGATACAACAGCTGGGTGCCTCCAGCAAGCTGTAGAGATGGGCAGCTTGAACAGCACCATATAACCAGAGGAGTAAGAGATCCTGAAAAACCTGTAATACAGTGACCTTCCAAGTACAAAGCAATTACCAACAATTGTGTTGGCTTAGAATTATTCAACCTCTTTTTAAATAATTACAAATCAGATTCTCATGCTTATTAGATAACGTGTAAGGGAGATGTTTGTGGACAACACATACAGAACGCAATCTGTGGTGTTTTACATGCTCCAGAACAAGCTCTCATTCAATCAAGTGTAGAGAATTTCCAGTAGCTATATAGAATCAGCAGTGGTGAATGACAGTGTGGGGTTTCCCATCAAAGAACCGAGAAGCTGACATTCTTGACATTATAAAGGCAGAAACTCACTACAGTGTCACTATAAGGCTGCACACTAATATGTTAGTGAAGCACACCCATCAAGTCAATAACACTGATATGATGACTATAAGATACCTCACCCCAAACTGCTGATCTGTCTTTAAGAAACCCTTCAGAGTGTATTTTGGAAGAGAGAAATTAAACCACAGCTCAGATTAACTCCAAAAGAACTCCGGTTAAGGAAAATTCAGTAAAGTGTTCATTACAGTGGTCTTCAGAATTATCTTTTAACCCCTTTAACAGGTATAAACTCTTCCTAGCTGCAGAACAAGGTATTTTGCAATCCCATACAATTAATATCCCAAGGAGATACACGTTCCAACTAGAAGCTTCCAGTTCAAGTGTCAGGAATGCCATCTGAGAACTGCTTCAGCACCACGCAAGATGAAAAGCTATGACATAGCATAAGAGTTAAATACATGTGAGTGAAAGGAAGAAAAGGCATTCAAGCATTTTTCTGCAAATAAAAGCCTCAAGTCATTTTACTTTTACTTGAAGCCCATAATCTCTCCTTACAAAGCTTGTTGTTGTTTTTTTTCCCCACTTAAGCTCCTGCAGACTTGTTACATCCATCAGGGATTTACACTGACATAATGTCAGTAGGGCAGAAGACAGAACCTTACCCAGTTGAAAGTACATACAAAAACCCCACAACTCTATAAATTGGGTGTAAATCCAATATCTCAATCCAAATTGCATTTAAGCAGTGGGATCCTGGTAACACATGCAGTATCTGCCCAACTCTCCAACGTTTCCAAGCTCTTTCTTGTGTAAATGTATTCATCCATCTCAATAGTCTTTCCTGAAGAGGAAAGTTCCTGCTTGGCAATCAGAAAAGCAAAGATATGCAGAAATTTCAAGAACAGAAAAAGATCAGACGTGGAAGTAATTATAGGTGTCCCAGTTCCACCCTGACAGCAGACCCTTCCAACCTCCTGCTAGCTGCCACATTGCACCAAAACCATCATTTGCTTTCACAGAAATTAAGGCATCCTCTTCCCCACAGTGCTTGCACTTCGTGCTGAGGTGACAAGCTTACTAATACAGTTACAGAAGTAGGAAAAGCTGAGTAAGTATGAAAATCATGAAGCCATCAACAACCAGAAAATGGCAGCGTAACAAGACATTCAGCAGTGGGCAGCAGTTTCTCTCAACTGGCACCACAGGTTCTGTTTGAGAGAACCTTGAGTCAAAAGGCCACTTTGAGACACAAAGAGAGAATTAAAGATGCAAAAAAAAGGGTACACATCACACTGCTGGCATCACCACTGCTACACAGTAAAGACATCAACTCTGTCTCATCAGATGCTGTTGAGTTCAAGATCCCTCCCCTCCAGTGAGACTTCAAAGCTCTCCTGATTACCACCCGTACACATAAAGATCTGCTTGATAAAATGTCAGACAAACCATCCAAACTCAATCCTCACATCCACCATGCTCTAAAACCATGCTAATTAATTACTTCTGAGCTGAGAAAAGCCTTACTGTTCTGGTTGGGTTTTCTGCATAGTTGTGGCCCTGCTTCCCAGCAAGGTCATTTCATCTTTGCTTTAATGCACTCACCCACTGCACTGAAAAGGGAAAAAAAAACCCTCCAGCTATTACTTAAAAGTGCTGTTGTTTTAAGAAAGAATTCTGTATATCATCTCTGGATTGAATACAGTACACACTCAAAAAGAACTACATTATTGTACCAAAGTGCATATATATTTATAGGACAAATCAGATGGTTTCATTTCCCAAGAGCGTGAATTACTCAAATCAGGCTTCATTTATGTTTTAATGGCGAAACCCCTGCTCTGGTCATTACCAATAACACAGGGAAGACAGGCCTCATTTTAAAGGACACAAAGCTTCGGCAGTCCCAGGAGATGCTCAGTCTGCCTTTGCTTTACTTTGCCATCTGTGATCCTATTTGAGGATGTACAGACACCAAACACTGTCAGTAGCTGCTAAAGGGTCCTGAGCTTTATTACAGCAGCACACTTCAACTGTGAACAGTGCCCAAAAACCTGGAATTTTCATGTTACCATATTTCCTACAACACAGCTTGCCTCTGTAGAACTCAAAGCTTACTTTGTTAAGCTGAACAGAGCCCTAAGTAATTTGGTTCCAAGGCACGGTGAGAAGTCGCTTCAAAATAAGCTTTTACATGAGATCAAGGCCAGGCTGGATATGGCTCTGGGCAGCCTGGTCTGGTGGTTGGCAACCCTGCACACAGCAGGGGGTTGAAATGAGATGATCATAGCAGTCCTTTTCAACCCAGGCAATTCTATGACCCTTTGGTTCTCGCTTTGGTTTGATATCTACAGGACTACACAGGCAGCAAATAGCCCAACAGGGTAACAATGCAGATTTTTCTTCTTACTCAACAACACGCATAAAAATATTCATTATTTGTACATTTATGCTGCATTTTTTATTATTACAAAAATCAAGATGTTGCTTAAAGTCCTAAAGCCCATTTCCTAAGACGTTCACCATACCCTGCTGCATCCACCACATCCACACCAGTTTACTCATCCTTATCACTGAACCCAGCTTTTCTCAAAGCACCACGCGTTGCTGGACAGCAAGCAATTTATTACTGCTAAAGCACATACCGCTGAGGTAGGAAGTGATATTTACAACGCTGTCCTCAGAAGATTGACCGTTTGAAAACCATTTGGGGGAAGATCTGTTGTAAAGCCTCAAATCAAAATAAAATCTTTATCCCAGGACCATGTCAGTAAGTTTAAAAAAAAAATAAGAAAGAAATTCATTTTGGTAACTTGAATCCTTTGGCCCTTTTCCATAAGAGGTGATCTTCTGGAAAGCTGAATTGAGGTTTCTGTAATTTTTCCTCTTACAACAGATTGAAATTAGTTTGAACCCAAGGGCAAGTTCCTTAATACCTGTCCAACATACACCTGACCTTCTCTTGTATGAAAGCTTGAAGTTTTTCGTCCTCTAATGAGAATGGGAAGTTTAAGCTGGATTTCATCTTTCAGCTGTCAAGGTTTATGAAAGAAACATGAAAATGAAAAGTGACTTGCCTCACAATTAGCACGAAAAGAAACCGAAGCCCTGAATCAAAGCACGAGGCAGCTACAATAGTTAGCATTTATGGAGAGCTCTACCCACTATGATCCAATGACATTTTCCAGCTATGTGAGGAAATTGCAGTATTTTAATGATACCTTTACAGAACAGTTTTAAATGAGCAATAGATTTTGTGTTTCAAAGTTGCAGAAAAGTTGAGGTCAGCAGAATGGTACTGCATGATCAGATCTAAGAAAAACACCACACTAAAAGATTGCTTTAAGCATTGCTTGCAATGGCTCAGTAATGGCCAAGCAATATTTTCACTGACATTTGTACCAACTGGGTTATAAAATACTTAAGAAATCTGACAGCTATTAATTAATATCAGCAGAAAACAGCTCAATGAATGTCAGATTTTCTGACATTCACGGCAAGGATAAATACACACGAGCTTATACAGCTCTTACAGGATAAGATAAAGGGACATGTAAGAAAAGCTATGAGAACCTCCCAATTTACATAGGAATACTGGTAAAGAAAGCAATTTTTCTGCCAACTATTTTCCAATGAATGTTTTTAAGGAAGCATTCTGAAATCTCACTTCAGGAATATTGGATTCTAAACCTCAAGCAGCACTAGGCCCTGCATTGGATGCTACTAGCAGAATACATGGATTCCTAAAAGCTCACAATAAGATCATAGAACAGTGTTCATCTGAATAGATGAGATGCACTAGTTAGAAAAATTATGAGCTGCTACAGAACAAATTCACTTCTGTGTTGTTTCAGATAAATATTTAGTCATATTTATAAAAAGCAGGGCTTAGCAGCTACTAAAGAAATAAGACAGCTGAGCAGTGGGATTAAGCAGCAAACAGAATAATGAAATGTTACATCCATATTAGATATATTACTATGCTAAAATGCCAAGCATAATCACTGCAACATCCCAATTTTAAAGCACCGAGACAAATGTACAACTGAGTGTACAGTCCCAGATTCGGGTATAAACTTTAACACTATTCCTTTGGAAGAGCCAGTAGGTTCATGGGGGCCATCCACTATTGATAAGCTTAGAAGAGTAACATTAAGAATTTTCTGGCAAGGAGAGAGATGGAGGCAACAAGACAGTCATTTGTGCTAATGGTGCTTTACCTGTGTAACCACAAGATCAGAGGCAAAAAAAAAAAAAATTAGCATTTTAAGTGGTTTAAAACACACAGAATGTCAGGACATCCAAATCTCATTAGTCTGTCTTAAAAGAAAGCCTAACTAGCATTTCAAAATGACCAATGCTCCAAGAAACCTGCTCCTTTCCAAACACAGCCTTCCTGCAACAGTGAGCTTCAGTTGGAAAGCTGCATCTTCCTCTAGAATGAGAAGAATTGGTTTGGTTTCTCAATAGCTTGACCAACTATTTTTTTATACAGCTGTGCATACACAGTCCATACATATTATTTTACATATAGATACAGCACTGACAAAGCTGAAGAGATTGAATATTTTGCATCAGGACATAAAATCCAGGTACCTTTAATTTCTGTCTGCATGGAATTCTTTCTAAGACAGCTGACTGTATCCTGACAAACCTATCTATGCATTTCCAAGATTGCCAGAAAGAAGCTGCATGCCAACATACTCAGTTCTCTCTCCCCTCATTCATGGGGCAGCACAATACCTCAAGGCCTAGAAAGGAAGGCAAGGAGTCATACTTCAAGTGCTTACCTAGCTCACCCGCTGCATTTCGACCACCAACTGCATACAGATGTCCTTTGAGGGCACTTAGGTGGAAGAAGGTGCGCTTCTCATTTAAAGACGCGACTTGCATCCACTTGTTATAGCGGGGATCGAATCTGAAGACCGTGTCAACTGCTGTCTTTCCTTTTGTGTCGTAATTGCTCTGGCCGCCAACTACGTAAAGGAAGTTTCCAATGACAGCAATGCCATGCTGGTACCTCGGTGCATCCATGGGAGCTAATGATTTCCATTCATGGGCTTTTTCGTCATACATCCGTAGCTCTTTGCTGACAACCAGCTGCTGCCTCAGCACTCCCCCCAATGTTACCAAGTGAGTGCTGTCTGATCGAATGGCAGTTCTCTCCGACTGCATAACTGGTTGCATGAATGGCATCATTTGGTAGTTGCTGGCTTCCAAAAGCAAGTTTACACAGGTGTTGTCAGTTCTCATGAAGTCCACTGTTTGAACGTAGTTAATAAGATCCTGGGGTGTCATCAAAGGAAATCTGATGTTCTTCATTAGCTTTGCAGCATATTCCATTCGAGGCTCTTCAAATCGCAGCCAGCGACAAGCCGCCTTGAAGAGTTCAAGTTCAGTGCAGTGCTTAAGGCTATTACTTGAAAGCACAAAGGCAAGACGTTCAAAGGGGAGTTTCACAAATTCACCAGTACTTAATAACGCAGGGAAGTTCTTTAGGATGAAATTATTAACGTATTTATCCACTTCTGTGAGATTGTAGGTGTTGGCAATTCGCCCAACCTCAACACAGTTTTCCAAGGAAACCTATTGAGTGAACAGAAAGAGGAATCAAAACACGTTCTTAATTTGGTGTCTAAATGATGATGTTGGCTTTAATGAATACTATGGAATCTGCAGTATTTTCATCATTTCACAACGCTCGGGGTGATTTTCACATGAGCCAAAATATTCAATTGATGTATATATTCATGACAAGGGGAAAGCCAATGTCAGATGCATTATACAATGATGATACATAGCAATTATGCAGCTCTTCACCTTTAAAATGCTGTGCAAATGTCTTCATAAGGAAGAAACATGGAAAATATAGTTAAAGCAAAGTTGATTAGCCTAAGGTTACAGAGAACTGTGTAAGAGTAGGGCTTGCTATTAGGCATTTTCAACCTTATTAAACTTCTATTGTCATAATCCCTCTTCTCCATGAAAGGTTGGGACCTGATGATCTTTCATGGTCCCTTCCAACCTACAAAGTACTCTGATCCCATGATGCAGCCAAGCAGAATGGCACAATTACCTCTCCAATAGTGTGTAGTACAGACAGCTTATTTACAGGGTTCAATCCCATACATACATTCCTTAGAAATAAATAATACTGCATCTTTGTATCTCTGGTAAATGAGATTGGGTCTTACATACTACATTTCAATTACAGACATGGCATACTCAAAAATAACACAAATTTAGGAGTCTTAAATAATCAACATAGGATTCCCCTAGAAAAAACCAACATATGAAATTCTTTAGTTTGGATCATATTCTAACCATATTCAACACTCAAAAGACCATATCTTGGTATCCACATCTTTTCCAGTGCTGCTGCATCTGCCTTTCTTACATCCTTCTTACACTTCAGGATCCAAGACAAAGACAGAAGAAGACAGGAGGGATAGGACAGAACCAAGCAAGACTGCAGCAATACCACTCATTTCAGTTCTGCACAACCTACATTACATATGGCAAGCATCTCCATCTCGAGATGCTTCTTGCTGAAAACTGCACCTTCTTTTTGCATTCAATATGCTACCCCAAACTTACAGACCAAGCCAACGGCATATCCAAGCCCGCTCCACACTGACACTTACCACAGCTTTAGGATTGTCCCATTTATAATTCCAGAAGAATTTAAACTTCCAAATCTTGTTTTGGTTGAAGACTATGACCCAAAAACATTCAAACATGTTCTGGTCATGACAGATTACATTTCAGCACTATATTACTTCAATCTATCATTAACCTTTAATAACAGGCAGTTCCAAAAGTTACTGAGTATAGGAAAAGCAAATTTCTTTATTCACTAGAAACTCATCTAACTTACCCTGGAATTGAGGTCTGCAGTCACTAAGCCTTATTCACAACCCTGAAACACCTTCCTAGAATCAAAGGTTCCAATATCTTTTTCTTATCTCATTCTTATCTCTCATACAAATCAATCAAGCCCTGTCTACAAGACGAATATGTAGCAGACTGTCAGCATTTTTATGATACAACATCCATTCAGTACATACACAAATCATTATTGAATTAGAAGACCACACTATTTATACCAAAACATCATCTTATCAGCTAGCAATACTTATAAAACATTCTGCTACTCAAGGAACATTTCAGTCTGTCTTCCAACTGTTACTGAGATACTACCAAATCTCTATGCATTTCCTTTAAGGGCTTTGTAATATACATAAGTTTAATAGAAGTAACAGCATACTGTAAATTAAGCAAATGAAACTGGACACACTCTCAATTCCATTCGAGATCAATAATAAAAATAAAACTATAGACAAATGAGCCCTTAGCAAACCGATTACAAACTACAGCACAACTTTTAACTCCTCCTGTAACATTATGGCATTTAAACACTTCACAAAACACCTACTGGCATCCAACTAAAGAGACAGCATTTTCTCCATGTCAAGGTAAGTAGAAACATTATTGTGTATACATAAATAACATGCTTGAAGGAGGAAGATCAAGCAAAAAAGGGGACAGAATTGCATAGCATTGGTATCAGGCATTAAGGTAGCAATGAAGTATTTACATACACTGCAGAATGCATATCAGTTATCAAGTGCTCAACACGCAAGACTATCCCAGGCTAGTCCCAGTGCTGCATCCTATTTGATGTACCACAGCTAAGTTACACGGGACATCTACACGATGGAATATATTCCTGGAATGCCTGAACTTGAGAAATTTATTGACATATCACACACTGTTAATGACAGGAATATCACATCAGCAGTTTGCAGCGCTCCCTGACTTCTCAAAAATCTATGCTATTCTGCTTTAATTAACCTAATGGCACTGGATAGGAATTGGGGATGTTTTTTTGCACTGCATTTGCACATCCTCTCCATTACGCTTGTGAAATTATGTACTTTTTTGGGCTTATTATCCACTAAACCTACCACTCAAATCTGGGTACCACATTTAGTATTTCCTTAAAGTTTATTTTCCTGACCAGAAGTACCATTATGAGCTTCACCCTGGTCTACGATAATATACTGCAGTGGTATATTGCAAAGAAATCTGAGTCAAAATCTTTCAGTACAAAATGCAATAGCTACTCACGTGTACATACAAAATTAGACAGGTTAAGTTATAATAAAGGTATCTGAATAAATTACTTGCTTATTTTCAAAGAAAAAAGTGTGACTTAAGCTATGATACTTATGAGAGGTGCAGAAATTGTTCTCTGCAGGAGTCAGTCAATCAGGAGCTCATCAAGAAACAGAAGGAACTGCTACTTCTGGTCATCGTACTGAAGTGAATGGGAGGAAGGGAAACATCAGACAAAGAATGCAACTGTTTGTACAATCTATCCAGTTAAACAGCAAAAATATACACAGAAACAGCTAAAAGCCATAAGTGAGCAAACACCAAAACGGCTTTGTATGGTGCTGAGGATCCCCCGTAGATGCTATTTTACCTGGGCACTGGTTACTGTGCAGAGACACTCAGTCACAATACTCACTGTTAATTGCTCATTACAGAGCAGAAGTTCCAGAAAATACTTTTAAAATGCCAACCCAGCACTATATTGCTATAGCCTGGAAAGAAGAACTAACACTGAAGCACTTTCTTTAGAAAGCAGCTGACTTAATTCCTCTGAACTTTAAAACAGTCACTTCTCAAGCACTCAAAAACTTGATGGTAAAACACTACAAAGCTGGATATGGAGCAAAATGATTAGAAGTATGTGCCTTGCAGAACCAGCCCCAGCATCAGGGGCTCTCTCCCACAGAGCTGAGACCATCCTGCAAGCAGACAAATGAGGAAAGGTGTTGAAGAGCCCTATGGCACTACATCATCTCAAATTAAAAGACAGGTTTGGAAACAGATCAATATAGAAACATTTATATAGGACCAAAAGAGCTGAAATCCCCTTAGATATCAGTACAAATCAAAGTACGTAAGAAAATACTGCAAGATTCATATACCAACACTGTATATGAACAAACGTTAAAAAAAAAACAGCATTCAAGCAAAGAAAAATGTCTCAACGTGATTTAGGATCAAAGTAGCTCTTTCCCTAAGAAAGCAAACTCACAGTAGCTGCCCTGCCCCAACAGTGCGAAGAGCCAAAGAACAAAGTGGAAACAGAACAGAGTAGAAAGTAGCAAACAAGCCCTGGAAGCCAAGAATTAGGTATGGCACAGCTCCCATTAAAGGGGGGCTGCTCCAAATTACTGATTTGGATCTACAAACACAAAGCCCTTAATTCAACTTGGTGTTTTATAGAAATATAAGCCCTACAGAGGCACACTGCCTTGTTTTGGAAGGTAAAACAACCTGAGCAATGTGGAATAGATCATATGGCATTGAAGAATATTAATTAAACATTATGGCAACTCTGAGAACTGGGTAACTAGAAAGGATGCCAAGATTAAACACAAAATAGCATTACAGAGCCTAGATGGATCTTACATTTCTCTCATGAAATTGGTTTCTCTTAGTGGCATTTCTGAGTCCTCCTGTTTACACTCTTTCAGGAAAGAGAAAGCATTTTTGAATCTGTACATTGAAAACCAATGTTTCTTAATTTCTTATTATGGATTACAAAAGATTCAATTAGTATTTTAATTCATGTAGAACACAGCATGTTATCATGCAGATAAAAGAAGGGGGTATTTTCTTGTCATATCTTTTCTTGCCCATAAAGACACAACTCCAGACAAAACTTGCATGAGAAGGCGAGCACTGCAGGAGATGAATCTTTAACAGCTGTCATCTTGTAGGAAAAAAGAGGTTTTGTTTTTTTATAATATAAAGAAAACTGCAAGAAATGCTCAGACGTTCAGCCTGAATGAAGCAAAGCACTCCTCAAAGCACAGATATGAAATAGAAGATGCTGTTCCTGACAAGTTGTTACCAGTGTCTCTGCCACACTGGGGCCATGCCCTGAGATTTTAATCTCTGCACTAAATAAAACAATACCAAACTGTAAAGATCACACTGCATTGCAAGTGCAGCACGCCAGTCTGAAGGGCAAACTTTTTGTCCACTCTGACTGCAGCAAAGTATCTGTGCTACAAGCCCCAAAAAATACTGGTAGCTCTCTTTCATATAAACATCTCTGTAGCATCTTTGCACTAAAATATATCCTCTAAACAGGCTACTAAAAGGACAGGCACCAAGTCCAGTGGTTTACAAGAACAATGATGTAAAGGTCTCCATGACAGTTGCTACTACAATAAGCATCACTCCACAACAACAAAAAGGCTTTGAGAACATATATTAACTGACTACAACATCCAGCTCTATTTTTTTTGTTCAAGTTTAACTCAGCAAGTAGCTTTTTTTAATGGAAGGACACAGAATTTGAGGGCAAGAACTAAGAAATAAAGTAAGGAATCTGAAAACTATAATAAATATTACTACTACAATTACAGCAACAAATAGAAGGATTTCAATGTGATAAATATTTATATCACATTCATACTAAATACAACACACAAACCCACAATAAAGTTTAAAAATTATCCTGTGAATTCAATGTATAAACAATGGTGAAACAGAATTCAGCTGTTACAATGCCACTGTTTTTGAATCCAAACATAAACAGGTTGTTATAAGTGTGAACAACAAATAGTAAGTCTTACCCCAGAGATAAGAAACACCTTACAGAAATCCAAAACAGGTAATATCTGCAAAAAACTGGCAGCTTCCAGAGTATCCTGAAGGTTGTCCATGTTAAGGGAAAGCTTTGCTGTGTAAATGAAATCAATGATCTTCTTCAGGCCTATTTTGTTGACACCGTGAAGCTTGATGCACATCAAGTCCTGTTCCTTCATTCCTCCTGAGAAAGACACAGCTCAGTTTATAGGATCGTTTCAATAGGATTTGAATGATTTCACAAACTTGTACAAACATCAGAATAAAATCACCTGTGAACATGGCCTTGAAGTAGTCACTTGCAGAAGCCATCATTGCTCTGTGGACAGGAAACACCTCATCACCATCTCCTGGAACAAGGGTCACATCACATAGCAAACCTTCCACCCGCAGCTGATCAAAACCCTGCAAAGAAAGCACAATGCAGAGCAGCTGTTTGATTTGAGGGGAGAGCTGGAATTAATTTCACCTTTCCTTGTGGAAATACTAGTTTTATTTCATTTACATATGTATTGTAGTAGTAAAAAAAAAAAAAATCACTGAGGTGTCATTTTACAGTAATTATATTTAATACATTCAATGAGAATTATTCACTGAAAGCTTAACCCGAACCTTTTCTTTAAGAGGCTGAAGAATACAAAGTACCCTGTGCCTCAGAAAAATCACTTCATTCACTTTAAGTTATTTCCAGGAAGGAATTTGTTTTGAAAACATACATTCCAGCAAGTACTGGAAGGCAGACACTTGTATTTTTCTGACCTCTGCAGTTCAGACACATGAGTACTCTACAAATCTGTTCCACACCACTTCAAGTATCCCACAAATTAAGAGGTTATAAAATACCAAGGCTTGAAAGGAAAGCTGTTATCTGGTTCATTGCTTATCAAATTTATTAGCAAAGTTTACAAGGCAAAAACTATGAAGAAAGCTGGTCTGTTCCAAATTACTCATAATAGCTAACTGTAACAGAAAAGGAAGCTGTCTGCAGCAGCACCTTGAAGTAAGATTTTCCTCTACAGACATACCCAGCTGGGCACACTGGAAGATTTATGAAACACCGGCCTCTTTCACATGCTACAGAATAGAGGCTTTGACAAAATGATTCCCTTCAACCATGCATGTCATCATACACTTTTCTCATATTAACAGGAAGGAAAAGACTGCCTTTTTAGACTTAAAGAAGTCTTGGCTTCACCTCACATAATTTGAGTTAAGACAGCTTAAGAAAAGCCTGCACCTTTAAAATTACATGGGTCCATAGTCTGCTTAAGAAGTCTGCTTGTAGCATAGACTTCAAGACTATGAAAACAGAGGAGACACTAAAGATTCCTAAAATTGGAACCTTTAACTTGCAGGAAAAGAAATCACAAGCCATGCTTGCTCAGGCACTGCCAGCACAGTGCACCAACATGTATTGAGACTTCTTAGGAATTACAGGTACAGAGAAGGTTGTTGAGTACGGGTATTCTTTAGAGCATCCAAAATCCCCAGGATTTATCTATACTGACACAAACACGCAATTACCTGTAACACCACAGAACTGTGAGTATTGCTGGTGAAAAATCTTGTGGTCCCTGTCTTTGAAGACTGCAGATGGGCAGAGACGCCCATATCGCTGCTACCAAGAGATACTTTCATATGAGGATCCTCCTCTTCCACCAGAGATCTAAGAAGATGAGAACAGAGAAATCTTACGATCAAACTCTTATTTTTATTAAGTGCAATCTTCTGGGATGGCAAGTAACACAACTGAAGCTATAGGTCAAGAAAACCAGCAGGCAACAGAATCGATTCTTTTTCAGTCCTCGTCAGCTAATCTAAGGAAGTGAAATACCTACATAGCATCATTTCAGTAACCTTATTTACAGGCAATAAATCCTGGTCCCCTCCCCCACATTAAGAGCCTTGCACACTTATTTCTATGTGTCCTCCCAGTATTTTAGGATGCTTGCAGGAATCTCATTCAATTCTCAAGATCAACTACAGCATCAGATCACAGAGAAAAGCTAGAAGACTCTAACATTAAATGTAACCTTAAAGTTCAGTGAATTGCTTCTTATGGCATACATCAGCTCACTCACACATGAATAACAGCAAATAACTGGTAGAGTCTCAGCTGTAAGCTACTTTCAGAAGCACAACAAGAAATCCTTTAGGACACAATACTCAGAGCTTTGCTACTAGAGGCAACCACTTCATAACCTTAATTTAAGATTTGCTTGCGTGAAGTTGTCACACACTCCGATTCCAAGCAATTATTGCCCAAATTCAGATGGAAAGGCTAATTTAGGTAGAACTCTTAAGGATTACCACTCCATTATCAGCCTTCCACTTGCATCTTGAGATGTAAATTGGATTTACATAGAGATATGCATATGAGATTCTAATTACCCTAACCTGTAATTATTATAAAACATAAATAAATTTCCTCTCCAGAAACATTACTAGTTCCCATGAATTCTATAAGCTCATACATTACCTATTAGTATGCATACCAGTCTAATGCATATACACACAATATTAATTAGCAAAGAAAATTCTCCTGTCTGTGGATTAGCAGCTTAATTATTAATAAAGACTCCATGTTTCAACACACATTCATAGCAACTTAAAATAAATGCTGCAAACCTCACATACAAAGCATTTCCCAGCTTTTAAACGTGCAGGTAAACACACTGGCCTCCAAGCTAGTTTCAGAAATTACTTTAAGTGACAAGAATGTGTTTGAATTATTTGGGCTTTTTCCCCAGTTCTGATTGAGATCTCTATGTAAAGATGACATGAGAGTCTGCAATTGAAAGTGTTTGGCTTTTTGAACAGCTATTCCGCCCCTTTCCCCAACTTGTTTTGGTACATTGCCCATAGAGAGCAGTTTCTGAAACTTTAAGAGTTATTCTGATAGCACCGCTGTGCTCTGTTCAAACCCATGGTTACATCAGATGCAAAAACATACCCATACAAACTCACCATTCAACAGCACACATGGGTTTGAAACAGGGAGATTTTATGCATGCAGACAAAACAGATTGTAGGAACAAGGGCACATCGAGAGAGCTTTGACTTGCAGTGTAGCAACCCAGTAGTGAGACATCTAAGAAAATGAATCAGTGCAGATGCACTGCAGTGAGCAATTCAGTCCTGCTTGGAACAGAATCGTTGCATTTGTAACATAAATCCAGAGTGTGATGTGAAATATTACAAGGTGTGTCTTAATTGGACGTGCTCTCCAAGCTCCTTGCCATACGATAAACTCATACAACATAACGCAGTAGCAAAGCAGTTGCTCATGACCTACATTCACTCTGTTCTACAGTGTTTTGTTGGTTGTTTTTTTTTAAGCTTGACTACAGTCTCATCAAGGAAACGCTAACAATTCCAAGGGACATCTAGCCTTTAAGTGTGGATGCCTTTCTAAGAGAAAGAATATAAAGTCACAATGGGAGACATCTGAGCGTGGGTGGAGAGGGACCACAGAGTCACCTGGCATGAATGTCACTGTATTTGCTCTTGAAAGACCTCCCAGAAATGTCACATCCAATAGATGTCCTACAAAGGGGATTTAAAAGCCTTATTCTAAACTTGTATACATTCTGTTTTCTTCCATTTCATGTGAAATAATGATAGTGATACGACAAGGGGGAATGGTTTTAGACTGAGATAGGGGAGGTTTAGTCTGGATATGAGGAGGAAGTTTTTCACCCAGAGGGTGGTGACGCACTGGAACAGGTTGCCCAAGGAGGCTGTGGATGCCCCATCCCTGCAGGCATTCAAGGCCAGGCTGGATGTGGCTCTGGGCAGCCTGGGCTGCTGGTTGGTGACCCTGCACATAGTACAGGGTTGGAACTGGATGAGCACTGTGCTCCTTTGCAACCCAGGTCGTTCTTCAATTCTATGACAAAACTTCCACTGCTTTGTCCTAATGAGGCTTGTGACTTCTTGTTACTGCTGCATAGCCAACAGAGGGGGTGCAATCTACACTTAAGTACAAGGAGCACTCCAAGACCTGATCCACTGAATTCAAATTTCAAATGCTGTGATATCCATGGGGAGGAAAGAACCCTCCCAGAGCAACCAGAAATTAGGAGCATGTCACTGGCACTGCACCAGTGTTAACACTTATCTGCATATAAGGCCAGAAATCCATCTTTGTAAGACAAAGTAAAAATGCATGAGCTTTTCCATACTGTGTGATAACAACAAAGAAAACAACAGAAACAAGTCCTGCCTCACACACAAAATGAATTTAAAACTTCCCTTCAAAGAAATTTCAAACTGTTCAGAGTAGAACTTTAGTTTTAGGGCTGTAAACTGAATCCTTAGAAATATTTCCACAATTCACACCCAGAACACACAGGTAACATCGTTCGTATCTGACTGAATTCCCAATTAAAACACTGTATGTACATCTGTCGCATTCGGATGCTGCCACCACAGGCATTATTTATATTCATTAACATAGGGCTGCTAAGCACTATAATTAATTAGGTCATAATGAATGTAAATATATTGATTGGTACTTTATTGCAACCACAGTATATCACAATAAAGCATACTACCAAAAAAGAAAGCTAATTCATTTTCCAATTAATTCTATTGTCCTGATCAATAGAAGTCATTAAACAAGAAGAACAGCTGTAGCATACTTAATTGGGGTTAAAAAAGTTGGAGGAGGCAGCTACCACTGCAACAAGACCTACTGATAATCCACCAGTAGCTGTAAGTGTAGATATTACATCACTTTCAATGCATACAATTGCTCTGGATGGGTTTTTCAGTCTTAAGCGTTAAGAACAAGGGGATGCTGGAGTTCAGCACACAGCATCAAGCACTGAAATAGCAAAGCAGAGCAGCATCCTGACTTGCTGCAGCCTCTCAGCAGTTCAGGGACAGCCATGGGAGGTTAATTAGTTGCTATCACAGAAGAAGCTGTCATTCAGGAGTTTCTTTTTAACCTCGTGCCAACTCTTTCAAGTCTTTTCCTATGCCACTGTAACCAGGCCTGCTTTGCTTTCTCATGACTCCGAGTTAATCCTCCAACTGATAATTTTGTAGCAACAGAATATGCAAAGCAGCATGCACTGTATGGATGTTACACAGCCTAATTTCACTGTCCCTGTCAATCTGAATGACAATTACTTTGCTTTTCACCATTTTAAAGAAATAAGATCTAGACTGCCCACTAACTCCATTTTTTCCCCATAAAGGTACAATTTCCCACCTTTTACAAGATGAACAAGATCTGAATACTCCAGTTTTGCAATCAGCAACTGGATAGATGACCAAGCCTAATTTTAAGCAATGAAAAAATACTATTAAAACTCTTGAACTACTGCAAACAGACATGAAGCCGCAATGACTTCATAGTGCAGTATGCTGCCTCTGTGCAATCACTGCTAATCACCACCTCAGTGCAGAAAAAGTTCAAATCCCATAATACTACTTAATCACAGGATCAAAGTGATGAGGGCTGAGCACATCCCCAGCATCACTTCTGGCATGTGCCAATACCACGGCATTCAGCAAGCAAACTTTGTTCTATTTCATACCAGGACATTCTTATCGAGATCTTCTTCATGATCTGGCAAAGATACAGAGTAGTAAAGGGCTGCTCTGCATGCAGCTGCACATGTATTTTGGTAATGAATCTATTAATGAGAAGCCTAAGAAATACAATGAAACTCTTCTATGCTATCAGATATAGCAATTTTTAGCTTTGTGTTCACAGTCCACCAAAAAAGCTTATGTATCACCTGCCTTACTGATTTCCCATTATGAAAAGATGTTCCAGTTCCCTAAATAATGAATGCAGGAGCTGCCCAACAATTTACATGCCACTGACGAGCTCAATGAACACAACCGATATGGCAGCATTGTATAAAATTAACTCATAGCACTTTGATTAAGAAATCCTAAAATCAGTATAGTATACAAAGAGAAACAAATTACACAGTCACTGCATTTCTTCCGCTTCTTCTAATGACACAACCTCAGGACAAGCTTTATTCTGGTATATAACACTTTCACACTCATCCCTCACTACAGCAATACCTCATCTCTTTCTTGTTCCTAAGGAAGAGTTTCTAACTTCATTCCTCAGTGGTATCCATAACCCAGTAAAACTAGCCCATTTCATCAGCTGCTAATTATTTCTTAACAGAAAATATCACAAAAGATAGCACAAGCAATGCAAGCTTGCGTTTAGCATGAGCTCAGACAGAAGAGAAGGACAAAAGGCACACGTTATTTTTGGACAGGTTAGCAAACCAACCAGAACATCCAAATCTGTTACTGCTTTAAGGGCATAAGGCACAGGGCAATTGGTGTTGTATTCTGTACCCTCTGTTGAACACCTGGAAGTAGGAGAAACACAGGAACAGCACTGGAAGAATCCACAAAATGACCTGCCATGCATATTTAAAAGCCATAATTATAATGGATGAAATAGAGGCTAACATAAGGAACACCTGTACTTATTCAGTTATCATAATTTCTTTAAGCTCCATTTTCAGGTTGCTCAGCTGAAAGGGGCTGCTGCAATCAGAACATGCAAACCTTCACCCCCATGAATTAACAACACACTGTCACTGCTAGGGCTGTCGTTTGCAATAGTAGTTACAGCAGTTGGTGCAGCACCTCTCACACCTTGTACATTCCAATATCTCAGGTTTTATACCTGACCTTTATAGGTTAGAAGGGCATTAACAGCTGAACACTTCAATATTTGTTTAGTGCTATCCTGGGTTCTTTGAAATCTACGTTCAAGGAGCAAAGGTACAAAGCTTACTGTTTCTTGAATTAAACAAATAAATGCTCCTGCATTCAATTCTCCACCCTCCTTTTAAAATCAGGTTGCTCTCTATTGTTATAATAGCAGAATATTGCACAATGAGGGAAGAAAGACAGCCTCTGTGTAGCAAAACAAGCCATGAGAAATTGCATATTACTCTCAGTAGGCTCTAACGGTGCTGGAAGAGATGGATAAAGGACTCCAAACTCACCAATCCCAGCAAAGAATGACAGGGAGAGCTCATGGATGCATGCTGAAAGGGCAGTAAGCAGAGGTGGGTGGATTCCTGTCTCTAATTGCAACCTGGACACAGTTACATATAAAATACTCATAGAAGTGAGCAGCTCCTGCTCCCAGCCTTGCCACACAGCAAGAGAACATTGCTTCCATCTGCAGTGGTCCTTGCTCCTTCTGCACACCAGGCTCAAGAGAACCCACTTAAGCTATTCAAGAAATAAAGTTTTTAATGAGCTTTGGGCTAAAAGCATAGAAATACTGGGAATGGCTTGATTGATTTCTTAAAAACCAAGTGCATGTCAAACAATGCCAATTGGGCTCCAACACATCTCACCATCACCCTGACATGGTGCTTTGGCACAAGCATGCGATGTCAGCAAACATCAAGGGGAGCATTCAGTCAATGAAAGCTGATGAAAGCTGCCATTGCTGTACCAAGTGCCAATGGAATCAAGCAGAACAGGGGACAACCCAACATCAGGATAATCCCAACATCACTTTGAACGTTTCTGTGTTACTTGACACGAAGCCATGCTGGGACCAAAGGCCAGAGCTAAATTCAGTCCCACAGAGTCAGCAGCAAAGGACTGAGCAACACCCACTGCTTAGGTCTCATCTCCCAGGATGCACACAAGCACTGAAAACCTTTTCCACAAAATTATTTCTTCAACAACTAAAAACTAAGCAAGCTCTCAAGCTGTTTGTTGAATAATTACAGCCCACTGGTTAAATCAAATATGTTTTCCACAGAAACAAAGCAATATTTGGCTCAGGCATTGCTATAAAGCTTTTGTTCCTCGCAGTATGCAGTCTCTCCGGGAGCCTTAGTACCAACATCCACATTTATCTATTTGACAAAGGGTTTGCGTTCATTGAGCCATTTATAGCTTAAATTCGCAGACATTGTTTAACGATGCTAAATTACAAGTGGTTCTCTAATGACATTTTGCCAAAGTTGGTCTTAGTGCATCGATTCCTACCATTAAAAAACAGAAAGCAAAGCACATGCACATGCTTTGTAGTTTGTCTAAAGAACTATTTTATGTCCTTGATGTTCAAAGCCGCAGAATGCAGTCATCGCTCAGAGCCTCCCTATTTTATGCTGCACTGACACATCCTGCTCTCTGCCCTTCATGTTTGGTCTTAAGTATCAGAAACGTAAGCCCTAATTCTGTCTGCACGGCTTAATGCTTCAAGCACATTACAGGAAACACTGAAAATATTTTGCATGCACTGTTCTGCCTGATGTCATTAAATTTAGTTTTCATATATACAGAAATTATTAACTTAGCAGAATGGTTCCTTAGACTGAAAGCAAGGCTAATGGACTAAAACCCATTTATATTTACAGTGGCACCTGCACACTCAAGCTTTAGTGGTTAAAAAATAAACGTACTCCACTATATCCCTGCAACAACTTACACCCATCCTCGTTCTTTGTCGCAGAATGGTTGTTCTCCTATATGCTACAGAGAATAAAGCTGAGCGCTTAAAGGCCAGCAAATTAATATCCAATATTCCAACATCATGGCTTGGTAATTAACCCCTGCTCTTTTTGCCTAGGTCCTTCCATCATTCCTCTTGCTGTCACTTCTCAGAGCTGTTTTATTACTCCTTGACTATGTCCCCCTGGGAAGACTGGAGCTTTTTGTGTTGGGTTGGTTTGTTGTTTTGTTCGCTTTGTTTTAAGGTTGAATTGTACATTGTTTCCTCCTCCCCCCCCTCCCCATATTGTTTAAGAGTTTAAACGTAAGCACATCAATCAGATAACAGCTGTGGGGCACTTGTCAGTTCCAGGATAAAGGACAAAAACTCGTCTTCACAGCTGATATTGCAACAGTCTCAATCACTGCTGGACTAAACACAGCCAAACTATGAATATGCACTTCCATTTTAGTGCTCTGACTACACACGGTCACTCTGCAATCCCCACTGATCTCAACCACAACACCGACTTTTACTTTTAAGACTCCAGCATTCCCCATATGCTCTCTACAGAAACACACAGCTATCCCCATCCAAACAACAGAAACTACTGCGCAACGCTACAGCGAGTATAAAGTGACTGCACAACAAGTTTTTCCCCGCAACAACTGAAATGAGGGCAAAAAGAACAAAGTGGCAGATGTGGTATTCTGGTTGAATAGGTCAAGTAATACATTCAAGACAAATCACTTCCCTGGAATTACTATGGCACAGCATGATGCCATTATTGCAAGATTACATGGAAGGAGAAGGCGACTGCAAACATTTAAGCCATAGAATCACCTCTGAAGGTCTGGCCAGGAAAACATCAGTAGCATTAAGATACCTCATGACAACCACTTTCTCTTTTGTTTTGCCAGTTTATTATTTCAATGAAGTTTTACACTTTAAACTTAGAATGACTTCCAGAAATATCTATTTAAAGGGCAAAAATAAGATTAACGGGCATAAGCAAGAAGTCCACATCATGGAACTAAAAACAGCCTTCTATTTAGGAAACAAACCTCTTCCACACCCTACCTCCTCTCTTCAAATGCAAGGCATGCATTGTCAGATCATCTTAAAGTAGTATTTGGGGTGAGTGACACAACAGCCTGGAAGCAATTGCTTCCAGTGGAACCCTTGCCAAAGGTGAGCCTGTGCTTTGGTGTGAATGGAGCACTGTCTGTCAATCGTAGGCAAGAGCCCAGCAGAAAGGTTTGCTACAGACACCCAGTGGAGGTAGTAGATACACAGCGTGGTCACAAAATTCACCCATCAATACAGCTGGTCTCTGAACTACGCACATGCACCTTGCCCTGTTTAAGAATATCACTGTATAGCACAAATTCAAAGAGCTCACTGTAGAGCAAATCAGAGATTTAGAAGAAAAAACAAACACAAAAAGCATTAACCTACATAAGCAGCTAAAACCAATGCTGATTACTCCGGAGTATTAAGAACTCATTCTACTTTTCTGCACACCGACTTCCATTACTGTACTGCATATCTGGTCAGACACTTCAAAACCAGATGTTTCGGGATGGATTTACACTGTCACAAACCCTCTGATAAAAGATATCCTTGGACCACCACACTTGTTTATCTCTCCCACCATTAGTCATTGATGGAAATGCATCCAAAGAAAGGCTCCCATTTAAAAATACCAAAACACTGCTCAACAGGAGAGATGGCACTAATTTTAGACACGGATTATTCCGCAGGGAGATTCTTTTAATTCAATTTTACTTATTTTTAAACATGGCATGTTGAGGACAAAGAACACTCAAATCATCATCTAGCTTTGCAGAAAATGTTTTGGCTCAAAATAGGATTAGAGAGGCTCTCATTATCCTCGTTCCTAGTATTGAATTATCTTTCTTTTACTATTTTTGCCATTGAAATGTTGCTATTGAATTAGTAGGCGTGTATCACAGCGCTTTGTTTTTCAAACATTTTCCTCTTGTAGGAATGGAAGAAACCTGGAGATCAAACCTAAATGACATCCTTACTGTGAATAAGAACGTTCTCTTCTCCAAAAGTCCCTCATGTATGAGATGACGTTAGGGAATGACATCATGAACAATCTTGTTTTGTGAGCATATTTCATTACACCTTAAAGCTGCTATACATAACCACACTGTCGTGCTCTAATTTAGAGCTTTCATTCTTAACTTCTGCTTACTTCAATCTACATTTTGTTATTGGTTTTTGTTTTTAAATTACCTGTTTTTTAAAAGCACAGCCATCAATAAATACCTGTAATTCTGAGAAATCCTACATTTCCTATTTAGCATCACTCATTACTTCCTTCCCTCCGGTTTACTTGCTGGAATTGCTCACCTGCCTCTACCAACACCGAGCTACCTGTGCCCATTCCCGCAGAGCCAACACAACAGCGAACACAAACACTTCCACCAGCAAGGCACACACTTGCTGTAAGAGCTTTTGCATTCATTTCAACCAATTCAGTGTATTCTAAGCCCTGCAGAAGAAAATGCAAGAGGACTTCATGAGAACACACACATGCACAGTACGTGCATGTTGTGAACATTCACACCAAATCATTAGTCGCATTATACCTATGTATGATGGTCATATACGTATGTCCATTTCTAATACAGACTTTCCTTATGAAACATCCCCGGATCTTTTGGTGGACTTGGGGCAATCTCAAGCTATTAGTGATCAGTCCCACCAACAGACAGGTTATCTGTGTTTCTCTTCAGAGAGATCCTTCTCCCTCTGAATAATGTGAGGGCTTTCTGGAAGGGTCCTCAAAACTGCAACTATACCTGTATCTACGGGAAACCAAGCAGCGGTGATTTGCTGCTTCTCCTTTCGCTGCCTGAAATTCAGTCCCAGCCCCAGTGCAAACAGCAGACCTCCCCACACCAGATCCATGTACTTGCCTACAAATCCATTAGCTCAACTTCAGCAGGTCCCTTATTTCAAATACTACCTGGACACAAGTTTCCTGCAGCAGAGGACTCTCTCAGGTAAGCTCTTTGCACGCATTCTGCAGCTTGGGAACAAACTTTTAAAGCAGAAATTGCAGTTAGACTTCAGTTGTGCAGCTCGCAGGACAATTAACTGTTTTACAGGGGTACTTTGTACAGAGATGCCTGCTTCATCTGAGCACCAAACACGCTCAAGAGCCACAGCTCAGCATTCCAGTACAGGGAAACTAAGGCAGGGTTCAGGTACACAGACCTCATAAAAATCTGCGAGTCCCAACAATGGATTTACTCTCTAGATAAGTTACTTATAAATCAGAAGCAGGATGAAGCTTCTGAAGTTAAAGCTAACTTGAATTCAAGAAAAAGCCTGAAGAATTGGAATTTCATTGTAAGGATGACAAAACCCAAGCCTTTAAGGTCTCCCTGCTTTACATTACAAAATTCACACGACAAACCCATAATGTTAAGTTGCCTAATATTAAAGGGACTTAAGTTCCAGCTTAGATTTGTGTACTCCGGATCTAAAATATCAAACGCAGAAGTGTTCATCTGCACCTTCAGTGGTTTTATAGTCATTTTACACCAACAGATGCACTGTTTTACATGTCACTTCTGAGTACGTACTTGGAAGAAGCCCTTTGCCGATATTCAGAGCATTACTTGGGGGAGAAAACCTACAGCTGTGAAGGTGAAAAACGTATCACAAAGCACTCAGTAAATTTAGCATTGTCTGCAATGAAAAGGATGACTCCAACACTGATGTTACCAACAAGTCTAAACCACAAGGTTGGCTGTGCCAGTCCGCACCTACTACCTAATCAAATAGGTGCCATTTTGTAACATTTCTTTTTTTTTTTCCCCTTATGAAGTACATGGATAATTTGGGGGCTGCATTTGAGAGCCCTGCTGGTATCAGGGCAGCGAATAAGCATCTCCATAAGCATTTGGATACATGGAATCACCACGAAAATGATTAAGGCTGCTGCTCACATATTTCTTGCACTCAGCATCATATAGTTATATCTGATCACTAAATCTGTTCACATACTTACCACACACATTGAGGTAATCAGCTATATGATCCCCATCATAAAAGCTGAAGCATGCAAAGAGCTAGATTAACAACTTAAAGGCAACACACAAAAGCGTTCTGTTTGAGCTGCAGACAGGTCAGACCTGGCTATTCCCGATGCTGCTTGCATTTAGCAAGTACTGTAGTTTTAAAAACACATCAGATGGGACCAAAGACGTTACTACCTTGAAATGAGTTCCAAAGCCTCACAACTCTGAGGGTATTTTGTATTTAATCATCAAAAAACACCTATGGTAAGCAACAATTTATTAGAAATAGCTTATTTTCTGGCAGCCTTAAGCACATTGGATGTACTCTGTGACATCAATGCTTTAAGCCTTTCTGTGAAATTTCATCCTAAAACAGAAGCATTCCCTGCTCAGGTTCCATGCAGGCAGGTTGGCTCTGCAGCCACTCGCCTTCCCAGCCACGGCAGTGGAAACCTCGCACCTCTCACACTGCTTTGGGTCTGCTGCTGACCATCACACTGCTCAGCAACAAGCAAAACCCATTTAGAGAAGCCCTGAACACCCATTTCTTATAGCACGTCCCTACGGCAGCTGCAGCAAAGAAATAAAAGCTGGGAAGCACGAATCCTGCAGCTAACAGGCTGCAATGCTATCAGAAAGTCAGTTTTCACAGGGATTTCCCAGACGCAGAAGTCACCTACACAGTTACTTCTGCATCTTGAAGCAACTCATGATGAGAGAGCTGCTTCCTTAAAGGCACGAGCAGTTTTCTGCCCGACGTTCAGCTTTATTTCACAGAAGGAAACAAAGCCACCTGTACATTCTAACACAGAACTCGCAGCAGCAAAAGGTGAACGAAAGCTCTGCCAAGATCAGGCAAGGCAAACAAAGCACGCTGCTTTCATGGCTATTGAAATACTCCTTTATGTAAAGCTACTTTACACGATCAAACTGAGTGACTGCACAAGCATTCAGATACCAATGATTTCTAATTTCTCTATTAAGCATTTAACTTTTTAAAATTATTAAAGGCATTCAATCTGTATTAAAGCCACGGCTTGCAAGGATAAAAGACCAAGGCAAGATGATTTCTTGCATAGAAGAACACGAACAGAAGTGCACTACAACAGAGCAGGTGATTCCACGTTCGGTTTTTAATCGGGAGGAAACATTAGCATATATACCACAAATTAAGCCTGCCTCACACCTTAAACTTCTCCATTCAGCTCTACAAATTAACACGAACTTCGCAAAAAGAACATTTACGTTATTACAAATATCGGCTCAATCTGCACAATTTCTCTACGTTTCAACAAAGAGGGAAAGACTCGACACGACATCCATCATGAGACATCCAGGATAAAAATCTCAGGGTCTACATACAAAACAAGGTAAAATTCTGGGTGCCAACATCATTCAATACATAACAAGGTATTTTGCCACAGGGTAGTCTCACGAAAGAATTCCCACCTTAATATCCTCATTTCTCTCACTTACATGTATGCTGGAGAAAGTGGCGATGACCTGGATGTTTTAAGCACAGGAACTGGGAATTTCCAGATAGCAGGAGAGCTCGTTTTCCATTTCAATGGCATGTTGTCACCACGGTACTACAATAACAGTAAACAGCGTTTCCATAACAGACTACCAACTAGGACTTCCATTCCACACACTACTGACACAGCAGTGGCTGCTGCTAAGAACAAGGAAATGATTCTGCCAATGCCCTCAAACCGATGCTTCCAATCTGTAAGACGGGGCTGCAAGGCATCTCCTTTTAAATCCTGCTGTCCCCTAAAGCAATACGATGATTCTATGGTTCTAACTCAACAATAGTGCCACCTCGTTAGGGCAGCACTGACTGCAGTATATGGATAAAAAAAGAGAAAGACTGCACCGTGCACAGCAGCACAATGCAGCCTTATTTAATAAAAGCAACTAATTCTTTTAAAGAACTATTCCTGATGCTATTGTTCTACCTTAACAGGGACACTGCAGCACAGCACTGTATTCTCTCCCTATTAACCTCCTTTCTGACCAATGAAAGCAGAAAAATGGGTTTCATATAAAAATGAAACAACGTACCTACTCAGAATACACTTGTCATCCTCTGAACATTCTTCTTTTGAGCTGCAACAATACAAATGGGATATAAATCTCAGCATAGCCTTAGGCCACGGCTAATAGAGATCAGTGACTAAATTCAGCAGCCTGTTTTCCTCCTGTGCAAGCTCTGACCAAACAATACAAGAAAGCCATTATGGAAAAAGCCCATTGCAGAAATCAGTCCTTCTAATCCATAGCTAGGAAGACAAAATAAAGCATAAATCGCTGCAGGTTTCTGCACGCTCTTCTAATAGCTTCTGCTTCAGGACGCTCTCATTTTCCTATTCTCATTTCCAGGGAGGACGAGCAAAATCTCATGCATTTTACAACACGCTATGGGAACAGAAATATCACTCTGCTTTCCGCAGCACAGAAGCGGAGAGCAGCGTGCTGTTAATAGCAGTCCTCGTAGGGACGCTATCAACAACCTAATCCTGAACGTCCCCCGGCCCCCCCAGCCCCGCAGCTCACGCATTGCCTGGAGAAGTGGGGAGGCAGCCAGGCACGCAGGTGTCCATCAGGGACCACTCTGCAACTCCGCGCTCTGCTCCATGACCTCCCGGGGCTGACGACAGCAGGGAGTTTAGAAGGCGAGCTATTAAAAATGGAATGGAGAATTTAACAGCGCGTTGTGCATAAGCAGATTGGGTTTCTAGGAAGCAAAGGGAAAGCTCCGACCATATTGATTACCTCCCTTAAGGAAAAAGAAAAATCAGAACCCGCTTATGGCCACCGTAGACAGGATCAACGCTATTGGAGACATTTATTTTACAGATTTCAGAACAGCCTTTGTGCAGCGTGACAGTGTTTCTGTTCATCAGGACAGCTTAATCCCATCACAAAAAAAGCCAACACCCTGCCACACCGCTCAGCAATAAAGAGCGGAACAAAGAGCAGGATTCCTACTAATTTTTAAAGCAATTTAATAGCGCTTAGTAACACTCTGATGGGTTTTTCCAGGGGTGAAGCCTACACTGTTAAGTTTATTTGAGGGGTGAAGTCACCGTGCGGTAATTGCTGCTTCTGATTGTTATTATTGAAAGTGTTTCCCAAAAATAGTTTTGTGCATTTAAAACTGTTACCATAGCCACAAGCACTGAACTAAAATAATCCAGGAAGATCACATCCAGGATGAATTCAAGGCTAGATACACTTACTGAGCAAACCCAGTTCTTTGGGATTCATAATGACATATTAGCAGCATTAAGACAGGAGCTGCTACTCAAAGAGTGCAGCACAGACATGGGTTGTATAGGACAGATCATTCATATGCTATTAAGAAACAGCAGCCCCACAAATAGCAAATCCGCATTTTCAGCATCAAGGAGTCCTACACTTTCATTAGAATGTATACATTCACATGTCAACAACCACACTTGTGCACCCATAAATTGCATATGACCAGCCTGTGTAGCAGGCTGCTAGATCATCCTGCCCGGCATTTCTACACTGAAGACCTAAAGCCTCATTTGAAAGGCATCAGATAACAGGACCCATAACCACACAGAAAGCCTTGAGATTTTGATTTGTATGCAAATTTGCTTTCGCATTTACCATCACATACAAACTGCCTTATAACAAGCAAATGCTGCTGCTCTCTTTCTCTGTTTTAGGTGGTGGCACCACCTACGAGGCATCTGAAGCCTGCACCCACCTGCCCTACCCAACACAAGCAGTTCGTTACAGGTTGCCCAGGGATGGGGCACCACCCTGCAGACACCCAAGGTCAGGCTGGATGGGCTCTGGGCACTGATGGAGCTGTGGGTGACCCTGCTCAGTGCAAGGAGTTGGACCAGATGGCCTTGAAGGGTCCCTTCCAACTCAAACAATTCAAATCTATGATTCTGTTTATCAACTGCAGCGCTGCTAACATGTGAGAATGATGCAAGGACAACCCATGCACCACCTTCTCAGAAGCAGCTGTATTAATACTATCTGTACCTGTTTTTAATGAAGAAAAAGTCCACCTTAGCAGTACAGTCATTGCCACACACTGACTAGTACTAAGCCAACCAACACACATGCAGAAATCAGATGTGCTCCTCAGTTCTGAGGCCAACAAGATCACTGTGTATAGAGTGCAATACATGTGCTCAAATACCTCCTCTCCCTTGTATGCGTCTGCCCATGTTTGTTTTTCCATCTAGTTGATAAGTAATCTAATTAAAACCCTTAGAGGAAAGAAAAAAAGAAATCAATAATAGTAAACACTTTTGAAAGTGTATAAAAACCTGAGCACCACCCAACTTAATCTACTCCCAAACACCTCACACCACTGATCAAACGGTCAATGCAAAAAGAGCACAAAGCTGAAGTAGCTGTGCCAGGTACCCCAAAACCAGAGAAACGCGTTTCACTTCAGAAAGGAACCACATGAGAAACAAATCCTGTCTGCACATCACTGCAAATCCAATGTCTTCCCAATGGCCCCAAATCAGTTCAGAACACCCTGATAAAAAACATTACTCAGACCTACTATGTAACTTCAAGCAAGTCTGCTTTTACATTAGATTCTTTCAAACTTGGATAATAAATAGAATATAACTTCAAGTGTCTTGCTGATCTTTGATGCTGTATATGGAAGACAAGAAAGCAGCATCTGCTTTTTAAGCAATTATTTCCATGCTGCTCTTTCCAAGCCCAGACAGACAGCAAAGGAAGCAAGTGGCACAGCACCAAGCATGGCTGCTGGAAACTCCTCCATGACGTAACTGAATAGGTGGCATAAGAAGGAAAAGACCACAGGCCAAGTTCCCAACAAGTCACTTCACAGCCTTGAGCTGCTGACATGGTGGGAAATGATTGAGGCCACACAGGAAGCCCTGCAAGCAACACTTGCATGAGTGCTGATCACCAATGAGGTCAGGGCTACTTCCCATCACAGCAAGGACTGTTCCCTTTGCAATTCTCCCCCTTCTCATTCCAACTCCTCTTTCCTTTGTGCTCCTTGGACACCAAGCTATTCCCATGTTACCACACACATGCTGTCGCTACAACTGCTTTTTCTCCCTTTTACAAAAGTGCACCATATTATGAACTACAAATTCTCTTCCAGCACAGCATGCTCACATTCCTGGGGCAGGCACATTTCCCACCAAACTTTTAAATCACCTTTGAACTCCCTATCAGAATTCCCTCCCTTTGAGGTTTTTCAAAGAAGAAACAGTCACACACAGAAAGATGTGACCAAATGCAGTGGCATCATTAAAACACACTCATTTGGGAACACTTATTTGAGTCTTGGGACTGCCATGTGACTCCTATAATAAATCCAAGCAGCCTTAGCTTAACTTCTTCCTAGACGCGCCACTAAATTTTCATCAGCTTTAAGACAAACTTATTTTTTCCATCTCTAAAGCGTAAAGAAAGAAAAGCTGAAAGCATTTGCTCAGCCAAATGATTTGCTGTGGGTTAAGCGATTCGCTGCTCTGCTCCAGCCAGCTGCTTACCATCACTCCTTTCATTCATCTGCTGTGTATCTGAGAGCTGAAACCACTAGGTGGAAATAGGGCTCTGCTGTACAGGAGCTTTCTCAGCCTTGCAAACTCTTTCTGGCAGGACCTGAGAAATCATCACTGCTCTCAGAACCCTGTGTTCATTTTAACCATAAAGAAAAACATTCAAAGCTACAAAGCAATGCACATCTCCCATTTACATTTAGAAACACAGACAAGAAGGTTGAAATATTTCATTGCATCACAAATAACGTTTGCTTATGTTTAGATTATTTTTTAATGGCAGAGTTTAAGATAAGATTCTGGACTCAGTGACGATCAAAGAAGAGATTCCAATGCTGATGCTCAAAGTCTTCCAAACATCTTTGAACTTTTGATATTTCATCCCCATACCTGGTGTTATAAAAATTAAGGTTTATGAGAAAGGTTAATGCCTCTTTTAAATTATTTTAACCCCAGTATAGTTTGCTTCAGGCTGAAGGCAGAAACTCCATTTAAAAGTTGGAAGGAACTGCTCTGGTCCTTTGTCCATCCTACAACTACTAACATATTAAACTGATGCAAGTTGCTGCACGAGGCCATTTTAACACAGAAGAAAATTAAAATACAACTCCAGAGCTCCAACAAGACACCCACAATGCCATAAAATTCAAACAATCATTTCCCAATCAAATCACATCTCAGCTGCTCTCAGCACAATCCTAGAAAATGAATAGGAACAAATAACACACAGCTCTTCTCCTCAGGATCTTAAGAAAAGCATTGGTACAGTGTCACCTCCAGGTGATACCACGGCATTCCCTAAATACTGAAGTACAAGAAAACAGCTAGTCATGTGCACTGGTGACTATTTCTCTTAAAACTACAATTTTTTCTAGAAACCTCAGAAATCTACCTTACAACTAAATAGCTTTCCAATTAGATTGTCTAAAATACATTAAGAAATAACCTATAAAGAAACACGGACAGTTCTGAGTTACACCTGTGCTCTGACTCACTATCCATCGTACTGCAGATTGGACAGGTTTTGGGGTTGTTCCCATCATCTTTCTGTTGGTTAGGTGCTTTGTTTTTGATATACAGATGATGGCAAAAAGTCCCCAGATGTAAGTTACAGCATCACCCGGAAGCAACTGCACCATGAAGATACACACAGCCTCAAGAAACAAGTTCTTTATAAAATATCACAGAAAATACTTATTTTTAATTCACTAATTTTATTCTTGAGATGATGGCTCAAGAAGGACCAAGAAGTGAAAGTGTGCTTTCCTGGCCATGAAAGTAGCTTTTGTCTCACTTCACTCCTAGAGGTGTTGTCTGGGTCCTTGAAGAGGGCTCTGCTCTAATAACGAAGGTAAGATTTGCAGTGGAAGTCACTTCCAAGAGTAAATTCCAAGACTTCAACTTGATGTCAAGCTACAGGTCATGGCAAGATACAACCCAAAATCTCAGCTCATAAAACTATTAGGAAAATAAGCATTAAATCACTTCAGTAGGAGTTAAAACCAAGCAGAGTTAATGGAGGTTTCCAAGTTTTGCTCTCAGCCCACGTATTCTGCTGACAACTCACAGCCCTAAAGAAATGGTTTTGAATTAACACCAATTTAGCCAGCACTGTGCTCATCTTCCCCAGGTGATTATATTTAGTAAATCACTGCACAGATTTGGATGCAATGGCACTTTAGCCAAACTGACCCTCCTCAAAACAACTGGTCCAAAGCAACAGATTTTTATTAGGCCAATCTCTAAGCTACAAAGAATTGATTTCTAAGCAGATTTCACACAGCTGCTAGGGTTTGTTGGCTAAGTAATTTGTTTTAGCAAAGTATGTACAAACACATTTACACACTGGATGATATGATACCAACATATTAAACTGTTCTGTAATTAAAAGGAGGATAGGACAGAGGACCAATCACTGACAACATATCCCCTGCACCAGACAGCAAGCTGCAAGTGACATTAGTGATGTGCCTACTGATGTCTTTAAGAAATATTCTAAAATAGAAGCAAGCAGGCTTTTTATTTTCTTTACACAGAAGTTATTAGTCATTTTGCAGTCCCTAAACCTTATTGTCATTAGTGGTTTTTGTCCTCCTGCACATATGTAAGGCAGTCCCTATTTAGAAGGCAAGGCATGGGGAAGCAAGAATAAAGCAGACTGAGTCACTATAGAAACACACAGTAAGTGCAGTGATCAGTTTCTTTAAGAGACAAAAAGATCAACTTTCTGAGCACAGCAACTCCTGCATAGATGGATCCAGTCTGCTGATCCACAGTCCCACACAGCCAATGTGGGCAAGCTGAAGGCCTTATCCTGAGGTCAAAGTCCCTCAGGGAAGACTGACACAGACATTGAAAAGGTTCAGAGAAAGATGCTGATGCTTCAGGCCATTACAAGTAATAACGTGTAACCTGTGAGCCAAGAGAAAAACATCAAGAAAACAGTGGGAGCACTCATTCTAGGCAAGACTTGAAGCAACTATGCCAAGCTGCACACTGTTATTTCACTGCTGCTCACTGGTTTACTTTAAGTCACAAAAGAAATGATAATTAAGAGATTTGATCAATTACACCATCAGTCTGTCTTACATTAGTTATAAATTGTAAAGAAGTAACTCAAGCTTCAAAATTCAGCCTCCCTTCCTCAGGGGTTAGGCCAGTGATAACCTGTATGCTACCTGTTTGAAATGGAAAGCCAGTCCAAACTACCTGGTTTGATGCTCTTCTATCCAGAAGCAAGCACAATCTTCACAGTTAATACTAATAAAAAACACAGGACTCCAAAAGATAAAAGACCGAGCACAAAAATGACTGCAAAGTTGCTTCAGAAATACACTCATATCGAGTTCACCATCAAATGCCAAAATCCCTGCTTAATAACTATAGAAAGGAAAGTACCAATTGCATTTTACATTGGAACTGATGAGACTATAAATTAAAAGCAAGCTGAACTTCTCCTAGGCAAAGTCTCAAAAGGTGCCAATTATTTATCTCACTCAAGTTTGTTACAGATGCACAAACTGTGAATTTGCTTCCAGAAGCAAATCTAAGATGACAGTTTTAGGATATTCACTTAGAGTCAACAACTCCACAGTCATAACATCCCAATTTAGTGACAACATAAACGTAACTATTCAGATAATTTAGGACCAAGCCAAGGCATATTGCATAGGAAACCACGCACAGCAGAAGCTGGTTTTAGAAAGACTCATAATGTTAATCTTGTTTGAACACTTCATAGCTTTAAGAATCCAAACTAAATAGCTTGGTCTCCCCATTGTAGATCTTCATTTCATAACACTTTCAGGCATGTTTTATATTGCAGAGGAGTGCCTCAATGAACTTTAGATGTGCAGAACATCTCATCCCCAAGGAAAACTGGAGGTCAGTGCTTTCAGCAGCCTCCACAACAGGTGAATTCTGACAGCAAAAGTGCCTTTTGATACACACACACAACACCAAGCAACTTGCATGAGCTTTGAACCAGGCCTGTCTCTGAAGTATTAACTCAAAGCAGCTGTAATTCAGGTGCTTGTCTGCCAGAGGGAGCTGAAGCCAAGAGAAAAACACAATGTAATGCAATACCTTCCAAAGTTCTGGGCTAGTTTAGCACAACACAAAATCCTTTCGCTATTCAGAAAAGGATTTCACGTCCTGCTGTGAAACTACCATCACCCACATCTCCCTCTGTCAGCAGGTCCCTTCAAACCCTGAATTCCATCACCCACCTTTAGGATATGTTCAACTGCTGCTTGAGATCCACAGCATAGCTGCTCTGGAGATGAGCTTCCCTGACTAACACTGCGAGCACTAAGTCCCACATTATCTATTGCCTGATTACACAAAGTTCTTCTCACTTCTTGCACGGTAGCACTGTGCAAAGACCAAGTATCCAGTTAGACAGACAAGAATGCATTTCCAGTTTGATGCTTGAATGCTTACGTCCTTTTTTTCCCTCCCCAAAACACATTCCCCTTAGTGCTTCTAGAACCCTAGAAGTGCTGCTGCATACAACCTTATCATTAATTTGTTCCTACAAAGCAGCAGTTCACCCAAAGAGCTTCAAACAGGCAGGAATTGGCTGCTTCTTGCCAAATAGTACAGCAAAATGCTCTCCCATCAATGCAAGACAGGATATTTTTAGACAAGATTCAGAAACACATCTTGGGAAAGAATTCCCCTATACATTATGGACAAATACTTTCCAGCCCACACTTTAAAGTGCTTCCAGCTTCAAAAGTTCTATATCTAAAGCCAGCATTAATCCCACCAGTTCTCTCATTTACAGAAAAAACAGGATGTATAGAGCTTTAAATAGATCCCTTAAACTTTGAAGGCCAACCCTCCTTAGATCAACATTTGACCAACAGCTTTAACATGAGCTTAGTAGCATCCTGTGCTTTCCTCGCACTTAAAACAGCTTTAGGAAAATCAATGATGCCACCGTCTGGTATTCATAAGAACTGCTCTACAAGACAAGAGTGATTTTCATAAATCCCCATTTGTTAAATGGGAAAAACAGGACGCCCAGAAAACTCAGTAAGATACTGATGCAGAATGATTTTTTAATTTGGTTAATTTGTACATTGCCACCTGTTTGGACCAGCTTAGGTTCAGTCTCAGTGTCCCCAGGCCTGTCATCCCTTCCTTTCCAGCAGTATCCATCCACATTCTGTGGTTTGAGGCACAGCCTATTCTGTCCCTAACTTAACAGCAAGAGACCTGGAAGAGGCAGAGCAAAGAGGAGGAGCAGGGCTGGGTGTAACAGCAGCAAAGACACAGTAACAGTCTGAAGAGTCACAATGTGCGCCACAAAGGCGACCAGGGAGACATTACTCACCAGCCCTGGCAGAAATAGGAAGCTTCCTATGAAACTAGCAGATGTCTGGTGAAAAAAAAAAGAGGAAGCACCACACAACACGTGCTTCAGTTGTGACACTACCAGCTTTTCAGTAACTGCTTCTTTTTACTGCACAAAAATCCAAAGCAAATGTGAAAAGTAACAAAATCAGAGCTACAAAACAGGACATTCTGCTTCAGTCTGGAAGGCCCCCGAGCACAGACTGCCATAGACTGTGATGAGATACTAAAGACATCCAGGTACACACTAACACTACAGTAGGACCAATGCATGGAACCGTGGGATCAACCTTCAAAATCCCTCTTTCTGCAGCCTATCTGTAACTGCCTAACAATTTATACTGCTAAGAACACATAAAGGATGAATTTCAGCCACAAACCCTTTCAAGAAACTTCTGAACTTTCAGTGTAGAACTGCTTCTAGACTGTGAAGTTCCAGACACAGACAAAAAGCAGTGCAGATTTGGTAGAGGAAGGAAAAGGGTATGGTAATAAGTATGAGATAACACTAATAACCTGCACCATCAGAGTCAGTTGTGCTCACCAGATGCATACCTAGAACTCCTGCAATCTGGCTGTCTGACCCACAAGTTAATTACTCCTGGTGATAATTTTCCAGTGTAAGTCTGAACTATACAAGTTCAATTACACAGATTTCAAGAGTAAATAGAAAGCTTGTTGATGTCAGCATCAGATAAGCCCAAACCCATGTTCAGGTACTCATTATGCACAGGACACAGATGAGCATCCCCACTTGCCCACACACCCTCCCAAAACCCTGCAGACATTCTTTAAGATTATATATATATACACACATTGTGAAGAGCTGGATATACATATATCTTACTAATTATTTCCATATCTCCAAACAAAACATATATTAGAACTTTGCTCTAACATGCTCTCACAATTGAGGCCTTTCACTTATTCTTAACTTTAGCACTTTGGTTTCTGGAGATGCAATAATTATTTTGTCTTCACACCACCAGATGCACACAGCATGAGAAGCACAAAGCATGACTTTCTTCACAAACACTAGATTGTGCTGTGACAGCAGTTTGTCTACCTGAAGGACATTCCAGGAGATAGCAGAACACCATGAATGCACATTGGAAGAACTGAGATGAGAAACTGCAGCCACCTGAACAGAGCATTGCTGGGTATCGCCTCAAGCGCTGCCTGGAAATGCAATGCAATCATTCCACATAATGAAATGTTAAGGCAGCTTTTTAAAAAGCAGGCACCATCAGTCATGCCTGAGGTGTCCCTCCCTGCCCATGTATTTACAGACACCCAGAACTACTACTAACTAAATGCATTTTTGTAGTTTAGCAGAGTGTTTCTTCACTTATGTGGAACGCTGGTTCCGAATCTCAAACCTTGGACTAAAAGCACACTTGGTAATTCAAAGGCAATTTCAAATGAACTCAGTGCTTTCATGACTTTAAATCCTTGAAAGCTGAAGCTTTTGAGGCTTTTGAATAGTGCATACTGTGAGCATCAAAAGAAGGCAAAATTAATTCTGGGGGCACCTGGGAAATCTCTGCTGAGCCAGCTGTATGCTACCCAAAAACTCAAAGGACAGGATACAGCAGTCAGGTTAGGAAGGGATGAAGGCAGGGCAACATGCCAGGTATTTATTCAATAGGGTCAGCACTGAACTCAAAGCAAAATGCAGTCAGGAGCGCAAGATAAGATGAGCATTGGCCACAGAAGTCTGTAAACAGCAATTTAAGAACTGGCTATCAAATAATAGGCCTCTATGGGGAAACCAAGAGTTACAGCAATTACTGGACCACAGGAGTTTTACATAAGCACCATTACAGAGCAGCACCCTTTTAGTGATTCGCATCAAATTTCTGCTAACTCGTCTTCTGGCGTATATCCTGAATCAAGCAATAACACGCACAAACATACCTTTTTCTGTTTGATTTCTTAACTGATGTAGAAACATAAGCAAGTTACCAACACCTCACTGCATGCAAAGCAGCTGCTGGGAGGAAAGGCTATACAATCTATAAGTCACATACACCATTAAGAATAAAGAAAAAAAGCAAAGTATAATTATTGAACCTTGGCTTTCATGTGTCATACACACTCTTTCTAACACAAAATCCAGTAGTGTGGTTCAGTCCATTCACTCATTTTTACTTCCTGTGCCTCCAGTTTCTGGGCTGCAACTCCTACAACCCAATGCTTTTAACTGTCTAGAGAACAAGGCAAATCCTGTTCCCAAAGAACACCCCTCATCACTCCCAAGTTATGCATAGCAGAGTTGGCCAGCCTAACAGATATAGGCAGCATGCATCATGTAATTACCACCTAGTGTCTCTGTCATGTCACAATGAAAGGGATATCCTGTTCACAATGACAGACTAGTAATGCCCCAGCAAAGCCTGAGAGCAAAATACAAGACAACTACATAATTTACTACACAGGCCCAGTTTTAATTACCTGAAAACAGAATTAATCGTACTGGTTCTCTCAACACTGAAGGGGCAGAAGACCTAACTATAAGTGCTGATAGGAACCCAAACAACAGCCAGCCAGGAGAGAACAGCTTTACAAAGCATGCAAGTTTCTCTGCTCCTGATCCCTTGTTCTGCTTTACTCCCACATGACTCTGACTCACCCAAGTCATGTCAATCCATGTCTAAGCAACTACAAAGGCAGTTTTGCTATCCTCATCCAGCTGGGGTACTGAGGAACTTTCCGACTTGTTGATACTTGACATCCATGCTCTTTGAGAGCATCTGAAGATTTAACACATTTACACTAAGTGAACCTTCCCTTCCAGATCCTTGGCTGATACTCCTCCACCCACCTGGCGGTCAGGTATGATTCCAATAGCCTGAAGCAGGTGCATCAGTGCAGAAAAATGAAACTAAGCCCGGAACTTGGAACAGGGCAGTTACAAGCTGGAAACTTTTGGAATCCAAAAATGGAGCTGATGTGATAACATCACTTGGGAAGATGGAAGGATACTAGCAAGATGCTCAGATTTCAGAAACGTCATAGGTAGGCATGAATACACACACAATATTGTAATGAGGCAGAACAAGTATTTCTACTGTAATAGAAAGTCCTCTGTGACTGATGCACTCCTGACTAGCTTCAAACAACGCAGGATTTTCAGTTGTTAAATTTGCTGTTACCTGCAGAAATTATACTGTTATCTGCTCTTCAGATTTCAGTATGCATTTATTTATGGGATTGGTAACCACCAGGCTGTAGGACATCATGCTACCTGAAAAACTGACCTGCTTTCCTTCAACAGCCTTCCCTGGTCCTGCAGGATGCTTCAGTAAATAAGATCATGTGATAGCTCATTAGTTGCCTCAGCTTTCACTATTCAGAGCAGGACTGTAATGTAAGTAACCTAATACTTCTCATTTTTACAAAGTACATTTAGTAATGTTACCAAGCCTAAAGTGCAGCTCAATAAAACAAATCAGAGATTCAAAGCCAACAGCTTGCTGTACAAGATGAATGCCAAAGTAAGACTGGGTATTTTTGTTTCCCAGCACTGCCTCTACCACCGCATGACCATTCCCCACAATGTGCCTGATTTTCAACTAAAACCTGAATCTGTGACACATCCTTGATGTCCAAAGGCAACAGGCAGAAGAATTATCAAGCTGCGTGCATGGAAAGAGAATAACATCACTATGGGTTTTTGTTTGGTTTGTTATTCTGTTTTAATAGTGTGTTCTTGGTGTTCGGATACTGGCTGTTTTTCAGATCCATTTTTAAGGTAGGAAGTACTAGCAAGGCATTCAGCACCCACTGGGAAAGGTGCACTTCCCCTTTCAAAACTAAGCTTATCAGTCAAATGAACTACACAGATTCAATCCACCAAGAGGAACATTTGGCATTTTCTTCTCCTTCCATTTACAAATCAGTAATGTCTAATTCGTCCATACTTGGCTACATGAGAGATTATAGGTGAAAGTTATCAACAAACAACACTTCTTCACAGTAAGGAACCCGAGAACACCTGTTTATTTATCAACAGATGGCATCCTTGAACAGACTACGAGAGGAATTTAAAGGCAGCATTGTTACTTTAGATGACAACCTTTATTTTGAAGCATTTATTCAGATGATCGGCTGCTAGCTACAGCAGATTGAACTGTGCAGTAAAATGACTCACTTGCAAAACAGCTCCTCAAGTTTCCCAAGTTTCTGTGCATTATCAGTTTAATAACTATGCCAGTGTGTACCCAGAAGTGATGTGCAGTTTAAATACAAGGCCACAGTGGAGAAAAAGTGCGCAAAAGTTCCATTCTTCCCCAGAGGGAAAATGTTATAGCTGCAATTTGAGCAGACTGCTTGAGATTTCAGGCTCTGAACCACCTTATCACAAAGCACGAAGATACTTTGGATAAAGCCTCTTGAAATTTGATGCATTCCAACAAACACTAAACTGTGCAGGAAAACAATTATTCATCCTACGCCCACCCAACAGTTGCCATCAAAAGATGATTCTGAACAAATACATCACCATCCAAGCGACAGAAGACAGAGACATGAAAACAAAAGGGAAAATGGCAATCAGCATGCCATTATGTTACACTGCCAACAAAGTCACCAGTTGGAGAAGTTTGCCATCTTGTATTTTCAGCAAAAACAGTTCATAAGGTACTGAGAAGAGTACAGAGCAGCCTGCTTTCCCAAGCAGCTAACCTATCACCTCACCTCCAAGCACAGAATCATACAATCATAGAATGGCCTGGGTTGAAGACGACCACAGTGCTCACCCAGTTCCAACCCCCTGCTATGTGAAGGGTCACTAACGAGCAGCCCAGGCTGCCCAGAGCCACATCCAGCCTGGCCTTGAATGCCTGCAGGGATGCATCCACAGCCTCCTTGGGCAACCTGTTCCAGTACATCACCACCCTCTGCATGAAAAACTTCCTTCTAATATCTAACCCAAACCTGCCTGCCTCAGTTTAAAATCATTCCCCCCTGTCCTATCACTATCCACCCTCATAAACAGAATGATCCATGCCACTGAGGTGGCTGACAGCAATAACTTGCAACACCTTTTAGATGAGAGCCCACACACTGAGGTGTGCTTCACACAGTAGGACAAACTAAGTTGAAGCCAATACTGCCAAAATTCCGTGGAGTCCACCTGACATTCTGATGAGAAATCACATTTTTCTTTGATGAAAAGAAAATAGGTTGCAAGAAGTTACAGAACAAATGAGACATCTTGAAACTGAGACACATCATCATCTGCATGCAGTCCTTCACAACGCTCCCTTCTGAGCTTTCTAAAGTAGCAGGTAAAGGCTATCAAGACCAACAGCAAGTAAATAATGTAAAAATAAACATCAGCTGAAAAGTCTGAAGCTAAAGAACAAAGATAGCAACAAGGATTTTGCCAATCTCAATGCAAAGCCTTCAACCCAACCATATGCATGCAAAGAATCTACTGCTCAGCTGGGATGCGTATTTCTACTACTCCCATCACCACCTTAAGGTTCCACTAACCCTCTTCCATTTGCAAAGTCAGGATCTGACCTAAGATGCTTCTTTCTGAATGACATGTCTCATATTCATGAGTACATTATAAACACAAGGAAAACATGGAGGTAGTCAAGGTTTCCAACATCTAAAATATAGTTGTAGAGAAGATGGAGGTACCCCCTTAACAAGGACACATTTGGTTTTCTTTTACTTCATTAAAGTCTCTCCTAAAGAGATTATGAAGTGATAAATTTGTTTCCAATGAAAATCAACATTAAGTCACTTCTCTCACCTCAAAGCATCCCAGACAACGAAAACACTCTGTATAAAGAAACCAAGACAGTAAAGTTCAATAGTTCTCTTTGCCAGGAAGCATCAAAGATGAAGATGAAAGTCAAAGCTGAACTGGGTCCTCAGACTTTTAATATTATAAAGCCTCAGGTGAATGTGACAACACTTGGATTAAATTAAGCATTTTGGATGTTCTTCCCTACCCGTATATTACTTGGAGTCTTTAGATAGTCTGCATTTATGCTTTTCATCTTGTCTGCAGTACTGTATCATTAGGGATGAGCAGTTTTGGCAATCTGTTTGCAAGATGGGGGATAGGAAAAAGCATTTGTTTGCAGGAACTTTTCCCTTGGCAAGGAAGCGAACTTAGAGGAAACATGAAGAGGTGCTGTTTCTCAGAATGAACTGATTCATACAAGCAAGACTCTTCCATGCATTCCATGTTTTAAGTGACTGATCAGTTCACACCATCAGATCCATCAGGATGGGCAGAAGAAGCCACCTTCCACTACCGTGTCTGCAGAAGGAGCTGCTGTCCAATGGGTAACTTTTCAGAAGCATTTCAAAACAGCCTCTTCAAGATGTAACCCATATCCCCTCATTATTTATCCCACTAAAAATCAACTTTCACAGAAATATTTCTAGTTTCAGGCAAACTACAGTTCTCTGAAGCCTTTGAGACTCTACTGAAACATCTTCCTGCCTCATCCCTTCAACCACATTATTTACTGCAATGCATTCACCCAATACTCCTGCTTCTCTCACCACATCAAGCTCGAAAAGCTGCTTTTTAATGACCTTAAGGGCTCAGCTTTGCTGTATTTGCAACATTTGTTCCCCTTAATTAGATCAACCTTTAGCAAACTGTCCAACAAGCAACTCTGGTTTCTTTCATGTGATCATTATACACAAAGGTGCCTTAAAAAAAAAAAAAAAAAGCAGTGATAATTCCTCCTTTAAAACAACCGTAAATGTGACACATGGCACCAGACATCAGCAATTAATACTTGTTCTGAGCCCTTCACCTTGATTTCCTATCGATCCCCCACCTTCATTCCCTCTTATTTTGCTCTGAGTTATAAAAGTTTTAGATGAAAGATGTTTGGACTTACATTTGTACACCGGCAGCGCTGGTCAGATGAGTATGCAAACAACATATTGCCTACAGAGGGCTTCTGTAACACAGAGATTGAGCTGCACTTCCTGCTGCAAAGATATTACAAAGCTGCTGCTACATTAGAAAAGCCAATTCATTCCCTCCAAGGTTATATCCAGTTTAGGCTCCTTGAAGCAAAAGTGATTACTTTATAAACCAAGTTGTGTGAAATTGTCCAAAGTCTAAAATAAAAGGAAGATACTAATTCTGAAAAAAAAAAATAAATTAATAGAAAAACAGCTCATAGTGCATAGGGGAGTTCAATACAATTCAGAAACACGCGCTGGGTCAGCTCAGACTTCCTGAAATATCATTTACAGACAGCATCATTTCAGGTATGCTGCATATACTAAGAAGGAAGTGAAGCTGTTTAATAGAACAGGATCCACCGCACTGAACTCCATAAAACACCATATTTAAAGTCAGTGCAAGTAATTCTTGTTTTATGTAAACCATTCTACTGAGAAATTTGCTTCTATAGCAGACAAGAATATTACTAAAGCAATGTATAAACATTTAGCTTGTAAAAATACATTCCAATATGCAGAGGAACAGAGAATGAAATAATACCAGTGAGCATGTTACAAAGCCCCAGAAGATCTACTGCCTTCTCCTTGTATCACCCTGAAATGCAACCTAAAATGCCCCATCTACACACAAGCTAGTGCACAACATAGCAACAGGAACCATTAATGGTGCTGTGCAGACAGCAAAAGAAGCTCCTAGAGATGTTACAGGGGGGAAAAGAACAGCCTTCATATAGGTTTGACAGCATTAAGACTAATCTCAAAACCATTCAGCAATTTCAGCCTGTGCGCAGCACTTATAGTAGCACAATCACGCTTCTGTGCTCCTGAGCTAAAGCTGGATTATTTTGGTGCTAAGCACTCGTCAGCTGTGCCCTAACACATCTCTGCTTCAGACAACTCACACTGGGCAGTCTCAGGCTTCAGAACTTGAGCTGATGAATTGAAGACAACCAAACTTCAGACTGGCGCCCTTGCATTTAACCCATCACCTCAGGCCTGGCTGCTATGACTGCACAGCTGACAGCCTCAGCCAGAGAGAAGGCAAAGAGCTCCTCCCCAGCACTTCACACCCTGTGCTCATCACAGACAGGACAGGCACCTGATGCTCACCTGTTTTTACCAGCAGTTGTGTGACACCACAAGGACAACTCAACCCAATGCACTGAGATGGAAGTAGCAGAAAGAAGTTTTCCCAAGTGAGGTGTGTCAAAGCATTGCTGTAAATGAAATACTCTCTTGACTTGCAAGTCAGCCAGACATCTGTTTCATGCCTGGATCTGCATAATGAAACATGCTTTAATTCTCATTTGCAGCAGCATGACTCAAAATGTTATCAAGCTGGCCACAAAACAGTAAAGTGATTTAGAAGTGTCAGTAAACGTTCAAATCCTTACAGATGGAACATTCTCAGTGTCCTGTAAAGGACTCACATCTCACCCTTCTCCAGTACAAGTCCTCTGTCATTCATTATTTCAGCACATCCCAGCTCACTCAGCACCTATACTTAAATTACTGCTGGTGAAACAGAATCCTCCAGAGTTTGATTAGGTGAGCACCACATTCAAAACAAAGCAAACGAAAGCATATAACAAGATTATCCAGCAAATATGATACAAGTAAAAGAAGAATCTGTACTTTTTCCACTTAGACAACAGCACAACATTTGGATCCCACTTTCTCACTAGCAGTGGAGAAAAAAAATGAAGTCATAGTAAGAACCCAGCTGCTGTTATTACTGCCTGTTATTTTAAGAGCACAGAGGTTTGCATCATTACTGAGATCAGGGAAAGCTATGGAACATAACAGTCCATTCTCCATGGAATGGAAGAGCACAGATGGAGCACATCCCTTCAGTGCCCAGCTTGTCACATACAGCCCTGAGCTACTGATTACCAGGGGCACAGCTCAAGTACCTATTGCCATGGTACAAATTAGACTTCCTCAGCCACAGGGAGATGTCAAGTAGAACAAGGCACCCTCCTTCAGCCTGCCAGGCTTAATGAGCAAAATCAACACAGCAAAGGGGCGTGCATCTCTGGGTTTTGGTCAAAGATGCTTTTTAATACAATTTCAAGTTAAACGTTAGCCAATATATTTATGAATTAATTCTTGTGGTTAACATAGAACTCAATACTGCTAAATTGAAAAGCTTGTACATTCATCTAAGCCATCTCTGAAAATCACCACTCTGAAATACAACCAATATCCTAACAAAAATAAAACTGCTGTACAATCAGTAATAATATCATCACTAAGGAAATACTGCATTTAAGTTATGAAGGCTGATATTTGGAACCTACGCTATACTTATACTGATCAACCTGATAACAAGGAAAATATCAAGTACTGGATTTACTTCTTAAAAGCAGAGTTTTCAGAGCTCTTTACAGCAATATCCAGCAGGAGAGCAAATAAAACTGTATCTTTTTAAAGCACTTCAAATAGACTACTCCAAGGCCTGTACAGATCTGACTACTGCACAGTCTCTACCCCTCTCCCTCACATTTAAACCTGCAAGAAAACCACACAAAATCTTAAAAGCTTCTTTGAATTATTTATTTTTTTATTGTTTAAATGTAAAGAGTTACTGATAATTTCTTTTGTCATGTAAAAATAGAGAAAGTTGAAACAAGATTATGTACCAAACCAAGACTTCACTCTAAGTCCTAAGCTAAGCAGCAGGGATAGCTGCAGCGAGGTCTGGAGAACATAAGCACAGGCAGCTTTAAGAACAGCATCACCCACCACAGGATTACACAAGCCTAAGGAAGCAGCAGAGCCCAGGCAGCTGCTGCCTGCCTTACCAGGTCACGTGCAGGGCTGCCACGAGATCACTGAGGCTGAACAGAACAGTCAAAGAACTGCAGGAACAAGCTCTGCCCAGGGTACCTAACCAAGGAACCCCACGAGCCCTCACCTGAAGGGGAGAGCAGCAAGAGCATGTGCCATAGCTGAGAAGATCTTCTGCTCCATCACCAGCAAAGGGCATCACAAAGTAATACAGATCAAAAACATTATTACTGTCAGAGGTAATATGAACAAGTGATATTCCAGGACAAGGGTTTTAAAGTAGAAAGGAGTAGATTTAGACTAGCTATTAGGAAGGAATTCCATACTATGAAGGTGGGGACACACTGGCACAGGTTGTCCAGAGAGGCTGTGAATGCCCCCTCTCTATGGCAGTGCTCAAGGCCAGGCTGGATAGATGGGGCTGTGAGCAACCTGGGCTAGAGGGAGGTGTCCCTGCTATAGCAGGGGGCTGGAATTACATGATCTTAAAGGTCCCTTCCAACCCAAACCAATCTCTTATTCTATGATCATTATTACTGCATGCAGCCAACACTGATGCAGCCTTCAAGGACTTTGGCCAGAAGTCACACTGCCTCCTGGGCAAGTCAGGTGGATCAGCACAAGGATTTACCCTGCTGCTACACAAAGAAGCCAGCACCTGGTTAGGTCTGGCAACAAATCCTCCTACAGCCTTCAAATCCTCCAACAACCTTCCTGAAATGGGAAGCACAGCCTGGAAGAAGCCAAGAGGCAGATGACAAGCAGATTGTACTATCCTGAGTTAGAATTCCTCTTGACTGAAAGTAAGGCACAATACCAGCTACTATTTGTATTTCACCTCACATCCCAGGACAAGGAAATTAACCATTAATTCCTCACCACCACCACCTCATTAAACTACTAAACCTTATCTATGAAAGTATGCAAAGTGCTGCAGCATGAAGGAAGCACAGAAACCTTTCTTAGATCTAATTAAAAAAGGAATATGTAAGAATGCATACTGATTTCTGCCTAGGAGTTTAATATATTACTACTCCATTTTAATAAAAGGAGACCTTTTTCCCCCATGTAAAATCTCTTGTTGTGTAGCAATAATATAATTGCAAAAAAATAATCAAGAATTCAAGGTATTTGCAGTAACAACTACCTTCTAAGTTACGTTTTAACTATTCACTGTCAAGAAAAGCATTAAAGTTGCCCACGGATGCACCATTCCCCTATATAATTATCATCTGAACAAAGCAGTAGACCCAGAGTATAAAAGAACGTATGGTTCAAAAGAAACCACTCAAGACCACTTTAATCATGTTATACTTAAAAAGCCTGAGGACTATCATAGAAAACCCTGCAATACTTTTCCATTCTCAACTGTCACTGGAAATGTGGCAGAAAAGCTCTTACTCAGGTGTAGTTATACCTTATCAGAGGTTCTTCCTTTCCTATCATGTTTAGGGAACACAGTTTAGCTGCTTGCTATCAGAACGCTGCTACACTATAGCAAACTGAATGCTTCCAGTAAAGCTTTTATAGACTGCTTCTAGTGGATGAAGCATATCAGACTGTCAATCAAAATTAGACAAGGACAATAAGGCATTAATAACCAAGTTATATTAAACAGGTAGTGCCCTAAGCACAGTAGAAGCACTTCCCCCCAAGTACTTTGTTAACCCTGCTAAAGGCTACACACGGAGCACACATTAGAGATTCTTACCAACACCTACAGCACATTCAATGGCCAACAGAGAAAGTCTTTGGTAGGCTGATATTATAGAAAAGGTCAGTGTGGCAGTTAATCATTTATGAAACCATACAGGTTCTACTGCTCAGTCCTTCAGCTCTTTATTTGGACCTTGAGCTTTTGCCTACACTTCCCATGTAGGGCTCTATAGTCACAGCTTCCAGAACCAAATGAAAACTCCAGACAGGCAGCAGTTACTCTAAAGCAGGAAGGAAATATTCCCATATTTACATTTAGGGCTTTTTAGGAAACCGGTTTGTTACTCACAAAGTGTCTCTCCACATCATCTCTGATGAGCAGAACTACCTCCTCAGTTCTTCATTCACCTGCAGTCAAACAGAACAGCATTAAAGCAGAGTCGCAGACAAACATCCACAAAGAGCATTTTTATCACTCAGACCCCACGCATTTTCACAAAGCAAACCAAGATTCATGCTAAACAATCACACACCATATGAGTTCCTCCCCATTTAACTTCCTACAGTAAAATGACAAACAGAAAGGAGCAAGAAAACAGATTCCTGCTTGCATGCATGAGACTGCTCCTTGCTGCAGGAAAAAATAAGGGTGAATTATGAAAACTAATCAAGTGAACTGAGAGAGCACATGCCCTAGATTTTTTAAATAATCTCCTGGTTTAACCCAGTTGTTCCTGAGCCTGCCTATCCCCATGAACACATGCTAAAATGGAAGCTGCAACACATTAAAGCCACTATTTTAAGGGTGTGATACTGCTCAAATGAGTTACGTACAAGACAATCGCTTCAAAACGTTGGCCTCTTCTGTGCAAATTTAATGAGTCCCACTTTTGAGATCTAATATAGTTGATCAAAGAGTGACAGCCTCGTTAGTTGGTTTTGTAATGTCTCATGGGTACGATATCTTACAGCCATTAATCAGAATGGAAGGCTGCAGCCTATCTGTAAGTCTATGAACTCGTTCCTAATTGAGGATACAGAGATAAAGCTGTAATATTTAAACTTGCTGACATCCTTTAGCAGTAAAGCATTACTAAATCTAAGCTACGCAGAGCCCACAATAAAAAGCCACAATTTGATTTTCAGTCTTCTGCAAATTTCACATTGTTAGGCACAAGTGAGCAATAAGAGAAGCCGTAGCTGTAGGAATCACGTATTACTTTGAAACTCACTACTCCTTCACAGCCCCAAGGAGAAATCATCTAAAAAGTGGATTTTGCTAAAGCAAATCAGAGACATTTAGCAGCGGACATTTGCACATAATACTTGTGAGCATGAATTATAAATTCAGTGCATGCCTTACACCTTTAAGTGTGCCATGAGAACCCAACAGAATGGCTTGCAAGCATTGAGCTCAGCTGCTCCCATGCACCAAAAGGAATGCAGCTGGTAGAACAAGGTGCCTCTCAACTCCTGGTGTCACTGCAACCAGAGACATCCATGGTCCCAGCCAAATACAGGCTTCCCTCTACTAAACATGTCTACTCAGTAAATAGGATGATTCTACCTCTCCATCATAAGACAGGTTAGGACTAAATTAACTCTGAGTAAACACGGTTGGCCTCATCCTGGGCAAACATACAGGTGGTTTTGTATATAGAGCTATACAAGTTTCCATACACCACCTCTGTGAGGTCAAAGCAATGTCCTCATGATGTGGTCTTCAACAGGACTGCTTATCTGCATGAATTAACTGCCACACTCATTCTAGATTGATGAAAGATTAAGAAGAAAAAAATCTGACCTTTCCACTACACATTAAAAATGAATAATAACTGTTTCCATCCTTCCTTTCCACATCTTTCTAACCTAAAGAGGTTACTCCAAGCCAGCTAAGCTGCAAGTCTGTTAAAGTTGGTTTTGGAGTAAAATGCAATAACAGTACACTGCAATTTTGCAGTGTGCCTGATGAAACTTAACCTGAGTTCCTGAATAGACAGGTTCTCCCTTCTTCCAGAAGGAGCTGAATACTATACAGGGTACCAAACTACTCAGTCAGTAGTCGGTCCAACTGGCCCCAGACCTGTCACCTGGCTTCAAACCAAGAGCCAGGCTGACTTTGCCAGTGACGCCCCTGCACATCTCCTCCCCTCAGCCACAGGTTTCTTTGGGGTGAGATCTAAGCAAAGCGGCTTCTTTGTGATCTGCTCCTACTGCTCTGCTGGTGAAAGGATGCCAAGCCAGCTACATCGTGAGGTGAAAGCTGAAATCTTGCTTTTGAATGTGAGGCTTTTTCTTAATGAACTGCTGAAAGAACAGAAGCAGCTCCTTGGTTGGAGCTGTTTGGCACACAACAGAAAATCAGACTGAATGTCACACATTGTCTACCTGCACACTGTAGAAACCTCAAGATTACAGAAGAGAACAGCACAGTGCGGGGTGGGACAGCTGATATACACAGGTGCTGAAACTGATAACTGAAACCTGCCTCTTAATTGCCAACCTCATTATCACAGAAATTCAGACGGTTCAAGCTATGCATGAACCTTTTTCCTCCATACTTGGCAAGGCTTGCTTTCAACTCCAACAACAGAGCTGCCATCACCTTTACATCCCCACCACTGATCCTCCTCACCTCACATAAATAGGATGAATTCACACCCCCTGCTCACAGCCTGACAGCTGCTGTCTGTGAGCACAGAAAGGAAAAATGATCAGTGTCAATAACTGCTCCCCAACAAGAGCTGGCAGCTGAAGCCCTCCCTGCTGCACAACTGCCTCACATCTCTGCTCTGTGCTGCTTTGCTGGTGCTGCTGCTCACTTTGCTGCTTCTCCATTAGTGCTCCTTGAGCAAAAACCACACGTTTTGCCATCATTCTTCCAGATATGCACATGTACATATTTATGAATCATTACTTCCTACATAACCCATTACATTTGTTGTTAACAACCTTCAGTGTGAGCTTAGGGATACAACTCTTAGGAGTGGAGTGGTTAAGACCCATGTAAAACTGATGAGCACTTCACTGCCGAGTTCAACTACTTCTAATGCAGACCATACAATAAAACCACACCACGTGCTGCTCACACACCAGCGCACACATGGCAGACACCCTATGAAATGGTTCCATTTTCATGCACGTATTCCATCATCTGCTCGAAAGCTCTGAAGTTTTCCAAACAGATCAATGAGGCTTTTGTGGGTCACTTGCTTCAGCAGCCAGCTCTTTAGAGGCAGAATAAGTGATGCAAGGCATGTTAAAGAACGCACCAAAGGCACACAGAAAGAAGCCATGACATGGGTTAGGCCACACATTTTCAATGGACAAACATGAGCATACAAAGCACAGAATGAACATGAAAAAATATGCTTGGCATGTTTCTTAAGGCCTGTCTTCTGTCCTGAGGTTTCTGCCTAAGTTGGCTTCGAAATGATGTTCAGAAGTTATTAAGTCAAGAGACTGTCTGATTTAGCCTGACCTACAGCAGAACTGCAGTCCGTAGAACAACAGAACTGCTGAAAAAACACAGGACAATTAAACTAACAGCAAGCAAGTGGCTGAGCTCTAGTTTTGGAACGTTAATTAATGTGGAACTACATCCTTAAACTTAGACTGACTTTACTCACTCAATTTGTATAAAATGCAACACATCAACCAACTGCATAGTTGACAGAAAACCACAGCCCAATACAAATAACTGCCTTCCATCAGATGAGCAAGCTGGACCCACTCACCTGGCACCAGCTACACCTCCCATACACACACTCAACAGCTGGGCAAGGAGCAGAGGAAGAAAGCAGCACTGCCCTTTTAGCATCAGCTGACTCCATCTGAGATTGAACTGTGCCCTTAAACATAGAACAACAATCTCTATGTTACAGATGCCCTTTTAAGCATATATTTATGTTATTTTAAGGTAGGATGTAGAACAGCTTCATTAGGGAATTTTCACAGTAACAGGTATCAGAGTTCCATTACACGAGTGGCATTAACATATATCACATATCACCTGATAATCAATGATTAAGTAGATCATTAGTGCCTTCCACCTATAAATAGCAAGTATATACAAACATTTTCAAAGAAAAAGAGTTTAGTCCCCTCACAGAAGGAGCCCCAACATCTACAGAGCATCCAACTGAAGTTATTTATCACAGTTGACCAAGGTGCACCATTCTGAAAAGCTCATGATGATTATGACCACAGAAAGGTTGTTAACTCTCCAAAAAGCCCTGAAGGCACAGCTGCCAGCTTGTATCCTATGTGGATTGCTCCACTTTTTTCTACAGTTCCATTCTCTACTGTTTGACACAGATTTACTGCTCAGGAAGGGTTAAGCCGAAAGGCATTTTCACTATAGACTGAAAAGAAGTGGTTGTAAGAGGAGTTCAGACCCTGCAAAGCCTCCTAGTAACACAATGCACACTTCAGTATTCTGAAATCTTCCAGTTCTCAAGCAGCTTTTCAAGTAGCCAGTACATCTCATCTGACGACAGAAGCAAAAAGGCTCAGAACATTAGAACCTATTCCCCCATTTTCCTGCTGTAAAAGCTTTCTCTGCTACATTAAATCTCCTCTGCTACATTACATACCAGAGCATCTCAGCCACTCGCTTTCACTGAGAAATTAAATCCTTGAGCTGCCACTCAAGTCCCCTTGCGAAAAGGCACCTTGGAATCACTTCTCACCCAACTGAACCTTCCCACCTGCTCTTGCTTTATTCAGCCACATCCTTTACCTGCAGGCTTCATCTAATCCACATCCGTGAAGTTATCTACATATGCAAATAAAGGCCTGGGAAGAATGCTTTGGGATGACATTAGTCAGCACGATTTCAATCACTGCCTGGAAGCTTATTAATTCTGGAGTGCTGTTAATGGGTGAAGCAGAAAGTAAGGACTAGATGGCACTGGAATGAGATGGCCTTTGAGGTCCCTTCCAACCCAAGCCATTCCAGGACAGAACATCAAGTTGCAGATCAACTCAGAAGCCAAGGGAAATAGATGCCTTTAACAGTATTTTGAGCATGCCTCAAGAAGAGATCCATTGAAGTGACATAACTCAGGCAACACCAGGGCACAGGGATACCCACAGCACATTCAATGGCTTATCATAAACCAATGACATGAGAATTGAGATTAAAATGTTACTTATTAAGTACCATACAGATACCTTCTAACACTGTAGGGGGGATGTGGATTTCTAATGCTACTTGTTCTAGAAACAGAACATTCATTGCCTCCCAAATACAAGGACCTTGCAGACCAGCACAACACCAATCCAGCTCTTGCAGCCCATGTAACCATCCCAAGGTATCAGAATCACTTCCATCCTTAAAACTCCTCTCAATCCCACTACATAGACCATTATTTGCCCCTTTACAGCTACACAGGACAAGCTTCTGCAAGGACTGAAGGCAGTCAGCTCTAACAATACTTCCTTGTGCTGCAGATGCAGCTTTGCACATACAAAGAGCCAAACAGCTTTCCATTTAGCAATTGTTCTGACAGATGATCTAATCTACATAATTTGATCCAAAATTACAATTTAGCAATTGCAGAATTTTACTGCAGGACATTTCTGGTCTTTTCACGATATTAAAACTGGCTAGCATTTCTAATATATTAACCAGCTTTTGAAAGCCTTACACAAGGGCTGCTCTCAGGAAAGAATGAGAAGTGATGTGGTTTGCAGAGCTCCACAAGAAAAAGTGAAATATTTCTCATTTGAACATTAGCATGTTTGGCATTTAAACTGCTGTGAAGAGTTAAGACACAAGGGGCTGCTCATTTCCAATTGATTACAACCAATTCATGACATTCAACGATATCAAAGCCTTCTAATTTCTGTCCCTGTGAAGGCTGGCTGATAGTGTCAACAGCACCAACTCAGCTGAAATTTACACTTCACAGGCATGCTTCTCACCCACACAGTCCCTCATAAATCATCTGTTTTGCACTGGGAAAAATCCAGCAGAATAAATTTTCTATGCATCAATTTACGGATGCCTTTTGCAACAGAGGAGGACAACTACATAAAGAATATGGAGCATGTACACACAAATATTTACTTACACTTCCTTCAAAATGCAAAGTTTCAGACTGCCAACGTCACAAAAATATCTGACTATTTTGACCAGCACTCAAGATGATCTTTAAAGGCATTTGCTTTCTCAGATACAGAAGCCTGGTAACCAACTCCTACTATACGCTTCACGCAAGGAAAGCACCTTGCATTAGTTAGATATGAAAGGCCAGACCAAAAACCTGCTGAACTAAGATACTCAGTAGCAGGCAGCTCCCAAGCAGTGTAGGTAACAACTAACACAGCACTACTGACACCATTCATGAACTGGTATTTTAGGGTCTCTCTCACCCCAACTGCATCCAGAATGCAGTTTTCACCACTCCGCAATTCACCTTTCCCCTCTGTTAATAAGTCTAATCACATTTCAAACTTGTTTGTCTTTATGATATTGCGTGACAGTAAAGCATTACAGCCACCACCTCCCACCTCATGAAGCAGCACCCATAGCAGCCCTCCAAGCTCTGGGACCCTCCCCTTCCAAGCCCATCCCTGATTCACTGTAGTGCACTTTCACTGCACAAGAAGCTGGAAGCACACCTTCCCCTAAGCTACACAATACATTGCCTGGTTATATTAATTGAACAGGAACGCTTATGCCAGGGTTTAGCCATACAAATCAAATTAGTTGCATAGACAAAGCATCTCAACTTTCTTACTGTTCATGGCAGGATCCCAGGGCTATGTTTCGCCATTCCCAAGTAGTCCAGGTTAATTTTGACATCTAGAATAAGGTTCAGGAAGAGAAAAAAGAATTGTCACACACTATTATTCACTGTAGATGTTACTTTAAAGAACTGCAGGGTACAGCATCTCCAACAGAGCTAACTATTGGTTTCTGCAGCGTTTTGAGCTGTCTCCACTGTGAGTGGAAAATTGGACAGCCCCTGTTCTTGCCTGCAGGGAAAGTTGATCTAACTTGCTACTGTCGTGCCCTGCTCTTCTTCCATGTACATAGAAACTCTCACATGCAATTCTGCAAGACAACAGCTCCTAATAAAAATCAATTCCAATAGTATTGTTGAAGACAAACATCAGAGCCAATTTTCACTTAAGCTTGTCAATCTCCAGATCAGAAGCAGAGCCACCATTTTATATAAACTGCTGAATGCAAAGAAGCCCCAGGAGGTACGGAAGCCCAAGCAGAAGTAATGCCTTGCATCACACCACTAAACCAAGCACGCTGTTATGAATTCAGCTCACAGTTGCTGTCGCAGCAGGAAGCTATCTGGCTGGGCTTACAAAAACACTACAAGTTACAACTGAGCTGAAACAGGATAAAGTTACAGTGAAAGGTTTCACAGCCGTTTGAAAGTCATCTTTCTGTGCGGAAGGAACAACTGGAGAGCAGAAGAGGAGAGGAGACATTGCTTTTCCTTGTAACACCGCAAAGCCAGTGCAGCAACTGCCAAGGGAAAGCAGCCAGCCACCTCTACATGCAAGGAGCACTCAGTAGCACTGTCATTTGCAATGGCAGTCTTTTCTTTAATTCTTTCCAATGCAAACTGTGGAAACGTTGGCAAAAGGGCTGCCTGCTTCTGCTTCCACAGTGTTTCCTCTCAGAAAACAAAATTAAAGCATTACACATGGCAACCTGCATGCTCATATTCAGCAAGCACCAATACATTACTAGCACTTCTACAGTTCAGTGAAAGGTTAGGGATATTTTCTCCAATTACAAGCCCTTCCCAATATGAGATGAAGTTATACATCTGCCTGAAGAATAAAACTAACAAAAAGTGATAGTGAATGCTTCGTTAGACAGCAGTTTAACCAAACATAACCAAAACAGAGGTGTTACCTGAAGATCAGATGCATTATCGCAGTCTTATTTCACCAAGTGCCCTTCCCCATTGATATTCCTTCTTTAAACGCATCAAGTTACTTTTATAGATACCCCTTTATGTACAGCAGTCAGAAAGACTTGTGTTCCAGAACTGAACAAATATTCATATGCAAGAAGGTTTCTGCTGGCAAGAAGCCCTCTAGGAACTGGGCATGCAACCCAGGCTTCCCACCACCACCCTGCCTGAGTATTCCATATAAATCTCCATCTATGCAAAGCAGTGTCAGGCTGCCCCAATGACACACACAAGCATTACAGTGGAGGTCTTTATGAAAGGCTCTCAGCGATGAAAAAAAAACTAGAACAACATCAGACTTGTTAGACACATCTGGGATGGCACTGAGACAATGAAGTCAATACAAAGATAGCATTTTTTCCTCCGGCCCACTCCTTTTTTCCTCCTCCCCGTTCCTTTCTCCACCATTATTCATTCTTGACTCAGGAACATGAAGTGCTGCCATGCAAACTCTTCTCTCGTAGTCATTTTCTGGGCTAACACCCTCCTACTATTAATTTTACTAATGAATAGACAATCTAAACTACTAAAGAGAGCTGATTAGAACCATAGTGTTGATTCTTTTGGGGGCGTGCGGGAAAGACAGCAAAGAGCAGCACAGAACTCAGCAACACACCCAGCAGCATCCCCAGCCTGGCAGCTCAATAATAGCACCTTGGTTATCACCCTGCGCCCCAATAAGCCATGCCTACATCTCACTTGCTATCCATGTTTCTGCCTGTCCAGCAGTGTCATGAACCTCTGCCCTGGATTTGGATCTCCTCCTGAACACAGCTGTGCCCTGGAGGAGCTCATCACCCTCAGCTGCTTGTCACTGCTCTGCCAGAAGGCCACCAGCTGAGCTGCCCTTAAGTACTTTCTAACCTATTTACTTAGGATCAACTGATACAAAGGCTGATTATTTGTGCTATTCAAACCACCCCCAGCTTATTTTGGCCATCATGCCACAGAAGAACTCACACAATCATCTCAGCTGCTAGAGGTAAGGTTAACAGCCCCCTTAACAATACATTTACCTCTTCCAAACATGGGAATGACATCTGAGAGCAAACCAAGACACGATATCCCTAATGGCACCCCAAAAGAAACTACAGTTCTCGACACATTCATCACTATCCAAGGATTTCACTTTAAAAGGAAGGCAAGACTTGCTTCTATCAGCTCAGCTCTTCCCAAGGAACTCACCCAACTCCCTGCAGGGACAGCCACGTGCACTGCGTATTAACACTGCACACAAGCCTCTGTCCTTGAGGACAGACAGCCATCAGGTTGCCTTAGGGCTGCAAGTACAAAAATGATACCATCCTATGCTAAAGTTAGACTACATGCTTAGTAAGATATTGCCTGTAATGCTGACTGCTTCGTTATTCCCCTGTGTCCACCCCACCCACAAGGCTTACAAAAATAACAGGTGAAAGACTACAATAAGCACAGTAAGATTTAAGAACAGAAACTGCCTTTGTTCTGTGGATGCAAAGCAGAGATTTCAAGGTGTTGGTCCATTTGGCTCTTAAACAGTACCATTGATTTTATGGGGGGGGGAGCAGAGTAACATTCTAAGTTAGAGGTACTCCTCAAAAGCCACAAAGCACAGCCTTTCATTAGTAGTTAAAATATTATCTTAGGAAAGAGTGTTAAAGCCTGGAATTCAACATCAACCAAAAATAGTGTAAGGCTTCTAGAAAGTCTGCTATCAAAGACACAGGTCAGCAAGAGCTGTTAATTAATAACAAGCAAGGCATTACAGTGGGAAGCCTGAACACCTTTGGGTTGCTGTCATTTGCAAAAGAGCAGCTGGGGAGTCGTACCAAGGTCCAGTTAGAGCCTTGCTACAAACTTCTCCATGAATTCAGCCTTACTTTATGTTATTAAACCACTCCTGGCCAACATTAGCCTAACTGCAATCATTCGGGACAGAATTACTCACCAACATCACTACAATAACTGGCTGAGTTGACAACACTTCAATTCTAAGGCAGCAGATACCACCTTTATCTCATTACAGCTCTTCTTTAAACAATGAAACTCCTGGTTTGGATATAAAGGACAATCTCTAGGCAAGATATGGTGGCAAGACCCACTTGGATTTACCAAACACCCCAAAGTGGCCCTTCTATCATTAGAGATGCTAATGGTTTACACAGCCCACACGTAACATAGAAGAGTCAGTGAACACCTACACACTTACCATTACTCCCCCACAACAATGTGAGTACCCACCAGATACTGCTGTGATTTGCATTGCCACTGAGGGAGCAAAGGCAAGGCAGCTTGGGCAGTCCAGCAAACCAAATATTGTTGACTTGTCTACATTTAGCCTTCAGTCCTCTTATAGCTCAACTGTTTAACCCAAAGTTTCCCATTTGAAGGTAGAAGTTCTCCAAGCATTCAGTTTATGCAAAACATGGGCCCAGATGGAAATGGACTCTACTTAATACTGGGTACAAATAAGCTTAGAACGTTGGGCACAACAGCCCAGCTCAATTGTCATTTCAGATTTTTATATCACTGGTAAATTACAAATTCAATACTGAGGAAAGCAAAGCTGGTTACACCGTTTTCTGAACAAAAACCTTCCAATATAAGCATGAAATAGCATTATTAACATGTGATGGTGTTTTGTAACTTCCACTTGCTACTACAGAAGTTATCCACAAGCAATAAACAGAAAGTTGACAGCAGAGGGAACGTGGGAGGAATGAACTATTAATGACTTCTACAACTCTGGCCCCCTCAGTAGATCACCGGCTATAAAAATACACAGACCATGTGCAAAAGTGTGTAGGACTCCAGTGCCACTCATGGCTTTCTTTAAATAACAGATGTGCTACTTACTTCCTCTGCTCTATTCAAAGTCAGTGGGCAGCCATAAGCTTGCCCAGAAATGTGCCCATTTTGTAACAGCAGCTACTTGAAAGCTGGGCACTGAGATGCTCAAGTAAACAAGGCAAAGAGGAACCCACCTCCCCATGGCTTCCTCCAGGAGACAGCCAATATCTGTGAGCAGCACACAGCCCAGCACTTGTGTTCCAAGACAAAAGCTTTCCCTTCAGAGTGTTGAATACTGTGCCAGTAGAGCAGAAGCCTGCTGGCTAGCTCAGATCTTCCCCTTGCCATAGTGTTGGCTATCTCAGATCAGCATTATCAGATAAGGTCACTTTCTCTAAAGAACCAAAGTTCCCATGATGCTAAATGAAGAGCACGTGGAATACACTCAGCTTGAAGAGAGAACAGACCACTCACATGAGACCTTAGAAAGCAATCAGGATAAAGGAATTAGATTGAAATCCACTTGCTTATCCTTGCTTTCCTTGGATCTCGGGGTTCTCTTTAAGATTTAATCATATATACACCTTACAAATTCTGCTTTTTGTTCTTGTGATGTGAAACCAACCCTCCTTGTAACAACAGCTTGCTCTTGACCAGATGGAGGTGAAGTCAAGCTTGTTTACAGCATAACCACAGTTTTCATCTGTCATCTTGCTAAAGCAAGGTCTGCAGTTTCCCAATGGTACAGACCGATAAAATTGGCCTTCTGTTTGTTTTTCTCACCAGGAACAAAGGAACAAAATTCCTTCACTGCAAAGACAGAAAACGTACATTCAAAGAGATCAGCAGATTGAGATGCTGAGCAACGCAGTAACTTAAAACACCTCTAAAGCCTCAGAGCTGGAGTAGGTATTTAAATCACCTCATCCCAAAGTTCAACAATGAGATATGTGCAATACAGCTGTTCTATAAGCAAGGTGTCTTGGACATGGAGGAGGTCTCTACCCTAAAGTGGTTTCTGAACTCCTACCTTCATCCAAATAAAGAGACTTGAGACAGACATGACAAACAGGCACACACACCAGTGGGAAGAAGGAGCCAAACAAAGGAGTCCAACCCTATGGGTAAATAGCCTCACTACTTTGATGACTGGGAGCCAGTTCTGCTTCTGGCCCATCCACAGTGCAGGAAAACACAGTGCATGTGTGCCCTGCCAAGAGCATCCGGTGTGCATCAAACCCAGGCAGCGGGGCCCCTCAAAGAGCAATGCAGATCCATACAAAGTAGGTGTAGAGAACCTGGTAGGGTTGATAGTCTTAAGCATGGAAGTGAAAAAACAACTCAAGGGTTTGCAAAATTTAAGCAACTACAAGACAGGGCAAAAGCTGAGGACTTTGACAGCAGAACACCTGCTTACATCTATTTCCATGCCTACTTTCACCTATACATAAATACCCTTACACTGTAAACAGCTCCTACTAAAACCCAGCAGAATAGCTATAAAATAGGAAGCACATTGGCACTGCCAAGTCAATCTCATGTATTTCACAACTATGGAATACACCACCAAGCAGCTGCATCAATTACCAACATCTTAAAAACAAAAGCCCCAAGAAATCATATGACCAGCATCATTAGTATTTACAACGAAGCACTGTTTTCCACAAAGGGAAACAAAAAAGACATTCCCTGCAGGGAGTTGAAAGCAAAACCGTTGATTAACAACACAAATCCATCACTGCTGCACTCTCCAAAATAACAATAATAATACATGCTATTCTAAAAGTGCTTCTCTAAATAGGCATAGAGATATCAAATTTGAAGATACTGACCATGGGAGATCTCTTGGATTTTCTTTTAATGAGTCTTCTGAAATACGTAAGTCAAGGGGATGTGCCAAGCTCTGTCCCAGCTCACAAGCTGCTGTATAGAACTAATGGAAATAGAGCTGTGGGAATTTAAAGCACAAAGCGTATAACCCTGAAAGGAAAGCAGAACACGTTGCCCCATCTATTTCAGCTCTTACCTACCTCCCACTCACACTGACAACCGTATACACTGTGCCAAAGTTGTGATGAAGGCATCTACCTATGTGAACTTAGCCTGAGGGCATCAAAGTCAGCTTTCCTAAGCTATTAGAAGTCATTAGAAAAGTCCTGTGCTATCGATACTGAGCACCAGGCACACACTGAAGCCTCTCTCAGAAGCAGCTGGCTCCTACAACAAACGGCTCCATTTGTTCAATCACTCCGTGCTGCAGTACATCTAAGTTTTGCCAGCACTGATGTGAGAGAGTAAAGAAGAAAAGTCACATACTAAGAACCACAGCAACTCCAGCACAACAATGAAAAAGAGCATTTCTGACACTTTTTGCTTGTAGTGTCTGTGTAGGTGGTACAGTAACTCTAGTGGAAGCACTTCTGGCAGAACACGTGGCAAATTCATTCAGAGCCTCCAGCAGCAAGCAGCATTTGCAGCACTGATTAACTACCCCTTTCTAATAAAGTTAAAAGAGGGAAGATTTAGTTTGGATGTTAGGGGGAAGTTCTTCACTAGGAGAGTGGTTAGGCCCTGGAACAGGCTGCCCAGGGAGGTTGTGGATGCCCCGTCCTTGGAGGTGTTCAAGACCAGGTTGGACAGGGCTCTGGGCAACCTGATCTAGTAAAGGTGTATGTTTGGTGGCCCTGCCAGGCACGGGGGTTGGAACTACATGATCCTTGAGGTCCCTTCCAACCCGGGTCATTCTGTGATTCTGTGATTCTAATAGCTGGACCATGCTAAGAGTCCTTGGTATAATGGTGCTGGAACTGCCAATTCTAATCGCAGAGGTTATTATAAGATGCCTTAGATCAAGGCAGCTTGATCTCCACTATCAAAGGAACAGCTATGAATACACTATACAGAGATGCACTGAACACGAGACAGTATGCTTCAGGTTTGGTTGTCTCTCTCAATGCACTTAGCTTGATGCAAAACAGAAATCATCCTTAAGGTTACTAGAATCCAGGGAGGGGGAAGCAAAGCTGTACTCTATGCCCACAGGGATGGTTCCCTATATCCAGTCCACATGCCAGCACCAGAGCCCTTCCTAATGGGTACAGCAGAACCAGAACCTCACACGATTCACAATCAGTGAACCTTTAACAGAATAAAACCAAACACTGACTGGTGAAAAGCCACTCCAATTCATGAGTGACACGTGGTGTCAAGCCAACGCTCCCCAGTAACAGAGCTGCTCCTTTGAAGCCCAGCAGCACGCTGATCTGCGCCGGCAGCTTTGAACATCAGAAGCAAAGGGAAATGTTTAGAAGCACGATTTTGAAACACAGCAAATCAAAGAGATCAGAAGCAGCTCACCGAGCCTCTCATTTAGCCCAAGTTGCTGCCCAAACTTTTACTACCAGCACAGCAGAGTATTTCAATACTAAGTGGCAATGCAGAACAGGCTGCACCGTGCAACCAGCGCAGCCCTGGAAGTTCCCACCAGCGTTGTCTCTGCGTGCAGCTCGTTGGCAAGAGAAGAAGGAAAGCTGCTCGGTGCCACAATACCTCAGTCCCTGGGCTGCATTTACAGGAGCTAGGAGGCATTCCTGGCGCAGACTTCTTGGCAGGTCCAAGTCAGCATCAGCCTCATTAACGCTGGGAGCATTCAGGCTAACGAGACCCTCGCCATGTGCAGAATTATACACGGAACGCAGAAGTTAACACCGCACTTCTAACACAGAGACCAAAAGTCCTTAATGAGGTTTAATAACAGCAGAGCTCGGCCTGAATTTTAGCCAAGAGTGAGAAGAGCTGAGCGAGGTACCCACAACAGCTACAGCCCTACTTCGAACGCACCTCACAAACAACTGCCCCACTTACAGACCGCAGCACAACCAACAGCGATGGGCTTTAAGGGTCGAAGGGAGGAAGCACGACGCCTGGAAGAAGGGAACCGGGGGCACCCAGCCACACGCAGCCCCCCTGCCCCGTCCGAGGCGCAGCCCCACAACCCCCGGACCCATCGATGATCAGCACCCAAATAGGTCTTAAACACATAACACCCCCCAACCCCTCACTCACCTGCAATCCCCAGCCAAGGGCCCCGCTCCGGAGCGCTCCCTAAGTACCGAGCGCGGCCCCGCGCCCCTCGCCTGGCCACGCCTCCCGGCAGCGCGCGTCACCGCGCCAACATGGCGGGCTCGCGCATGCGCACGTGGGGCCGCCGAGGGGAAAGCGTAGAGGGCGGGGAATTATATATAAGGGGGCGTGGTCTACGAGACGGAGTGGGCGTGGTGTTGTGTTGGGGGCGTGGCTTATGGTAATATATGGTAATTAGGGAGCGGCGTTGATAGGGAAGGTTAATTGAGGCCGTGCCTGCTCATTAAAAAGATTCCAGGCTTCCCCATGAAAGGCAGTGCCGCAGGTGTGTCAGAGTCTACATGCTCCAAAAGTAATGCCTCCTGTTTGTTTCCATGGGTGTTGGCACGGACACAAAGAACACTACAACCCTATTTTATAGAGCACATTCTCAGTTTCAAAATGCTGTTTTGTCAGCATCACCAGGTCATGCAAAGAGAACGACACCCGTTAAGAGAATTTCAATTCAAACCATTCAAAAGCTGCACCTGATTTTATCTAAAAATGACAAAAAGTGGTTTGTAGGTGCCACGTGAGCTCTCACCAACTCATTCTGAACGTTTTCCATAGGTTATGACAGGACCTATTACAAAACCGAATGCAGAACTTGGGTAGAAGAGGAACTAGGCCCCGTGACCGAGTGCATCCACTACTAGCAGCTCTGCAGATATTCTCTGCTGAATTTTGCTTAAGCATCTTAGTAGCTCCAACTGCAGCACCCACAGATGTGTGCCCCAAGCACCATTCCCCAGCTGCTCTGACTTGCTTTGCCTGCAAAGGGAACCTTGCAACCTAGGACTCCTTCTATGAGTGCTCCGAGAGCAATGCAAGAGGTATCTGCTTGCTGCTGGCACTTGGAGCGAGCTCAGGGATGCTGAAAGCATTGCTTCTGCATCCCTGTTCCTCTTGGCTTTTCTGTGTGCTGTTGTATGGAAAGCAATCACTTTCAGGATCCGTGTTCCAGTGCCATGGGGATGTGATACCAGGGGACGTGGGGATGAGGATGGTTGGGTGGGCTGGGGTTGGGCTTGGAGATCTCTGTGGACTTTTCCAACCTTCACAATCCTATGATTCTATGACCTGCTCCTGTTCCAAGGAGCTGTCAGAGCAGACACGTAGTGTCCTGTGCTCCATCCCCACTTCGATCAGCAGGCACTTCCCAGAGGCCCATTGCCCAGAGAATAAATCGCCATGGTGAACACACAACATGTTTTATACTTCATCTTGCGAATTCTTGCAGGACTGTGATATCTACATTTGCAATGAGGACCTCCTCACCTTTAGGCACTGACACACAGCCAGCCCTTTCCAGCTCCAGCCTGCAGTCCCAGCCCATGCCCTTCGCCTCCCTGGATTTCATTCATTCACAGAAGACATGCAGACATGAATATCACTCCTAATTCCCCCTTACTGCTGTTTTTTGTCTTTCCTGGCTGTCTGTCTTTGAGATGTATTTTTATGAAGAATAGTGGAGCTCCTGTATCGTAAGTTGTATTATTTCTCTGCATGGCTCTATTTCTTCATTTTTGAGGCCGTAGGGAGAGGGGTGGCAACATGAAGTTTGGATCACAGATTTTCAGCAAGTCCAAAATCTCAGTTATCTGATTTCTTAAGGCAGATTTGGACCGTCATCCTCTTTTTTCCAACACTTTGCTCTCTGTCCTTTTTTTATCCCCATATAAAAAAATAGCCAAACACAATGCTTTGTTTTCTGTAGCTACCTCAGAAGTGAAGCCGTAGAAGTAAGGAAATGCTCAAAAAAAAAAACCCCATCAAAGAGCAAAATACAAAACTCAACTTCAAATACACATCTCTAAAACATGCAGTTTGTCTTTTAATACCATTTCCATCCATGTCTCCTCTTGCACTTCATCCCTTCCTGCACCCACAGGTGGGGATGGACAGAGAAGAAGCTCTGCTCCACCCAACACAGCTCAACATGATGGAGGAGGAGTGACCTGAGTCACTCTGTATCTGTACACGTAATTCTGCTATCAAAGCAAGATACAGACTTCTGTCACATACCATTTGTTGTATCACAAGAAAATGATTAAAAGCAAGTTTTTGCCTGTCTGTCGGAAATGCTTGTGCTGATTTCTGAAGCGCTGCTCCTTTGCACAGCATCTGATCAAAGCTGGTTCTGACACGTGTTCAGGCAGGGGACCTCCTATTACCTCTCGCAGAAGCAGCACAAGTTTACCACTGTGTGTCCCTGCTCTCCAGAATGGAAACTCAGACTTCCTGCAGCAATCGATAGCTCTTAGACCCAAGCAATCCATCTTCTGGCTAATTTCCAACAAAGATCACAATGGATATATAATAAATTACCGATTGCTGCCAGGAAATGCATTAACAAATCTGTCTCAAGCTTGGTGGTTCCGAGTGGAGCAAATTTAGTAACTTTCAGTGCTGGGGAAGTCCTCAGTAATCAGCTGAGCTGATCCAGTAGGAAAGGAACTTAGTGTGCAGTGAGCTGCCCCTGAACCAGGTCAGGGGGACAAAATGGGATGGTATGGTGCCTGTTTCCAAAGGGACTGCTTCAGAAAGAAGCTTCAGGGTATGTGCTCGCCCACCCTGAGGCAGAAAGGAGCGATGGATTTGGGTGCAGCTCCCAGAGCAAAGCCGGGCTGCAGGAGCTGCAGCAAAGCGTGCATTTGCAGTTATTTCTTTAGAGATTAAGGAATCATCACTAAATGTGCTGACTCCACTGGGACATCACAGAGTGTACACAGGATGAGCAGAACCTCATGGAATGGGCACAGCTCATTGCAAGGTGCTTTACTATAGAAGTTATGCAGATATAAATCCTTCATTTCACTCAAAGTCTGCACCTTTGCCTTGCCAGCCTGCAAAAGGGTGTTGACTGTGGAGGGAAAACAAAGCAGCTGTTCAGCTTGATGTGTTAGCAACAGGGGAAAGTTTCATTTATTGCCCATGGAATTAGAATGACAGAGATATGCAATGCCAGAGAGGAAAGAGGTGAATTTTATTTTAGAGATCTTCTCTTGAGCCAAAGTAAATGGCACAAGGTGAAATTCACAAGCAAAACTGAAACCTAACAGATTCTAGACACCCCCCAGACCCACACAGGGCTCTCTGTTCTGAGCAGAGATTTGCCCTCTGTATGACCCGTGGGGCACATTTGACAATAAATAACTGCGCTCAATCCATAGCATCACAGATCCACTGTGTTCAATATCCCATAGTGTGTGGGGGATGTAGAGAAAGCAAGAGTAAAACTCCTATGTATACAAGCCCAGTACCCATTGTTGGGTCATCCTCCCTGACAAAACAGGGCAGAGGTTCCCTGGAAAGCTGCTTGGCAGGTACACCTCTTGCCCACTGAATGTGCCCCTTATTTACATACATGTTCAGCTCCTGCCCTCCTCAAAGCTATGCCAAAGCTAAGTTTTATCTATGAGAAAGAGGAGGAACAGCAAAGGCTGCCAACACTTGGAGGAATCCCGACACTCTGGCCTTATTCTCTGTGTCCTGGGGCACTGATCACTTGTTTGCTTTCCTGCCAGGGGGAAATTCTTAGAGTTTAAAGGATTTGATTCTCTGTGTTTCGACTGAAATTCTCAGCAGCACATAATTTTCCCTTCAGTGAGACAAAATGAATTAGCGTGAAACGGGGGCTGTAAATTACAGGTCATCAATATTGGCAGGGAAATCATAGGTCCTCAGCAGCACAATAAATACCAGAGGTGAACACAGCCAATTGCTTTAGAAACTCATTATTTACAACACCGGTCACAGCTGCAGGGCTGTAAATAGTGCTTCTGAGTGTTGGGATGTGTATCTCACAGAAGTCTGTCCATAAAGTCTGCTCACAGTGCAGAGGGGCAAGCCCCGTGAAATTATCATCAGAAGTGAAACAAAAGCAATGGGTGAGTGGCTCAGTTGAAGCTGTTCATCATTCGGTTCAGCATTTTGCTGAAAAACATTTCCATTAAACTATAGAGCAAAAAACATCTCTGGAAAGCTCCCCAAGACAGCTGCAAAGTGCACAGCCAGCACCCATCTTCACGCTGCTGCAATCAGAGGGCAGAAGCGAGCCCTGATTGTCTTTGTGCGGAGTTCAGTTGTCTGGGCTCTGACTGTGTACTTTGTGTGATTGGAGCCTGCAGCTGGCAATGATGTGACAGATTCCCCTTTCCTTCCAGGCATCCTGCACGGCTGCTCTCCCGCAATCCCCACAGGAAGTCCTAATGCAGGTGGTCGGGGGGGGAAAGGAAATTGTTCTTCATATTTCCCCTCCAGAGCACAGGTTGCAACATGCAGTCCCTTATTATGCCCTGTCCTGCTTGGGTGTATAACATCACCTCATCCAGACCAGGTCTCTTGCTGCAGAAGTCACCGCTCCTCTCCACCTGTGGCCGGATGTGTACCCAGGGGACATCAGCTTCTGTTGTGCATGGTTTCCATCCTGCTCGGATGCTCAGGATCATGCTGTAGAGCCACCAACCTCCACATTTAATATCACATCAGTCTGCCCAGGGCCCCATTCAACATGGGATTAAAAGAAGAGAGACATTGAGACTTTTAGCTGCTTTAGGTCCTTTTTTTTCATAAACACACTCAGATTCAAAAGGACACATTTCTGACAGTGGAAACTTCTCTTGTCAAGGAGGCCTGAAAGGAGAAATCACTGCCCCCACCTCACTGCATCCCTATGTGGTGCTCAGAAAGGCAGGTGGTGACCTGGATGCTTTCATACTTTTTGTTCTGGAGCTCCTGAGGAGCTATAAGGAATCACACTTCAACACAGCACATCTGGATGTTAGCTGCACCGTATCCTACATCTGAGCAGAAAGACATTAAAATCAAACCACTGCATCACCAGTGTCCCACTGTACCTCTGAAATAGTTGACTTTCTGTACACCAGAACTGCTCTGTCTCTTTGCTTTCTCTCTCACTGCACAGTGTTAGGAGCACAAGCATCCCCTCTATTTGTTACCTCTTCAATTCAGGTACAATTACACTTCCTTTTATAATCACCTGTGAAGGGAGAGGACTGCACATCTGGGCATAGTATTGATGCAAGCACACTGCCTTTCTTCACTGTTGCTCTGCAAACCCCTTCCAGCAGCCCACTGTGTCCTCCCAGGCAAACCATATAATGTGCACTGTGCCAAACCTCCATCTGATGCCAGCAGGGCTGGGCTGCACGTATTTCCCATGTAGATCATGCTTCAGTGGAGGCTGCTGTAAGGACAGAGTATTATAGATGATCTGGCTATAAACAGGGTTTGTAGCTGTGGAACTTGAATCTGCATGAAACACGAAGCACAGAGGCACACACACTGCGGTTGCAGAAAGCTTCTAAGGAAACCAAGCATATATATATATATGTTAAATAGCATAATAAATACATAGCACAGACCACTTCAAAAATGCATGAGTCACTGTGTGTGTTGTAGCTATCCCAAATCAATCACTCTTTGAACATGATTCAGTGGTGGCTGCAGTGTGATTTGGTTTGGATGCACATTGGACCAGTTCATTTACCACACCTGGGTTTTGCAGCTGGGTGATAAAAACCGAAAAGAAGGCAACAGAAATAAGAACAAAAGTATAGGAACACTATGAGTGCTCCTGCCCATGCCTCTGGGATCAAAGGGGTCAAAAGAACCCGGAGCTTTTGTTTTCAGTAGGAAAGTGTTGTGCTGCCAGAAGAGTCCTCCAGCATTTGGGAGAAGAAAGGAGAGAGGTGGAAATCTTTTCTGGTCCATAGAAAGGGAGGTTTGAAGTTAGGGGTGATAAGAAATGGTATTATAGAACAAAACTCCCATGGTAATTCCCACTCCACCTATGGCAGAGCAACTGTTCCCTCTGCCCAGCTTCATGGATCCCACCCAGTAACCTCCATTAATACACGGCATCATTCAGTTTTGTATATTTTATGACTCAGTTAATGTACTTGACACAAATGGCACAACCAGGAGGACACACACCAATGCTCTGAAATGCTGAGCTTTGGAACTTCAATATTATTTATGGAAAAGGAAGAAGTGATATTCCAAAGAGATGGAAAGCACCCAGGGAGCAGTGGGCTGGGGCAATGAGAGGGGGCATGAAGCCACTGCCAGCACTGGGGTGCCCAACAGGGGTGTTCCAGATGCTCTGCCACCAATAGGGTGTTCGGGTGCTGTCTGTGAGGATGAGGCCACCTGCTCCCTTTTCTGCTCTGCTTTCTGCCCCAGCAATGAGCTGTGCTTGCTGCCTGCATGCTGCTCATGTGTTCCTGGCCTGGGCACGTGCTGCAGCACCGTGTGCTCCTGGGGACACCCGGCAACATCCTGCGTGTTGTATGAATTGGCAAACCACAGGAGGGACAGCTGACACTGAAATGCAGCCAAGACAAGCAGCCACACAACAGAGGGGGTATTGCTTGCGTGTGAGTGAAGGAGAAGCTGCAGAAAGCTGCTCTCTTGCAATGCAGTATCTCACTGGGAAAGTAAGAAATGAAGAGAGACTGGGCGTCCTGATGGGAGAGAACACGACCACCTGTGAAAAGGAAATATGCAGGGAGGGATGCACAGAATGCGGAAGGCAGAGGACAGCAGCTGCCCTGCGACAGCTCCTGGAGGCAGCTGAGCCTGCAAGACATAGCACTGATGGCTCAGGAAGAGACATTTCAACGCAGGGTGAGGGAGCATGCAGAGGGGAAATGCAGGCTGACCATACACACACAGGGACAGAAAGCGTCTGATTTTCAACACCAGAGTTTCAGCTTTTCAGAAAACACTCCCAGGGAGCACTGAGAAAAACCAGCCCTTTGCCTCCTCCCATCAGCCTCCTGCTGAGGTCCATCTGAATGTACACAGACTGCCACAGAACGGAATTGTATTTACAAGCATGAATGCACCTCCGCAGTTTGGCTTGTTATTTCATGGGGGTTTTGCTTGCTTAATGCTCTGTAGTTATTGTATCTGCTGCAGAAGAGACAAAGCTATTGCTCTGCTCTCAGTCACAGCTATTTATATCTTGTAAGAAAGCTCCTCGGGAAACAAGGAAAGATATGAAACCAATATTGTAAAATTAGGGCAAAGACAAAACCCCTAGGGCCATTCTGCTCCAAAGCTGTCACTAGCACTACCATCTCGCTTTTGCTTTCTCTGCTGGGTTGCTCCTTCCAGTTCCTATGGTAGAAGCTCTTTATTGCTGCCTCTTTAAGCTTAATTCAAACCAAAAGGAGTCCATGTCTTTGGGGAGAGCAGTCTCACATCCAGCACTGGGCTTCCACTACTCTTCCTGGGAATAAATTTTTCCTACTATCCTACCTCAACCTCCTGTGGTGCAACCTAATGCCATCGCCTCTTATCCTATTTCATTGCATATACTTTGTGCCTAATTGTATTTAATGATTTTCAAGTAGGTTCCCTCTCTCCCTTAGCCCATCTGCTGTATTGTCACAGACATAACATCAGAGGCTCCAACTCCTTCAAAGAAATACTTGAAAGTGACTCATGGAACCAGATGTACCACAGCATGCTGCGTGAACCCGGGGATATCTTTATCCCTCACTGCTTTCCTTACTGAGTAAAGCTGTTATCATGCTTTCAAGCTGCTGAGTCCTGCACCACAGCACAGTGTTCCATCACTACAAGAAAGACTTTGAGGTGCTGGAGTGTATCCAGCAAAAAGCAATGAAGTTGGGAAGGGTCTGGAGCATCTGGAGCAAGTGGGGGAGCTGGGATGGTTCAGACTGGAGAAGAGGACACACAGGGAGGACCTTATGGTGCTCTCCAGCTCTCTGCAAAGGTTTCCAGGTTTCCTCAGGCCTAAAGGAAGCCAGCTGAGACCAGGGGAGCTATGGGACATTTGCAGCCCACTCTCATTTTGGTGTGACCCCAGTGTTGCCTACTGTCAATGCGTGCCATCCCTTGAGAACAGCACTGGGGACCCATTGGCTGCAGAGCTGTGGGCCATGGATTGAGCCCTTCTCCTTTCTCTACATTCTTATTGATGGAATTTTTACATGGCTTCTGAAAAGCTTCAATGATTTGCTAAGAAAATCAGAAAAAAACATCAGGTTTTTTATTGTGTAAGGCTTTTAGAAAAGCACTTTCAAATAAAAGCAATATTCCAAACCCCAGTCTTTGTGGCCGAGAAGCAATGAGTACAGAAGTGCTGTGCATTGCCCAGTGTCTGCAAGGAACGTGCCCAGGGCAGGTGATCCACTCCCAGACTTGCTATAGGATCTGGTTTCTCCTATCACCTCAGAGCTGCTGTGTCAGCACCAGCAGTGGGAAAAGTGTGCATTTAGATAACAAACATCACTTCTTCAGCAAACATTTGCCTAGATACATAGATGGCATAATTCAGATACCCATCTGCTGCTGCTGCAGCAAAAAAAAAAGTCTTCTGAGGAGTTAAGTTACACCCTTTATACATCATAGACACAGTTATAATTCATCTCCCCCCCACAGGGATTAACATAGATGCTAATCGTTAGGTAAACTGTGGGACGTACAGGAAATCATCTCATATCAGCATCAGTGTTACCCCTGGGAATGGGAGGGCTCCAGCAGTGTGCCAGATCTTCCTTGCAGCCCTGAGATCTTCCTGCCCACCATGGGAGGGGTTGGGGGACAGGGGGTGGAAAAAAGGTGAAAAAGGTGTTAGTGTTACCTGAAAGTCTCCTGGAGCCTCACAGCTGGCTCTGGAAGATGGCCACCCTCAAGGGCAGGTAACTCACATCCAGCATCGCTGGGACATCTGCAGTCCCCAGGGCAGCATGGAGATAAGGGTGGGTCATTCCCCCCCCAACAGCAGCTCCACGCTACCAGGCAGGCAGACTTTTCTTCAATAATGTTGATATTTTTTTGCTTGATCTGGAAATTAAGAGAGCACAAAACAAAACTACACGTGTGTGACCAGATGGAGCAGCTCCATCCTTAGCAATCCCTGAGCAGCCGCTGTATCTGCACATTGCCTGCAGGACTCTGTTCACCAACTTCTAATTGAACTTTTATAGGACGTAATGTGGCATCCACAGACTGTATTTTCTATTGGAATTGGAACACTGTGGCTTTGCTGAAGCACTTCTTTCTCACCAAGAAGCAAAATGCTTTGTTTTGAGCCAATTCAAGGTTGGTCATCTTCATTTCTGCAGAATCCAATTGAAACCTTTCCCAGCCTTTCTGGCTGAGCCATTGTGTCCAGAGCAGTGTTCCCAGAGCTGCCAGGAGCTGTGTCCTGTGTAGAGGATGCAGGTAGGAATCCCCAGGCTGCCACACCATACACAGTGCAAACACCCAGCCCTATCCATGGAGCAGGGATACAATTTTAGGGTGCCTGATGGCTGGAGAGGTGCCCGTCAGCCTGGGACAGATTTGGAGCTGAGTCTGTATGACACCTCCTTGGGCACTGTGGCAGTGAAGGTACCCCCAGCAGGGCTGTGCTTAGCCAGAGTAAAATGTTTTGCCATTTCCCATTTTATTTTCTCTTTCTCTCTCTCTCCTTTTCTTCCCCTCCCTTCCTCCCTTCCACCCTTCCTCCCTTTCTTCCTTCTTTCTTTCCTCCCTTCCTCCCTTCCTCCCCTCCTCCCTTCCTCCCTTCCTCCCTTCCTCCCTTCCTCCCTTCCTCCCTTCCTCCCTTCCTCCCTTCCTCCCTTCCTCCCTTCCTCCCTTCCTCCCTTCCTCCCTTCCTCCCTTCCTCCCTTCCTCCCTTCCTCCCTTCCTCCCTTCCTCCCTTCCTCCCTTCCTCCCTTCCTCCCTTCCTCCCTTCCTCCCTTCCTTCCTTCCTTCCTTCCTTCCTTCCTTCCTTCCTTCCTTCCTTCCTTCCTTCCTTCCTTCCTTCCTTCCTTCCTTCCTTCCTTCCTTCCTTCCTTCCTTCCTTCTTTCCTTCCTTCCTTCCTTCCTTCCTTCCTTCTTTCTTTCCTTCCTTTTCACATAACAAAGACCTGGTACATGCACACGGTGTCTTGATCCTGTCCTGCAGCAGAACACGAGCTGCTGGCTGCTCCCCAGACCTCTCCCTACCCTGGTGACATTTGCTGAACACAGCGTTGTCTGAATACCTTGCCCCTGACAGTGGCTGGCTGGCACAAAGGCAGAAGGTGCAGACAAGTGTTGCAGTTCTGCGGCCGGGCAGAGCAGCCCAAGATGTTCGGACTGAATGGTAACAGCTCTTCAAGACTTTTGGAAGAGGATATGGGTACTTTCCTATGCTACAGAGTTACAGAAAGTCAATTGATCATGCTCCTCTTCTTTCTGCTTGGATTCCTGAAGTCACTCTGCAGAGTTGACTTCGTGTTTTCCCCAGCCAGGTACATTTTGTGGTTCCTTATTGCTGGCATTGGCCCACAGTGAATAAGCAGCAAAAGTCTCATTAGCATTTTCCCACAATAGTCTCCTTGAGAGCCAGGGCTGTGGTGTTATCTGCGTCAGAGCAGCACTGAGTCCCTGAAACCAGAGCCCAGTGTTCCCTTTGATTAGGACTGTGATACCCAGCCCCCATGAAACTCTTTCATGGCCATCACCCATACCGCAGCCTGCCAGGCTGTTAACTGAACACTTACTCAAACAGCTTCATTGAAGTGGGACCTGAATTCAGTGCCAAGGGGCAGGGAGGTGCGCAGCTCCTTTCTGCTGCTGCTCTGCTGCACCTGAGCTGGCACAGAAGGGTCCACACTCAGTGCTCACCAACTGCTGCACACTACGGCTTCCACCATCAGTACTTCCCACCCTGTAAAAATAAAGAACACAAGAACAACCCAGGCCTGATTTCCCTCCTTCTAGCTGAAGCTGAGCCCAAATGAATTAAATCTGCTTGCTCCCTTTTGGTGGTGAGCTTGAGGCTGATGAAAGTGAACTATTTTTAGTGCTAGCTGGAGGCACAAGCAAATGGCTGGCACAACACTGAGCACGTTTCCCTGCCTTGCCAGTGCATCTAGCTGGGATCTGCACTGCAAAGGGTGCCACAAGCCTCAGTGCTGCCATGCAGCTGCACTCAGCCATGCCTCTCTTTCTTCCACCAGCACTCAGGGACCGTGCGCTCCTCCAAGTACTCCTCAGGCTGCTGCTGCTTTCAGCTTTATTTATTGTAATGTGTCCTTTGCTGTGGCCATTTGCCGTGTCCTTTAAAGGCTGACATTTGTTTTTGGCTGGATTTAGTGTTGCTTGTGAGCATAAAGGTTCTATCTGCTAAAAGAAAGTTGTATCCCTGATGCTATCTGCAAGTTTTTTCCTCCCTTCTCACCCAAGTGTCAGTATTTGCTTTCAATGTAAGAAGGCTGCCCCACATCAGCTGCAGGGTCCGGCTCCCTTATTTCAAGGTTCACATCCATAGTCACTCACTGGGCTTTTCACACACAGACGCCATCTCTTAAAGCGTTTTCTTCTGCTCTGTGATGTATTTCTTTGTACTGCACACATCTACCTGGGGATTTGTACACTGTCCCAGAAAGGGCAGGTCTCTATCTATGGGCTCGACAGAATAAGACGCTCATTTTGCTGTTGTTGTAAAAACAAAAGGGGAAGTAAAATCAGTAGGGCAGCAGGATCCTACCCTGCGTTTCTAAGCACTACATGAGCACATCCTGCACAGGACTGGAGGCAACGCAGATGCGATGGGCAATGAGAGCAGCACAATGAAGGGCACCTCCTACTGCTGCACTGTTATCTGGGGATCTGGAGGCTGTGATGATTGCAAGGCTGTTTGCTGGGATTTAACTGTGCTCTCACTGCCATTAATGACAACAGCTGTTAAAAATGCAGTTGTTAAATGAAGGCATCTGGAGGATGTCACGGAGCATTCCCGCAGCTCAGCCCACTTCCCTTATCCCTGGAAATCCTCCCAGGATTTACTGCACCGTAACAGTGCCCATTCTCCTGACCCAGCACTGTCCTCAGGGTGCTGCACCAGGCTGGAGCAGCTCTCCAGGGCTCTGCAAGCTGCCTTCCAGACCGGCTTCTCAGACTGAAACTCAGTGCAGGTGTGTAAGATGGGAAATCCTAAGAGGAGATAAGCAACAGCCAGCAGGCTGCAGTGAGCTGCTTCCAACAGACCCTGCCCTGTGCTAAGGGTCCATTGGTGCCATGATGCAGCGTCCTTCCCAGAGACCTCAGGAAACCAGATTTACAGGGCTAAACTCATAAGAGTTAACTTGATTTTGTCTTTTAGCCTTTCTGAAATTCCTGTACTGAAGAGTCTGCATTTCTGAGTTAGGAAAGCACAGCCAAGGCAAGCTGTGAATGGAGTAATGGGGATCAGAGCTTGCTTTACCACAGGCACACTGAATGTGTTATTTCACTTGGTACCCAAGCATCAAACTGCTCAAAATGGGGTGGGGGGAAAAAAAGCTGCCAGGGTTCTACATTCTACAGTTAAAAGAGGCTCAAATTAACCCTTGAGAGCTGCCACAGCAGTGAGCAAGTGGATGGGTCCCAAAGAACAGAGTACACCCAAGCTCAGCTCTCATGCAGAGGCTCACAAGTTGGTTGCTTTTTCCAGCCCCTGAGGGAGGTATGCTTTTCCCTTAAGGAGGGGCTGAGCTATCTGATATTATTCAACAATAGTTTCATACCCCTATGGGGACCAGTGGCCTCAAAGCCACCAGCAGAGCTTAAAACTGGAGTCCCATCAGTATGGATGTGTGCCCATTTGCTCAGGAATCATTCCAGTCCCACTGGGAGCCGCCTCTGAGCCCCACCACATCCAGCTGCTGTCAACAGCATCAGCGTGTGCTGTGCTGCTTAAAAGTAAAACCAAGGTTGTTTCTGCCAGGCAAAACACTCCCTGTATTTATTTTCTTTAATCTGTAACTGTGATCCTCTGTTATTGTGGGTTTGGTTTGGGGTTTATTGTTTTTTTTTACACTACAAACCAGTTTATTTTTTGCTTCTCTGATAGTTCCATGCTCTGGGGAATCCCCCACAGACTTCTGGGCAGTGAGAGCTGAGGGAAGGGAAGGGAAGGGAAGGGAAGGGAAGGGAAGGGAAGGGAAGGGAAGGGAAGGGAAGGGAAGGGAAGGGAAGGGAAGGGAAGGGAAGGGAAGGGAAGGGAAGGGAAGGGAAGAGGAAAGGAAAAAGAGAAGGGAAAGCAGGGGCGGGTCGCAGCGACGCCTGCCTTCCTGCTGCCTTACACCACACACGCAGCCCGAGCTCTGCCCGCTGCTCACCGCGGGGTCCCAGCGCCACCGTCTGGGGACGCGGCCGTCCCCTGTTCTCCGCCCTCTGCCCTTCGCTTCCTTCCTTCAGCCCCTTCTCGTTCCTGCGCTGAGGCAGCCCTGCACCAAGCAGTTCGTCGTTGTGCCTGCGGGGCTGCTGGGAGGCGCTGACCCGTTGGCTCTGCTGGGCTGGGGCTGTTCCAAGCCCTCTGCAGGACTATTGAGGGCAATGACGCAGGTCAGGCTGGCAGGGCACTGGCACGCTGCAGCCTAGCCCTGCCATCACCAAACACAGCTGCTGGCTGTGCAGCAGTGCAGAGACCTGGTGCTCAGCATCTGGCAGCCCTCAGCTCTTCATGCCAAAGCACAGCATGCACGGAGCACGCAGGGCCAGAAGAGCATCGTGCTGCATGGCTGTCATTTATCCAAACATTGCTCGTACAAACAGCACAAATCACTGCAAAATAAATCACTGTATAACTTTAGTAACACGGCACGGATATGTGTACTTTATGACTGCTTATAAAAGATTCCTCTTCTTATTTACTGCCCCTTCCAGGGTTTGCTGAGGAAGGAAATAGGAAATGTTACTCTCTGGCACGTGTGAGTGTGGCTAAGATGCTGAGGAGGAAACGGGGCTGGGACTGGTGTAGAACAGTGCTTCCCAGCCAAGCTCCGTGGGGTGTTTCAATTTGCATTGCATTGGAAGGGCCCAAGACAGGCATCCCTATGCAGCCCTCCCTGCAACAGGGCAGCACCTTTCCCCTGGCTGCTGGTGGTGAAGGTCAGTGCTAGGAGAAGAGGCCATGAAAATCCCCATTGCTCCTGGGGGGAAGAGTTGAAAGCCAAACCAGAGCAACAGGGAGCATTGCTGTGCTTCCTTTCCATAGCTGCCAACCACTGTCCAGCCATGGCTCAGCTGTGCCACTCTGTCCCCAGAAGCCAGCAGTGGTGTGTCACTGCTGTCCCACTGGGTCACACTGAGAAGAGGGCCAAGCATGTGACATGCAGAAGAAGGTATTTCCCTCCCACACTAAATATAGGAGCAGAAAAACTGACTGTCTTGTTCTTCCCAAGGGTATGGAAAGGCTTGGAAGAGGCTTTTCCTTCACCTTCACTCCCAGCCACCTCCCTCGCCTTGCTGGCAGGGCACTGATGGGGGCTCAGCACCCACTGCTTGGGGATTTTCAATATCCCCCAATACCTGAGAGTGCAAATTGCCCACAGGCTGGCTCTGAGCAAGGGACACAATAACAGCCATCAGGTCCAGTCCCCCTTCCTAGGTCACACCCCAAACTCCAAGCAGCACGAGCCTATGGCCACAGCTGCTTCTTTCCAGCAGAAAGCTGGCTCTAAAACAAGTGACATCAACTTCATTGTTTCTTGGCTCCAGCCTTGAAAAGTCCAAAATGTTTTTGTTATTCCTGGTGTTAGTCACGCACACCATCGGGAGCCCAACCTGTAATTCTGGCTTTGCTGCTGCTATAAAACATTCACACTGCGCTCTTCTCAACCAGGAGCACAAACCTTTAATTTAGTTCCACTAGAGGAGTTTAATCTAGGACTATGACATTTCAATTACTTGGTAATATATCTTTAACATTTAGCTGTACACGTCTAAAATTAAACACAGAGGAGGAAAAATGTTGGACATAAGCAGCTGTAAGGATTTAATTTAAAGCTGGTAAAAGCTGTAAAATTAGAACCAAGTTCTAAACAAAGGCATTCAAAGTAAACTCTTTGGCCTGTTGGGTTGCGTGATTTATGGAGCTCTGCTCAAACTGAAATAGCTGAGACTTCCATTTCTACTTGCTTTTGAATTTCTGGCTGACAAAGGATATTGAAAGTTTCCCGTGGATGGGAAAACCATTCCTGAGGCACGTTGGGCCCAGCCTGGAGCTCACAGATGTTCCTCATCTCCAGGGCTTGGTGCAGCAATACAGGAAACCAATGGGGATTGTTTGCATTGCTGCCAAGAGCCAGGTGTGCTGGTTTTCAGCCTAGCAGTCTGTAAAATAATGGGATAAGCAACACGCTGCTACTTCTGCCTCTCACACAGAGAACACGGGCTCATTGTTCCCAGCTTTGGCTTTGTCTCCTGGTGTCCATAGGGGGCCCCTTGTTGCTTTGCAGCTGAGCTGTGAGCTCTCCTGGGCAGGGTGTTTGTCCAGTGTTTTGATGTGGCACTGGGGGGCATGATGGAGATGGGTTGGGGTGGGACTGGATGATCTTAGTGGTCTTTGCCAACCTTAATGATTCTATGATTCCATGCCTCACACTGGTGGGCTGCTGGCCCAGTGAGGCAACACATCCAGAGTGTAGCATTGATGTGCTGTCATACCCCAAGTTCTTGACACTTTGGCTCCTTCCATCTTGAGAAAACTTGGCTTTCTCAAGTGGTGTCATTAAGAAGTATCTCCAGTCTGACATTCTCTAACATTGCTGCTTTCTGCATCCCCATAAAAGGTTGTTTGTTGTGCACTGCCAGAGAAGTTTCTGCTGCTCTGTAGCGTAAGCACAATAAATCAGGTTCTTTTTAGCACAGCCTCAAGAGTTCCCTGGGCAGTTTTAGTCCTGCAGGCCCAGAGCAGGACTCAAAACAGCAAATGGATAACCAGGCTTTCCCAAGCAACCTCTGTTTCTACCCAGAAGTTATTAATGGGTACTATTTGTTTTCATTTCCACGGTGGTTGGTACTGGAGATCTCCAGCCTCAAGGATAACCTCTCTGGGCAGAGCTTTGCAAGGCAAACAGAGGCAGTGCTGGCAGGCTGTAGGGTGCAAGAGTTCATGAATAGCACAGGAAGCCTAGGGAGAAAGGAAGTAACCCCACCGAGCTGCAGCAGTTTGGAAGCAGCTCCATGCAGGCAGCTGTTGGGGTGGGAAATGGAGTTTCCCCACTTGGGCTTGCTCAAGCACATTGGTCCCTGTGGGCAGGATACAGCTGGGTTTCTGCACTTCCTGAATATCTTTGGGTTTATTATTAGTTTTTAATTGAAACGAAGTTGCAGGAAATTAAGAGAGGTGAGAATGAGAACGCAGGTGTCAGCAGAGGAGCTGCGCTGCTGTTTCTCATCTCAGCAGGGATCTGGACCTGCTGTGTGAACCTCAACAATACCAACACCAGGTTCTGGGAGCTGCTTCTACAAATGACCACTGATCTCTGTTAGCTTCCATAGCAGATATCAACACTGTAGAAGGAAAGAGATTTATTCCCACTAATAACGCATTCTCTGCCAGCAATGGAGAGTAAGTTAAATAGTGCTAGCTTTGTCTAAGAATAATGGATATAGGGCATATACTGCCCTTTGGAAGCTCAGAGGTGCTGTTGCTACTAATCTCACTGCTAGCAAAACAGACAGGCTGCTCTCCTGGCTGCCAGAGCATGCAACAAGGCTAAACGTGGTGCTCAGCATATCTTAAAGGGAAATACTGACTCATTAAGCATAATAGCATATAATAACCTGATATTCATTTACTTAATGTTCATGGCATTAATAGATCATATTGACCCAAATGTCAGAATAACTTTATCCAGTGTTCTATCACCTACCATTAATCCTTATCAGCTTTGTGGTCATGCTCAGAGATCTCCCTTGGGTATGTTTCCTGGATGCTAGTAAACAAATACATTGCCTCTGCTGGCTGTAATTAAAGAAATACATCCAGAAGCAAAGTGGGACCCTGTGTTATCCTTCAAGCTAAGTGCAATGGCACTCTCCCTGCTGGCAAGGAAAAAGCAGAAAAGAGAACGTGAGATAAACACAAGAAGGGCTCTGATCTGTCTTGGGCACCTCTGCTTTGCACTGCTGTCATCCCAGCCTTACTTGCACCTCTCTTTGCTGCCTTTCATGGACACACGGTACCACCTGGCTGTCCCTGCCCCTCTCTGTCCTCTACCAATGTTGCTCCTTGCACCAGGGAGTGCAACTCAACTCCAGGATTGCAGCAGGTGATTCAGTGAGCAGTTCTTTGGTGGATCCTTTCCAAACACCAGAAAACCCCAAAGGCCCATTTCAGATGGTTCTCCCACATCTGGCCAGGCAAGTTCGCAGATATTCACCATGTTCTGTTTCTGGGCACTGGAGAGAGCGGTAATTTAATAATTCCCTCTGGGACCTAGAATCCATCAAGACTCCATGAAGTAAATAGTAACTACCATCAAAAGCACAGATATATATAAACTGGGGTTAAAGTAATGCTAAGGTTGAGGCAGAAAACCATGAAACCAGGAGAATTTAAGGCAACTCCAACTCACCCAACGTGGCTGGGCATTGCAGTGTTTCTGCAGGAGCTCCAAGCAAGTGCCCATGTTCAGCACTTTATGGATGTTTTTGGACAGGTAACAGAGCTGCTGGCCAAGGTAGCCAGTGTGTTTGTGGAAAAGGATGTAAGTTTTAAGGAGAGAACTGGAAACTTGGAGTTGGATGGTACAAATACGAGCGCTGGAAGACCCAGGCTCTTGAGTTAGGTTCAAATACCTGCACTGGTAGACCAAGGCCTACAAGTTAGATAGCACACAGAGTCCTGAGCCCCCAGCTCCAGCAGGACATGGCAGCAGTAGATGAGTCAGGAAGAGAAAGCAAAAGTTTTAGTAGTGAAACTTGGAACAATGAAACCCTGGCTGCAAGACTTCAGTCACAGCCAGCTCCAGCACTGGACCTGCCAGCAGAGCTACTGACTTCCCCTTCCCTCTACAACCAGCAGATATCTCTGTGTGACAGGAACAGCTTTATTTTCCTCCAAGCAAAATTACTCATAGCCATTCCTCTCTTTGTGTGGTTTAGAGTAGTGGTTGCAATTGTTCTGTGGAGGAAAGGAGTCAGATAGAAACCCAGTTAAAGAATAGCTTGACCTGTTTGGTTGTAGCACAGGGCAGTCTGGGCTGTTCCCAAATCCCAGCAGAGGGAGTTGTCCAGGCACGTGACATAATGGACATGATGGCCACAAATTTGGGAAGCTTGCTTTGTATCGATTGGCTTTGCACTAATGGCACCTATAAAGCTGTAGGGAGCCAGGGGGTTGACCTCTTCTCCAAGGTAGCAGCAATAAGATGAGAGGTAACGGGCTCCATCAGCAGCAGGAGAGGTTCAGGTTGGGTGCCATAAACAATTTCTTCACTGAAAAAGTGGTGCTGCAGTGGCACAGACTGCCCAGGGAGGGGTGGGATCACCATCACTAGAGGTGCTCCGGAACACTGGAGGTGTGGCTCTGATGGATGTGATGATGGTGGGGATGGGTTGGACTTGGGGATCTTAGTGGTCTATTCAGACCTTAGCTTTCAGTTGCCATAAAACAACTTGTGGTGTTTTTGTGCCTGTCAAAATCTATCTGGCTGGGTTTTTTGTTTGTTTGTTTGTTTCCTTTTAGAACGCAGTCATTTTGGCTTAAATGTGTCCAATGCAGAAAATGTACACAATGTACTTCATTTGCTGCATGTCATTAGTTTTTCTGTTCCTACATTTCCTTTCAAACGTGAGCGTTCTGTACAGCCACGTCAGTAAAAGCTACTTGTAATTTTGGATTCTCTTTTAATCTTCACAAGTTGCTAATTATCCTTTCAAACCTGACAAAATTCAGTTCAAAGGAAGCTGCTCCCAATTCTTCCTTACAGGAATAGCGAATGCGCTTCTCTTAGCATGGATTGCTTTCATCGTGACTTTCGGTGAGCTGCAATGAAGAACAAAAGCAGATCTCCAGAGGGAATCATAACTCATGGCTCCGCAGCACAGTGATGTACCAACTCTGATTCATAAACTAGCAGCACACTCTTAGGCACTCAAAGACGGAACACAGAGCAAACAAAACTGTAACAAATGTGTACGAAAGCACACGCATTCACTGAGCAGCTTCAGGCAAAAATAATACGTGGAAATTTGGAGGATGGAGCATTTGCATTGGCAAAGGCTGAGACGCAATGCATCTGCACAAGCAGCAATTGTCAGTATGCCAGGAAGAATGAATAAAGAGCATGTCTGTGTAATTAAATTGGTTTATTTGCGAGGGCAGATGATGTAGTACAAGTCAGAGCAGCAGGAGAATTCTGCTGTGCATAGGGAGCTTTGGGAGGGCACCTCGGGAGGCAGCCAGGGCCCTCTTAACCATTTAAGTTGAAGGAGGGAAGATTAGGTTGAATGTCAGAGGGAACTTCTTTGCTATGAGAGTGATGAGGTGCTGGAAAGCTGCGCAGAGAGGATGTGGATGCCCCATCCATGGAGATGTTCAAGGCAAAGGCTCAGTTCCAGGCACCACACCCCCATGCCCATGGGCTGGAAGCAGGGCCCGGTCCATAAGCAGGGGAAGTACTCCCTGCTGGGTTTACCCAGGGTGGCACTGGCCTTTCCAAAGGAAAATGAAGCCAACAGCTTCAACTGCAAATCAAAATTGCCTGCTGAGCACCTTTCAGCTTGGACTGACTGCTCTGCTGTTGTGGTGGCCAGGCTGTGCTGGAATGCTGAAGGACCAGATATGTTGTGCCACAGAGAAATCTAACATCACACATGCCTCACATTCTGACTTCAAGCACATAACTCCTGCAGCCTGTTGCCTCTGGAATATAGGTGGCAAACAGAAGAAAAGTAGCATGGGAAGAACTGAGTAGGGACAGCCTGCAAGGTGCTGCTCACAGCCTGAACCTCCCAACAGCACCAGCTCTGCTGTCAGAGCACCTCTCCCTCTTAATCACATCTGGAAAAGATGCCATCCATCATGGGATAATATTTTCCAGAGGAACTCTTCTGCATTTTGCAGTGATATATATTCTTTCCTACAGTGTGACTGGTACCGAGCACTTTCCATGCTCCCAAGAAAGAAAGGCACATGTTAGAGTGCTGCACAGCCCCTGCATGAACACAAACCCATTTGCTGCTGGCATGAACAGCACGGCCATGACATCTTCCCGGTGTCACTCAGTGACAAGCAGCCAACAGATGCCTCTGTCTGTTTGCTCACCCACCACAGCCAGCAGCATCCACAGCCAGCATCACCAGAGCTCCCCCTTGCCCCATGTTCAGCAGACACTGGGTGTGTGATGTATGCTTGTTGGCTGATCTGATTTACTACGGAAGAGTGTTTTGTTGCTGCTGTCACTGGGATTCCTGTCTGGGAGCCCTCAGCTGAGCATGTATTTCACAGCACAGGTTTTCTTCTCCTCCATGCCCAAGGGCAGGTATTGGACAGGTATTGATGGCAGGGAGCAGCACATCCACTGGGACCACAGCAGGGGAAGAAACAAAAGGAAGCAAAAGGAGGTAAAAGTGATGGAAAGGAAATATATTATATTCCAGCATGCATGTACAAGGTATTCCTCCTCCTCTTAGGCCAGCAAAGGCTTGGTGCTCAGGACTTTAACCCAAAGAAAATCATCCTCCTTTAACTGACCACTGATGCCACCCCCAAGCCCCAGCACAGTTCCACACAGACATTACCTCTCGTCATCTTGTTTCTTGTACTCTTACAAAACACCATATCCTGGGGAACACAGCCACACAGACAAGCATCTCCAAGCTCTGAAATCAGATGCAGGAGACCTTGGAGTGAATCTTTGGTCAGCCATATGTTTTGGGTTCAATTTCTACCTCCCCATCCCATGGATGATGCGGAATCAGCATTTCTACCCTTGCATGTCTCCATGCAGTCCTGAGACAGGCAGGAGATCCCCCACTGGCTGTGGAGGTAACCAGTTCAGAAGATACTTCTCGTCCTTAGTTTTTAATGCAATAATAAAAATAATAATAATTCTACTTTAAAAGCTTATGTCCCTAGGAGACTAGATGAATCAGGAGACTGGTAATGTTCAGCAGAAGCTTTAAATCTACCCTGTATTGGTCTGTAGTGAGTATGTTAAGATTTAGTGGAAGGAAGACCTATCTGCCAATGTCAGCACTGCTAGCAAATGAGCTAGGAAACAATGGAGAGAGATTCCTGTGTTTCCTGGGCCTCCAAACCAGGAAAGCAGCAGCACACTCAGTGAAGCAAACGCAACTTTTTCTGCCAGAAGTCAGCCTGGCAATGGCCAAAGGTTGAGAACCTTCCAGTACTGCTCTTGGTAGGATGGTCCTGCTGACACCATGGGGTGCTGGGGACAGGCTAACATGTGAGCCCTGATTCATGGGAGGCCAGGGGAAATTCACATCTAAGCCAAAGGGAAAAGAATATATCATCCCCACATGAGGAGGGGAGCAGGCTTGTGGGGATACAGCTCGTCAGTGCTGGCACAGTAGCCTCAGTGCTCATCTCTGTCTGCAACATGGGAAAGACTGTGCCAGCCCTAGCAAGAAAACACTCAGGTCATCTGTAAATCCCAATCAAAACATTTATCTTCTGTCCCTGAAAACTTTGTCCCTATTACATTCTCGTGCAGCTCTCCACAAACAGCACAGACAACGGAGCTCTACAAAGCTCTGGCAGCACTGTGAAGAACTTGAGCTTTGTTCCTGCATTAGCTGCCAGCCAGCACTAACACCTCCTGCTCAGGTTCTGCTCTGGCAAGTGCATTTCCTGATGCTTAGAGGTGCTCGACAAGACCTCCAAAGCCAATATTCTATTTGCCTCCATGGACAAAGCTAGTCGGGCTTTACCACAGTGAGCTGTGGTTGTAATGCTCCTGTTCTGGAGGAGCTCTTTTGCTCTGATGCAAAAGGCTTTTGGAGCATGAAGATCAAGCCCACTGCAGTTAGACTGCACTAATAGCTACGTAGACCTGATTAAATCCCTGAGCTGCGTTTTTATTTTAGAGTTCCTTAATTCTGCAGCTATATAATCTCCTCCGTGTAACAAAACATGAAGCCATGCAGCTGCTCTCAGTTACTGACAGGCTGCTAAACAATTCAAGATGCTTTTCAATAGCTTTTTTGTTTTGTTTTTCTTTTTCTTTCCCCCCCCAGCTTCCAGAGCTGTCTGCCTTCCCATCTAGGGTTACATCACTGTTGTCTTTAATAATTCAGAGACCATCCCATTGACAATAATGCGATCAGCATGTTTGGCTGTCAGAGCAGGAGCAGTGAATAACAAGTCAGTAATGTTATGTACCACTAATTTGCCTTTATTTCAGCACGAAGAGTTTGAGATGCACACTGCTTATTTTTAAGAGGAACTGGCTGAATCAACTTGTGCTTTTCCAACCTGTCTCCTTCCTGACATCCCAGCTGGTTTGGCTGGGCAGCTGTATGATATTTTAAGGAAACAGAAAGGTGCAGCCCTACATTGTGTGCACATGAATGACGGCTGGGTTAGGGCACAGCTCCATAACAGCGCTGCCCCCTCAGCTCCTCAAGATGGCGCCCGCCATCACGCCGCTTCCTCTCCCCTCCCTCACTTCCTCCCGGCACGGGGCGGTGCCTCCTTTACTCTCGCGATACATTCCCGTCCCCCGCCTGCCCGTCCCGTCCTGCCCGGACGTGGCCGCGGCCCCGCGGCGCTTCGCTGCTGGCGGCTCGGCCCAGCCCGGTGCTGCCCGGCCCCGCCATGGCCTCAGACAGCGACACCGAGGAGTTCTACGATGCGCCCGAAGATGTGCACCTGGCGGCCGCCTCCCCCGCGCCGTGAGTCTCGTGCGGCCGCCGCCCTGCCCTGCCCTGCCTCCTCCTCCCCTCCCTCCCTCGGCCCGGCCCCCCCCGCCGTCCCGGAGCTTGTGGGGAGCTGAGAGAGCCCGGCCCCGCGTCCCCCCATCCCCACACAGCGGGTGATGGGGCGGGCTGGCATCGCCGTTATCCTGCTGGGCTGAGATGAGCCTTCATCGGGCTGGTGGGATGCGGGTCTCGGGTGGGATGTGCTGCGGTGCGATTTGGTAGCGCAGATCCCCTTTTGGTGATGGGAAGATGTGATTTTTCTGGGGCAGAAGAAGCGAGCAGGGTGCTGCCTGTTAAACAACTTCAGGTGCACTCTGTCGTACGGTTTTAATGGCGTTGCCTGGGTGTTAAGTACGATTCCGTGCAGTGAGTTCTGAACAGCATTTAATAGCACAGCTCCCTGCACCTGTTAGCTCGAAGCTGCCTCATTGTGTTGCTGCCATTAACCAAACGCGCTCCCTGTTTTTAAATGGTAATTATCTTTCTGGCTTTGTGCTCGGTGGGTTGTGTCAGCTCTGGTTTTTCACACAGTCTCAACCCAAACCTCTCCACGGTTTGACCTTCCAGGATGAGGTGCCACGTAGCTCCTTTGAAGAGCAACAAGATATGGGTTGTGGAATCCATCCGCTGGAGCTTTAATAATTGACCAAGGGTTTGTTTTAACCTGTGTCAGTGGCCATTGCATGCTTTGAACAAGGGAAAGTCCCTATAGTAAAGCTGTTCCTAACTTAGCTTTTTACATAGCCTGGTGAAAAATGCATCTCGGCACACAGCTCTGCAAGGTGTAGTGAGATTGAGTTAGCAGCATGTTGTTACAGAAACATGGTTATGCTCCAGCTTCTCACCTTGCCCAGGTGCTAGTGATCACCGAACCCTTCTGAGCTGTTTTAACTCGTTGACTGAAAGCAGCTGAAAACAAGGAACAGCAAAACCCTCTTCAGTGAGTTAAAACAGCTGCGGCCTGAGAGGATGGAGACAGGGTAGGGTGAAGGTGTGGGATTTGTGGCTGAAAACAGAAGTGGGAAGCAGGAAACTTCCATCCTTTGATCGAAGTGAGCCATGAAATCCGTTCCAGCTCCATATCTTACCTTTTATTTCCTACAAATAATGCTGTCTGTCCAGACTTGCAAGTTTCCCCCACCCATATTAAGTAGGGTTTGCTATGGAATAAATTAAAAGAAATTAAAACTGAAGTTCCTTTAGGTTTCTTATTGCTCTTCTGTAACCTATAAGAATGCATCACTGGCTCAGATTGATGGCATCAAATAAGGAGGTGATCTCAGAGGGCTTAGTTTGCAATAAAGGTACTGAATCTGTCATTCAGTCTGATATTCAGTCTGGATTAACAACACAGAGAGAGTGTTTTCTCTGAATAAGCTTTGGGATTTCCTGAGAGCTGATTTCATATTTACATTGGTGCTTCTTGGAAGCAGGCTTGTAGAATCGCAGTTGCATGGGGAAGTTTAGTAATTGCTCATATAGAGCTTCTGAAGTGGTGACTTTGCTCTTTGGCTGTTTTACTCATTACTGCTGTGATGTGTGAGAGTGGAATTTTCAAGCTGTCTGGAAGCTCCCAAGTCCCACTCATAAGTCAGTAACTATCAATGATCGGATCCCTCTCTCAAGGAAAGCCCCATATCCTTAAGTATCTGTACAGCCTCTTAAGGATTAATTAGCAAAAATGACAGAATTAGTTACAAAATGCCATGTTGTATTTGGCTGAGATAGCTCTCCTGGTCTTATAATGTGTGAAGTGTGCTGAAATAAAATGACTGCACACTTCTGTATTGCCTGTGGCGAGGCCTACGTCCTTCCCTTCTGCTGCAGGACTTTTGATGTGTAACTCTGCTTTTGGTATGGTGTATGGACATCTTGCTGTTTACTAGCTCCAAAGCAACGTCTGTTTCTGTAAGCAGTTCAGGATCTTAGGAAAAGAGATATAAGTGCCAGTGTAGCCAGTCAGTGATGGCATCTGTTGTTAGTGGAGTGGGGGGGGGAGGGAAGAGGCAGCATGGCAAAAAACATCCAGATTTAACCTCTGTCACCCTGCTGCCAAAAGGCTGTAACTGAAAAAAGGTCAAGGAAAAAAAAACTCAGCAATGATTCTGGGCAGGATCAGGAGGATGTCGGCTGGGAGAGATGAACGTGAAGTAAGGCGCACTTGTTTGGATACAGGTACATGACCCACTTTATTTCTTATGAAGAAACACAGTTCACTTACTGTGTAATGAGGAGTTGCTAAATACTATTGTTTGAGTGGGTGCTGCACTAGGGCTGCTAGTGGGAGAGTGGCCTTCTTTAGGCTGATCAGTACTGGGATGAGTTCTGCAGTTAAATAACTACAGAGATCTTCAAGTGTTTACTTGACATTTCTGTTAATCAGACCTGTGCTGTGTTTATGCAGGTGAAATAGGAATTTTCTTCCACTGTTGCCCAATCTTTGTAGGTAACTTTTAACTCCTCTCTTTGTTAAACTGCTGTTACTGGTGGTGTCACATAAGGATACTGAAGTTAGAGGCATTTTACTTTAAATGTAGTCTGCAAAATCTATTACAAAACGTTGTAGTGGAAATGCTAAGTCTGAAGCAGTGATGGAGCACCTGGTTGAAGGCAGGGCCTACCCAGAGGAGTTCAGGTGTATGTAATATACCTGAGTGATGGAAGGGGTGAAGCCAGGATCCACCCCTTCCCAGCCATAAGGGTTGGCAGTGGAGGTGAGGGTGTCTTGCTGGAGATCCCTGCACACCTGAGGCTTTCTGAAGGTAAGCGGCTTCTTTCCTTTGTCTCTGTGCCCACAGCTGTTTGAGCAAATCCTCACTTATTGCAGCCCGGTTTGCTGCTCTGCTGTCATTGCTGTGCTTTCCATCATGTTACAAATACATAATCCCATCATCCACAGAGCAATCCTGCATAAAAACAAAACTTAAGTTTTTGCACTCTTCTGTGTTGTGTCAGTGAAGCATCAGAATGGGATGCTCCTTTGTTGGGTGCAGATTTTCCACAAAGCTAAGTGTTTAGGAGTTAAGGAATTTGGGAAGGGCAGCTGCATTGTTTGAACCTCTCACTGTGCATTGCTATTGAGGGAGTGATCTGCCTGCAGCAGAAGGGAGCGTGCTGGTAGCTGGCAAGTGCTGTGATAGGAAACGGTACAATCTTGTCATCAAAACAAGACTCGGTGTATAAAGAACAGCATTCTGAGAATCTTGCTGAGACCGCAAGTTCGGGATGTAGTAAAAGTTGACAGTTCACTGATTGGTTTGCATGGTGACCTGAAGAGAAGTAATTACGTGATGCCAGTCCCCTGAGATACCTCCTTGTGTAATTAGTGAGATGAGGGGTTGTCTCTGAGTGGATGCTAATGCAACTTGGCTGGATCAGAGTATGCATTACTTGTAATGGGAAATGGTCTTAAATGTGTGCTTGGAGTAACATCAGTGCGTTAGAAAATGATGATAGAAATATGGTTTCTAGATGCTGGAGCTGAGGAACTGTCAGGGATTAGAGAATCTCCAGTGGGTTTGTGTGCCATAGGTAGTAGGACTCTTATCAATCTTTGGAGTGTTCTATGTAAAGGAGCGGTGTGTCAGAAGCATTCACTGCTTGTCTGGATCATTAAATATACCTCATTATAAAGGGAAGACCATCAGAAACAGTTTAATACGAAGCTTACTGTTAAGATTTCTTTCCTGGAACCTTGCATAAGTCTGTCTTCTCTTTCTAACAGGTCACCATCAAAAGTTGGATCCTTGGTATTGAAGGTGAGTTCCTTAAAATGAATGAGATGTGAGCATTTCTCCTTACCGTGGGTGTGCTGTGGCAGTGCTGACATCTCCTTGAGGAACGGTAGGCTTTCCTTGCTGTAGGGAGCAAATGTTCTGCTTGCCTCTTTTGACATTCCAGCTTTACTTTTAAGGAACATTAATGTGTCTTGAAGCTAATTTTTATTCTAAAAATTAAATTTGCAAATAAATTGAGCTGTACTTGACTGTTAGACAGCTGTCTTCTTTCAGGTGATTTGTGAATAGGAGGCACGTTTCCATGGGGCTTCGCTTTTTGGGTCCTGATTTATCCGAAATACTGACTTTACTCCCTTCAGCCTTCAAAATAATTAAAATCTGTGCGTGTACTTTGGGTGACGTGAAAATACAACACTATATTTAGCTGATGGAGATGGCGTTGCCACTTCCTACACAAGTAATTGGTGTGCTGTATCTGTGCACAGCGCAGCTGAATGTGACACCTGCTAAGTAGGTAAGGAGTTGAATATTGTACACATACACTGATTTGGTGGTCTCCTAAGAGCCAGCAGTAGTGGAGTAGAGGAGGCTCAATAGTTTGTCCTGACAAATCAAATGCTACATTGGTCAGCACTGGTAGAAAGCAGGTGATATCTTCCTCTGCAAGTGAATCAGTCATCTTTGTAATTTACAGATACCAGCTCCTGTGGTATCTCTTGTGGAGCAGATATCTCTTATTCTGTGTTCTACTTAATACTTTAGACATGTAACATCCCTTTATTAAACCTTCCAAGAAATGTAGCTGTCATTCTGACTAAGCTCAGTGCAGCCAAACTAACCTGAATGTCTTGTTGGCTGAAATGTAGAGGATTTTCATTATCAGGTTTTACACGTTAATTACAGCTCTTTCTTTGTAAGCATCTGCCTAAGTCACTTTCTGAAGCTGAAATGCTGTTCTCCCTCTGCCTGGTACCCTATCAGTTCTCTGAATGTGTGACTAATAGCATAGTTTGTCTTGGAGCGGGTAAGAAAGATTCCTGAAGTCCAAAGTCTAACAGGTGTGTGAGATTAAATCAACAATATTAGAAATTAATGGGTTACTGTAGGCACTGATTGCACTCCAATTCTTAAGTCATGTCTTTGAAGATAAATGTTTGGTGATTAAAAACAAAAAGAGAACTTCTATTTAGAATAGAAAAAAAATGTATGGAAGGTGGAGGAGAAGTGGACAGAGAGGAATAAGACTTTAATAATTACAGCTGTCTCTGCATGGGAGGGAGGAGGACAGTAATCCTGTATCTCTGCACAGGGTTATTTTTCAGTCCTGTGTTATGCCTCTATATAGATACATGTACCCTGATGTACCCAGTGTCTGTTGTTTCTGGGGCTACTAATCCATACGTATGATTGATTAAATATTATGCAATGCTTAAGACTCTTACGAGGACTTAAGAAATTATTTTGGCAAAAAACCCATTTTTACTGAATTATTCCTTGTTTAACAGGCTATGCCAAAGTGTTGTTGCTGTTTGTACATTTCTAAACTACACTTGAATTGCAGACTAACTTTGCATCGCTAGCGTAATATCCTAGTCATGCTGATGACGTATGTATAAAGTAAATAGTATACCAAACTTGAAATATTCATGCAGCTTTTCACCCAAATGTTCTGAAAATATTCTTGTGGGTTTTTTCTACTTAAGTCCAGTAATTCCATTTGTTGTGCTGCAGTTAATTTAGATTTCAGAAGGGTCCACATGAAGATGACTGATAGCAAAAATAGACAGTGCTAGATGTAGTTGTTGTAGTTGAAGGTAAGGCTCCATCTCAGAACCACAAAGGCATATTTATGACCACGTGATAGAACTGCCTGACTGAACCTGATTGTTTCTAATAATGCTTCTGTGATAAAAGATGATCAAACAGTTCTTGCATTCTTTCCCACAACCTACTGAAGAGCAAAATATGTTTTTGTAGCTTTTCTTTGCTCTAGATTCTTCAGTGTGTATGTTTCTCTAATCCTCACGCTGCCTTCAGTTTTATTTCAGTTGAGGCTGAACTCTCTTAAAGACATAGAACTTACATCATTTATAAAATATGATTTTCCAAGTAAGGCATGTTTGTCTTGGAGTCTTTCAACAGACTCCTGTGCATTGCAACAGAAACAAGCAGAAGGTGAAATACCAAATGCCGAATGGCCTTTTGTTTAGTAATGTGCACGCTGATTTTGTGTGTGCCATTGTGAAATAATCTTCATGTGTTTTGTGCATTACTTCTGCCAGATAGGTGCTTATTCCATAATGGCTGAATATGTGGCTGCATTATTTTCCTTTATGCTTAATTCAGTTTGTTCAAGCTGTATGTAATCTTAGTCAAGAACTTCTCACCACCATCTTCCTATGCCTTTTTTTATAGGACGTGGACAGCAAACTGCACAAAGTTGGAAATGAAACCCTTGTACAAGAAATGAAGCAAGATGATTCGAAAGAGGTTAGTTATGCTGCTTTATGCTTCCATCCTCACACTGGAAATGTGAAATAACACTGATGAGGTACCATCCAGAGACTAACAGAATGTGTGACTTTTGTTAGTGAGAATATTCATCTAAAGCAAACTCCAAGCAAAAATATTCTAAAAATGTATTTAAGATGTGCTAGCATTGAATTATTGGGATCTTACATACTGGTACGTGAAATCTCAAACAGCTGAACAACTTTTGACACAGAAATAGCTATCTCGAACTACTTTCTTTCTTCTTTAGTTTATTTTGTTTCATTGTTCAGACTCGCCTATTCCTGCATGGAGGTTCTGGTCTCCAGAATTTTTGGTCAGAATATGTTTTGTATACAAGGTAACTTCTCAATGAAGAGTTTTTCTGGTTACTGTACAAATGGAGTGGTAAGTGTTCCCTGGAAGCACCTACTGTTTAACAGTACAATGTTGGTTTCTTTTAATTATTTCCTTAGATTATTGACAGTATTATAGAAGAAAGCCAGAAGGCGCAGCAACTAGATGATGATTCTTTGGCTTCTAGAGGGAACGGACTGACTGTTCCAACTTCAGGTGCAAATGCTTGGATTGCTGGAGCAGGTATCATCAATAGCATTCCGGAAGTACCAGCAGCTAAAGCTTCGTTACGAGAAGATCCAAGTGAACCAGTGCATCAGAGTGTGTGTGAGGATGCTGAGTTGGAATCTGGGAAGCCTTTATTTACTTCTGAGGAACAGGAATCTGATAAACTAACAAAAGTAACAAATACAACCGACCATAAAAAGGATGAAACTGAAGCACAAAAAGAAACATCAAAAGATGAGGACATAACAGACAAGAAAGAGGCAAATACCTTAGAACAAGTGACTTCAGATTTATCTACCAAAGACCTTCCTACAACAGAAGAAATGCCTCCGGCAAAACCACCAAGGCAGCTTACTGTGGAACCCGATATAGTTGCTAGCACAAAGAAGCCTGTTCCAGCACGGCCACCACCTCCAACAAACGTTCCCCCTCCGAGACCACCACCACCTGCACGGCCCGCTCCACCACCCCGGAAAAAAAAGAGTGAACTGGATTTTGAAGTACAAAAACCTGTTTTAGAAGGCAAGTCATTTATTTAACTGGCTTCTTCTAGTTTTGTTTTCTGAGTGAAGGATTGTTTGATCTTGTGTTTTCAGCTTAATTGACCTGTAAGCAAAGAAAAGCTTTAACAGTTCCAACTTCTTAACAGTGTTAAAATATATATAAATATATAATATATATATGTAACCTTTTGCATTACAAATGCTTCTATTTCATGGACTTTCCTGCAAACTAACACGTTTTACCAAAAGAGCTACTTATGCAGCAAGGAGAATTGGCCATGTCAGAGCTGAAACTAAGGGGAAAAAGAGACTTCAAATAAAGTATCTGTAATCTCTGTTATATTAGAAATACAAGTCAAGGTGTAGGCTGAGGGCTCATGAAAATGACTATCCTGGGTTAATAGGAAAATAACCAAAAGAGGAAAAACAATTTGTTAGCAAAACTGAAGAAGACCAAGTGTGAAATCACACCTATGCCTCCAGCTATATATGAACTGTGTAGCTGTTAGGACAGATTTAGTGGTGGTTGATGTAAAACTAATGAACAGAAAGTTGTTAGAGATAATGTCAGGATTTGAGTAATCTCTGTAGCCTGTCCGTGGCTCTTGTTATGCTCTTTTTACTGATACAAATCTCTTTGCAGTTCCTCGAGAGAATTTCACAGCTGGTGGGCTTTTAACTCCAAGCGCAGTGGCAGAGGTCATGCCCAAGGATTCTCAGCCTTCTTTGGATTTGGCAAGTGCAACTAGTGGAGATAAAATAGTCACTGCACAGGTATTGGGAAATGGCTTCAAGTCTGAGAATCACAGTAACGTTTTCTGTCATTTCAGTGTTACAGTAGAGATTATGTATCTTTTGTCTGCAAATTTTCAGGAAAATGGAAAAGCAGCTGATGGCCAAACAACGAATGAAGTACTTGGACCACAAAGACCCAGATCTAATTCTGGAAGAGAACTCACAGATGAGGTATTAATAAAAGTGGTCTGTACGCAGTACTTTTTTGTGCTTGCTTTTTCCAGTCTGCAGAGTTAATTGCAGTATTCATACCTTGCTCCTGCATTCTGACCAATTATAAGCTGTGGCCAGAGGTTCGGATAGAAGGGATGGCATACTGGCTTTGTACATGTAAGGACTTTGTGGTTCTTGAGTCATGTAGTGATGTTTTGAAGCATCAGCTGTAATGGGTCTGGGATGCTGTGAATTTGTGCTTGTAGCTGTGCAAACACTTTGCAAGGTTGGTGTGAGGGAACATTAGCAGAGTTGATAATATTTTCCTGCACAGAAAACAGGAAGAAGTCAGCAGCAAGAGAATAACTCCTGATAATGAGAAATAATTTATTCAGTTAATAATTTCAGTTTATCCCAGTGATGTTATCAAACTGCTGTCAGCTTACTATTGCTCAGCAGGTGTATTTGTGCTCCAAAAAAACCTTTTTTATAGTACTCAATAGGTTTAAATACTCTTTACCTGTAGGCAAAGTTTCTTTGCGTGCTGACAGCAAGATTAGCTTGAACTTTGTAAAATATAGTGAACAACATGATCTCTCGCTACTGTAAGTGATCTGTAAGACCGCGTGATTTCTGTTTTGCTTTTGATGTCTATTTGAGTCAGCTTGATTTCACACCATATTTTTTCCATAGGAAATTCTAGCAAGTGTAATGATAAAAAACCTTGACACAGGTGAAGAAATACCCTTGAGTTTGGCAGAAGAAAAGTTGCCAACGGGCATTAATCCTCTCACTTTGCATATAATGAGGAGAACTAAAGAATATGTCAGGTATGAATGATGATAGCTTTAAGCTCTTTCTAATATTGTTTCTGTCATAATTTTTGCATACAGAGGACAGCTTGTGCAGGAGTCCCAATCCAGCTGTCTCTAATTTGCATGTTTAATTCTCTGTTCTGTATGAATGAGGTTAGTTACTGAGGCAACAGAATTATTTGTGGTACTTTTCTACTGTAACTGAAAGTTGCTGATAGTATCACAGTGTGTGCCTGTGGTCACTGTAGCTGCTACTGGGAGGTTTTCCTGCTCTGTTCAGAGCTTTGGGCCTTTCTCGTCTTTAAAACTGAATGTTGTTTTTTAAACTGAATTTTACATTTTGATGATCAGGAGATTATGTCAACTTAGAAACTGGGCTTATTTCTAAGGCCTAGATTGATACATATTATAAAAAAATTTGAATTCTTTTTCTTTTTTGCATTGCTGTTTTATTTCAAAGTTCACTTCCATAGAACTGTTTCTTTGGCATCTAGGACATATACACAGATATACTATCGAGATTTCTAAAAAGTGAAAGATCTGTTTTATTATTTGGTCCTACTTTACTAGTTTTCACTGTTTAGATACAGTAAAGATTTCATACATAGAACAACAACTTCTATATTTCCTAGTAACGATGCAGCACAGTCTGATGATGAAGACAAAATGCAGACACAGCAGACAGATACTGATGGAGGAAGGTTGAAGCAGAAAACGTAAGATGCTGTTTCATGTCCCTGTGAATAAATGTCAGGTTTCATTTTAAGCTCCCCTTCTTAAATCCAAACAAGTTAAGTGGTATCTGAAATTACCTAAGCCTATTTTTCTGCAATTAAACTTAAGATTACATGATTGCTGGCAAATTAAATGCTTATTTTTAGAAACTGTAGCAGAAAACAATAACAACTGTGTTGCAAATCAAAGTTACCAGTTCATAATAACAAAATATTGTGTTGAATAAATGCCCTTGCTTTTTAAGGACGCAGCTGAAAAAGTTCCTTGGCAAATCTGTAAAGCGCGCAAAGCACCTTGCAGAAGAGTATGGAGAACGTGCTGTAAATAAAGTCAAGAGTGTTCGAGATGAAGGTCAGTGACATGATTTTCTGTGCATTACCCCATTACCCTACCCACCAAGTACATCTGTTTACCCTTGGCCTTCTCAAATCCAAAGCTGGCTGAGGGGGGTCGTACAGTGATGTATGCTACCTGAGTACAGTTGGCTTCTTCAAGTTTGTAGCTTGGTAGGCATTCTGAGGTTACAGGGCTGGTGTATGGGAAATTGGTAATCACAGCCTGAACCTCTGATTAATCAGCTGATTAACAGTATTTTTGCTTCAAGATCTTACAACTGTTTATCAGAATTTGCTGATTCAAGACTAATCTGCCTCCAAAAGGTATTGGCACGTATTCTTGTTAGTAGAAACTGTGCTGCAACATTCGGAATTTGTTTTTCTCTTAGTCTTTCATACGGATCAAGATGATCCTTCTTCCAGTGATGATGAAGGGATGCCATATACAAGACCAGTTAAGTTCAAAGCAGCACATGGCTTCAAGGGACCTTATGACTTTGAACAAATTAAAGTTGTTCAGGATCTCAGTGGAGAGCATATGGTATGTCTTACACTTCCTTTCCACCTATGGCTTTGTTGAAACTGTTCAGCCTAAAGTTCAACTTTTAGACTTCATCTACTTGATGACCTTCAGAAATGACTGTCATACTTCTTCCTGAAGGGCAGTTCCACTCTGTAAAATTAGTATTCTGGCAAGAACCAACTTGACTGGTTTGATCAAATTTTTCAGGGAAGAGGGTGATCACATAATTGAGCATGAGAGCTTCTCCAGAAGTTTTCCTCAAAAGAATTTGTGTTGTGTGGTATTTGTTTTCCTGACTTCTGTAACTAGAAATGTAAGCCAAAAATAGGCTATGATCCACTAACAGAAGTGAGTACAGAGCAGCAAGTTTGACCCAGTCAGCAGAAACTGAACTTATGTGCCTGTGAGAAATATAAACATAATTAGTGAACTAAAATACCAGATAAGTTCTGCAGGCAGAAGTGGGAACAGATTAATATGATGTGTGAACTGGAATGATAAGGAGGGAAGAGACTGGAAAGTGATATTTTCAATGAGGCAGCTGTGGAGGGTGAGGAGCAAACCTCCCATCTGTCACTGTTTGTGGTGCTTTACGCTCACCTGTGGAGTCTGAAATGCCTTCATTCTAGTATTTGACTCCCAGGTACTTTTGCTGACAGCAGCTGTGACAACAATTGAAGCTGTCCCTCATCTTAAAGCATTAGGCTTAGGGTAATGGCATATAGCAGTCAGTTTGATTGGAGAGTTCAAACCTGTCCTCCAAAACAAACGTTTCTAGTCCTGAAGGCTATGCATCTGTGTCAGTTTCTATCAAGCCAGTAGTTGAGTTCTTAAACCAAGAAAGCTCCCCAACAGCATTTTAAAAGGGAGCTAGGTTGGCATGGTTGAATACCTGGTATCTGTTCATTAAGTAGCAAGGAGAAGATGGAATATTGCTTGTGTGGTACTCTTTGGACTTTGCACTGGATAAAGAATTGTCACAAGTTTTGCAAAATCTTCTTTTAATGTATGTACATAGTACTTGTTTAGGGTACCAGAATTATTGTAAACAAGCATGATTCCTCCAAGGGGAAAAACTGAAATGATACCACAAGTTGAGCTGGGATAAACTTCAAGCATAGCTACAAATACTCACTGCTTTTGCACATCAGCTCTGCCTTGCTGACCATTAGTAAGCTTACCAATTTCATGTAGAACACTGTGGTGGCACTGAGCTCCCTTAAAACTTCTCTTCTACGGTATTCTGCCCTGTATGGTCAGTCTTTCAAACTTTTTGCAAAGCATGTTACAGTATCCACCAGTTTTAACCATTACCTTTTAGTGCCTCAGTCTGCAGTTTGTTTCTGTGTATGTCCTGAATCACATCTGTTGATATTATAGAAAAGCATTTTTTTTGTATGGAAAGGCTTGAACCATGATCTCTTTATTTGAACAGGGTGCTGTTTGGACAATGAAATTCTCTCACTGCGGTCGATTACTTGCGTCTGCAGGGCAGGACAATGTAGTGAGAATATGGGTTTTAAAAAATGCTTTTGACTACTTCAATAATATGCGGATGAAATACAACACAGAAGGTAACATTCCATATACTGCTGGAGTTCTAGAACATTAGAAATTCTAATGATGTAGGAACTTAGTGCTGATTATGAAACTTCTGCTTCTGTTCTAGGCCGTGTCTCACCTTCCCCATCTCAAGAGAGTCTCAATTCTTCGAAGTCTGACACTGATGCAGGGGTATGTACACTAGTTATTGAGAAAAGAAGATGTGGTTGCACCGTTCTGTAATGCCAGATCTTCATCATTGCTTTATCCATTTTAAATTGTTCTTAGCCCGAAGTGTAGACAAAATGTTTTGTCAATATTCTTCAGTCAAATACAGTTATCCCACGTATCTGGGAAGCAAACAAGAAACCAAGTCACTAAACTTAATACATTTTGAAGTCTGCATTGCTTCACTGTGGCCTTCTGCAATTAACTTATCTCTCAGAGTAGATTTCTGGAAGAGATGCTAAAGGAGGAAAAAACACTATTGAACTACCTGGTGTAGTGTTTTGCCTTCAGAGCATTACTTACAGTTAACATCCAGCTTCATATTCTCCTTTCTGAGAAAGGCCAAGCTGAGCAATAGCATATCAGACGGCTGGTAGAGCATGATGTTGTTTACACATCTGCATAGAATAAAATGGAATGTTACAGAGAAGAAGTGTTAAGACATTGTTACTTATAGAATGTTCAGATACTTTCCTAATCTTGCCATTAAAATCAATACGTTCAGGATTTTTCTGTTTTCAGTAGTGTAAGAAACAAATGATAAAACCAGGGTTTAATAGAAGATTTTTAGCAGCAATATCATTTAATGTATGCTTTAGGTGGGGGGAGGAATCTGCCCTTACCCTTAAGTAAGTGAAAGGGCCATGTACACCAATGGTGTTGTTTTAGGTCTATTTTTACATGAGCTTTTGTATGGGAAATTCTAGTTTCTGTTTTGTCACCTGTGTTTGCTGAAAGGCCCTTTTGTTAGGAAGTTGGCATTCTTGATGTGCGTTAGAACACTGAAGCTTAACTCATAGTTTATTTTCTACATTAAAATATGCTTTTCAAATTTGGTGTGCTTGATTCCAAAAGATTCTTTGAACGTTTGCTTAAATTGCTGTCAAATTGATTGAATAAAAGCTGTATTGCTGGACAGTGTGAAGCTGCTTGGTTTTGGCATTTCAAGGCGATGTTTCACAGTCTTTGTGCTTTAAAACTACTGTGTTTATTGGTGCAACGTTATTTTGTATAATTTAAGAGTTCTTCAAGTTGTTATGGGCCCTATGCTTCATGTAAGCAGTAACTACTTGCTTTAAGTTTTCCAGCTAACGTTTTCTTGTGTTTCTTTACCTTTTTCTGACAGATTTGCAGTGGAGTTGATGAAGACCCAGATGATAAAAATGCCCCATTTCGTCAACGGCCATTTTGCAAATACAAAGGGCATACAGCAGATCTTCTTGATCTTTCGTGGTCTAAAGTAAGGCACCTTAATACAGGCTGCACAGTTCTCCTGTGTTTTCATTGTTCTCTTATATAAAATGCCATTGGAGCTATATATCTGAACAATACGAAACAATCATTGAATGTAAGAGACGGGGTTTGCAGAAACATCACTCCATCTGGAACAGCTGCAATAAAAGGAACTAACTTCTTGGACATCTCTAATTAAGGTTTTTAAATAAACAGGCTGGTAATACAGTTATGATGTTGTATTGTATTTTGGTACCGAAGTAAGTTAAAATGTTTAGAGTTGGAGGAAAGGAATTTTCACCGAGCTATTCTGCCTTTTCTGATTTATGGTGTTAATGGCTTTTCTTGCCTTCTGTGCGCTTCACTGTTTTTATGTAAAGCGTACAGATTCTTAACTATCAAAATCTTTCATGCAAACATCATTTGAGTAATTCTCTACGTTGGAAGACTGTTGCCATTTTGTTGAAGGTTGCAGTCTGGTTGCAGGATCTCAGGAGAGGCTCTCAGCCCTTCTCTGGAACTTGTGCTGATTTTCTCATGACTGCTTTTCTAAGTACACATTTCCACTTAGATTCTTACAGAAAAAATTTATAGCTGAGCTTTGGTGTTCTGGGCTTGAGGAAAGCACCACTCAGTAATGGAAATTGGGATAAAACATTTCTATCTGAAAGAATAAAATGTTGAATTTCATGGAAAGGGAGAAATTGATGAGACCTGTTTCTGTTCTGTTTTTCATCCAGAGGGTGGTGACGCACTGGAACAGGTTGCCCAAGGAGGCTGTGGATGCCCCATCCCTGCAGGCATTCAAGGCCAGGCTGGATGTGGCTCTGGGCAGCCTGGGCTGGCAGTTGGCAACCCTGCATATGGTGGGGAGGTTGAAACTAGATGATCATTATGGTCCGTTTCAACCCAGGCCATTCTATGATTAGCATTTAGGATACCACATTAAAGGAAACTTGATTTCTGAAGAGTTGCCTTTCCTGAAATGTGTCGTGAATAGATGTTTTTTTTTTTCTTGTATTTGCCTGTGAGAGTAGGCTGTTGTATAAAGAAGCTTCAGAAATCTCTGCAGTCCCACCCAAGTTTGCTCTGTAGTGGGGGTGGGGAGCCTGTTAACGTTGGTGTTGTATTCATTACAATTACAGTCAGTGCCCTAGAAATGTTGTACTTAAAAAAAAAAACTGCAGCATCTCTCAGCAAGTTACGTAACTTGGTAAAACAGTGTTAAATGAAAACTAGTAAATATATTAATCACTGATCAAACATGAAAGCTTTGTTGAGCTGATGTTTTTTGCAGTTGCAAGAAAGCTGTGTAAAGCATTATAATTCAAGCAAAAACGCATGGTATCAGATTGCTTCTGTATTTTGTTACTTCTGTGCCCTTTAGTAACCATGGAATCTTCCTGTTCCACAGAATTACTTCTTGCTTTCTTCTTCTATGGACAAAACTGTCCGTTTATGGCACATATCAAGAAGAGAATGTCTGTGTTGTTTCCAGCATATAGACTTTGTCACTGCTATAGCCTTCCATCCAAGGGTAAGTGTAATCCTCTTGTTTCTTCTAGAGGCAGAATTTGAGATTCTTACTCCTTTATTTATAACTTTAAAAAAACTTTGAATAATAGTTTGTGTGGTCTAAAAGTATCCCATTTTAATAATATTCTAGAACAGTGTTTTCATGTTCAGTGAATGTAACCAGGAGTGTCCATGTTTCACCATTTGTAGGAATAAGATGGAAATTGAACTGTCTGTAGGCTAACAGCATCACAGCTGGCTTACTTTGGAATAACTCAGCTGACAGGGTTAGCTTTTTTTCAGCTTGTGCTTGGAAGAAAAGATGTAATTGTAACAGTGAGCTGTGCTCCAGATTGAGGTGCTTTGTTTGGAAGGCTGCGTATGTGTAATATTGTAAAAAATCTAAGAAATTAAACTTCATTTGCCTGTAACTTTAATACCATCTTTTCAGTCATCACAAACTTCATAATCAACACATTTAGGGGATTGTGCAAGAAAGTTTGGAAATTATATGGGATGGGTTTAAGGAAATATGAATGCTCATAGGCCGTGCTTATAGCACAAGCAGAGATTAATGCAGTGTGTTTTCTCAGGACGACAGGTATTTCTTAAGTGGCTCACTGGATGGGAAACTCCGACTCTGGAACATTCCTGACAAAAAAGTGGCATTATGGAATGAAGTGGATGGGCAGACAAAATTGATTACAGCTGCCAACTTCTGTCAGAATGGCAAATATGCAGTAATAGGCACATATGATGGAAGATGCATCTTCTATGACACAGAGGTAAGGAAGTTTTTAGATTGTTTTCTTATATTAAGCAATAAACAGATTTATAAAAGTCACGCTTGTTCAGTATCAAGAGACAAAGTATCTGTTATCTTGATACTGAACAAGCTTGACTTGTTCAGTATCAAGAGACAAAGCCTGTTAGAACCTGAAGAAAAATATTGTTTTAAACTGAAGTTTTCACCAAATAATTTGAAATAAGCATAAATTTTAATTTCTTTTCAGCACTTGAAGTACCATACTCAAATACATGTGCGTTCTACCAGAGGTCGAAATAGAGTTGGAAGGAAAATTACTGGCATTGAACCCTTGCCTGGAGAAAATAAGGTACTGTGTTTCAGTAAAAGCTTGTCTCGATATTGGAGTCTTGCATTTGTATCTAATGCTCATTAAGTTTGTTTTGTTTGCTGTAACCAACTTAAATCAGGATTCTTTTTATACTCTTAAAATGAAATTGCTCTTGCTCCTGTTATGCTGTAGAATACTGACTGGTGATGAAATATGTTTAGTGATACTCTGTTCTGATTAATGTAAAGCTGAGAAAATGTTTATAGATTAAATGGCTTTCAGCCAATATTGCTTTGGCGTAACTAATGTCTCCAAATTTAATATTAATGTGGAAACATTATTCATTCTTCACCCTCATTCTTGAGGTGTTCAAGGCCAGGTTAGATGGGGCCCTGGGCAGCCTGGTCTGGTATTATATGTGGAGGTTGGCAGCCCCTGCCTGTGGTGGGGTGGGGGGAGTTGGAGATCATGATCCTTGAGGTTCCTTCCAACCCAAGCTGTTCTGTGATTCATACAGAAGCTGAAAAAATGCTGAAAGCTCAAGGTAGATATTCAGAAAGGTGTACTCTGTTCTTTGGAATCAGTCCTTTTGCTTGGCTTTGCTGTGAAGTCTTGTGTCGAAAGGTGGAGAATGAGCTCTTGTTGCTCCTTCGTGGACATGCTAATTACTTCCACTTCTAATTTTTCTTTCATTTCTTTCTAGATACTGGTGACGTCTAATGATTCCAGAATTAGATTGTACGACCTAAGAGATCTGTCTTTGTCTATGAAATACAAAGGTTACGTCAACAGCAGCAGCCAAATCAAAGCCAGCTTTAGGTAAGACAGTAATGGGGCAAGGTTGTTGTTGAATTTTAGTGGTACCATGGATGAAGTACAGAGGCTTTTGTTTGAATAGTTTGTGTACCTTGGTACAGATCTGAGCCTCTGAAATATCTTTCAGCTCAGAATACAAAGGTAACTGAAGGCTGTAATTCTACAATAAGATTCTGTGAACTTAGTCTGACTGCACTTGCAAAGCTGCATGTGATCTGAAGAGCCACTATAACACTTGAGCATCCAATGAAAGTCATGTTTTTTCCTTCTTTCTATCTTAAGCCATGACTTTACGTACATTGTAAGCGGTTCAGAAGATAAATATGTTTATATTTGGAGTACCTACCATGACTTGAGCAAGTTTACATCTGTAAGAAGAGACCGTAATGACTTCTGGGAAGGCATTAAAGGTAAAAAGTCATTTTTTTATTAAGATTAAAAGATTAAAAAATAAAAAACTGGAAGACAAATATTCTTCTGAGCAGGACTGCTCATTTAGTTTGAAGCAATTATTTACATTTTAAAAGCAAGGTGCATTGTAATTTTGGGGTTCTTAATAAGTGGACTCAAAAACCTGATCCTCAGCAGACTGATACATGTGATTAGGATGCATGGTTGGGATGGCAAGAGCTGATGTAGCTTGGAGCTTTTCCAGCTTCAGTCAGATTCTGAATGAATGTCATGTTTCACTGGCAGAGCTGAGTTGTGCAATCAAAACACTTATCAGCCCTTAGATCCCCTATGGAAAAGTGACTTTGAAAACAAATGCAAACATTTATTTACTTCCTTTTTTTTGTCATGTAATGAAAGAAAAAGAGCAGCTTTTCTGTTTATCTAGCCTCATCACCACTCAGTACATGGGGTTATTTGGAAATGCAGGACAGTGTTTATATTGAATGTGCTCTGGAGCTCTAGCCAATTAGTTGTGGGCTCTTAAAGGAGCTTCAGAGGAGCCTCAACGCTGTAAAACAATGATAATCATTCCTTGAATTATGAATGTGCTCAGTGCAGCTAACACTGGCATTCTTAGGCGTTTGCTAAAATGTGTGCCTGCTGATCTTATCAAATGAGCAGTCCCTTGAAACAAGGTAATCAAAATTGGATTGTCTTTCTGAAGCCCACAATGCAGTGGTCACCTCTGCGATTTTTGCTCCCAATCCTGGCTTGATGGTGTCACTGGAAACTTCTGATAAGCAAGAAGCTGAAAGTAAAGGAGAAGATTCTGAAACAGCAGACACCATTCCCTCTGGTAAGTGTTTAAGATGGCCTCTGATTGATGCCATAATAGAAGAAGAATACTTTCAATCTGGGAGGGATGTTTCTTTGGAAGAGGAGTCCTTGCAAAGGGCATGAATGTTCTGGACATCTGGACTGCGATTACACCATTAAAATCCAAGGACAGGAAGTGAAGGTTGTAATTGTTGCCCTGTGTATTTTGGCAGTATTCTTGTTAACTTGAGCTGTCAGGAGGTCCAGCTCTAGCTTGTCTGTAATACGAAAGTCCCTTTCTTAGAAATGCAGATGTTTCTTGAAGAAATGGATAGATAATAAGAGTGTGCTGGAGAAGGAGGAGCATCAGCAATTCTTTTAATGAGGGCTTGATTTATTTTTAATAAATAACAGATTATTCTCTTTCCTTAAGGAGCACTGAAGACAGATCACACAGAAGTGCTTTTATCGGCTGACTTCACTGGAGCAATCAAAGTCTTCATTAACAAAAAGAAATGTGTATCTTAATTGTTTTGCAACTGACAGTATAAAACCATGGTACTGTGGGGTTAAAATTCCATAAACAATGCGGGCGAAAGCAGAGTATCTAATATAATAATGTTACAGGCTGATTTATTATGAAAATCTTTATTTTATGGCTACTTGAATATTGGATTCATGGAAAGCAGCGTCTACCTAATTAACGCTTTGGCTTGTAGAATAGAAGGGAGTGTGTAAGAATAATGCTGCCAAACGTTAGACTCTAAACTTTATGAAAGGAGGTATTTTGTGATGTCGTTGTGAACCTGCACAGGTTTCTGCACGAAAACATCTTCACATCTGTGTGTGCCTTTTGGTTACATGCACTAAGTTTAAAATCCATTGGAGATTTTGGCATCTCCTATGGCCACCAGGTGTTGGGAGTGGTGAAGGTGGAGGAATGGCTGAGAAAATGCCGAGTGATTCGGTCTGATCTTTGCACAAAACCCCATTTGAGAAAGATCCTGAATCTGTAGTAGCTGTTGTTCAGAGTTTTAAGTTATGCAAGTCTTTTTGATGGGTCAGCAGCAACGTGTAAATGTTTTTATAAATTTCTCAACTTCAGGACGTGAACTTTTTTTGTTGTCTTTTAAGTGTTGTGGACTTTAGATTCCTTTCTTATATATAATTTTTTGCACACTGGAGCACAATACTTGTGTAAAGAATCCTCTCATTCCTTGTTCACGGGCACCAGAAATACGTTCACCTTCCAGATAAAATTAAGCTGCATTAGAAAAGTTCTTCTATTTTACAACTGTGTAAAATAAACTGTTTACATTTTTTAAGCATTGTAGCTTAAAGTTTTAAGTTCTTGTTTGTTTGTTTAGTGCCACTGAATTTTGGAAGTCTTTGTAAATATTCATATAAAACACCTATGAAGTAACATTCTGGGCACCATAACCCATGAAATGTTATTGATGGTCAAGTGTTTCAGAGAAAAAATGTCATTAAACTTGGTCACACACTTGGAAAGTGTTGCTTCTTTTCCATTTTGATGCCTAAATTTGCCATTTGTCTTAATAATGTTGGCTGCTTTATGACATCATTGATCTTGCATGCTTGTTTTTCTTTTTAGTTCCATTTTGTCCCATCCTGTCACTTTTTTAACAGCTCTGTCATGGGGAATGGAGAACTGGGACCTGCTATGGAGCAGAATGAAAGCTGTTGACATCTATGTAATCCAGAATATGCTTATAAAATACAATTGAGAATTTCCAGGAGACAGAAGTAAGGATATGTATGAATTAACACAAGCGCATCCCAGGAATCCACTGAGTGAGCTGTCTGTAGTATCAAAAACAATACAAATGCTTCCCTTCAAGACCTAATTTCTACTGTAGCTGGCTCCCGTCACAGTTTATTCTGGCAGCAAGCAGCTATGACTGGAAACAAAGTTGTTTCTCTACTACCTGAGTCTGTGAGAGTCACTGAGACACTTTGTCTCGTCGAGCTGGTGCATGTGCAAAGAACAGAAACAACAGTATTCTGAGCGGCTCTAAGAAAGAAGGCAGCAGACTGCAGCAGATTCTGTTGTGACAGGACGTGGAGAAATGGTCCCAAACTAAAACAGGCAAGATTTAGAATTGACTACAAGGGAAAAGTTGGTTATGCTGAGTGTAGTTAAGCTCTGGAACAGGTTGCCCAGAGGTGGTGGTGGATGCCCTGTTGCTGGAGACAGGGCTGGATGGGGCTCTGAGCAATCAGATTGAGGTGTATGTCCTGTTCGTTGCAGGGGAGTTGGGATGCTTAAGGAGATGGCCCTTAAAGATCCCTTCCAGCTCAAATTAATTTGTATTTTGGCAATGTCCATCTTCTATATGTATCTTTTTTCCTCTAATTATAGGTAATTATAGATATATATATATTTTGAGATCTGCATATAGGCACAATGGTTTTGGTTTGTTCTGTGAATATAGGAACAAACTGGATGGCTGGCAGCTGTTGACTGGTTCTCAATACGTGGTGCTGGGGCTGTGCTTCAGGGTTCTTTATGCTAATGGCTACAGCTACTAACTGCTTTCCTAGTGTTTTTCTAATAGTAGTGGCTTGCTACTGGGAAACTGCTAAGGCAGTTTTTCAGTTCTTGTGATTAGAAAGTGGCCCTTTTCCCATGTGTGCTTCAATGGCAATTCAGGCTTCTGTGTGGAAATCAGATCAGAATATAATGCTAAGTATGTGGAGCACATAAAACTTGTGAATTTTGCCTATGTTCCGCTCCTCTGTTTGGGGGTTCAGAAATCCTGAAGCAGCGTATGGGATTTGTGTTCCTCCTGTCCTTGAGGAGCTGTGGCCGTGCAATCCTGGCTAAGTCAGCAGAGGGCAGCCCTTTAACAGCAAGGAGCTCTTAGCCCAAAGGTAGCATCCATGTGCTGCTGCACAGCTGGAATATGCTCCCAGAAATAGTTCAGTGAGGAAAGTGAAGTTGTAATGGTTCTCATAACTGTTCCTCCCAGCAAAAAGTCATGCCTGGGTCTGGGTCTGAATCATGCTGGCTCAGTGCAGGAATGCAGGCCTCTATCCAACCAAGTGAAGCAACGGGATTAATCACCTACTTACGGTTAATCACTTAGTTAAGTGTTTTTCTGGGATAGGCCCATTTGAAGGTGATAAATAGGCACACACTGCAATGAAGGCAGTACAAAACAGGATTATTTTCTAATGATATTACCTGTCTTTTTACCTTGGATGGCATGTGAGAAATGAAGCCCTAAGCCTGCCTCTAACACTATGGCTTGTCTGATGGGTTCTTAGTGATGACCCAGGAGCCCCATATGTAGGGTTCCAGATTTTCTATCGGGGTCAGCTGCAAACTGTTGAGTCAGGCAAAAAAAAACTGGTTGCTTTAGCTTATCTTCCATGCTATGGAAGGCGGTAGTTCAGACACTTGTAAGAAATGCACTGGAAAAAAGAAACCCTATTATTTTACCAAACCATGTTTTGAAGAGTAGAAATAGTAGTGATCCCAATGATGACTGCGTTTTGTAAGCAGGCCTGTGTTTTCTGTCCTTTCCTGGGAACAGAACAACCCTGGAGACCTCGACAGGTGAAAATGTTGAGGCTGTGAGTTCAAGAAAGTTGTGCTTTCTGAGGTGCCCTGAGCAGTTCCATGGTGCCTCCAGAATCTTGCTGTGTTCTCACATGTCGCTGCAGTGCTGATAAACTACCCCTGACCTTTTTCCCCCCGTGGTAAAGCAGACTACAGCTGCAAGCCTTGCAACCTTGGGCTTCCTCTTGTAGTAATGCTGTGGCTTCTGTTATCTGCCTTAGTGATTGTTGTGCTTGAGACTTTTATTCTGATGTTCAGCCTTCCTGAGATAGAGCTTTCTGCATGTTGTTCTCATGTCATGTGTCCTCACTGCTTCTATTTTCCTTTTGTTTCCATGCTTAGCTGCACAAAACGGCCTCAGTTTGCTGGCTCTTCCTTGGTTCAGCTGAGTGGGATGGTGACTGGGCACAGCCCCTTGCAGGCACTGCATCAAGCTCATAACCTCACTGGGAACTTCTTGCTTCTGACTGCATAAACAAGGGGTGGGTACCCTAGGGATCATTTTATTTCCTGTCAAATAACCCATCTTGGTGCTGCTCTCAGAGCTTTCCCTAATCTAACAAACCAAAGGCAGGAAACAGTACTGCTGTGAGTGCTGGTTCCCCATCACTGGTGTTGCACTGGTTCTTGTTCTCCAATGGGGCCCAGGCTGTGTGAGCTCTCTCCTGCAGGCAGGGTGAGCAGGACTGCCCTGCTCTGGGGCCAGCAGCCATATAGAGACTGGTGAAATGTCTACAATGCCTTTGGCAGTAGGGATAAGGAAGTGAACCTCAGTGCTCCACAGCTGGAATTGTTTGTCACAAAGCTTTCTGCTTCCTTACAACTAGTTTAGACAGATTCTGAAAAGCCTTAAGGAGAGATGTTTGTGCAAATGCTAATGCTCCAGCTATTAAACTTCCTCCTTTTCTGTCCTTCATCTAGATATTTCATAATCATGTATAAACTGTTGGATTTGTTTTGCCTCTGCTGTGGAAGATCAGAGTGGTGTTTAATATGAAATGGTGTCTGCTGCCCCTTCCATGAACTGCTAAAAAGCAGAACAATAACTGGCTCGTATGCTTTAGGAGTCATAAATAACAGATTCTGTGGTGTGGATCATAATAGCTGTATTCATTGGCTCTCATAATCTAAACAGTTTCTCTGTATGTTGTGTGACTTACAGCATGCTGACAATTCCAGCGTGGTGCTTGTAAATAGGATTCAATCAGCCACAGCACACAACATGTGCAAATTCTTTGGACACATAGAGTGGCCTGGGTTGCAAAGGACCACAATGACCATCCAGTCCCAACCCCCTGCTATGTGCAGGGTCACCATCCAGCAGCCCAGGCTGCCCAGAGCCACATCCAGCCTGGCCTTGAATGCCTGCAGGGATGGGGCATCCACAGCCTCCCTGGTGTCACCACCCTTTGGGTGACGGTAGGGCAGCGCTATCTACAGGATCTCGTCCTGTTGGATGCTTAGCCTTACAGGAAGGCAACAGCCCTAACGGCACGGAAACCGGCTCTGCGGCCGGGGAGCGCCCAGCACCTGCTAAAGGGACAAAGCGGGGCCGGGCCGGGGCGGGGGCTGAGCTCGGTCCCTCCTCTTCCCCGCCCGCCGCTCAGCGGCTCCGCCCGGCCCGGCCCCGCCCGGCGCTGGGAGGCAGCAGCCCGCGGCGCGGCCCCGCTCGGCTCGGATCCGCTCGGACCATGTCGCCATGTCGGAAGTGAGGAAGTTCACGAAGCGGCTCAGCAAGCCGGGCACGGCCGCCGAGCTCCGGCAGAGCGTCTCGGAGGCGGTGCGAAGCTCCTTCGTGCTGGTGAGTGGCAAAGCGGGGAGCCCCGGTTCGGTACGGAGCGATACGGCGCGGCGGTACCTTGGGCAGCTCCCAGCCCGGGGGAGCGACGGCGGAAGAGGGAGAGATGGGCAGGGGATGCTCAGAGCGGGGGAAGAGGAAAGGGATGGCGGGGGTGGGCAGCGCTGAGCGAGGGATGGAGTGCGCTGGGCTGGGGAGAAGGGCCGGGCAGGGCGCGGCTGAGCCGGGCAGGAGATGGGGGAGGGCGGGGCAGGAGCGCGATGCCCTCCTCGGGTACTCCTTCCTATGGGTTGTGATGTATTCAGCTCCGCTTGCCGCCTGCCATCTCCGTGCCCATCTGAATGTGCTACAGAGGTGTGAGGATCGCAGGAACCGATGCTTCTGTCACCTTGCGTTACTTAGGTGGTACTTGTTTGGTGGGAGCACGAATCAATGAGGATCCATCTGTGGGGGGCAGTGAGCAAACAGAGACTGGAGCTCATGCTGGTGGGGTGCAGGCATGGTGAAGGTGATAAGCAAACAGGGTGGGACTGAAGGATACAGCCTGGCAAGAGCCACATTGGGCATTGCTGTGAGCATCCCAGGAACTGTGCCTCAGCATCTGGGATGAAAGCCACGTGTTTTATCGGATGCATTTCATCCCTCCATGTGGGATGCTGCAGCAGGTTGTCTTTGTTGTGTGCACAGCTGTGCAAATGTTGGCTGCGATACCCCGGGGGGATGCTGGGGGCAGTTCAAAGCTTCCCTGAGCTCTGTTGGATGTGTTTCACTATTGCTCATTGAATTACTCTAGCGTGCAATCACACTTGACCTTGACTTTGATGGAAGGTTAGGAAACAGGACATGCAGAAAGTGCAGTGCAAGTTGAGTGAATAAATCCTGTTTGTTCTCAAGTAGTACATTAAGTACGTTATTCGTGTGAGCCAAATAGATGCAGGGTTTTAAAAGTTCTTAATGAAATAGAGTTTTTGTGTAAATTTACTCATTCCTAAGGCCAAACAAAGTCATGGTGACAATCCAGCCTGGTTTCCTTCTGCCAATGCTGTTGTTTCCTACGTCCTTACAGGCTCCCATGGGGTTTGCTTTCCCTCTTTCATCAATACATACAGATAAATGCTTCGTAATAACTGATAGAACCTCTTGCTTAGAACCTCAAGAGCTTTGGTGTCCTACAGGCAAATGGTGGCACAATGTCTGTGCCGTGTGCCCTCTGTCAGAGCCTGGAGGGATGGATGGGATTGCAGATGGAAATAAATGAAACCCTGACAGCAGCCTACGGGAGCTGGCAGGGTTCAGCAGCCACTGTCTTTCTGAGCCTCTCCAGGGTTTCATTGCCTGCACCACCTCTGCCAGCTCTCTCTCATTCTCTTTCAGAATGGCAAATCCCCAGAGCTGCTGCTCTGCTCACTGTGTTTGCAGCCAAGCACCAGAGGAGGATGGGGCAGGTGGCTCTGATTCCTGCTCTTGGCAGAGTTTCCTGCTTTTGACAGTTCAGCAATAAAGGGATGAATCCCAGCACTTTGCATCCCTAGGAAGAGCCATAGGGTACTGCAGCCTACGGAGAGTGGGAAAGGAGGTGTGTGAGCTTAAAGGACTGTCTTGGTTAGCACTTCAGACGCCCTTGGTGATGATGGCTGAGGAGCATGCTCCTCAGGTTGCTCCATGGAAAAGGTGGTTCCTCTCCCTCCACCCTTGGTAAGAAAGGGATGGGATTGGTGTCCAGAGGAAACTACAAGGGGGAGCATGGATGAGAGCAAAGTGTGGGGCATAGATCTGTGTGCACCAGAGCACTCATCTGCCTCCCAAGAGAGTGGATGCCACAAAGCTCTATCACTATGTGCTGGAGTTCAGCACTTTGGGCACCCAGAGCACTCCCTCAGGAGGAGGAGCCGTCTGGAATAAGAAGCCATTTGCAGTCTGTGGATGAAATGCTGCTAAATGAAAACATCTCTGTGAGGAAAACCTTTAACGTCATGGAAAAGGTCAGCCTGCACGGAGCTGTAATTTGTGTGTTAGAGGAGATGCAGCTCCAGGCAGGAACACCGCGATGCTGCAAGGCAGAGAGGCAGCTCCCAAAGCATGGTCCTGCAGGTGCAGTGCAGCTCGTGTTGTGCTCTTTCTGTTCCTGGTTCCCCAGTTATACTGGTAGAGCAGAAGGAGAATTTTTATTCTTCTCTTTGGTGTGCAAACCTGGAGTCAAGTCAGTCAGGGCTTGGGTGGTAACTTCACTCCTTTGTGTCTGTGAAAGAGATGGGATGAAAAGAGCAATGGTGATCTGTCCCGTGCTTCACTCCAGCCTTCCCCAGGTGCCCTGGGGTACCTGTGTCCCTCCTTTGCACCAGTTACTGGGGTGCAGTCAGTGCTGCTCTTGTTACAAGTGGGGCTCTACTCCTGATCTGTAGCATCCAGCTGTGGCAGGGAGCCCAGAGACACCTCAGTGCCTGTGAATGAAGAAGGATGAAGTGCAGCTTTCACTTGGTGCTCCTCTGTTCCGCTTCCCATGCTGCTGTTCCCAATGTTCTCCCAATGGCATTCTGGCAGATTACATGCAGTTTGAACCTTGGAGCAATCAGTAGTAAAATACTGCGTTCAAACTACAAATTCATAGCTAAAGTGTTGAATTCCAGGAGAAGGATCCAGGTTGGAGCTTAAGGAGAGCAGCCAGAGGACCTTTGGCAGTGAACGGACACTCGTGTTCTTGGCTCAGGTCTTCAACAAAACCCTCCTTCCTCCCCTTTTCTCCACACTTGGGATGTTACTGACTACTATGGGAGGGGGGTGAGGAGCCCACAGGGAGCTGCCAACTAATGTTGGACCTGTGCAACCACAGTAGTGCCATAGGATGGAGCTCAGCCTATGCCCTGTGGATGTGGATGTGTGGTCTGGTGGAGGAATGCCTGCACCTCTCCTTTCTGTCATTTTAGCTTTCCCTCATTACTGCAGTGGTTCAGAGTTGAGCAGAAGAATGAACACTGTAATCTTGTGGTGCTGCAGCATAGCCTTCAGCCTGGGAAGCCGGACCAGCTGCCTGGGGTGACTTGTTTCTTTGGGTGAACCATAGAAACATTAAGGTTGGGAAAGACCGCGAAGATCTCAGGTTAACTGAAGATACCTTCACAGCTTCACCAAAGGACACGGAGTGGGAGTTCTGTATCTGAGCAGCAGGCTTTCCTCTCGCTGAGTGCTGGCCAGCTCAGTAGCGCTGCTTGGTGATGTGTGTGCCGTGCAGTGAGATGTGGCTGCAGGATTGAGCCCCATGCACCCAGGCATGCTCCCAGCTTCAGCCATGTGTCTGCCAGCACATCGACTCACAGCAATTGCAGCGTGGGAGATCATCTGTGTGCAAACTGAGCTGATTCTTGCCATCCAGATGTGAGAGAGCCTTCTCTCCCGTGTTACACGCTGCTGCTGGCAGCTTTGGCATGAGGCTGTGGGCTGCATGCCAGGAGGAGATGGGTTCTGTTTGATCCGGGCTGGGCTGGGCTTGTATGTACCACTCGGTTTCAGGCAGACACCAAGAAGGAGATAAAAAGCTTCCAAAGAGTGATGTTGGGGAGATTTTGACTGGAAGCAAAAAGGCGCTTTGTTCTCTCTGTGTTTTTCTAACAGCTTAATCTATATTATATGCAACCGAATTTATACTCCTGCAGAGGAGATCAGCTTTCTGCATAGAATCCTCCTTTAATAAGCTAAGTTCGCTTTGATCAGTGTGAAGGCTGTTTATGTGCAGTGCTTGTAGTGATCTCAGTGCTCAAGAGAGACACGGAATATATGCATGTTCCCCTTTGGGTGCAGTCGATATGCTGTGTTTGCATAACTTCAATAGCAAAAGAGACGTATTGGAGACATGGGAGGAAATGCTGCCCTTGCTTCAGTGGGAGTTTTGCCTCCGGAGTGCCACCACCACGTGCTCGGGTGACTTCTGTGGAAGTGCTCACAGTGAGGTTATTACTCATAGAAAACACTTAAACGCCTTCTTAAAATTAATCACTTGCCTTCCTGTGTTGGTGCTTTTGCTGTCAAGGACTGCGTTTAGCTCAGTGCTAAATGGCCCTGGGTTGCGCATGCAATGCAAGTGGTCAGGGCTGCTCCTTCCTGAGCGCACAGCAGTTGTGCTCTGGGTGAAGAGCATCACTTTGCAGCAGGCAGCAAGGCCCGCACATCTTGCAGCCACCTGGAGTTGCATCCTACAAATCTCCAGAGCATCTTCCACTGACACCCAGTCTGGGAGAGAGAACAGTGCCTCCTTATGCTGTGAAATGGGGGCTGTAGGATGAGCTGTGCTCAGTGCAGCCCCTTCCTGAGGTTTTTGGAGGCTGTGATAAGCTTCATGTACACAGTAAGTCTTATCTTTCCCAAAGCATCCTTGAAGTAGGTTTTCTTGAGCTCATTACAGGAAGGCTCTGAGGATGTGAGCTCTGTGCACACACCTCTTGCCACATCTCATGAACATTGTGGCTGTGCTTTTTGTGCTCATCAGGCAAAGCTGAGAGTGGTTGGCTGTGTTCTGGAGGCAGTGCCATGGAGATGCATGTGTCCCTGCACTGACAGCATCTGCCCTGACCTGCCACCGGCCGTGCCCAGAACAGATGGTTGTCAGCAGTGCTGGAAGCCGACTGCCAGCAATGCGGATGGAGATTTGGTGTGCTCAAGAATCCAGTGAGGGGATGGCTGTGGGGATTTGTTTCAGTCCTTCCTGGTATCTGGAGATATCTGCAGTGTACCCCTCCCTCCCCTAAGGACCAGGAGTGTTTGAAGTTGGGCTGCTGGAGCGCGTATTATAGCATCCTTTTATATAGGCAGCTTGGTGGCTCTTACATGATTCCATTTAGCTCTTTGCACACCGATTTATCATCTCTAATGATGCAAAATTAACAAAGCATTTGACATTTCTATGGCCTGAGAATGCAAATCACAATCGCACACAGCAGCTGAAGAGCAACCAGTCTTAGGGCTGTGGTTTTAGGTTTCCCTGCTTAATTGGCCTCCTCGCTGCTGTTCTGGCCAAGGAAGAGAAGGATGGGTTTGTGTGCCTTTGCGGGCACTATTTCATCTTAGAAATACTGGAGTATGATTCCCTGACACCATCTTCCTCCATCTCTTTCATTCCCTTAAAAACTGCAAATCAAAGCTCTCCCTTGCTGGCTGTTCCCTTCAGCGCAGCCCTGTCTCATCTTTACAGCTTTTCTCTGCCTCCCGCCGCTTCTCTAATGGGGTCAGGTCTGCTTGTTCCTAACCCCTTTCTCACCCCTCTCTCCTTTCTTGCTGAAATGCAATTTCTTTCTCTCTCCTATTAATAACTCCTGTCACGGGGCTGTCCTTGGGGAGTGCCTGTGTGGAAGGAGACCACTGCTTGGGTCCAGCGTATCCTTGCTCCTTCCTCCTGCCCTGACTCCATACTGAGTGACATCCCCACTGCAGCAGCCTGGCCTCTCTATGCCCTGAGTAGGGACATGGCAAAGGTGCAGCTAGAAGGGTGGCTTCTGTCCTGGACAAAGTTAGGACTTGGTCATGTTGTGGTGCTATAGCTATTTTTCTGTGACAGCCGTACTTAGAGTTATATTTTGGTGGTTTTTGGGAGCCTGGGACGTGGGTTGGAGCTGTGCTGTGCTAGGAGAGCACAGATGGAGGGCAGGATCACATCTTGCATGCTGAGTGCTTGGGGTGGATAATGGCTCAAAGTAAAACAAAAGCCGTGGCTCACCCTTTTCTCAGGTGTTTGGTGGAAGTGGTGAATCCGTGAGTGGTGCATTTTTTGTGCAGTTCACCCCAATGCATCTGCAGAGCCACTGAGTCAGGAGAGGTGAGAGGCAGAGGTGGCAGACAGCCACACAGAGCTTACAGGAGAGAAAACCATTTACCTTTGCAGCTACCACAGGCAGAGCTGAGGTGGGAGCTACGCAGACAACTTCCTGAGCTGTTTCAATCACCACTGATGTCTCTGGGGCTTGACTTCACTGGTGTGGGTGTTCACCTTATTGCTAAGGCAACCCAAAAACCCATCTGTGACTTCCTGCTCTGGTTTCCCTGCAGCAGTGATGCAGGGACTGGGGTGAGCTCCCAGCCACGGTTTTGCCTGCAGGAGTGGCTGCAAGGCTGGCTTGGCCCAGAGTATGTGGTTTCTTGAGTGAAAAACAAGGAGTTTTGGGAGCAGGCAGGAAAGGGAGGGGTTCTGCTTATGTGCAATTAATCGTTTTAAGATGTTCTGAAGTTGGATCTTCTGGAACTGGATGCTAAATATAAAACTCGTACTACATAAATAAATGATGAAATAGCAGTGACATCCGAAAATCACTTTGGGGTGCTCCAGTTAAGAGCTTAAATAAATAACAAGTATTATTGTTGTTGTAATTACTAGTTCCCCTTTTTTAGCATGCCTGTGCTTACAGAATGCTTTGAGAATTCACGTCTGGCAGAAACTCAGCTGTCCCATGGAAACCAGCAGCTTATTGCCAGTTTCTATTAGTGCTATTATTTTCAGAGGAGAAAATCAGAGCAGTGCTGCGTTTCCATCTCTCTCTCCACAGCAGATGCTCAGCTGGATGCAGTTGCATCTCTGCTGATGCAGGGATGCACTGAGCTCTGTTCTATGGGCAGCATGGCTGGGTTTGAGCCAGGATGTATCCATGAATGCAAGGAGAAGTGGGGTTTCGGGTGTATCTGGGGGCTGGGAATGCTGTGGTGTTCCCCAGCTACAACCAGGCTCTGGTGGTGTGTTTCCTATTTGACTGGGGTGCTGTTTTCAGAGGTGACGTGCACAGGTCGGCTGCAAACCCACCACTGTTAAACAGCTGCTTCCTTTAGCTCAAGTGATTGTGCAAATTTCTTTGCTTTCATGAGAAAAAGCCAGCATCTCTGTCCCTCGTGGCTGCAGATCTAAGCTTCAAAATGTGATCTCCTAAAGACTGTCAAGTGTGGAGTCCGCTTCTAAATAAGTGGAAGGAAAATGAAGGTTATCCTGACTTCCTATCATCTCTAGGCCAGTCTGAAGGTGCTTTAGACCCTGATTCACTTTTACTTGCCAGGACTGAGCAGTAATAATGTGTAAATGTTTATGTGTCTCTCCTGACATCAACTTGTTAATCATTTTGTCAAGCTTTCTCCAAGCGTTTATCTGAAACTGATGCTCTCAAAGACAATGCTGGTACCTGCAAACCAGAGATCCCACAATGCCAGAGAGAGGACCTGTTTGCTGCTGGGACAGAAGCAAACAGATGAGCTGAACCCTTTCCTTCCTTCCTTCCTTCCTGCCCAGTGTCTCCTGGGCTCTGCTTCTGTCCAACCCCTGTCTCCAGACTCAACTCAGCCTTCCCAAGAGCTTCTCCACAATAGCCATCCCCTCTGCCTGTCACCCCCTCATACCCCCTTGTCCTTCATACAAAGCCCTCCCAGGGTTTTGAGCCAGAACTGAGGCCAACTCTTCCTAGGTCACAGGGCTTTGCACCTCTAGCACAGCTAGGATTTCTGTCCAGGCGTTTGTCTTGTGTTTTTAAACCTCCTTCTCTCTAGACAGCATAAAAATAGTCTTGGCCTGCTCATACCCAGCCGTATTGACTGTTTTTCATCCCTGTGGTTTTACCATAGTCCATGTCTGTCCAGCTCGCCCTGGGCCCTGCAGTCCCATCCAGCTGACAGCCGTGCTTGCAGCACCATCCCACGGGAGCTGCATCTTTGCCTCCCTCCTGGCTCCTCCTCTGAACGTGGCTGTGCTGAGAAGCCTGCAAACCACTTGGCAGCAGAGAGGCTGCGCCGTGTTGTGCCTGCTGCCATCTGTGCTGACTAACGCTGCCACCCTGCTTGCCCTTCCTCCCCTGTTGCTCTGCTTTCACCTCTTTCTTCTCTCCTCTGCTTCTGAAGGCATAGGGCCAAAGACGCTGCTTGGTGTTGTACTGGGTTACGATGGTTCCAGATGTTGGATAGGCAAGCAAAGTATTTCTCACTTTCTGTTGTTCTCCCTTCTGCCCAGGCTCCTGGTATGATGAATTATATATGAAACTAGGCTTTTTTTGAACTTAGCGCTCCAACCTTCCTGCAAGCAGGAGCTAGAGCCTGCAAATGCGATCAGATGGCAGTGCTGGAGTTGGGGCTGAGAAAGTGAAGAGCCACAGATGTGCTACTTAAATTAAAACCTTCTTTAGGGTTACACGGTCTGAGAGTGCCATGACTGGCAGTCTCTGAACCCCTGCCTTTGGAAAAGCTTTTCTATGGAGTGAAATCCCTAACTTCCATGTGCCCATGGGGGTTGCCAAGTGGGTTTTTTGGTTCCCAGACTCCATATAAACTTTCCCATGACCTCCAGGTTTCATGAGCAACGCCCTAACTGGGGAGTTTTCTTCTCTGTTTGAGTGGTCTCTCTGCATTTGCAGGTTATGTGTTGTGGTAGGAATGGGTCCCTCCCTGGGCTGATGCTGCTCTCGGAAGCGCTGTGTCTGTGGTTGGTATGGCCAAGGGGTGTGTGCTTCCTCTTTTTTGCCTCTTGAACTTTGAATCAATTCCCCATTTTGAATTTGTCTCCTATTTTCTGTGTATTTCACCCTCTTGGTCCTACGGGATTCATTTTAATATCTGTGCTTTGCTAGGTGTTGCACCTAAGTGTATTACAAGGTTGCAGATGAAGTATTAAATGGGCAGTAAAATGCTCACTAGATTTTGGGAACAGCCTGAGACCATACACTGTTATGTACATATGGTCTGTGCTGCTTCCTGTTCTTTCAGACACTTCAGAGAAGCATCACTTTCAGTATACAGGTCACTTGTGTCTGTAGCTGCTTTGTGAGGGTGGGTTTGTGGCTCTGGGTCAAGCTTCACTTCTGAGGAATTGAAAACCTACCATGCTGCCGGGTGCTGCTGAGCCTTGGAGTGTTTTGGTGGAGGCAGGGATGGCCAAGCATTGTACCCACTGTGGGCCATAGGGGAGAAGTGAAAGCTGAGAGTGGTGCATTCACTATGCTGGGGCTCTGGGTTCTTTTGGGGCTGCCTTCTGCTGAGCAGGGGGAAAACTGAGCCGTCAGCCCACGCGGGGCGGGTGTCAATGCAATGAGCAAACTGAATAACGCAGAGCCAAACCAGCTGGGTTTGCCATCACATTGCTTTCTTCCCTGGATGTTGTTTGTTTTAAATGAGAGCAAGCCTGAAAGCACTGAAAATACACCCGTTTCTGATGGTTTTCCCTAGGCTGCTGTTTTAAAATAACCTCGAATTAAACATTTTTCCTTCACTTTCTGTACAGTAGTATAACTGTGGTTATACCTGTAGCAGTTATGGGAAAGCGCAAGCTCAGAAAAACATTATTCACATAATAAAAACGATACCACATTTGTACAGTTTAAATGCAGGACATTAGAAGGCAGGTGGCCGCTGTGTTCAGAGCCATAAAAGTTGAAAATAGAAATGCCCTTTCCAGTTGAATGTGTGAACCCTTGCTTAGAAAGCAAACATAAGGATTTTTATGGCTACAGACAGGAGATGGCTCAGAGCAGTGAGTCTGGGGACGTTTCTATGGGGTTTTCCTGGGGCCTGGCTCTTTGTGCTGCCTTGCGCTGGCGGTCGTGGGCATGTTTCTGTTGAAGCAATTCAATTGAATTTCCTGTTCAAATGCCAGCCAGATTGCTTCTTAGTGGAGAGTCAATAGTGTAATAGATGGGCTGTTGTTTTGCTCGTGCCATTGTCCAAGAGCAGCTCATGACCCAGCCAGGCCCTGCTCACCACCCATCCCTCATGCAGGCCCGTGCTTTGGCAGAGCAGCCCCAGAGCAGGCCTGCTTTGGCAGCACTGCACGTTGGGTTTGTTGCTAGACTGTTAGCATTTCTTTGCACTTGAATATTGGCTTTCCCTGTAGAGGAATTTGTGGTTTCTCAGACTCTAATTGCTTTAGTGTAATAGTTCTTCCTCTGCTTTCATAATGGCTTTGGTGGGTGCCATCTGCTGTTGTGACAGCACTGGGCGGCAGGGCCGGGTCTGCTCCATGCGGTGTGATTGAACCTTGCTCATCAGAACTAAGACTTCAAAATCTGCTTTTCAGGGCTTAGTGTTTTATCTACTGCCCTGCTGGGACCAGCGGGGGAGCAGGGGCTCCCTCCTGCTCTGCAGCTCTGTTTGCAGAGCCCCGACAGACTGACGGAGATGTCCGTGTTTCCGTGGCAGCAGGCAGAGGCCACACCACATCCTTTCCTCAGCAGTTGCTCTGCTTGCATATGGCTTGACCTACATCCTTTGAGACGTTGCTGTGGTTCCCCTCGTGGCCTGTGACAACTGACTCCGTTATGTCACGCAGGGTGCACTGCATGCAGTGTTGTTTTGCACTCGTGCTGCAAAGGGCCATCACACAGCTGAATTCAGAGTGCCCAAAGCCACTGCTTAACACCACGGCAATGCACAGGGCTCTTGGAAGGAATCTAATTCACCCTTAACCTAGGGCAGGGTGAGCTGGTGTGAGTTTAAGCAGCTCATGCAGGGTGTGCTGGTGGAATTGCTGTGGGGATGGCAGCAGAGCTGTTGAGATTTAAGGACACCAGACCTTACACCCACAAATGGGAGAGCAGGTTGTGAGCATCCCGATGTCTTAAGTCACATTAATGTGCCAGGCTTGGCAAATCCACAGCAGCACGTAGCGTTGTAATGCAATAAGACTGGTGCTTCAGATGATTAACCAAATTCAATTAAGCATTTAAGGAGTGTGAGGCTAACTGAAGAAAAGCTGGATCCCTTCTCCCTATCTTCCTGCTGGGTTTTAGGGACTCCTGTTTTTCTAGCAGTCCTTTTCTTCTACATGAGATCCCTGTGCAACTCAGATCTTGGAGCAGAAGCAGTGTTGGGACTGGCAGCTCTCACATCACAGCGTGGGCTCTCTTTGGGGCCACACTGCCCTTCCCCAGCTGTAACCCAGTGGGCTGCTCCCTGTGATGCTGCAGTACTGCTCAGTAGTTTTCTTTTAGGGCTGCATTAGGAGTGAGGCAAAGATTTCCAAAGAGCGATTAAGAGGGAACCGTTTCAACTGAGCAAATCCCTTCTGGATTCCTGCAAGCATGGAAAATAGACATTTGGAATGCAAGAATGCCTGAGGCAGGAGGTGTACTTTCCCCAGTCAAAAGTAAGACATTCTCTGCAGACGGTCAGAAGCGGGGTAAAACAGGTAACGCTGAGACACTGCTCATGTTGGTAACACAGGTTAGATTGCACACAGGCTCCGTGCTGCCCTCCCTCAGCAAGCAGCTGGGATGTCATCTTGCTGCTGGGATGCAGCCCTGAGAAACACGGTATGAGAGGTACCCTCCTTGCATTTCTGAAGTGTTTTGGGGAAAATATTTCACCTCGTATTTCACTGGGCATATTATGAGCTTGCCAGGTATGTGCCTGGAATGGAGGAACAGCCAGGGAGCTATGGGAACAGTTTGTCCAAGTGAAAATATTCAGTTAAGTTTGCTGATGATTAAGGAGATTCTGACATTCCTTTTCTAAGAGTGGGCAGCTCCACCTGCAGGGGCATGCTCTGCCATGGGTACCTGTCAGCCTGGCATCACATGTTAGAACCATCCATAGCATGGCCAGGCATCAGCAGACTTTTAGCTGGAATTCAAACAGAGACAAAACTGACGTATTGGAATTTCCTTCCTCTTTTATTGTAACTATACATGTGCATATGGTGTCATGCGTTTGCTTTTGGTGTGCAGAGTAACTTTCACAACTGCAGTGCCTGATTTGTGCTTACAAATGCTGAAGTCTAGGGCTGGAGAGCTGAGATGATGCTTTGGAAGTTGCCACACACCTTTGTGGTGTGTGTGGGCTTTTCTTTTTTTAAAGCTCTGTTTTCTGCACTTGCGTCATGAACAGAAGTAATGCAAGAGAAAACGTGCTGGCATTTTCCTAATAGTTTTTGTGATGACTCCAGGGATTTTGGAGAAGTTCCTCTTGCTGCCCAGCAATGTAAATAAGAGCAAAGCCAGGCTCTAGAGTTTTCCAGCCATGGGTGTGGTTTATGCAGAGGGCTCTCCTGCATTTCCAGAGGGATCTTCCTTCCACAGAGAGAGATCCCTGTGCTGGAATTGCAGGCGGCTTGTTCCCATCCTGCCAGCAGCACCTTTCCAAAGACTCTCATCAGCTCATCTATTGAAACCAGCTTTGTGCTGGTGCAGGAGCCTGTGTTGCTGCTGAGCTGTGCTCATACTGGAAGAAGCTGGAGCTTGCAGCTGTTAAAGCTGCGGCCTGTCCAGGAGGATTTCTTGCTCTATTAAGAAATTAGAGACTGTGCCTAGGCAAGAGCAGCGCAGTACTTGCTTTCTTCCTATAGTTTATAACCAGGCCTGAATAACTTAACCCCTTGTTTCCATCACTGCAAAGCATGTGTGCCAGTGCTTCCTTGCATCGTGCGTGCATCCAATTGTTGAGTTAATGGGCAATCCATTGGTAACGTGGTTTGAAGACATCTGACTAAATTATGTACAAGGTGTTGGCTACTAGTTATTTTATATATATTCACTTGTTACTCTCTTCTATTTTTCCTACAGGAAAAAACCAAAGTGGTTGAACCCTTGGACTATGAGAACGTGATCCTCCAACGCAAAGTTCAGATCTACAGCGATCCCCTCCGGGACCTGCTGATATTTCCGATCGAAGATGTGTCTGTGAGTTTGTGCTGGCTGCTTTTCCTCTTTGAGGCTCATTCATCTCCAGTCCTGCTTACCTTGGAAAATTTCCACTCTTGGCCACACGTTGATTTTGGCTGCGTTACTGACACATACAAGTGAAATGACCCCCTGGTGATTGAAATGACCCCCTGGGCCCACTGCGTTTATTCAAAACAAGCATCAAACCCTGGAGACCCAGTTTGCACTGAAACCATTTTCCTCTTTTCCCTGCAGCTCTCAGTCATCAGTCGGCAGAGAAGGACTGTCCAGTCTACAGTGCCAGAAGATGCTCTCAAGAAAGCGCAGAGCCTCTTTGTCAAAGAGGTAGGGGCAAAAGTCCACTCAGCTTCTGGCCACAGCACCTTTTCCCTTAGGCAAGATGCTGTAGATGCTGGTCTGTAAGGTTGCAGATTGTTTTTTCCTGCATGGGAAGAGCTGATTGCTGGCAGGGTGTTTGCACTAGTTAGTTCCCACATGCACCACTTGTGCTTTGCTTCTTCACAGCAGGTTTGTACTGAGAGAGTGTGTGTAGCTTGAGTTGTGAGGTGCAAGCATGCAGCAGGGCTGGGCTGCACAACATCCTGAGGGCTACAGGTTTGTTCTGCAAAATGCTGCTCTCTAGGACCTTTTCCCTCCAGGGGCAGTGGAAATAAGTGCAAAGTGACAGTCAGCCCTGACTGAAAGGCCCTGCAGTTCTGAGGGCAGGAAATCAGCTCTTTCTTGGGAAGCAATCCCCAACCAAATCACTGCTCCTTTTTTAAAGTCTCGGAGCTCTGTAGATTCAAAATCAATAGTTGTGTCCAGCCAAGATGCTGTGTGATTTTTGTCTCCGTGCTGAAAAGTTCTGTAAGTTCTGTGTGGCAGCACAAAATAAGTGAAGCAACCCTGCTTACTTCACCCAGCAGCCCATAACCTTCTGGACTTGTGCATGGTTTTGCTGTGGTTGCTGTAGCTCTCAAAGAGCTCTATTGTTTTCCTTCCAGTGCATTAAAACCTACAGCTCCGACTGGCACGTGGTAAACTACAAATATGAGGAATACTCTGGAGACTTTCGGATGTTGCCATGGTAAGTGTCACGCTCCCTTGGAATACTAATGTGTGGTCACAGGGCCGTGGTTTGATCAGGCTTAGGAGAAACAGTCAAAATAGGTCTGTTCTGAAGAGCCTGCAGGGAAGTGAGGCAGAAAGGGAGCAAAAGTGTTGATCAGATCATATTAAAATTTGCGAACATTCTTGCAGCCTGATCTGGCTTCACTTTTAGTGAGATGGAAGACAGATGAGCCTGCAAATGCAGGTCAGCAAAAACCTCTGCAGAGGCAAACAGCTAGAACAGGGAAAGCTAGTTGTGTGGTTTTTGTACCTAGCTTCTACAGGGTGCGCTTAGAAGTTGGCTCTCTCCAGCTGTAAGGAGTGGAGGCCTTCTAGCATCTTCTGCAGAACTTGCTGGTGTAAGTGGCGTGGGATAGCTGGTGTAGAGGATCTGTGTTTCCCAGTCATTAACAATTCAAATGTGTTGTGATTTCAGCAAATCCTTCAGGCCAGACAAGATTCCAAGCCATGTGTTTGAAATCGATGAAGACTTTGAAAAAGATGAGGTAAGGAGAAAATGTTTTACATATTCCACCCTAAGATCTGCTAAAAAGCTGATTTCAGAAGGCAAAGTCAGAACTCACTTCCCAGCGGTGGTGCTTCATACTACAGGTACGGGGCCAGAACTGAGTCACTTATGTAATTGAAAGTGGCACGAGATAATCTGCTGGAGCCAAGAGTCTCCTAAATTAGGTGGAAGATGAGCCATCAAGTTTTTCAAGGCTTTTCCATTTGATTCAGTGCAGTAATGAAAGAGAAGGGAAAAAAAAGAAGCCAAGTGACAAACTAAGTGAAATTCTTCATGGCCATAATTTAAAGCAGACAGTTTGGTTTCCAGCCACATGATGCACATAGATATAACTATATCAGGGTCCTCTTCTTCAAAAGGTTTGTGCTCTGCCTCATCATCTGCAGTTCTTACTTACTGCATATATCACATTTTCTGCAGAAGGAGGGTATCACTTTCCTATGTGAAGCTTAATTCACACACTTGGCATTAAGAATTCTTAGGTTACAGCGTAAGAAGTTTAGTCCGGCTGTTTTAAGATCTGCATGGCACTGAGATGCTGCTAAGGAGCAGATTTAGGAACAGAGAAGTTTCTTTCTTATAGCGCTGTAGTTCTGGAGCATTATTTCAGCGTGCTTTTAGTAAATGTTATGTATGTCCCAGCACATTTCTTGTTAGGGCTGAGATGGCTTTTTCCTAGATGGAAATGTATTGTCAGATCTGGCTTTAATTCTTTAATCTGGCTGTGTTGGTAGTATACTGTTCACTTGAGCTGTTACCTCCTTAATAGTATCCACTTTTGGCTGAAGACAGAGCTGTGTGATATCTTATCAGCATGCCCCTGAGAAAGTAAAGAGACCAAGATATGCTATCCAAATGTGGTGGAGATCTTGGTTTCTTCTGATCAGTGTCCCAAATACACAAACAAATGCAGTTACCGATGCTGGTAATGGAAGAGTTTTCCGAGTACCTTGGCAGATATTTTGGCATTTATGTCTTTTGGCTTGGCTGTATCTAAAGGATTCTGTTACAGTTTCCTGACAGAACATTTATGTGAGGATATGCAATGGAAATTCATGTAAAAGAATTCTCTTAATTCTCTGGATGAAAAAAAAAAAGTTGAAGCATTATGAAAGAGAAACTGTGGGTTGTTTTACCCAGGGTAATAAAGCATTAGAAACTTTTCGTTGGAAGTATGGCAAGAAAAGAGTTGAAAAAGCTGCTGTTTTGGATGCAGGAGATGATAATCAAGCAGTGCTTTGATAGCTCATTGGCAGATAGTCCAGGTCCACCTTTGCTGCTGAGTCACTGGAATGGACAGGGCAAGTTTCTTTCATCTCGTTTCCCTCTGTCCCTAGTGGAGGTCATTGCCAGGTGTGGGTGGAGGGCTGCTCTCCCTTTCTGGGAGCACAAGGCAGGACAAAGGTAGAAATCCCAGCCGGTGTGCCAAGAACAGTGCAGCTGGGTCACTTGAAACTTTCTGGTTTGATAGACGCGAAACAAGTCAGTCACATTTCAGCTAATTGGGTTTCGCGTTCTTTTGCCTCAGTTGAAAATGGAAAGTTGATTTATGCAAAAGGAAATGATGAAATAAATCCAAGGTGCTGCATTTTGCAACTGGCCAAACAGACCATCTAGAAAACGTCCTACTTCCCCAGCTTTTTGAAATACAACATGCATTTCCTCATTGCAAAACCCCTGTGCAGCTCTGTCAGCGTAGATGTATTTTCCCCTTTGAAAGGTGACCCAAACTAGTTTGTTTCTTTGTTGGAAAGAGATGACTCTGAATTTTTTTTTGTGATAACACTGTGCTAAGTGTGCATTCTACACTATGGGGTTAACTACGTCGTTGTGGTTAACAATATTGCTTTCCAGTGCAGACATACCCTTGTGTCCCAGGGGGATTTTACATGGGAGGCAATTAAGCTGACCTGCTGTTTTTCTGGTCTTTTGCTCTCTTTCAGGACTCCTCATCACTGTGCTCCCAGAAGGGCGGTGTGATAAAGCAAGGCTGGCTGCACAAAGCAAATGTCAACAGCACAATCACTGTTACCATGAGGGTGAGGCTTATCCTGTTTTAGGTTAATTGTGAACAAGATGCAACCTCTTTTAAGTTCGGATCCCATCTCTAAAGGCAATGGGAGTGCAGGGGTGGTTTCAGGCTTGGGTGTGTCCACCCCTCTTGTAGGGCATCCCAAGATGGGCTGGAAAACACAGTCTGGAAACAGCTTTTGATCCTTCCCTTCTCAGAAATTAAGCCCAATGCACTTCAAATCACAACAGGCAAGCTGAGCAAGGAGGCAAAGTGTGCTCAAGTAAGCCAAGATTGTTTTCATAGTAAGCAGCAGAGGCTAGGAAGAGGAAGGCAATTTAAATAACAAACAGCTGCTCTGCAAAGAAGACTGCAAATTGATAGTTTCCTTACTGGTAGGAAATATGTACAGACAGCAGCTTTAAACTGAAATGACAAGTCTTTGCTCTGAAAGCAGGGATGATGTCACTGAGACAGAGCACTACTGACCTCAAAGCAACAGCTGCCTTGTCTCTTGTTCTCCCTTACACATAATCTGGCCTGACATTGCTTTGGTTTTGCAGTGGAAATTTTTAATAGTTCCACCACAGGCTTTTGCCATGGCGAGAAGCCTGTCTGATGTTCCATCATGCAGCTGCCTTCTTACAGCACAGAGAGAATTCTGTGTAGTTATCCTCAGCTGTGCAGCTGAGGGATGGCTGCAGTGAGGTTCTTTGTTGGTAATTGCAGTCCCTGCAGCAAGCTACTCATCTAAATGATCCCAGAGGATACCATTCAGAGGGGTTGGGCACAGTGCTCCCTTCCAGTTCCATGCAAGTGGTTTTATTGAGCATGTGATTGTGTCAGCAGTGATGGGGGAATAGAATTACTGGTAGTCTCCCATCTGGGGTGAAAAATGTTGTGTTCTTTTGTAGCTATTCCATGTATTTAGAACAATGGGAACACTTAGAGCTTTGCGATGCTGCTCACCCTGGGGTGCTTTGTGGTTCTGCTAAGAGTGATATCCAGCCACTGTGAGATGCACCCTGTGCCTCACACACCTGCCAGCATATGGTGCTGCCTTAACTGCTGCCAAAATGCTCTCCTGAATTATAGTCCATTGCCTATGAGCTGACAAGTGCAAAGGAAGGTGTTCTGAGAGAAAGCTGGAGAGTGTGTTGGCTAATGAATTAATTCAGTCTTCATAACAATAACTCAAACATACAAATACCCCTCTCAAACCTACTGAATCTGGGGTGAGAACTGAACACTCTAAGCCAAAGCCAGCTCATGAAAATAGATGTGTTAGAAAAAAATGGCAGCACAAAACCGCAATAAATGAAACCACGAGCACTTGCATGGATTGCAGTGTTCTTTGGCTTGCATTTGAGTGCTAGGAATTTCCTCATGTCTCTTCCAAAGTCTTCTGGAGACTTACTTTGTAATTCTGAGGTCTTTATCAAAAAAAAAAAAAAAAAAAAGCTCTAGAAATACCTTCTGGAGGGTGCGATGAAACTGTTGCACTGATCTGGATTTGCCATGTGCAGGTAACCGAGGCCAGAGCCAGCTGAAAGAGGAGCTGGAAGCCCTGGGGCTTTGCTTTAGCTGGACAAAGTCATAATAACAACAAAGACATTAAAATTGAAGCATATGACAAAATCTCTCGTTACAAAACCAAGTAATTCTCAGAGGGGTGCATCTACAACACTCAAGGGTCATCAGTGCTTCTTGTTAATATTTCCTCAATAGCAGGAGGGCAGAAACTGAGGCTGTTGCTTGTGATATCCAGCAGAGTGAGTACTTCCACAAGTGAGACATTGTACTTTTGCAGGTATTCAAGAGGAGATACTTTTACCTGTCACAACTCACAGATGGCTCCTACATTCTTAATTCCTACAAAGATGAGAAAATTTCCAAAGAATCCAAAGGCTGTATTTTCCTGGATGCTTGTAATGATGTTGTTCAGGTAGGTGTGCCTGGAGTTGGGCTCATGCTTTGCAAGCTCAGAGATGGAAACGTTCACTCTGTGACACTGAGAGGTGAAAGAAAGGACTTACCAACTAACCCAAATGTGCAGTCCTTTGGGTGTACCACCCCTATAGTGACTGTAAGGTTTTAGAAGAAGGTATTTGTACTGAGCTTGGGTTGAGAGCCAACTGCTGTGCCTTCTGCTGTTCCTGTCAGTGCTGAAGCTCCAAGCACCAAGTGTGGCAGAGCTGATACACGGCAGCTTGAATTACTTTGGCTTTTTGCTTCAGCACAGATGAGTCAGAGCTGTGTATTTCCATTTATCTTTCTGAATACAGCAAACACAGTAGAGAAGATATCTTGGTGGTGCACAGGATGTACTGCCCAAGCTGCATCAGATTTGCCTGGGTTTCTCATTGGGAAGTGCTGTTTAAAGACAGAGATCAGAAAATTACATTGAACCACTTTCCTCTAAGATAGATTGCTCTAAATGTGCCACATTACTTAATGTGTAGGACAAATCCAGCTCCTGGCTTCTCTGAGTAAATATTAAAGGTCTAATGACGTAGGAGGGAGCTTGCTGCTGTTCCTCAGTGCATTGTCTGTGTTTCATTCTGGCTTAATTCCACTCTCAGAGTAACTCACAGCTGTGGAGCTGTATTGCATGTGATTGCAGCCATACAGCCCTGTGTGATTACTGCAGCAGAGGTGCCGAGGTGGGTCCTTGTGTGGCGAGGTGATTCTTCTTCCTGTCATAGTATTTCAGTTCAGGTTGTTTTTTCAGAGGGGAGCTTTGCAGAAAGTGCTGTGCTGATTTATTGAGGGAGGTGTAACACAAAACTTGCCCTTTCTTCTTTGTTCAGTGTCCCAAAATGCGCCGCTATGCATTTGAACTCAAGACGATAGATAAGTACAGCCACTACCTTGCAGCTGAAACTGAGCAGGAGATGGAAGAGTGGCTGGTGACTCTGAGAAAGATCATTCAGAGCAATACGGAGAGTTTGGTGCAAGAGAAGAAAGATACCGTGGAAGCTGCACAAGGTCAGTTTAATAAGTCAATACCTACCTTCAGCCCTCTCTAACATGAAGCAAGCAGGGTGCCTGCAGAAGCATCCATTTTTCTTTCTGGATTAATAGCAAGAATTGTGGCTGACAAAGGATGTTATGCCAAATGGCTTAGAGTAATGCAGACAATATTCTGAAGGATAAAAGTGGAGAGAAACATGACTCTTCCTCTGGATGGGGAATCCAAAGCAATGTTTCCAGGCTCCTGGAAAGTTGGATCTGAGCTGAAGTTCTGCTTTGGAAAAACCTAGCAGGCTGTTAATAGTACATTCTGCTATTAGTAACGTATGGAAAAATCTTGCATCCAAGTGGAAAAGTCTCCATAAATCATCTGTAAGCTATTTTTGTGCTATTGTAAGCAAATATTGTGGGATGCTTTCTGGCAGAGGAAAATAGAACGGTGCTCCTGCAGCCGTTTTGAACATCTGCTTTTCGTGTCCTTGCAGATGATGAATCAAGCACGCAGGGAAAATCAGAAAACATCCTGGAAAGCCTGGAGAGAAGCATGCATCCAGAGCTGATGAAGGTATTTTGTTTGCAGGGATCGCTCTCCCAGCCCCATCTCTAGCTCTCTAACCACATCTATCTCCTGCGTGAACCAGAGTGTAGCTGCCTACTTCCCTCTGCTTTCTCAGTTAGAGCCGCATTGCTTTACTTTGAGTGGTGCTGGTGGATACAGCTGGGAAGCCTTGCACTGTCACAAAGGATACCTGAAAAATATTTGTATTATTCCGTTTCCATTCTTTCATTTAATGGATGTGAGCCCGGGCAGTAATATCAATGCTTTTCTTTGTCCTAGTATGGAAGGGAAACAGATCAGCTGAACAAACTGAGCAGAAATGATGGAAGACAAAACCTCTTTTCTTTTGACCCAGAAGTCCAGGTAAACATTCTCCTGTTGGCAAATGTGAGGGTTTGCTCCTTTGGCGTCGTGCCTCCCCTATTTCCTTAAGCAACCACAGCATTTGCCTGCAAATACAGCATGTTTTTTTGGCAGGTTGGAGAATAGGAATTCAGCCCACATCCCTGTCAATAAGGTCTGAACAAATCAATGCTCACCCGATAGCTCAAATAAAAGGAGCACTCGCAGCGGCCCCACACGTGGCCTCCCCCCAACTTTTCTGGATTCTGCAATGCCTCTTGTTGTTTCTGCATCTCAAACCCATCATTTGGGCCTCTGGGAGGGTCCCACAGTAGGGCAGGAGCAGCAGAAGTGGGATTGCAAGGAGAGCTGCTGTGCTCAGCACATCTGAAGGAGCGAACAGTGACGCTAGAGGCAGACTGCAGAGTTTTCATATGTAGGAAGGTACAAGCAGAAGAAACTCCATGCACTGTTCTAATGCCCAAAGCAGGGGATTGTGCACTATTTGGTTTGTTTTCTGCTCAGCTTTGACCTCTGTGCTGAGCTCTCAGCCAAGACCCAGCTGTGGGATTTCAGTGGAATGAGCTGCAATTGTTAACACGGTTGCAGAGAATCATTCCAAGACCTTTCTTAGTTTCTGGTTCCCTTTCTGGCACGTTTTTGCTTGTTCACACCTGTGAAGAAAAACATCCCGGTTTAACAAGGAAACATAATTAGGCTTTAAAAAGTTTAATTGCACCAAATTAGCTTGTTTCTTGGCACTCCTTTAAGGTATTTGACAGACAGTCCTGAGGCATCCAGGAGAGATTTTGATGTTTGTTAGTTTTTTTAAGAGAAGCTGTAAGAAGTTTCCTATCATTTAATCAAATAATAAAAATATCATCATTCAGTGTAGAGCACTAAACTCTATTTTTTTCATTCTGCCTAGATTTTCTGCCCACAGAGCTCTACATCGTGGTGTGGGTCAGTCAGATCTGCTCTAAGACAGGACATCCAAAATCACCTCCCCAGTCAGTGCAGTGTGTGCCTGCTGCTAAGGAAACTGGGAGCAGGAATATATACCCCTGCAATGTACTTTACTCATAGAAGGGAAATGGAGAAAACAATAGGAAATGTTTCTCAGAATCAGGTTAATGATTGCAGACCGTTTTGCACAAATTACTTGACTGTGAGATCCGTGTCCCATGTTGGTAAGCAGGTTCTGCAGAATTTGAGGGAGAAAAAGCAAATAGAACTGTGCCAGATTGCCACTGAGAGATGTGCTGGTGTTTAAGGGGGTTGGTAGCTGTGTCCCTGGTGCCCAAGTCATTGGGAGTGGTGAAGGTTATGAGTCTTACTCTGGGTGATGGTATTTTGGTCACATATGCACCTGCTTTCTGAGAAGGATGGGCACTGAGGAACTAACTAGCCATGGATGTGCTGGGTTTGGAAGGGTGTGATTATAACCAAAGCTGTTGGGATTTCCCAGGCAGCTCTGCAGGCAGCCCTCGTTGCTAAACATGCCTCTTATTGCCGTGCATCTAGATATGCCTTCAGTTCAAGATGTTCATGATCCCAAAAGCATGTGCCTTCTCTCTATTTCAGGCACAGGGACCATCTCTTAAACTAGTCAAATCTTCAAAGTGGAAGATACTTTTCTGAGGGTAACGACGCCTTATATTCCGCTTTCTTCCCCAAGCTCTAAATGGTGTTTTGGGAAGATCCCCAGGGTTACAGCAAAGCAGGAAGGAACTGAAATCATTCTGAGGTTTAGTTTTCTGTGCTTTACAAACCAGATTGCTAAAAACTGATACATCCCCATGAATTCATGTCTTGAACACATTTGTGTAACATTACAAAGTGGCACTCATTTGTGAACATCTTGTACTTTTTGCACCGCTTAAGCAAAAATGGTCAAGGTTGTACTGGCTGCAGTGTTACCCCTTAACATTATCTGGGGGTATATTTTCTTTTTTAATGAGATTGGATGTGTTTGTTTGCTGTCTAGAGGCTGGACTTCTCAGGGATGGAGCCGGATGTGAAGCCATTTGAGGAGAAGAGCAGCAGGCGCTTTGTGGTCTGCTGCCAAGATTTGTCCCTCAACCTCCTTGCTCAGCTCAACGACCAGTCAGAGGAAGGACCCACCAATGTAAGGAGAGCTCTGGCATTTCCTGCTTTGTCTTCTGGCAACAAAAACATATGGTTGATCTGGATGGATAAAGGAGTCCCATCTTGCCATGAGCTATGGTGGCGCCTGGGCAGGTGGTGTCTGTTGGCTCAGGGTCTCTGTGGGGTTTGCCTGCCTTGGTATTCTGGTATATGTATTGGGATGGAGTTGCCCTAACGTACCTTGACCTGCCAGGAACAGGGACTACTAGGAAGCCAGAGGTTCAGATGCACAGGGAACAGGGAATGTGTTTGCAATATTCTGGATCCCCATGAAAGTCCTGTTAGTAAATAATTAAGCTCCGTTTCCAAGCCACCCATTGCTGTGTTTTATTTCATTTCCTCTAATGGCAAGGGATTTCCCTGCTCTGAAATCTCCTGTCTCCCAGACCAAAAGTATTCACAGCCACTTTATTATATGCATTTGTTATTGTGCCAAAGCTGTGCCTTAGCCTAAAAAGCTTTCTCTTGTATCTTCCGAGCCTGCAGCTCAGAAAATTGTAGCTAGCAATTATATCTCTCCCCTGCCTTTGGTCTGCCAGACTTGAACAGACCAGTCTCCTCCAGTCTCTTCTCCCAAAACATTCTCCCTGTTACCATGTCCTGCATCGGAGTCAGCCCTTGACACAAGGGTGCCCAGAGCAGCACATAGTATTGCAGGGCTGGGAGGCAGCAGCACCAGCTGACCAGTCTTCACTGATGATATCACTGTCCTGGTGGGGTCAGCCAGCACACCAAACGTGCTCTTCAGTCCCTCCCAGCAGATGAATGTATTACTGATAGCAGAGTGATATTATTTGATTGATATTATCAGTCCAGTGATAGACCTAATCAGCATGTTTTTAGTATTGAGGTAATGCCTCCAATTTATGCTGCAACATCTCAGATGTGCTACAGCCTCTCTTCAAGCCTTCACTTTTATCCTTATGTGGACAACACCTACTGGGATCAGTGAACTAAAAACACATGGAATTGTCGCCACTTGCATTGTGCTGTCAAGGTCAATAGCTACAGAGCAAGCTGAGCTTGGTGCAAGACAGTTTTCAGCTGTAGAGCAGATTCTGAGATGCAGGTTTTGCACATAGAATTCCCAGCCTTGTGCAAGCTCTCCTGGCTGGGAGGTGGTTTGCACCTACTTTGCTTCTGTGCACCTGTGTGTAGCAGCAAGGGAACGTTCTCAGTGTCTGCAGGTGGGTCATCCAGAGCTGATGGACTTTAGGCAAATAAGTGGTGTTTTCTAGCATGTAAACATAAACACTTCCTGTCTCATTACCAGGGTAAAACGACTCTAACTGATCGATTTGGGTATTTGGGTAAGATATTGAAAGGGGAAAGCGAATTTCCGTATTTAATAAAATAAGCATAAATTGGAAGAATCCTGAAAAATTCTGATAGACAAAACTAATGGAACAAGTAGATACAAGAGGCATGTCTGGCAGGAAGAGCAATGCATGTAAATGACCTTTGGTTGGTACCATGCGCTTTTTGACACACAGATTTCATTTGCAGGTTGAGCCCTTCTTCCTCAGCTTGGCATTGTTTGACCTGAAAAACAACTGCAAGATTTCTGCAGACTTCCACGTGGACCTGAACCCTCCATCTGTCCGTGACATGCTGCTGGATACATCAGCTTCCAAGGTGGAGGACGTGAAGGGGCGTTCGCCAGGCGAGAGCCTGGTGCATGGCATCCCTGAGTCCTGCCTGCGCTACATAAAACGGGTGAAGAACTGACTTTGTCCTCTTGTTCTGTGTCTCTGTGAGGCCATGGCTGTATGTAGCTTCATGTAGCTTCATGTAGCTTCATGTAGCTTCATGTAGCTTCATGTAGCTTCATGTAGCTTCATGTAGCTTCATGTAGCTTCATGTAGCTTCATGTAGCTTCATGTAGCTTCATGTAGCTTCATGTAGCTTCATGTAGCTTCATGTAGCTTCATGTTTTAGTCAGTCTCGGGCTGATTGCTACTGTGGGCTCACAGGCACCAGCTAGAGTTCTTCAGGAGCTGACCATTCTCAAGCCTTGAGATTTCCCATGGCCCATCCATGGCAGCTGCCAGAGCAGGGTCTGTGTCCCCTCTGGAAGGGGACAATCATGGCCAAACCCAATACTACAAGTAGGGTATCCCACTTGCTGACAGCCTCCCTTCTTGTCTGTTGTAGGGTGTTTTCTCTGTGACCGACCCACATGCAGAGATCTTTCTGGTGGCCCGAGTAGAAAAGGTGCTGCAGGGCAGCATTACACACTGTGCAGAGCCATACATGAAAAACTCGGACCCAGGGAAGGTGAGATGGGGCTTTGGGGGGCTCTGCTTAGTGATGCTGCATGCTGCTGTGGGCAGTAGCATGGTCTATAACGTGGAATGTTTCTGCTGCTCTTTAGCTGCTTTCTAGCTAAGTCTGCTCTCCATACATTCTGCTGCCTGTGCTGTAATAAATGTGCATGGTGTGAAGTGACAGGGATTTTCTATCAGCTCCTCAGGCCATGCTATGCTGTGTGTATGCAGCACTGTGCACTGTGAAACGCAGAGCATCTCCTCCCTGGAGAACGCAGTCCTCTCTTTTCCAAGTGCAGCGTGGAAGTAGTGGCACATGCTCACCTTCTCTCTTGTGTTTTGCAGACAGCCCAGAAGATCCATAAGGTGGCCAAGCAGGTGTGCAGCCGTCTGGGCCAGTACCGGATGCCCTTTGGCTGGGCTGCCAGGTTAGTGGCCTTGGACCACGGTTTTATTGGGTTGGGAACTGCTGCTGTCAGTGATCTGGGACAGCATCAGGCTGTGTGGGCTAAGGGCCAAGCTGCTGAAGTCACTGAGGCTGCATGGAAGCAACAGAGGGCAGAATCTGGCCCTGACTTCTCAGGCAGAATGTGGATTGGCCTGAAATACTCTATCTAGAATTAGAAACAAAATATTATGTAGTAAACAGTGCTGGGAAGACTGTAACCTTCCTGCTGACCTGACTTAAAGGCAGAACATCCCTGTGGCTGGGTTACCCTGTCCTGTGCTACTGTGAGAACTGGTGCAGAAATTACCCTCTGGCACCACACATTGCCAGGGAGGGGACAAAAGTAGAGACAATCAGCAGAGTTACATCTCTGTCTCTGACACTGCTTTAATTAATGTTCTTGGGAGCAACTGGACATAGTGACTGTATTCCATTGCTGTTATTTCAGTGTTAACTCCCTTAAAACTTACGTTGAAAGAAGGCCCTGCAGGCAAGTTCAGTTTTCTGCCAGTGCCTCCTGTTGCTAAACTGCCATTTGGTGCTGACACGAGGGGCAGTAATGGCATGGGAACACCAGATGACTGTCTTAGTGGACTGGGATTTGGTGGTGTGCAGCTCGCCATGTGTGTTCTGAAGCTTGATCTTCCTGTGCCTGCATCTTTACCATCATTTAGAGAATGTGTCTTTTCTTTTCTGCAGACCCGTGTTCAAAGACTCCCAGGGCACTCTTGATGCGGAAGGAAAATTCTCGCCTTTGTACAAACAAGACAGTAGCAAACTCTCAAATGAAGATATGCTGAAGCTATTAGCAGAGTATAAGAAGTAAGACTGGTGCAGAGGCCAAACAGGCCTTTTAACATACATTTTTAAGCAGTAGGTGTAAGCATGAGATAACAATTTCTAAAACACTCAGGAGGTAACTAAAAGCCCTGGTGATGGGTTCAGCCCTTGAACTTTCAAGATTCACCCTCTTGTTCCTTTCTTCCTAATGCAGACCAGAGAAGACAAAACTTCAGATCATACCAGCCCAGTTAAATATTGTCATCAAAGACATCCCCCTGGACTTCACAAGTAAGGATCTTGGATCTGAAAACAAATGCTGGTGGTGCTAGCCTTAGGAGTTAGTGCTTGTATGGGGAGCTTTTGTTTCATTAGCAAGAACATATTGGGATTGAAATAAGAAATCAGTAATTCCACACAACCACTGACTTGGTTTTTGGATGGATTCTGTGGAGAGATGGGATCTAAGTGCAGAGGTTTACTTGAGGGTATCACATTCTGCTAGGATGTCACATCCTAAATCTAAAGGAAGCCACCTGTCTGCTTTTGCCATTATTATTACACTGAGCTCAGATAACATTTTTGATCCATAACGTTACGTGTTCCGTTTGATTCTCCACACTTGTGGTGTGCTCAGTGTCACATCACAAGCTCTTCCCATATCCTGTCATGGATTCTGTCATCTGCTTCCCTCTTTAAAGGACTTTTTAGCAGGCTGCCTTTCTTCTCCCTTTCTTCCAACATCATCACTTGAGTTAAAAACTGTCTTGATGGAAGCAGAGGGTGGAAAAGTTCTGACACTGTGGGACTTGTGCACTTTGAGAAGTCAGTCTCAAGCTGTCATTTCAGAAGTCCATCTTCTTTGGACATGCGGTATCAGCATGTTTTATAAAGCAGTTACCTTGCTGCCTGGTCACACATGTGGCCTTTGGGCATGGAGAGAACAGAGTTCTTGGGAGCAATGGCAGTTTCAGACCTGCAAATTTCAGGACACGTGAGCTGTGCTTCCCATGGAGCATGTGCTCATCCTTTCCTTCTCTTTCAGACTGTGTGACAGCTTCTTATATTCCTATAAAGCCTTTTGAGAAGAGCTGTGAGAACATTGCTGTTGAAGTGGAGGAGCTCGTCCCAGAAGTTGCAAAATACTGTTATCCCTTCACTGTCTACAAAAACCACCTGTATGTGTACCCTTTGCATTTGAAGTATGAGAACCAGAAGGTGTTTGCAAAGGTGAGTGACTCGGTGGGCTCTGGAGTGATGCTGCTGACCTGCGGATGTGGCTCATCCTCCTCTTTTCTCCTAATTCAGGCGAGGAACATTGCTGTCTGCATTGAGTTCAGGGATTCAGATGAAGCTGACGCCAGGCCATTAAAGGTGGGTACCTTTTATTTCTAGTGACCTGGGACTGACATTTGTTTGCAGTTCTGTACCATATGCCAACCAGGCTGAGCAGAACAATAAGAAAACAGAGTTTCCATGCTCACTGTTTCCATTCAGTCTTCTAATTCAGGGTGGCAGCAACCCTGAATAAAGCTTCTTGTTTGTATTTCCAGTGTATCTATGGCAAGCCTGGAGGCCAGCTCCTGACATCCAATGCATATGCAGCTGTGCTGCATCACAACCAGAGCCCGGAGTTCTATGACGAGGTAAAGCAAAATGGTGGGAAATAAAACCTTCCTGGGTGCTACAGAGCCAAGCAGCTTTTCAGGATATATCTGTTTCCAGGGATGGGGGAAATACAGGTTAAAAAACAAACATCATCTCTTTGCCCTTCAGTAGAAGAACCCAGCAGAGCCAGAGATTTTATCAATGTTTAATGCCAGTCTGTTTTCTGCTGTCTTTACTGTCACGCTTTGTGCACTCCAATCACACACCACCATTAATAAGTAATGTGCAAATGTGCTGAAAATGTTAGTTGGGAGTTATCTAAGATGGCAGGAGTCTGTCTTGTGTAACTGCATAAAATGTAACATTTGTGAAATAAAATAGTACTTAAAGTATTATTCCATGATGAAAAATACAGCCTTACCTATCATGATATCATTTTAGATTAAAATTGAGCTTCCAATTCACCTCCATCAAAAGCATCATTTGCTTTTCACCTTCTATCATGTCAGCTGTGAAATTAATACAAAGGCAACATCGAAAAAACAGGACACCGTTGAAACTCAAGGTATGTTCACTGCTTACATTACTTCAGCTGGAGCGTAATATTTGACTACAATACTTGTCTATCTACGTTTTCTTTTATGGGAGCATCCTAAGACAAACTGTGGGTTTCAGCTGTGTACAGTGAAGCACAAGTTTTGCTGCTGGTACCAAACATTCATGCATGAATAGGGCAATTGGCAGTCAAGTCAGTAGCAAGCACTTGGCACAAGATCAGGGCCTCAGGGGCCGCTCCTGCCAACCCTGAGCATGCATAGAAGACTGAAGTCCTCCTTGTTAGGACTCCTTCCAGCTGGTTGTAGGGCAACTAAAGGACCTTTGCCACTTTGCTCAAGGCTTACACATCATTTCTTCTCCTCAAACCCATTACTGATCTCCGTTGTGCTGAATTTTATTCACTGAGTCAGCAGGTAAAATATGTTTTAGCAAGGCTGATGTGATCAGTCCTGGCCTGGTAGGAGCCACTTGCACAACTGTGAGTTGGATTTTTGTTGGGTGAGACACTGCTCTTTTTGAACTTGAGCTAACCATATATCACCGTGTCTCTGCTAACTCAGTCCATTGGTTGTGTCTGCAGTGGGATACGCTTGGGTCCCGTTGCTGAAGGATGGACGGATTGTCACCCTGGAACGTCATTTGCCTGTTTCATCCAACCTTCCACCTGGCTACCTGAGTCTCGGGGACACAGAGTCACGAAGGGTAGGGAAGACATTTAAAATGGGCTTAAACATAAAGGGAAGAGGAAAGCTGAGCTTTTGCTGCCCCTGTATGTTCTGGGCTTGTGCATGGCTGGAAAGATCATCACATCAGTGTAGCCCTCAAAACTGGTGGGTTTTGTGATAGGTTGGACTGGGCTGTTGCACATGATGCACAGCAGGAGAGTGGACGGGTGTTCTGTGAGTGTGTTCTCATGTGGACAACTCTGCCCAGCTGTGGCTGCACACCAGGGGTCCCCATCCCTCCACCCAAGCTTACCTTTAGAACCACTGTCTGCCTGCACACAGCTACCTTCTTCCCACAATCTGAAGCCAAGTGCCTGAATGTTGTCTGTTCACAGCAGTCCAGCACAGATGCAAAGTGGGTGGATGGAGCAAAGCCACTCTTTAAAATCAGAATCCATTTGGACTCGACCATTTACACCCAGGTAGGCTGAGCATGTCATCCTTGTTGACTACTAACACAAATGCAGAGGAAGCATTTGCTGTATCTCTGCTGCTTCTCTGCTGTTTGCAGAGCAGTGCTGTGATTATTCTCTAAAAGCAAGTCTGGGATTCATTGCTAGAGTTTTCTGCTTTGTCTGGGTCTGATGAGACAGCTGTGTGAGTGAATGAGCACTGGGAGGTGCTGGTGTTATCTTGGCCAGTGGCTCTGTAACTAGCAGGACAAGTGAAATATTTGAGTAAATGAGCTGCTTCAATGTCATGGAAAGGAAAAGAACTGGTGGAAATGAAAGACTTCCTCCAAACATCAGACTCTTCATTGGTATACAAAAAAAGTAGTGTTCTGACTACACCAGGCACTTTTCACAAGAAAACCAGATTCTTCATTTCCCTCTGAAACCACTTTAGGCTGTTTAACCTAGTCCTAAAGTGTTCTGCTGACTTACAGTGGTGATGGACTTCCCTAAGCTTCACATGACGTGCAGCAAAGATTCCCAGCAGAAGCTCCAGGGCACCGCCTGTCTGCACTGCTCATAGGGAAATGCCCTTGACAGAGCTTGTTGTCCTGTGCTGGATGTGATCAGCTGTATTTATGTTCAACTTGTTTTCAGTATAATCTAAATCTGATTTAAGATCTTACTGATGTTGTACAGCATGTTATCTCCCCTTCAAAATAAATCAAAATAAATTAATTTTAGCCTGGGAGGAGGAGGAAAAAGAATGGAGAAGCAATGGCAATCGTGAAGAGTTGCAGCAGTGCTGTAGTCCTGGGGGGAGTGTCAGCTGAGGACCAAGAGTGTCAGTGATAATGACAGGGAGCTTGCTATACATAGTCCTAGCTTGCTGCTGTGGGTCTATCAGTGGAGTTTCAGGTGTAAGCTAGAAAGCAGGGACTGACAAAGACTGAGGCTGCTGCACTGAACTTGCTTTTCATCTCTTCCAGGACATGCACTTGCACAAATTCTTCCAGTACTGCCAGCTGGTTCAGGCAGGTGTGAAGGAAGTCCCTGGAGAGCTTGTTAAATACCTGAAGGTGAACAATGCCTGTCAGTGGGCTTTGATTATGTTTTTCTGCATCATCAGTGAATACCCAGAGCCCTGTACTGTAGGAACATGCTAGGATCGGTTGTGCAATATCCTTACCTTTGCTTACTGACATGACCTTCTGCTGTCTGTGTGCTTCCTGCTGTCTTTCCCAGGAGATGAAACAAGTCAGCATCACCCTGCTGACAGCACAGCCCCATCCCAACAAACCTGTATGTCCGTCCGTCCCCACCGCTACATGTGATTGAAACTTCTCGAGCTATAGCACAACTCCTCTCTTTCAGGAATAAATCCATTCAAATCAGGACTTTTTTCAGGCTGAAAAAGATCAATGAGATTGTAGCTTGGTGAAGTTTGACCATAGATGATGGGCTGTAACCCCAGACCCAGCTTTTCAGCACTCACTGCGGCAAGACTTTTGAAGGGGTTGTGTTCCTTAGTTCTTCAGCATCCTTGCTTCATTCCATAGCTGCCTGTGTTTGAGATTGTTCCACTGGTGGAGATTTATCATCACAGAGTTACTGGGTGTGTTTCACATAGTGTACAAATAACCTAAGCAAAAATAGGCAGGTTTGGAAGCCAAGCATTAAAAGAGCAGTTGCTTTGCCCTCACTGCAGTCTGCAGACAGGGAGACATTTCCATACTGACCACAAGTGGGAGCTTCTTCCTTCTGTGACATCAGTAATTTCAGTAATTTAAATATTTACATACAGATTTAAGATTTAGATTTGCAGTTTAAAAACTGAAAATTAAAGGACATAATCTTTCCTGGACTCATGTTGTAATACTGAGGCAAAAGAGGTCTATGTGATGGGTGAATGGTGCATGCACCAGATGATCCTGACCTTCACCAGATCACTTAACTTCTCATAGCAAGCTGTGCCCTCTAGAGAAAGGTCTCACTGCAAGCTATAGGGCATCAGATCTTTGCGAAGGTATTTGGGAAAATGGGACTTCATCCATTTGGATGAATGGCAAGAAGAGTCAGCAGCAAAACTTCAGCCTTAAGTTCCGGGTTACTGGGGTCAGCTTATAGCATGTGACCTCCAATTAAGTCACAGCTGCCTTGGCACATCTGAGAGGAAGATTAATACCTGCCAGAAGTGATTCATGCTGCTCCCTGAGGGGAAGCAGCTGGGATCCATCAGTTGGAAGCAGGCAGTGAGCACTGCTCAGGGTCCAAGTCCCCCCGTCCTCTGGCAGGCTGACACCCACACCCAAAAGCATTTTCTAATGCCTGTTGTACTGCCCCAGAAATGTCTGTGGACTATAAATATTTGACATCTGCAAATTGTTGAACTAAAAGTGTCTGTGTTTTGAACATTTGTTTTAGTGTTTGCACGCCATGGAGATCCAAGTAATGATTCAGTTTCTACCTGTAATTCTTATGCAACTATTTAGAGTCCTTACAAATGTGACCCAGGAAGATGAAGTAGCTGTCAACTGCACCATGTGAGTGTCTGGTAAACCATCTGTCTTTGGTTACAAATGCAAAGCCACAAATTACAGTGCAGTGCGGGGTGGTTTCCCAGTACAAGGTGTTAAGTGGCAGTGCTGGCTGTCCACTGCTGCTTGTTGGTGTGGTTGTGCACCAAAGCACTCGCATGGCACATCCAGGTGGCACAGGGCAGAGTAGGGTCTGGGAGCTGCCTGGGGGAAACGTGTGATCTTAAACTGCTGAGAAGGAGTGGTGGGGACAACGAGGAGGTGAGGGCACACACCTGGGAGCAGGGGTTGGATTAATTGATTTATTTATTTGTGGCTCAGAGCCTACATTGCAGAGGTTTCAGGCCTTCCTCCAGCAGGGTTTGCTGTTGGTGTTGTGCAGTGTTGCTCAGCAGTGCCTGCAGCCCCCAGAGGGCAGTGCTGCCTTGTGCCCTGCTGATCCTCCAAGTGGAACTTGAACTGCCAGAGCACCTTTCTGTTCTACTTGTGGTCCCTGTGCCTGTAAACTGGTGGTGCATTAAACACATACAATTTCCTCCTCTGGCACTTCCTCCATACTGCAGTGCAGAGGGGGATGCTGGAGGTCTTGCTCCAACTCCAGGTCATGTGCAGCTAAAAGCATTTCCCTCCAGTGAATCCAAAGGTCAGAGGCTGAGCCCTGGGTCCCCGGGGATGTAGGACACTTTGTAGTCACAGTCCTGTAGCATGGGCAGTGGTGGCTCCTCCTGCGAGGAACACACTCCCACTCTGCTAAGGACAGAGGACACCTCCTGGCTGATCAGTTCCTGTGTGTCCCAATTTTTTCTGGCTTGATCCTTTCCCATTTGTCATTAGCTCTCTATTAATGACAACTGTTTTCCTATCTGGGATTTCAGAGTGGAATTTCAAATGCCGCCGTATCTGATAAACGGCTTGTAAACTCGCTGTGGTTTGGCCCGCGGGGTCTGTGACAGTGTGCAACAGTTTGTTGTTCTCTCTGACTTGGACTGGAATGTAAATCTCTGATATTGGCTTGGGAAACCAGGCTCTTGCTGCCTTCGTCAGCTACCTGGAGTGCTTCCAGAGGGCTGGCATGTTCTCCAGGGGCTGTGTGTCCCCAGTGAACTGTCAGATAACAGCTTGAAAATAATCCAGAGTGTGTAACTAGGGGCAAGAGAAGATATATATGCTAGTTCAGTAAAAAAAGAGCTTTCAGAAATAGTAAATTTGGGAGTTCAGCAAGAGTGTAGAGTTTGGGGATTCAGTATATAACAACCATAGAGATTTTTTTCCCCCTTCTCTGCAAAGATTTTGTGGTTGTTTTGTTTTGTTTATTTGCATCGTGTTTATTATTATTTATTTGATGTAGTGCTGCAGCTGTAATAGTCATTCATACCATTATTAGGATGGGGCTCACGATGAGGAGAAACTCAGTGTGCCATGAAGCACAGAGTGTGGATGAATCTGCAGCATGTGCATTAGGCAAAATTGAGTTTGTTCTCCTTGTAGCTACTCTGGAGATGCAGCCACTGTTGGGCAACACCAGCCAAAGAGAACTGGCTGAGAGCAGATGAACTGCATTGTTTTTGTTTTTGACTTACCTAACCCCTCAGTGTTGTTCAGGTGTCCAATGCTCACTGCAATATGGGTGTAAGTAGCTGCAGGCTTTCATGCTGGCATGCATGAATAATAGGATGTGTCCCCCGCAGGGAATCCTCCACTTCACCTCCTTGTGCAGGGAGCACTGAGCACTGAAGGCAGCAGGGCTGGCTGACACCAAGAGAAGAGGCTTTGAGTGCTCAGTGAGGAGGCTGAGCTATGGCAAGGATGGTGCAGCCACAGGAGCTGTGAGGGACCCTGGCCTGCAAATACTGGCTGAAAGAAAACAAACAGTGTTCAGGCTTTTGGGTGGAGCAGAATAGGGCACACATGGTTTCTGCTTTTGTGTGTGGGAGGAACTTGCCCTCACGTTGCATGCTGAACACGTTTCTCCCCAGGGTTCTTCTGCACATCGTGTCCAAGTGCCACGAGGAAGGCCTAGACCACTACTTGCGCTCCTTCATTAAGGTCAGTCACGGCTCGCTGTTCCATGCAGCTCCGTGCTGGAGCAGACACACTGCTGACACTGTCCTTCTTGCCTCCCAGTATGTCTTCCGAGCTGAGAAACCCAGTGTGACGCAGGCAAAGATGACCCATGAAATCCTGGTCCTTTCCATGGCCACAATCTTGAAGCAATCAGCAGATTTTCTCGCCATCAATAAACTGCTCAAGGTAAAGTACGGGCAGTGTTTGGTTGCCTGAGGTGGAAGGGAGGAAAAGAGAATCTGTTACAAAGCCAAACATTTCCATCCATCCAATCCCACCACAGGAGCAAAGCTACCAGAACAGCTCCTTGTATCTGTGTCCATGAGGTTCTCCCCTTGCAACAAAAAGACAAATTCTGGCAGGGAGCTCACTTTGTTAAGTCTCATGGCCAGCCATAACCAAGGGCTTTGCCTATTTTACCTCTTTTCTTCAAGCCAGACAGGGGAGGAAAACTGAGCTGCTGCCCCTCTGGGCATGGCTGGACCCCAAATAATGCTGGCTCCTTGCAGGGGTGCTGTGGGGTGCTGAGGGGATGGAGCCGTTCCTACCCCAGGTAGCAAAGTGTGCTTCCAGATGCCTTCCCACGCTGAGCTGGCTGCTGAGCACAGCCACGCTTGCAAAATGCCATCTGAATGCAAACTCTCCCTCCCACACTGCTTTTTCCCCACGTAGCGTGTTTGATCCTGTTGAGAAAAGTAATAGTATTTTTTGTTTGTTCCAGTACTCGTGGTTTTTCTTTGAAGCACTGGCAAAGTCCATGGCAATATATCTACTGGAGGAAAACAAAATCAAGGTAAAAAATGAATCTGTTCAATGCTGCACTACAGAACCACCACAAACAAACCCTCCTTTTTTACCCAACACTTTTGCTTTCAGCTGCCCAGGGCCCAGCGGTTCCCAGACTCCTACCAGCACGCCCTTCACTCTCTGCTGCTTGCCATCATCCCACATGTGACCATACGCTATAATGAAATCCCCGAAGAATCCCGAAATGCCAATTTTAGCTTGGCCAACTTCCTGAAGGTCGGCAGTTTCTTTCATTCTCCCAGGCTTTAATCGGCATTATACACATATATAGAAATAAGTAGCACACAAGCACATGTGTCTTTACTGTCTCATCCCTTACACTTCTTTGGTGATAAAAGCTTCAGGGAGTTTCTTTCTTCCCTAGGAAAGACACTACCTTTCTGATAGACTATGGCACTCTATATGCTATGTAGGGCATTCAGTCCTGCCTAGCAGCTGTTCAAAACCTGAGATGAAATACACATGTTCTTGTTTTACATATTTCTGTTGTTTGCTGGAAATTTAAGTGAGGTCATCTAAATAATCTCGGAAAAAAATGGGAGCAAATGGATTTTGGGAAGTCAGCAGCAACCCAGAAGATCAAATCTGGCTGCTGGCGGGGTGGTGGCATAGAGATGATTTAGGGTGATTGCTTTCTCTTTTAATGACTGGTGACGTTCTGCTTTGTCTTCTGCAGCGCTGTTTGACCTTTATGGACAGAGGGTTTGTTTTTAACCTGATCAATGATTACATTTCTGGATTCAGCCCTAAAGACCCCAAGGTGAGCAATACATTTCTTGGAAGTTCGTATGTGTCTGCACCAATCAAAGCTCTGCAGTGATTGTTTCATACCATGAAATTCTTGCCATTAATCACAGAGTTGCACTGAATCTGTGCAAGAAACACAACTAGAAGCAAATAAGCGAAGCTGAAAACATATTTTGTGTTTGCTCAGTTTTATTTCTTTTTCTCAGCTGCTGGTTGAGTACAAGTTTGAATTTCTTCAAACCATTTGCAATCATGAGCACTACATTCCTCTGAACTTACCGATGACCTTTTCCAAACCCAAGCTGCAGAGAGCTCAAGGTATGTCTTTTTTCAAGGGACTGGCTAGAAAGCTATGGTGTGTCTTTCTCGATGGCTTCAGAGCAAGCATAACTTGATTTAGTGTCAAGGCAATGTATGCCCAGGTTAGCCTGACTGACATTAATTTCAGGAGAAGATGCTGTTCTGGCAGTGCTGCCTTAGTCAGCTTCAGAATGGTCTGCAATTGGTCTGTACAGTATTTCCTACATTTACGTTTGCAAATGATTAACAACATCCAAAAGAAACTGCCCCTATTTCAGTCTGTACAGATTGTGCAAGTCTAATCCTTTGTACCCACAACTGCCAGTGTCAGAAGGGTGTCCCATCAGCTGGAGTCACAGCAAACAGAGGCACAGGAGAACAGACTGCATTCACTGCTCCGCTCTCAGCTCTTTTTGTGGCTTTCTGCTTTCAGTTTGAGCAGGAGTAGGGCTGTGCTCAAGCCTGGGCTAAACGCAGCCAGCAGAAGTCTTGAGCCTGTGCCAATCCTCAATGCATACCATGCTTATACAGTGGCACAGTGCACACCCAGCCCGTTCCCACTGTCACACCACACCTCCTCCGCTCCTGGTGTTGTTCTCTGCAGGGCAAATGAGGTTTGCATAGTGCTTAAACTGAAGTGTCGTGCAAATGTGGATAGCTGCAGCCATGCAACCACCGTGCTGAGTGCAGGACACACCTTTAACAGCCTCCTTCGGTTTATATAGACAGACCTTTATGCTCTCTGGGTCCTGGTTTCTCACCTGTGCTAGATAAATAGAATGCATATTGCCAGCTCTGGGTGCGAGTAGCCTGGCCAAGAACCAGAGAGGAAAGTGAAGTTTGGAATTCCCCATGTGAAAGCCCAGTGGATTTATTTTGGTGGAGGTGAGGAAATGTCTGGGTGTGCCTCCATGTGCAGCCATGCAGACCATGGAGTGGTTCCCTTTGCACCCAGGTAACACAAGCAGCAATAGCTCTTGGGTTTCCTTAATTCTGGTGTGTCTGATTGCTCTGAGCTTCCTCTGGGCCGGCTGCTGATCTCTTACATCAGTCTGGCTACTTGACTGGCGTACTTTAACAAAGTGCACTGCTAGAAATGGCTGAGATAGAGAAAAGCACACAGCCATGGTGCCTCCCCTCTGCTTGTTAGCAGCATGTTAACACAAGGGTGCTCTTCTTTGGTTAACATTCACCTTTGTGTTTGCAGTGGTGAAACTGAAAACTGTAGGAGCAGCTCAGCTTTCCTCCTCAGTATTACTGTGACCAGGACCTGCCAGTCAAGGTTTTGTTTTTCAAATATCCTCAGGTATTTGTGCCCTTGTGGTGGTAGCAAAGAACCCATGAGATTGCCAGGAGTTGGAAGTTAAGCAAGTGCCTTGGGAAAAAAAGCATTAAAACATGACACACTGTCCAATTTCTCCATGCCTGGAGAAACTTTACTTACTCCTGCTTACTTTTGCTGTCTTTATATTTGTTCCTTTTCTTTTTACTTGCAAATCAGATATTTTTTCATGTGCTGTGGAGCAGATCACTCCAGTAGGTCGGTCCGATTTGGATCACTGAGTCCTCTAATGTCCAATTAAATTAAATATTCAGTTTCCAGTCAGTCAGCTTGTATCCAGCTAATGAAGTAACCATGATGTGTGACACTTGGGCATTTGCTAACATGACTAACAATGAAAGCTAGATAATACTCCAAATTGCTTTCTCTTTCCTCTGAATCAGATTTTCACAAGCCAGTAAGGGCAATTTATGAATCAGCCAACAATCTGAAAGTATTTTTTGTGTGGAACAGTGCTGTTGGAGCCTTTGGGCCGGGACTTCCAAAGCTGTGTGTGTGCACCACAGGAAAGCTTTCACACCTGTGGGCTTTTCAAAAACACATCAGAGCTAACTAAGCACACGGGGTTTGTGCCGTCTGGGGGAGGAACACACAGCTTTGAGGTTATCCCTCTGGGAGGCTCAGTGCTGTAATGCAACAGTCAAACAGTGCCTGCTGCAGCTCTGATTAGGCAGATGGGCTGCCTGAAAGAGATAATGGTGTCAGGGCAAGGTCATCCGTAGCAGCCTGAGTGCACATGCAACCCACACTGAAATCTGTGTCTCTGTCGCTTTTCCGCTGCATTATCCGAGCAAGTCAGTGACACTGATGCCTTAACATGTTGCAGACACCCCTTTGATCACAGCATAGATACAGCCCGAATCCATGTGAGATGCAGAGTGCGAGTCAGATCATCAGGATGGTTTGGTACTGAGCTGCCTTTCTCCGTGGAGCTGTGCTCAGAGTTTGCTGGCAGGGAGCTAACGGAGCCTCACAGCTCCTGGCACACAGCTCTCTGGAACCCTGCCCTGCTTCCCAAGTCCTACAGTGGGGCTGTGTAAACTACTGGAGGTCACTTGGCACCTCGTCCTTGTTTGCATCCCTCACTTAAGCAGTGTTTGCCTCTGCTCTGCACTCTGACCCTGGTGCTAGCACGGGGTTCTTGTAGCTGTGCTGCCTTTCCCTGTTTCATCCATCTCTGACTTTACAACTGGTCCTCAGAGCACTGAGCTTTGCAAAGCATTGCGCTGCACAAATCCTTCCTTTAGCTGCTGCTGAGATGGTGAGGGCTGGAATTAATGCCTCGCCTGAACTGGGAGATAACACATTCTTTCATATTACTTAGTGGTTGAGAAAGCTGTCATCAGTTCAGGCTTCATTGAAAGATCACTGCACTGTAGAAGAGAGTGAGATGGACTGTACCCATGAACTGTTGTGACTTACTTGACCGTTCTGTCTCAGCCTAAACAGATCTTTGGAACAGTTCCCTTAACCATTGCTTTGCTGTTTCTTTCAGATGTAAATCTTGAATACAGTTTAACTGATGAGTATTGCAGGCATCATTTCCTGGTGGGGATGCTTCTCAGAGAAACCTCTGTTGCCTTGCAGGACAACTATGATATCAGATATATGGCCATCACGGTCTTAAAAAATCTCTTGATAAAGCATGCCTTCGACAACAGATACCAGCACAAGGTCAGGCATATTTTCTTGGCTTTTAAATGTAAAAGGTCTCAAATGTTATGGAAAAAATGTCAGTTTTAGATTTTGTATGGTGCGCTGAGGGTGCTCTCATTACTGTTCAGGGAGCTGTTTTAAGTTACAGTTAAGGCACTACAGGAATAGCTCTGAGAAATGGTCAGGAATACAAATAATGTGGTGTGATAACTGCAGAGCTCTTATCCATGCTGAGTATTTACATAATAAAGCCCTGAGCCATTAAAGGACCAGAAAGTGCCCTTAGCCAAGAGGCTGTTCAAAGTTAAGCAACGTCAATGGTCTTCTGGACTTGGACTTAAATTAATATCCTGCATTAAAGTACTATAATTAGGAAGCAGGGCTGATCTCTGTTACAAGTCAGCTGCATGTTTTGCCAATTAGTGAGCCAGAAGAGAGGATCTGTGGATTCTCACGAGATGCTGGATTTCCGCTGGGGAGTTTTCAGCTTCCTTTGGTCAGAGGCTCAGCCTGTGGTATTGCTGAGAGCTTGGAGATGGGCTTGTTTTCTTTCTTGATACTGATCCCTGCTGAAACATACGTCCTTGAAAGTGCTGAGCTACCAGCACAGACACTTACGTGTCCTTGCTGTAGGTTGTAAACATGCCTCTGTTTAGAGTTTAGCTCTTAAAATTGCTCCTCATTTACTGCATTCAGTGTTTTACCTTGGAATATGGATAGCATCCAGGACACAAACGGTGGGAGGCACGACTCAAATGCACGAGGGATTCCTGCCCCTCTGCATGGACTGGAGCCAGCTCCTCTCTTCTTCCTTCTCTGCACCTTCAGCAGCATAACTGGAAGGGCTGAGTGGAAGGTGGTCTTGTTTCTCTCTGCAGCAAGGAGCCTTGCATATAGAAAAGGCCAAACAGACTGCTTTTTATCATTTCAAAGCTTTATAAGCAATCTGCATCAGTTAATTCAAGTTAATCCCTTCCTCCAAACTGTTTTAACTAGAAGTGTTTGCTGTGGAGAATTCCCAACTGGAAGCAATATTCAGCACCTCTCAAGAAGCAAATGTTTTTATTTCATTACTGCTGGGTGTTGCACTTCAAAATGGAGCTGTGAAGTGCCAGTTAAAGAGTTAGGAAATCCGGGATTGTATGGAATCCTGTATGTTTGGTGGCCCTGCTAGGCAGGGGGGTTGGAACTACATGATCCTTGAGGTCCCTTCCAACCCGGGTCATTCTGTATTTCTGTATTTCTGTGTGTCCAGGCCTGGGGCCCTCAGCACAAGGATGGCATGGAGCTGTTGGAGCGGGTCCAGAGGGAGTCATGATGATGCTCAGAGGGCTGCAGCATCTCTCCTCTGGAGAAAGGCTGAAGGGGCTGGGCTTGCTTAGCCTGGGAGAGAATCCACAGAGACCTCACTGCGGTCTTCCAGCACTGAAAGGGGCTTATGAGCAGAGGGGAACTGACTCTTTACATGGTCTGATAGTGACAGGACAAGGGGGAATGGTTTTAAACTAAAAGAGGGAACATTTAGGTTAGATGTTAGGAGGAAATTTTTCACTCAGAGGGTGGTGAGGCCCTGGCAGTGCCCAGAGCTGTAGGTGCCCCATCCCTAGAGGTGCCCAAGGCCATGGATAGGGCTCTGAGCATCCTGATCTGGTGCCTGTTTTGGTGAGTGGCAACCAACCCATGCCAGGAGGGTTGAAACTAGATGGTATTGAAGGTCCCAACCAACCTAAGCCATTCTATGATTCATTCTATGATTCTATGATTTGTTTGTCATGCTTCCTGTACAACTGGGAATGTCATTCAGCCCCCAGAAGCCCTCATTTCCCAGAGCTCATTGCCAGAAGGGTAATACCCACTGGTGGCACATGCACACTTTGGCTGAAGAGTTTCCTTTTTTCACTTTGTGGAATCCCTGAGCTCTTACCTCTGTTCCTCTCCCCTTTTGTAGAACCAGCAAGCCAAAATAGTCCAGCTTTACCTGCCACTTCTGGGGCTGCTGCTGGAAAACATCCAGCGTGTGGCCGGCCGTGACGTGCTCATCTCCTGCACAGCTGCCTCCAGCCCCGTGAGTACAACCCAGCAACCCAAGTGGGCTTCTTTTTTTCCCCCCCATCCAGTAATGTGCTTGTTTATTTCATTTGACCTTTTTCCTGTGTCAGTTCTCTATCTGCTGCATCACCGTTTTCTTTGCTATTGTGTTCCTCTATGGCACACAACTTGCTGTGCAGAGAGGTAAGTCCCTCCAAGTGTGATGAGCTGGAACAGAACTCAGCTCCCATCTGCCTCCTAGATGGGCTCAGGCTTGCAGATGAGGCTTCCCTGTTTGTTTGGGGCAAAGCAGCAACAGGAGAAAAACAAACAAAAAAAAAAAAAGTCTGAATAAAAATAACATCAATTCAAGTGATGACAACTGAAAGGGAACAAGCTGCCATCACTTCCTTTAACGTGCCTTGCTGTTCTACTCCCAAGGGTGTTCATTTCCTTATTAAGGATGTGAGGAATTATCACCTGCGTTTTAAAAACTGTTCCAATTTTCCTTCTTATTCCATTATTCTCTTCTATAAAAGAACAGGTGTTATCTTCTGTTGGTCACAAAAACCTCATATTACTTTGCAGGCATCCAGGGATGAATTCATCTGCAATTTCGCATCCCCCTCAAACAGATCCAGCCTGATTGCGGACAAGGATTCAGGTAAATTAAGTCTTCTAAAATTCTACTTTTGCTTTTATTTTCAATGCAACTACCACCAGTCCTTGGCAATGTGATGTGTTGAGGAGTGTGGGTGCAAACTGCATCACTTGGGGTCTGTGCTTTTTTTTCCAGCAGCACTTCCAAATGGCCATGGGATGAAACGAGAGGACTCAAAAGGATCCCTGAACTCAGAGGGCACAACTGGTTCCCCGGATCAGAGTGAAAATGTAACGTATCTGGGGTTAGAAGGGACAGTGCTCATTGCACCTGCCTGCAGGTTGTGCACAGGCTGTGTTAGATAAGGGGGACAGAAAACGATTGGCAACAATAAAAGAAAGAGCTTGTAAATACCAGGGAGACCTCGCTGTGGCCTTCCAGTATTTGAAAGGAGCATATAAACAGGAGTGGAAACATCTGTTTACAAGGGTGGACAGTGATAGGAAAAGGGGGAATGGTTTTAAACTGAGACAGGGCAGGTTTAGGTTGGGTATTAGGAGGAAGTTTTCCACCCAGAGGGTGGTGACGCACTGGAACAGGTTGCCCGAGGAGGCTGTGGATGACCCATCCCTGCAGGCATTCAAGGCCAGGCCAGGCTGGATGTGGTTGTTCGTGGCCCTGCACATAACAGGGAGTTGGAACCAGATGATCATTGTGTTACTTTTTAACTGATGCCATTCTATGATTCATTGTATGATTCTATGAAATACCTCTGTTTGGAAACAAACAGATTAATAGTAGCAGAAGTTAGACTTACTGATCTGGTATGCTTTCCCTCTTCAAAAGCCTCTGAGACAAAAATGTAAGCGTTGGCAAATTATTTATGAATTACAAAATCCACGAGGAAATTCTCTGCTTCCACAGTGCACGTAACCTCACACAGATGTGTTCCTTGTGCTGGGATAGAGCTGAGCCCGGTCAGCACACACTGAGCGGTGCTAGGAACTGGTTTCAACACAGCTGGGAGGCAAAGCACTATGATATGAGACCTGGTGGCTGCTGATGTGAGAGATGAGATACTGGTAGGAAAATCAGCACAGGGTAATACTCACAGTCATAAACTTGCAGAAGGTGACACCACACAGAGGTCTGCCCGCAGTATCCAGATGGTGTGTGCTCTCCTTGTTGGCAGATTGCACGCATGGAAATCAGTATTTGTGCAGACCAGCTCCTGGTTTGCCTTCAGGTGCTCTCCAGATGTGTTGGGTTGGCACAGATCCTTGATGCAGCTTTACAAATATTGGCCCTTCCAACGAGCAAGGCAAAGCAATGCTTATCTGGGCTCCTGCTGGCTGTGTCCTGACACGCTCAGGAGAGGTGGGGCTCCCCCGGCAAGAATCACAAGGCTGCAGAACCAAGCACTGCCAATCGCCTGAGCATCACACTGCTCACATTCAGCAGAGCTCAGAGCATGTGCTTCCACCCTGCTGGCAGCAACACCTGGCTGGGTTTGCAGGAAGCGTTTGGCTTTCAGCTCACCTCATCCCCACAGCCAGGCACGCTCATCCATGTCCTTGAAGGTATATTTTTCAGAGTAGTAGAAAATAACTTCTCTGTCAGTGCATATCACTTCCTCGAAGCCCTGTAAGAGCAATGCAGCGTGAAGGAGCACAGCTTTAAGGCTCTGTGTGGGAGCAGACATTGTTTATTGCGGTTCTGTTGGAGTGTACGCTGTCTGGACAGTTTGGCATGGTCAGCAGCACAGTTCTCGCCATAGCACTGTATCTCCAGCCCTAATCTGAATGTTTAACTCTGTGTTCTTATGAATCACGTCCATAGCCTGCCCCAGAATAAACAACACATACGATCTGTGGGTCCGTTTCCAAACATGTGAGGCACAGCTTTAAGAGAAGCATCCTCCTTAGAGCTTAATTGTATCCGTTTGCCAGAGGATATGACTAGGGCAAGCACAGAGAATGCCAAATGACGTGGTACAACTTTCAAAGTCCCCTCTTTCCCATCGCAGAGTGCCCAAGCCTTCCTTTCCCTCAAACACTGACAACAGAAGGCTTTCACTTGTGTTTGCCTAACTCATGAAAGAGGAGGGGGAAAAAGCAAAAGACACTCCCAAAACTCAGGAGGAAAAAACAAAATGGTTCTGAAGAGGGAAGTTCCTGTTTCTTTAGTTACTGACATTTTGGTTTGATGTGTACATATTTAACAAAAAGATTCTTGCTTTAAACCATGAAAACAAATGACTTTTGTTTGGCAAAACCTGACTTCAGAAATCTCACAGAGCTCAGATGCTGTAGTGAGCTGGAGCAATAGCAAGGCTGCCATGCACTTTGCTGGATAAGGCATCCTTCTCAAAACAAACCCAGATGTTTGTTTTCTGGGCAAAGAAAGCTTTGGCTGGATTTCCAGACTGCCCATCTTTAGATGGGATGTGTCCAAGGCATCTCCTATGAGGTGCTGTTGAGGACAGGAGGAGCGCTGGTGCATCCGGCACATGCCAGATTGGTTGTGTCTGTGCTCAGGCACAGCCCAGATGCCCGTGGCCACGGGGCCTCCACGTGACATTCCTGTCCCATTAGATCCGCAGAAGCTCCACGAGGAGCAGCGTGTCCCACTGCAGCCGCCTGGACCAGTTTGAGATCCGCACGCTCCTGATGTGCTACCTCTACATTGTGAAGATGATCTCTGAAGGTTGGTGCCTCTTGCTCCTTATGGGGTATACCAGAGGGCAGCCAGAAAGACAAGAAGCAGTCATGGGCTGCTTGGGTCTATGAGGTCCCTTTTCTGTTAAAAGAAAAGAATCTCGATGTGTTTCTTTCTCTCTCTCAGATACACTTTTAGCCTACTGGAACAAATTCTCACCCCAAGAACTGATCAACGTCCTTGTGCTTCTGGAGTGAGTATCACAAGGCTGCAGTTCAAACCTTGCACCTCTGTGCTGGCAGCGAGGAAGAAGTGAGTGCAGCTGCTTCTCAGGATGCACAGAGCCCTGCAGAGCACTAGAAGGTCTGGCCAGGGTGCGAGGAGGTGGCACAGCAGCAGATAGCTGGGGAGTCAGCGGTACACCAGGGAGTTCAGAAGCAAGGGTCTGAGGTCTCGCAGTACATGAATATAGACCCCAAACTCTCACGTGTGGAAGAGTGCGTCCACTGACAAGGATCAGAAAGACTTTAAATGTTCTGATTGTTCCTGAATCTGTAACATTTTTCTTTCTTTCTTTCTTTCTAGAGTGTGTTTATTCCACTTCAGATACGTGGGGAAGAGAAATATCGCCAGGTACTGTGCACTTCAATCTGGGGTTGGGGGCCCTCCCCATGCTCCCTGCTGCAGCTCAGGCAGGAAGGGAGTATTCACACCCACACTGGGCAAACCCTAGCAGGCAGGAAGTCTGTGGGGCCATGCTGGGACTCAGCTCAGTGACATGCAATGAGCAGAGTCCTCTCCTTGTAGCACCCTTTCTCCTTCCCTCCCCTCTAGCTCTTGCACTAGACTCCCAGCCCCAGACACTCTCAGCTGCCTGCACAGGTTTGCAATGTACCCCACAGCTGGCTGCAGGTGAGACGTGAGGCATGGCTCCATCCTAGCCCTGTGAGCAGCAGCTCTGGTGTTCTTAGCTCTAAGGCAGGTGAGAGTAGCTCAGTCAGTATTAGGATGAGTCACATTAATGCATCAGAAAGAGGACAGGTCTCCAAGCAGGTGCCTCAAGTGTCATAGAATCACAGAATGGCTGAGGTTGGAAGGGGCCTTGAAGATCATTGAGCTACAAACCCTTGCTGTGGGTTGGGTGCCCCCCAGCAGGTCAGGCTGCCCATAGTCCATGGCCTTGTGCACCTCCAAGGATGGGGCACCTACAGCCTTTCTAGGCAACAGTGTCAGTTCTGGTGAGTGTCAGTGCCCTCTGCGTAAAAAATTTCTTCCTAACATCTATCCTACGTTTCCCCTCTTTTAGTTTAAAGCCATTTCCCCTTATCACTGTTAGACCATGTAAAAAGTGCTTACAAGCTCTCCTCAGTACTGCTCAAGTACTGAAAGGCCACAATGAGGTCTCCCTGGAGCCTCCTCTCCTCCAAGCTAGTTCCCTCAACTGTTCTTCATGGGAGAGGTGCTCCAGCCTGCTGAGCACCTTTGTAGCCCTCCTCCAGACCTGCTCCAGCAGCTCCACGTCCTTCCTGTGCTGGGGCCCCCAGGTCTGAAGCAACCCTTGTCCCATCTCTTCCTTCTTCCTTCCCCTTGCAGGGTGCACGACGCCTGGGTGTCCAAGCATGTGGCAGCCGATAGGAAATCACAGACTATGCCAGCCCTTCGCAGCAGAGCTGGGGGGATGCAGGCACGGCTTCAGCACCTGGGCAGCTTGGACACATCCTTCACACTCAACCACAGTATGTACGGCAGAGCAAGGTGTGCCCGTGCCATATTAGTCTGTTGAAAAGTGCATGTGTCCACTGGTCACTTGCTCCTTGTTGCCCAGGGATGTGGGAAGGGAGAACCTTCTCTGAAACAGCATTTTGATTTTGTGGGAGCAGGAGTGCTGAGCACCATTTCCTCCTGATTTGCTTTCTATTCACAGATGCAGGCACCTCTGAAGCAGATATTGTGCACCAGGCATTGCTGGAGGGCAACATAGCCACCGAAGTGTGCCTGACAGTCCTGGACACCATCTCTTTTTTCACTCAGAGTTTCAAGGTCAGCTTTGAAATCAAAAATGCCATAGAACAGTGTGCTGTGTGCCTGTTGCTTTCAGTGATCCGTTCCTTTAGACTGACAGATTGTGGAGTTGTTTACAGAAGTAAATCATTTGCAGCTTGTTGCATGGAATGTTTCATGAGCTTGCCAGGCAATTATGCAATATCTCCTAATTCCTTCAAAAAAGCAAGACTGGAGAAAACTATGTAGATGTTATGTCATGATTGTACACATTAGCAAAATAGGCAAAAAGGAAACCACCATATAGAAAGGAGGGACCAGTGGAAAGGGAAATGAAGGTCTGGCATGCTTTCAACAGTCACTGTTTTCTACCATTAATTGCTTAGATTTAGATTTCTGTATATTGCTGCATGTGGATGTTTCCGGGGCTGAGGCATTCCAGCTGTACTTGACAGTCTAGATAGAACCAGTGCCTCTGGTAGAGGTCTTCCCCTCTATGTAGTGATTCACATTTGTGGCAGTCACTGACATCTGCAAGAATCAGAGCCTCTGTGATGGAGAGAAGCCCAGGCAGGCAATCAAGTACTGACATACTGGTCTAGAAAAGCTCTTCCTTGAAGGTGGAGGAACTTGTGAGCAGAGATCCTCCAAAGAGCAGTGTGCTTTGCATGGTGTTGCAAGAATAGCTCTGTATTTCAGAATATGCACCACCAAGATTTCATTTTCAGATGTACTTAACAGCACAAAACAAATCATATCCTCTGCTTCTGTTACAGAGCGAAAAGGCCATCCTGGTGCTTCCAACTGCTGCATTGCAGTTTGGTAGCAGCAGAAGGATTTAGATGCAAGAGCTGAAGCGTGTTTTGTTTTCACAGTTGCCTCTTTTTTAATATAGCTGAACCACAAAACAACGTGATTTTCAAACCACAGGATAGGCTGCATTCCCTTCTGCTTTAATGGGCTTCTGCTTTGCTTTTACGGACATCCAGTGTCACCACACAGAAGTGTGCTGCAGTAAAAGTGCCGATGCTGTTCTTATTGGCAGCATAAATAATTTCAATTAAAACATGTGGATCGTAAATAAAACACTTCTTGAGACTCATAAAGCAAAATGGAGAGAACTGTGTGCAGTGTTGGTAACTGCCTGCTTCATTTAAAGTGTATCTGGGCCATTGGTGAACATTGGACAGAACACTGTCCAAACCCTAACTTGCTTTTGGAATAAGTGATGCAGTATTGACAGTGTCGTTTTATTCTCTTCTCTTAAAATCACCTCTGGCCAAATACTGTAAGTTTGTACTGATTGTGACAGCTTCTGGTTATATTTTTACTGAAGGCTCTGCTCCACATCTGGGTTAAGAATTGATATGATTAATGGTGCAATATTATCTCCATCATTTTCACCTTCGGGCACAATGTTGTTGCAAAGTGAATTCTCTCATTGCTTTCCAGGTCCAGCTCTTAAGCAACGATGGCCACAATCCCCTCATGAAGAAGGTTTTTGATATTCATCTTGCTTTTCTGAAAAACGGGCAGTCAGAAGCAGCTCTTAAGCACGTGTTTGCCTCCCTGAGAGCCTTCATCAGCAAGGTACGTAACACACACCTGTGGGATTTCTGTAGGCATGGCCAAGGAGACCAGTATCTCCCAGCCTTGGCTGCAGGTAGGAGAGGGTAGCATGGCTGAACCAGTCCCTGCACTTTGCTGAGCTCAGAGCCATGGAGCACAGTGAGGCTGTCCAACTCTCTGAGCTCAAAGCCACAGCTAACCACACCAGAGCAGTGTTTGATGCTATTGCTGGCATTTCCTTCCATGTTTGTCACAAGATACCACTTCTCGTAAGTATGTTTTCGATACCGGAGGTACACGCAAGTTCCATTGCTTCCAAGCTGCATGGTTATAATAAAATGAATGAAAAGCTGTGGAGTCACTGAACGCAACACTTTGTTAATGAGGTAAATTTGTGTGGCTTGAGATTGCAGCCAGGCAGCCCAGCATGTGATGGATATGCAGCAATTATTTCCAAAGGAGGTCTTGCACAACTCAATGAACCAAGTTTGTTATAAGACAGAGACATCTAAAGCTGTTTTTCAAAGATGGAAACAGCCTGTGCTATGAATGTTTTCCTGTAACCATGCAGCAAAGCTAAGAGCTAATATGAATATGTCTAGGACTGATGTTTGGTTTGTCCTGAGCAGATAGACCAAAGGCAGAAAATGCACAAGTCTCACTAGCTGGCTGGCTCCAGACATTACAGTTTCCTACTTGAGGTTTTCCACAAGGCTCCTTACGTCCTCCCACATTGGCAGCTGGCACCAACAGGAATCACTGCATTTTTCTGCAGGGTCTAATTTGTAATTATTGCCCTGTGTCTGTCAAGTTTTCTGTTTGACCATGGTCTACATAGCCTTAAAATACAGCCTGCTGCAGATCTACACACAGCCCACATGGACACAGTCTACCTGCTCCTCTCTCTCCTTAATTGGCTCAAACTTTGTTTAGCCATTAAAAAAAAAAAAAAGAGAGAGAAAGAAAAAGAAAAAAGAAAAAGAAATTCTGCCTGTAGCAAATAATAGATCTTCCTTGCCTTCTTGGCAAATTCTCTGTTTCAGTTTGCAGCCAAATCTACACACCTGTTCCATCTGATATCACCATCAGCCTTCACAGCCTGGAGCCCTGTGAGGGTTACATGATCGCTTTCCAAAAGCAATGGCAGCAGTGCAGGCTGCACTCTGGGCTGCTGCAAGGATGGGGGTCCGGGTGTTTCCTTGGGTTTCTGCCAGCTCAAACCCACAATGAATATGGTATTTAGGGTGGTGACTCACTGGCCTGGGCTGCCCAGAGCTGGGGGTGCCCCATTGCTGGAGGTGCTCAAGGCCAGTTGGAGTGGGGGGCACCCAGCCCACAGCAGGTGTTGGGGTTGGGGTTGGATGGCCTTTATGGAACCTTCCAACACAAACCAGTCTATGATTCTGCCATTCTATGATTTACTGGTCCTGAGATCTGAAAGATTTCTTTCAGTTAATTTCTCACATTTCCCCAATGACAGGACATGGTGTTGCTTCTGTAAAAGCAAGATATGAGCCCAGCAGATGGTATCTATAAGGAAGTGATTTCTTTGCCAACTCCATAACCACATGGGTCCCAAACTTCCTTTTAAGTCCTCTGAAGGGCTTTTCTAAGACACAAAGTGACGATTAAATAACTGGGGGTGAGGGCTGCATTTCACAGCAAGTGCAAGGGTGGTTTGTTTTCCTGCCAGCTTGTTTTGAAACACAAAAATCATGCTGTTTTGTTCGGAGTTGCATATCATGGCTAGCTATAAATTAGTGTTAACTTTGAGAAAGCCAAAATTGTATTATACCAATTTCCCTTTTTTTTTTTTTTTTTTTTTTTTTTGTTGTTGGCCTTCTTCAGCCAATAATTACGATGAAAAGAATCCCCCTTTTATCTCATGTCACGGCAAATGAATGCTGGAGGGAAAAACTGAGAGCTATTTCACTTCCTAATATCTGTCTTAAAAATACCCTTCTTCCTTCACTAAACCTGGTCATTTGCTGAGCAGGAGGCTTTAAAAAAAGATATGTCGCAAGAAAGCAAAGAACAAACAAGGTCTATAATTGTTTGCATGTTTGGTTTTGGGTCTAGAATGAATGCTGTTTGCGTGCATGTGTGCTGGGAATTTGGGAAGGGTGCGCTCTCTTTGCTGGCTGTGATAACATGTTGGAGGCATCACCAATTCCAGGCCCTGAAGGAACAGAGCAGCACAGCCTTGCTCTTTTTCTGCAACAGGTGATTGTATCCAACCACATCAAGTCTTGCTTTCTCTCCCTGCTAGTGCAATCTCACAGCAGCAGGCTGGGAATTTCACTGTCTTCTAGGCTGGAAAAGGCAGAAGGGAGCATAAAGCTGTCTGCCCTGCTTTACTGGGGTTTATTATGGCCCCTGGCAGCTGTAACTCAGCAGCTGGCCATAGCTACGGCAAGCGCAAACCCTTCAGGTGCTGCCTGGGTGCCAGGAGTGATAGAATGTGCTCAGGATCAGTCTCCAGCAGGGAGCTGCCTAGGGGTGCAAGCTCACTGTGAACAGGGCACAGGTTCTCCTCTTGGAGAAATCACAGAGAGAAGACTGGGGCTTGTTCTCCAGCAGGTTCCCAGGCAAAGTTTTTCCCTTTAGCATTGGGTTGGAAGTGTCTGATAAGTCTCTGCAGGCAATCAGTGATTCATGCTGAGAGTCAATGCCTGCCATATTCCCTTGGGTATCCCTGTGCTGCCCATGCACTCCCAATTTCACATCACCTCAGCCAACTCTGGGCTAATCCAAATTCTGAATGTGACCCCATCTCACAATGGGGGAAGGACTGAATTACGACAGGCAGCAGTTACTTAATAGCTCCTTGCTCAAGTGCACACTTGATCCTCTTGGCCCCATTTTATTCACTTCTTTCCTCCCTTTTCTTTTTTCTTTTTTTTTTTTTTCCCCCTGTAACTATATTCAACAAGAGGCAGAGATCACCAAGTACTGGAGCAGCGTCTTCACGCTCTTTTAACCTGTGAGGCCCTGTCTAGTGGTTGACTGCACCCAATGGAGTACTCTTCCTAGACACAACTCCTTGTTTCCCACTTTAAAACCTGTTTACCAGCGTGCCATTGTGGTGGCCTCAGCAGTTCAGCTTAGTTTGGAGGGGATCTTTTCTTAATCACATATAGTTAGCATAAAAGATAGAGGGCCAAGGTGACAGCTCCAGACTCTGTCTTGGAGGATGTGAGTGAATACTTTGTCAGTATTTACTGTCATCTCCTATGAGGAGAAGGTGGTAGAACAGAGAATAGTCTTGTAGACCATGCCCAGGATGATACGAACTAAGCAAAACTCTCCCCTGCATGGATAAGACCCGTGGTTATGGCTGTGCTAGGAAATCAGAGTGCCATCCTGCAGTACCCCAGCAGGCTCTGGTGTCACCCCCTGCGGAGGTGCGGAGGCGGCTGCATGCCAGCACCAAACCCTTCCTTCTTCTGCTTCCCTGTGCCCAGCCCAATGCAGTGGGGGTGGAAGGAAGCAGCGTGCAGTGTCCCCTCCCCACCAACCACCACTCCGACCGCAGGTGGATTGGAGTTCCAGCAAGCCCTGCACAAAGGTCTGCAGCTCTAAAATTGGTGTTTGCTTAGGCAACAGTTGTGCTACAAGAGTGTGGGCCATTGGTCTTCCCCTTCCATTGCAAATCCCCAAGCCCTGCTCCCAACTGAGATGACTCGCACTGCAGTTGGGCTTTGTTCTGCTGCTTCCTGGGGCCAGCTCAGTATGGGAGACCAGGGCATGAGTCACCATGTGTGTTGGGGGCTCTGGGACAAGTGTGTGCCTTGTTTGCATACTGGAATTCCTGAGAGAAGTCATACTTCTAGGTATTTCTTTCTGGGCTGTGTGGAAGTAGTGCTGCAGGCATCCAAGGATGTGTTTGCCAGCTGGCCCTGTTGGAGGGCTCTGGCAGATATCTCCCACAGCAGTCATTGGTGGGACCTCTCCTCTCTCTCTGACTGCCTATGTTTAGGGCTTTTGTAAGGGCATAAGACAGAATTCTGTCTGTCTGATGTGCTGAGAATCTGCCACTGAACCCAAATGTTGTTTGGGACAGGGATAGATAGACATGCACAAGCACATCCCCAAAAAGCCTGACAGCTAAGGACGGCAAGGAAATGTGGTTAAAAATGGGCCCTGAATGTATTCCCACAAATCAGTATTGAGCACAGCACTCTGGCAGGAGGTTTTCCAGTGTACCATCCTATGTTCTTTCCCATCTGAGCCCTGTAGGTATTACTTTGTGGTGTATATTTTAATGTTTGCTTGTCTCTTGTGAAGTTTCCCTCAGCGTTTTTCAAGGGAAGGGTGAACATGTGTGCTGCCCTCTGCTACGAGATCCTCAGGTGCTGCACTTCGAAGGTGACCTCCACAAGGAACGAGGCCTCCGCTCTTCTGTATCTGCTGATGAGAAATAACTTTGAGTTCACCAAAAGGAGAACGTTTCTGAGAACGCACCTTCAGGTGAGCAACTGGGGAGAGGAAGGCGGTGGGATGCCTCAGCTGTAGCGTCTATCAATGTAGCTACATCTCAGCTCCTGTCTACAGAGGAGCTTGTCCTTTATTTCTAAAAGGAGAGATCTAATATATGGACAAAAAGCTTCTGGATTTCCTGGCTTTGCCTAATCCCTGTTTTCAGTGATTGGCCCTGAACCCTTTGAGTGCAATACGGTGCCATTAAGCACTCCATGTTGTTGTTTTTTTGGAATTCCACCTACAAGACACACCTCTGCTTTGGGTGCTGGCTGGGGTGGGGTGTGAGGGTGGCATAAGAGACACCTTTAGGGCAGGAGGAGGGATTTTGCTGGAGCTGCTTTTGCAGTGTTACTTTTTTGAAGCAAATTTAGGTACCTAGAGGTGCAGATGGATGCTGTCTGGATTGCAGTAAAACAGGGAAGGTGATGATAACTGCAGTACTTACTTCTGCATCAGCATTTGTATTAAGACTGTTAACTCATCAGTTCTGTCAACTTGCTGTTCAGCAAAACATTTTGGCCCTCTGATGAGTGTTTGTGCACAGAAGATCAGACAGTGAAGCCACAACAATGGCCCTTGCTTACACTGTGGGAAAGATACAGTGTTTTATATGAGCTTTTTATGTAACTGTGACAATAAAGCTCTTCTATTGGGCTCATTTAAGTAGTGCCCCTTTGCTGTCCCAACAGATAATAATTGCAGTGAGCCAGCTGATAGCAGATGTGGCACTCAGCGGTGGGACGAGGTTTCAGGACTCCTTGCTCATCATTAACAACTTCGCAAACAGTGACAGGCCTATGAAGGTAGGTTGGAGAAGAGAAATCACATCATGTGCTATAGGCCATTAATGCGAGATGGGGGATGCACTCGAGAAAGTCATGTTTAGCGTGAGCTTCATTAGTTCTAACTGTAAAATTTATAAGCCTGCACTGGTAAGTAATATTAATAAAGTCCTCTTTTGTAGACACTGATGGTTGTATTTCTTTGGAAAATAATTGTCTGCCTTTGTGCTGGAATAAACAGCTTCTATCCAATCCATTGAATAATAAATGATCATTACCATTTGCTCTATTGCACCCAGTATAGCTGCCAATGCTGGATTGAGAAAAGCAGGAGAAGTTTTATCATTCAATGAGCTAAAGGAGTTGGAGCCTCAATTAGGTGCTGAATTGTGATATAACAAAATTCTATTATATATACCTGACAGAACCTCTGTTCCCTTCTGCACACATATGTTGATAGGGGTTTCACTAATCCCCATTTTGCTGATCTTATATTACATCATGCAACTGTTGTTATATCCAGATTATGTTCTTACATAGGGGCAAGAGTACAGGACAGATCTCCCAGTACAGGAGAGATTCCAGGACACTGAAGATGGTGCTGTGCACAGACACAGACATCACTGAGGAGCTGGCATGTGGGCGACGTGAGCCAGGCTCAGCACAGGGAAGAGAAAGATGAGGGGGCATCCAACTGGAGGTTTTAGAGAAGAGGAAGTCAGACTTGTCCCAGAGGTGTAGAGAGACAGGACAAGAGGCAATAGGCACGAGATGCTACAAGGGAAATTCCAATTTTACATAAAGAAAAATGACTTCCCAGAAACGTTCCCTTTTTGGAACAGGGACCAAAAAGGATGTTAGATATTTTTCCTTGGAGATTATCAAAACTTGGCTGGACAAGCCTTGATCTAACTCGGTGCTGATCCTGCTCACAGCAGAGGATCAGCTGGAGCCTGTGTTTCTTTAATGCATTCCTGTGGTGAGGATGCCCGTGGGACTTTAGGAATTAAAGAGTGACCACATCAGACACTAACAGTCCAGATGGTGAACTCGGTGGAAAATGCTTCAGGAACGGTTTATGGTTCCGTTCTGTGGTGTTTGCATGCAAGGAGCACTTCTGTCCCACCCTCACCCAGCTTCTCAGCTTGCAGAAGTACCTGCTGCAGTTCAGCATAGGAATAGCCAATGTCCTGTGCATGCCCAGGTGTAAACACTTCTGATTGCATATTAAATACTGTATGCTGTGTGCGCCCTGAGTTCAACAGGTGAAACTGCAGTCAGTGTTATCTCCTATGCTTTGCTTTTTAGATTGGCAGTAAGTGGAGTTTTGGCTCATGGGTAACAACAGTCACTGAAAAAGCCTGCCACACCTTTTGCCTCTGTGTTTGCTTCTAATTAGATTTGTTTTGTATCAGGCAACTGCTTTTCCTTCGGAAGTCAAAGATTTGACAAAAAGGATCCGTACAGTCCTTATGGCCACTGCCCAAATGAAAGAACATGAAAAGGATCCAGAAATGCTGATAGATCTACAGTACAGCTTAGCTAAATCCTACGCAAGTACCCCAGAGCTACGGAAAACATGGCTGGACAGTATGGCAAAAATACATGTGAAAAATGGAGACTTCTCGGAGGTAACTCACATAATTAAAAACATGGTGCTTAGCAAGACAGATGTGGAGATGACACTTTAATTTTCCCTTTGTGCTTTGCAGGCAGCCATGTGTTACGTTCACGTAGCAGCCCTTGTTGCAGAGTTTCTGCACAGGAAAAGTAAGTACTTGCTGTTTGAGGCAATGAGGAGATGAGTGACAGTTTGATGAATGATTATTTGTAGATATCTTCTGAACAAGCTAAAAAGGAAGAAAAAAAAACCTAATGTATTATAGTGTGATGAAGGTATAATATGATGAATATTTTCAAAGAAAGTAATCCAAGTGGTACTGAGCTGGTCAGGTCTTCTTAAGTAGTCATGATGGCACTTCACTGAGTAAAATAAGAACCAACACATCACATCTTGGTTTAAATGTTTGGATGTATTTCACACTGGGAAATGTGCTCATGGGGGAAGCCCATGTTAAAAACTGTCTGCCAGTATGTTCATCAGAAGTGTCACTAGAGTCAATATGGGAAACTATAGGAGAAAGTAGTCAAAATTTAGTCAGAAAATGAGGCGATAGCCTAACTATACAAATGTGTAACCTAACTATACAAATATGTAAAGAGCAACCAGGAAAAAAAAGGGTGTGTTGTGGTTTAATGCAAAACAGGAAGCAGGGACAGACTCACGTGTTCTCAAGTGGCAACACAACAGTTTTGCAGGTTTTATTGTAAATATCAATTCTCCAGTTGATACACTGACCACATTTCTCATCTCTGCGCGAGGATGTAGTGCTGAAAGGGTCTTAGCCTCCCACTGCTTTTAATGTTAGGCTGCACAGAAGACAACTGCAGGCATTGCCTTAGCAGGAAGAGTCACTAAGGGCCTTGCTCAGGGGGCTGGAAGTTCCTCTACGTTCTGTACTTTGTGTTGGCTATGTGGGAAGAATCAGAACATGCTTATTTGATACGTATACAGACTTCACATGGCTGCAGAGGGGAAAGTGGTCATTCTTTATGTGTGCACCAGAGGCTGCTGACCACAACCCCCATGTGACACAAACACAAAGGAGAACTTGTTTAAAATAAAAGGAACAAGTCAAAGGGAACATCAAGTGAATACCTTGAATTATTTCTGTCACTGACGCTCTTTACGTATATGTATGTGTAAGGCTGGAATTGGTTCAGTACAGGCTGAACTACTCAAAGCTTAGGGGTGCATCAAGAAGTGTGCATTTTCTGCTAGGGATGCACAACCCAGTCACTTCCTACCCAGCTTTCCAGCATATCATGATCTTCTGTGCAAAAATACACCCTTGTTATTCTCTCCTGACTTTCAGTCATTTGCAGCCCATTAGGTTGGTCAAAGCTGACTTTGGGTAGCACACTGGAAGATCTGTTGTGCTTGGTGTTAATCATGTATCAGAAAAGACTCCTGTGGCAAATGGCTGGGGAGATTCTGATGTGTTCAGTCCTATTATAGCAAATGAGCAGCAAAAATGGTAGTCAAGTCCTCTGCTCCTTGTAGGACTTCATTATCAATAGACTGCTTCCTTAGCCATTGAAGTAAGATATATTTGAAATAAATTAGTCCATGAATCCGTTTGCCTTTGTCTACTATAGAACTCTTCCCCAGTGGATGCACTGCCTTCAGGAAAATCACTCCTAACATTGACGAAGAAGGTGCAATGAAAGAAGATGGCGGGATGATGGACGTACATTACAGTGAGGTGAGGTCACATAGCACAGAATGCAAGAGTTTTTGATAACCAATTAAGATTTAGTGTTAGACTCACATGAGCTGTAACAAATTATAATTGCACACTGAAGTCTGCATAAAAGACTGTTCCGTGGCAATTTCCCAAGAGAAATCTGCACTGATGGATTTTTTTGTGTGTGCAATTCAGATACGTAAATCTGGTATCACTTTTTGGTTCCTTTGAAAGGCTTTTCTGGCCCTGTGACTGAAAAATCTACACCGCAAACTTTGCTTACCATGTTATGCAAATGCTAACTCTCTCCAGCACAGGACAACACAGCATAGTATTTTCAAGGAGGTACAGAAGGTTAGAAGTCAAGCTCTGCTGAGCAGGAAGTCAGCTCAGGTTCCCCTTGAGTTAGGGCTGTGCTGCCATGGCAGCAGAGCAGTCAGAAACCAAAGCAGGGCACGGGGGAAGTGAGAAGATCCTCCTGTAAGTAATAAAGACTCACAATTACTTCTGCACCACCCCTGTGCATTGGGTGAGCCATGTGGCTGAGCAAGGTGGCTCTTGAGTGTGCATTCTGCTTGTATGTCCGCTCATCAGTGCTGGGCCTGGGGATCCCCAGCAGCACATCTCACTGCTCTTGTACACACGGTCCTCAAGTGTGTTTCTTAGACGTGTACCCCCCCTGTTCCAACACTGTCACCTCCGTATCCTCCCAAAACTTTGACATGTTCTTAGGAGGTACCTAAATAACCAAGGGATACTTGCTTACTATTGTGCAAATGAGTTATTAAGAATTAAGCTTTTTAAAAATAGGGTGGTTTTCTTTTTTTTCCATTCAAAACTTACAGAATACCTTTGAAAAGGCCAGGAACACACAGTGCTCAAACTTCTGTAGCTCTGGCCACAACAGTGGAACTTAGTAAATTATCTGAAGCTCAAATTGATTGATCTTCTTTTTGACTTAACATCACCCATTTGGTTGCTCTTGTAGGAAGTCCTAGTGGAGCTGCTGGAGCAATGTGTGGATGGTCTGTGGAAAGCAGAGCGTTACGAAAGTATTTCTGAAGTTTCTAAACTGATCATTCCTATTTATGAAAAGCGGCGTGAATTTGAGGTATGTGTTTTGAACTCATTGGTGTGTGTCGGGTCATTTCACAGGTTGCTAGGAACAAAGTGAGGTGCTTGTATTTCTGATGTTGGATTAATGGGATGGTGTCAATGTAGCACACGCTGTGCTTCAGTGCTGGTCATTAAACAAGTTAGTGAAAGATAATGCAGTGAAAGGAGTTAAAGCTTTGCTCCTTCCCAGCACCTGGTGTGATCTGTGCTCTGGTAAGGTTCTGCTGCTGAACAGTGCTTCCCTTTCCCCCCCTCTCCCATGACCTATCCACATCAGGACCGCATCCAAATCTGCAGCTGAAGTTTGGAGAAGTCTTGATCTATTTTTTTTCATCATAAAACTGGTTTTAATTAGGAAAAAAAAAAAAGAGAAGAAGAGCACTGATGAAAATACTGCAAGCTTCTCTACCCTTAAAGGCTTAGTCAGGGAACGTGCTGAGACTGTATCTCCAGTCTTCTCTCTGGGGACAGCAGTTTTATTACAGCTTGTAGTATTTTTCAGGCCTGAAGCCTGAAATTCTGGTTTGAATCCTCCAGAGGATTGTGTTCAGATATTTCAGTAGCTTCCAACATTAGTTAGAATTTCCTACTTGAAGTTCTGCTTTAAAAACATCAAATTTTGCTTTCCAGAAACTTACTCAACTGTACAGAACACTTCATGGGGCATATGCTAAGATACTGGAGGTGATGCACACAAGGAAGAGGCTTCTTGGAACCTTTTTCAGAGTGGCATTTTATGGACAAGTGAGTATAGGCACAGGCTCACCAGCTACTGCTCACCTGGCATGCTGCCCCATTCAGCTGTTTCTCAGGCAGGTCTTAAGCTGAAAAGCCTTATAGCACCACGGCATGGGCTGCTGCCTTTAGGGTACCTTCCAACCCAAGCCATTCTGTGATTCTAAGTAGCTGGAAAAACTAAGATCTAATGCTCAGAGTCTCGAGGAGTGTGATCTTGTCACATCTTCTGAGCCTGAAGGCAGTTTTTCCAAAGACTCTAGTGCAGAGTGTTACATCTCATCTCCCACATGTGTTTGGATGTTCTTCTTCAATTTGTGGACCCATAACTCTGGGGGAAATGCTGATCACCTCTCTAAAAAATGCTATGTAAATGGCACTAGCCCTGACTTTCCCCATTCCTTCTTTTAGAGCAATTGATGAGTACCCCTGAAACCATCCTGGGTTTGTACCTTTGAACACCACTGTCACTTGAAACACAATATAGCTGATCACTGAATTCTGCTGCAGCAAACATTTGGCTCCAGACTTTGTACTCTTGATATGTGAAACAGATTAAACTGCTAATTTGGTTGTCTAAAATCTACAGAAATATCTGGGTTAAATTACACAAGCTGGCATCATTCTGACAGCCATTACTTGATCCAGTTTTGTGCTTTACACCTTTGCCAGCTTTATTTTATCAGCTGCATGGAGATCCTTTTAGCAGCCTGTCACGACTCCTGACCGAAGCAGCTTGACGAAGCATGAGGCTTTCCCACTGTTTCCGTTACAGGAAGGACTGGTGATGCAAGCACAATCTTTGCTGCAAGTTTTTCTCTACTTACCACAAATATTCAGAGTTCCACTTCCCTGAATACAAGAGAAATCAAAGCAGCGGAAGCACGTTTCTTCATTTATTGCTTGGAGTCCCCATTGGCTTACACAAAACCCTCTTGTTTCCACATTTCACATGGCTCTGCTTTCAGGCCTTAGAAAACTTTGTTTTTCTACTTGTTCTGTATGCTTTGTTTTTGTGCTTTTTGTCCTAGTTGCCTCTTTCCAACCTTTCTCAAAGACAACCTCTGGCCAAACCCCTCTGCCACACTGTTTGGATTTCTTGTTAGTCATACTCAGGCCTTTGTGCTTAATGATGATGTGTTTGTGTTGGTCGAGGATAACATTTCTTTACACAGTATTTGAAAGAATCTGTTAGACAGACCACACAGAGTCTTTGTGCCAACCGTAGCCTTGTAAGCCTCACTGACATTCTGAACTGTTAGTAGGAGGTTGCTTTCGAACCTGAAATCAAATCTGAAAGAATGTTTTCCAAGCAAAGAAACTCATCTATTCCTCATGACTTGTTTGTGGTTAATGCTAGACGTTCTTTGAAGAAGAAGATGGGAAGGAATATATCTACAAAGAGCCGAAGCTGACAGGCCTTTCCGAGATCTCCTTCAGACTTCTTAAACTTTATGGAGAAAAATTTGGGTCGGAAACTGTAAAAATTATCCAGGATTCTAATAAGGTAAAATTAAACTGCGTAAACAAGCGAGTGAAATGCAGTGAACATCATGGCTGCATAGCAGATGAGTGTGACATAAATATTATTCTCTAGGGTCTGTGATTACGTTGGGCATAGAATATCTACCTGTTCATGCTCACTGCAAAGGGCTGTACACTCCCTTGGGTTGCAACTATGGATTCATCTGGGTTACTAAAGGCGATACTGGAGACCTCAAAGGTTTTGTGCAAGCCTGCAGATTTGCATGCTATAGCACAGTGCTGCACGAGAGGTAGCTCGTGGCCTGGAACCAACATGGTTGTATTAGATAGCCTGAGTAACGTGAATGTTGCTGCATTGATGGATAGCGTGACATGGCTGCTCCTTCCAGGTACACCTTTTTCAACACCAGATGAGGTATTTTTTGTGCTGCTGCCTCACAGCCTCTTGTGTCTGCTAGCTCACAGTCTAGCCAACCCTGCTGAGGTCAGAGGGGGTGCTTGATGTGTCATTCACATACATGCAATGGGGCTGGGACAGGAGGGAATCAGTGTGTTCATCAGGTCCCAGGAGGTAAATTAAGCAATTGTAATTACTAACCTTTGTTTTCCTAGTGTCTAACTCTCTTGTTTCACAGGTCAACATTAAGGACCTTGACCCCAAGTGCGCTCATATTCAAGTGACTTACGTGAAGCCCTATTTTGAAGACAAAGAAATTTCTGAAAGGAAGACTGAATTTGAAAGGAATCATAATATCAACAGATTTGTATTTGAGACTCCTTACACTTTATCTGGAAAAAAGCACGGCAGTGTGGAAGAACAGTGTAAAAAAAGGACCATTCTAACCAGTAAGTTAAAGCATCTGAACATGAGGCAATAGGTACCAGAAACTAATTATAGACTTATTTTAGCTCATAAAAATGTCCTAAGAGAGTCAGAAATTCTCTCCAATGCTTAATCAGAATTGTAGTATAATTATGTGGTTGGGAGGGGGAATTTATCTTACACTTCTATGGGCAAATTTTTATAAATGCATAAATGATGCTGTTAATTTAGAGCTTTGTTTGGGATTTCACTCACACCGAGTAAAACAAGGATCTGTCTGTATGTACTTCTGTTTACTGAACAGCCTTTCAATCCATAAACTTCCTTTGCTGTTTCTGCCAGCTTCGAACTCCTTTCCATACGTAAAGAAGAGAATTCCAGTCAATTACGAGCATCAGGTTAACTTAAAACCAATTGATGTTGCAACTGATGAAATAAAAGACAAGACAGCAGAGCTGCAAAAGCTCTGCTCTGCCGCTGAGGTTGACATGATCCAGCTGCAGCTCAAATTGCAAGGCTGTGTTTCTGTGCAGGTAAGACTTGACAGCTCTCGGGAATTACACTGACAGACACATTTCAGAGAGTCATCTTTTCACAGCGTGACTCATTTGCTTTCCATAAATGATTAACTGCCTAGTTTGCAGCCATCAGCCATCAGCCTGCCACTTACACCAATGAGTAGCTCGAGACAATAAGCATTTTGTCCAGTGGTGTTTGCAGTGCTAAGTGTTACCGTACATTAACTGGCCTTGGAAGTGTGTTGAAATATACTTGATTCTTTAAGATTGCACTGGTAAATATCAGGCAGAAATAACCTCTCTGTGAACCTGACTTTTTTCCAGCCGGATACATGGCTTTAAGACTCAGACCATACTGCTTGCCAAGCAGAAGTGTGAGGAAAGTATGAGGAAACAGACTCCCTTCCTCCTCTCTATCTCCATTTATCTTTTGGGCTTTCAAAACCTAGATAGAAAAACTAATAGTCAAATTTAGAGACTTCTGCTTGCGCTGGTGATACTAGTAGTGCAGAGCTGGTGGCATTCAAATAACATGATAATGGTTTTCAAGTCTTAAAAAATGGTTCTAACCTTCTGAAATGCCCTTAGTGACTCAAAGCTGTGGCATAAATGACTTTTTACTTCTTTGGTTCCAGGTTAACGCTGGTCCCTTGGCCTATGCCAGGGCTTTCCTAAGTGACAGCCAGTCCAGCAAATATCCTGCTAAGAAGGTGAATGAGTTGAAAGAAATGTTCAGGTAGGATTTCTAATGTAATAAAAAATGCTATTATTTTTCAGGTGTGTTTTTGCATGTCCCCAAAATCAGCAGATGCTGCATGCTCAGGAGTTTCTTACAAAGATCCGTGCATCACAAGCTGCTCAGACACAGGGAAAAAAGCCAATATAACAATATATGTCAGGTCTTAGGGTTGTGATTTCCATGTTTGAATGCCTTATTCAATTATTTGCATCAGTATCTGAGCTGGTAGTGTGAAGAAAGAGTGTTTGAAAACCAGAGGCCTGGTAGTCGTGTTCAGGGCCCTTTCATATTGTGCATTGTTTTCCCATCTTTCCAAAGGGATTTTTAACTACATAATGATGGAGTGTTTTGAAACAAATCCCTTTCTAGTTTGTGGGGAACCATCATTCTTGATTCTGTCTCTAATTTTGGACAATACACGACTTGCACATGCATTTTTCTATCTCTCTCCAGCCCTTCACAGTAGGTGCTTTGAACATGGCCTTTTACCATTTAATTTACTGCTTGGGGCTGGTGATTCCCATTTTACCCACTGGTAACTTATGAACAGAGCAGCATTTCGGTCAATCCTGTTTACCTTCATCAAGTGACCAAGCAAACCGTGGAATGAATCAGTAAATAATCTCTGCAAATCTGCCATGCATGGCTGCAGAGCAGAGGTAATGTTTTTCTTTACTTTCCAACCCTGCTCTGCAGCCAGGAAGAGAAACCAAACAAAATCTGTTTCTCACACACATACACACACACACACAAAACATCCTGGAAAATCCCAGAAATGCTTGTGTTTTTGTTATAGCCTCAGTTAAAACAATTAATTAATTGATTAAAAGGAGAATTATGCATGTGAAATGAAGAAAATGAGTAACCATGAAATGAGTAGCTGTGAAAACAGTATTAGAGCTCCACGTGATCTGAATTTCTTCCTGGAGGGTGTGCCTGCTGTTAGCAATTTGACCTCAGATGGACCAAACCATGCGCACCTGACCATGGCCTTCCTCTGTTTGTGACCCCACTGGCAGCTGGTTGGGCTCCCCTGGGATCTGCTTGCTGTGTGTGATGCACAGGCTCTGGAGAAGGTCAGAGACCAATGTGTTGGACTGCAGGTGTGTGCCCCATTTAGTGCCTATGTAGCCTCCAAGGAGCTCCTTCAGAAAGCACAGTCCTGCGTTGCAGTCCTTCCCCATTCCCTGATCCACTGTGCTCAGGATGGTCCTTGAAAGTGACTTGGAGAAACAGGAAGATGTGGTTGTCTGCTTCAGTAGAGGACTGGAAAATGGTCATGCCTAAAGTTCATTCTTTTCCTCCCCAGGAAGTTTATACAAGCCTGTGGAATTGCTCTGGAGCTCAATGAGAGACTCATTAAGGAGGATCAGGTTGAGTACCACGAGGGACTAAAATCAAACTTTCGGGATATGGTGAAAGAGCTTTCGGACATCATCCATGAACAGGCATGTACTGCATGTCGGGAGCCTACAGAAGTGGTTCTCTGTGCTTGAAAACTAGCTAATGCTGAAAACTCACTGAAAACTAATAGGAAACAGCTCATGTTATCAATGACATGATTGGTTTTCCATTCCATCTTAGCTGCGTGAACAGCAATAAGCAAGGGTGACAGAGCATTGGAACAGGGGGTTATGGAGTCTCCTTCTCTGGAGATATTCAAGACCCACCTGGATACTTTCCCATACAACCTGCTCTGGGGAACCTGCTATAGCAGGGGCTTGGACTCAATAATGCCCATTCCAACCCCCACAATCCTCTCATTCTGTGCCAGAAAGTCTCATCCTGGTGCTGGTATGAAGTCTGGAGTCTTCAGTGACTCGTGTCATTGGTTTCCTGGTCGTCAGAATTCTTGTGCCATGTTTGGCTTCGTGTTTTCTACGTTGCAGGAAAGCTGTGATAAGTCACAGATTGAAATTCTCTGCCCAAATTTCCATTACCTCAATTCTCTCCTGCTTTCCCTTTGTTATTTTTATTCCCTTTAAAGGATACTTTCTTTGAACATTGACTGAATACCATCCATCTGCACACACTGTGGAGATATTTGTGCTGCTTTCCATCATCTGTTTCAATGTTCTTTTGGGTCTTTCTAGGAAAACACAAATGGAAAGTAGCATCAGAGAGGTGCACACCTTCCTACTATTGTGCTGTGAAATACAATGAGAACTCTCTGAAGTAGCATCTGCTTTCCTATTTTGCCTTCTTTATGACCAAAAGAAAGCTCACGGTAGTCAAATGGCAGCAAGCATGTGAGACGAGCAGTGCTGACTGTGTTGTGATTCATAGGTCTTGAAAGTTAGGAGAGAGTTTCCAAAATCTCCTGCTGATGTAATGTCTTTTGTCTTCTTATGGCTTCAATAATATACAGCTAAACTTCATTTATTTGCCTTTAATGCAACAATCCCGTGTGTGACAGTTAATTAAAACTACAGCAGTCCCTGAAAACAGGTAAATCCCACAGTAATTGGAGCAGTTGTTCAAAGGAACACAAAGAGTAACCAAAGTGCACTGGGCTGCTTTTTCTAAGTCAGACTTATGCACAGTAAAACTGTGCTCAAAGGCTTAAAAATTAAAAAGGACCATACCATTTCAGGGGAACAGGATGTAGAGTGTCATGATGGGGCTGAATTTTATTGTAGAGATATAAAACAGGATGTGTTTGTGAACAGGTGACTGCTGTGTCCCCTCTGTGTTGGATTTCCCTGCTATTCCACTCAGGACCACCTTTCTCTTAGCAGTCTCTTCCTTTAGCCCACTCATTTTTTTTCACATGCATGGCCTCCCTTGTTGACTTCGCTGCTGAATTTTGTTGAGAGCTGTTTGTTATAGGAGTCGCCACCTGCTTACTCCGTGCTGTTTGCAAATGCACTCCTCCAGGACATCTGATTTGCATGCAGCTGCTGGAACTTCTGTGGTTTCTGAATTCTGCAATAGTCAAATGGGAAACAAATCACTCAGTTCTGCGCTGTGGCAGCACTACAGTTAAAATTACCCTGGAACAAAGAAGTACCGTTATAGCATGCCCAATGTTTTTTACATATTTACAAATGCAGTCCTGTTCTCTGATTAATGCGCAGAATAGTGCAGCAACTGAAATGTCAAGGTGATTTGCTCATCTGGAAGGGTATATTTTCACTTTCTTCTGTGGGTCTGTAGTTTTGTGTTAAAATATGGTGATTACAAGCACTGTTCTTAATAGCAGCTCTTAAAAGACGTAGATAACCACTGACCTGAACTTTGTACTGCCATCAAACGAGCTCAATGTCTGACAGTCTAAAACAGCAAAACGTGCGTTCCTCTCCTGCAAAGTTAGTCAGTTAAACATGAAGGTACATTATATTCATTGAGGGTTCTCATTACAAACAACAGGTCCTTCCCTAATTGTGTTCAGTGTCACAAAGCACAGGCAGCGCACTTAGTGAAGGTGAAGGGTCAGTCTGTGACCATCCTACTGATATTTTAATTAATGGAAACATGAAAACAACTGATAAGCTGCAACCAGATGGGCACAAGAAGCCTCCGAGTGGCTGAACACTGGGTGTCCAGAAGCTGTCGCTGATGGCCCATCATCTCGGTTTGCTGAATGTAAATTCAGACAAACTGTGATGAATCACGGGGTAAAAACACACTCAGCTCTAGGACATCTCTACTGTTGCGCTAAGATTCAATGCTGTAAGGCGTCCTTCAGGTTAGAGAGTGCAGAGTCTTGCCACGTGGCACAGATGTAGCGGTGTTTGCTGCACTTAGCTGCATATATCCCCCATGCTAAGTATTTAGATCTGATTTTTATTGACACTAGACATAATTTTAAAGTTTTGTAGGAGAAAATTGTTTCTTTCCTAGACTGGATAGTCATAACCAAAGGCTATCTGGTAATGTATAGAAGGGTGTATAAATCTGAATGCCACAGAAATCGCTAAATCACTGTTCTTTCTCATTTTTGTTATGCTGCCTTTGTGAAACAGCTCTGAAGACAAGGTTGGATATCTCTTTTCCCATACCTTTTTAAACAACATTCTTACAGTAACAAACTGAAACCTATAGTGAGCTTGTTGCTGTTCTGTTCTGTCTAGATGTACCACGAAGACCCGATGCATTCGCCGTGGATGCACGACTCCTTGCACGTCTTCTGCGCCATCAGCGGCACATCCAGCAATGGAAGCTACTGCTCTCTCAGACCCACTGCTGAAATATAAACGTGTTGGTGACATTGTACAGAGCTTTCTCAGGAATATTTGGAACTGTCTAAAGGATTTTTTTAAATCCACCATGAGCAGAGGTTTGGTTTTTTCCTCCCCCTTGAGTTTACCGTGCTTTCAGACAGGGTTCTTGCTGCTTCTGCTGAGCGACATGGAAAGTGCCTGGACATTGCACCACTGTGCTTCTTTTTTACCTCTTCTTTTTTCTTTTAAAGCTAAGTCTATAACCGGACATGGAAAGGCAGTTACCCAAGTATGCATTGAACTGCAGAACAAGGAATTGAAACGATAATGGTACTGTGTAAAGTTGTACAATGGGATATAATAAAATGTAAAACTACTCTGTAAATAGAAAGAGCATAGAGTATATAGACATTAGCACTGTACAATATTTGCTGCTAAAAGCTTTTGGGGGTGGTGGGGAGGGAAGTGGGAAGGAGAAACTGTAGTCACTGTAAGAGATCTTCCCCTTCTAGAAAGGGACCTGGGGCCCAGATGTCCCCAGTTGCACTCTCACAATAAGAGTAAAGTCAACCCTGGTCTGGAATAGCTAAAACTTCATTAAGAAATGATAATTGTTGTGCATCCTCTGGGCAGGTGGTTGTAAAGTAGCCTCCACAAGGTCTGGATTTTGTCTATCTGGTTTAAATTCTGGCTAACCTTTTCACATCTACAAAAGGATGGATTGTAGCCACTAAGGACAACCCGAGAGCTTTGTCATTTGATAGTAGTTTATCCTCTTTATCATTCATGGTCTCACACAAATATAAACTCTGAGGACACCTGAAAGTGGGTTGGGAATTACAACATTCCAATAAAATTATTGTTATCTGTGAGATGTGTAGTTTAACAGAGTTCATTGAAATGAAATAGCTCAGACCTGACTGGTGTTAACATCACATGACGTGTACGATCCTTCCCATGGAGCAAATCTCGTTTCTGAAAACATGTTATTTTTGTCCAACAGGTGTTGGACAAAATATATTCACCATCATTCTGTTACTGCTTTTTACCCTCCCCACAGCTTTGATACATTGGCTCTGTCTCCGTAGGGAAGGAGAAAACATATCAAGAATTCTTTTATCCAATAACATTTTTGAAGTCTGTGTTTTTCAAAATCCCTTCAGCTGTAAATACAGTTGCAGTTGTTCATATGGGAAAATTTGGAATTCTTAATGATATATAACAAAATGCCATAATAAAAGGACTCCAGCCTAGCTATTTTGCTTGGCTACAGTGCTGATAGAATGCTAAGCTTCTCATTTCTGTCACAAAAATTATCTTCAAGTAGTAAAAGGGCAACATTCCAAATGTTTATTGAGTGTGATTCTAAGTATCTGAAATTGTTTTTTGAGAAACAAATGTGATCCATGAATCCACCCGTGAGCTGTTGCAAGCAACACACAGACATGGCAATGTGACCAACAGACCACATTTCTGCTTGTGTGTGCTCTCATGCCAAGCAGGCTCTGCATTTAGCTTGCAAGAAAGAGGAAGAGATTAGGACATGTGAGTATGGTTTCCTACCTTATTGATATGAATCTTTCAGCAAAGGACATCAAAGGGCAGGGAATTTTCCAGCTTTCTAAAAGGTGATGAAGCTGTTTTATTAGTGGATGCATTAGAAGGTTTTTCTGTAGCTAGTAATACTCCACATACTGGTACTGAAGACCTGTTTAGAAAATACCAAGAAATAATGAGATTTGGGCAGACTAAAACTCCTGAGCTGTAGCTCTTAAATAGCGCAGAGAATCTAATTGTTCTCCTGGAGTTGCAGTGAGATCCTTGTTCATGTCTCTGTATGTCTCGGATGTTCCACATTATCATGCATGGATGAATTTTCAATTGTTATTCCTTATTTTTGCTGAAATTCCAGCAAAATTCTTGTTCATGTCTCTGGATGTCTCTAAAGTTCCAAGCTCAACTTTTGTCTTCTAATTATGTTGCTGGTCTTAGAGTTGTCATTTCAATGTAATGTTAATGTAGAAAGTTGTAAATCTGCCAAAAAAAAGAGAAGTATTTAATTCAAGTCCAATTAGCACACATAGAACTAATGAATAACAAAAAACACTCATTCCTTAGGGATTTGTCCCCTGTTCTTACAGCTAAATAATCCAACTGGATGGAAAGCAGAAAAATCTCAAAGGAAAAGGTGCATTTTTGACATGGGATATAATGACGCTGTTGACAAACCAGCTTGGCCTTGCTTTGTGTTTGTGCCAATCTGAAAACAATAGGGAGTGATCAGTGTGACTGCATCCGTCATTACTCCTATCTTTGAGCAACCCTGCCCGGAAGGTTCTCCCATTTTCCCTTCCTATCCTTTTCGTAGGTAATCGTTACCATTGAAATAAGCCCTCCGTTGTTTTTTTCTTATTTCTACTTGCAGTAACTTAATTCACAGACAGCCTTTCTAACATCCCTATAGCTGCACGTACATATTCTACAAGTAGAACTAACAACTAATGCTGCACAATTGCTGTTCGACCTGTCAAGTTTCCAGAACAGACGCGTTGGTCATTTTGCAATCACTCTGCTGTTTGCACAAAGGGAGAAGGAGTGAGTAAGGTGCCTGGCAGCGAGGACTGGGAGCACCATTCTCAGCACTGGGACTTTTTTGGATCGTTGTGTGTTAGAGCCAAACAGCTTAAGGCATGTAGAGCTGCCCAGGGTCTGCCAGCACTCTGTACACAAGAACATACCTTAGAGATTTGTTCACCTGCGTGAGATGGAGCTGGCAAAGCATCAGTATTTACTGTTGCCTCCGGCACGCGGCTTTTCTCCCTGCGCACAGGTTAGAAAGTGGTATCTTAAGACATCTTTTCAACGTTTCTTTCAAAATATAAAAGCCTGGGACATGGAATTTCTTGCAGCTGAGGATATTTCTGCACCCTTCTTAATGTTCTGAATTTCTCCCAAAAACAGAACTTTTCATGGGATGGGGTAATAGATGGGAAATGGTGGCTGTGAGGATGTCTGTAGTGTGTGACGTGTCCACCTTGCTCGTGTGGAGCCAGTGATGTCAGACGCATAACGTTTCAGTTCTTCTGGATGTTACTTACTGTCTTTGTATGTGATTAACACCTGCTGCTGGCAAGTCGTAGCAGAAGTGCTTTTATGGTGTGTGTTGGGTGTCCGTGTGTTATACAGCACCTCCCATTCACCTCTGTTGTGACCCAGAGTAACTTTGGCACTAAGTAATACACAAAGCAACTCCATAGATTCCTGAGATGTTCCTACCTCGCTCTTTTTATCCTTGTCTTGTTCTTGGAGAATCAATAATTTGAGCAAGAAGGGTAAATTCATGTTCAATTCAACCCAAGCTTATTGGACACTTTATTCCAGTGCATTCTCAAAAACTACAAAATGGAAAAATAAGTGTTGCAATCAATATACCTTGCTTTCTTTTTTTCCCTTTCTCTGAGCAACAGAATGGGAGAACTGATGCTGACAGCACAGTTAAGATGCTGGGGACCAAAACCCTTCAGACGTGCCATTGCATGCACTGTCTCCAAGGTTAAAAAAAGCACCTTCAGATGTGTAAGTGCACAAAGTCTTAGGATTAGACTGAATTATTTACTGGGAAATGGAAGATGTTGACTCAGAAATACCACAGGAGCACAAATGTCACGTGTCCTTCTCCGAGGATCCTAGAAATGTGATTCTTCAGGAAACCAATGACTGAGACATAGGAACATATACAGATTTAGAACAAAGCCTGATTCACCAGTGAGGAAATAAAGTGGCAAATCTGCCTGTTTTCCTACAAAAGTGTTCAGTAAGTTCATGATCAGGGTTTTGCTGTGCTGTGTAATTCCAATTCTCAGATCAGGACTTGTGCTCTTTGGGAACACAACTCCAGTCGCTCTGCTCCCACTAACTCAGCTGATGGGTAGGTTTAATTGCCAGGATAAAAGAAATATTCCAACCCAGGCAGTTGCAGCAGCTATAATGGGATGTAATGGGAGTCAGTAACAGCACTGCTACCACCCTACTTCTATTATTGCTTCTGCTGCTCTCCCATGCAGGATTCTTACAAGTCTTGGCAAAACAGCTGCAGAATCAGATTCATTCCCACCTGTTTGGGAACAATGGGAGCTGAAGGAGCCACTCCCTTGCCAAATACATAGGTGAATCAAACAGAGCTTGAGCTGAGCAGAGAAGTTGATCCATGCATTTATAGTACCAATGTTTTGGAGAGGGATACGATTTTTTTTGCACAAGCATGCTTGGTTCCACACCTACCCAAAAGGGCTCTTTGAGGGATTTAGATTTTATTCCACATTATTTCTGGATTCTATAGATGCTAGTAGCAGCTTGCAGACAGCTCACAGAGTTATGAAGCTGTTAGGAGCACATATACTTCGAAACTCTTGGCCTGGCCCAAAGAATACTGAGGTCAAAAAGGGAGAGGCACGCTGAGTCAGAGAGGGTTTTTTCAGCAGTGTTTTTTTGGATGCCTCTGATCCAACTGCATTCTAATCAACCCGGCTCTTCTTTGAATTGACCCCATCCATCTTTTGAAGAGCCTTTAACAACATCAACTGAGATCTGAAGTATCCACAGAGGCTGCTGCAAGGTCAGACAAGATGAGGGAAGAACTTTGTGATCAACGTGGGGCTACTGAAGATCTCTGCTCTCAGAAAGGACAGTCCCACCCTGCCCAATGCTGCTCATCACTTCTGCTTCTTCTTGCACCCAGTCACCAGGCAGCCACACTATGCCACGCATCTCATTCATCTTTGAACCTGATTTAAAGAATGAGTACAGGGGGGGAAGAGAAAGGAAAAGAAAAAAGCAGCACTGTTGCTCTTTGGAACTTGTCAGCAAAGTCACTGCTCAGCCCTACGACTGCATGGCTGGACGTGGCAGGAGCACGCGGCCAAGGGCAGCTCGCCTGTGTGATCGGACACTGATGTAACCAGATGTGATGCCATGTGCCAGGTATTTAATAGAGCCTTTCAGAAATACATCAGGTGTGTCTGCATGAGGTCCAGGCACCATAATGCAGATTCATTAGCTCAGAACATCAGGAAACATGGGGCTTGCAACAGCAAGATGCAGGACGGGACTCACTGAGATTGGGAAACAGGGAGTCTCCGGGAGGTGGTGAGGATCAAAGCGTTCAGCAGGAGCTCCAATTGCACCGAGACATGGATGGGAAAACTCATAGCAGAAAGAGCTGGGGCAGGGAGAAACATTGCTTCTGCCTCCGACTGCAGGCAGGCAGCCAACAGGCTGAGCTGAGCCCCGGCTGAGTGCCTGGTGCCGTGTCCTGGGAGATAGAGTGGACAAAACAGAAAGAGGGAAGGAAAGAAAACACTGAGAAGGAAACTGAAAGCAAGAGAGAGGTCACTGGGTCTGACCGGCCGTGCTGTGCAAAGATCATCCGCAGCAGCCATAGTCCACATCAGCTACAGGCAGCTCTACAGCCTGACAGTATCGTCATGTCCTGCAATGTGAAGTGGTGATTTCCATTTGTTTATAACTGTAGGTCCGTGGATGCTTTCTAGCAGCAGTGAGGAAACTTGCTAAACCAGGACTATTTCCAGGACTATCCAAACAAACAGGCAGAAAAGAAAAATCACAGCAGTGGCACAGGACATTCCGCTCCCGACCGTAAAAAGATCCGCTTCCCTTTTTCTAAATGGAGCTCTGCAAAGCAGATGAACTCTTGCAAAACTCGAATTGCTGAGGGAACACCGAACAGTTGGGATGAGTGGGAACAAACGAGCCTCGCTAATCGGTTTCGGTTTGCCTTGAAATTTAGCCAATGTCTGCTCGCTGTTCCATGCAATTTTCTATCTGTGTCCTGGTGATAACCAGGAGCAGTAATGCTGATCACAGCAACACAGGGTCAGAGGCAAATGCCTTGTCCTGAATGTTTTCTTATCCTGGGATGTAACAAAAGGTCACTACGGGGTATTTCCACCTCTGTGGAAAACTGGGAAAACTACAGCCACGTCACACCAATAAAAGAGAGCAAAAAGCGACCTTAATCTTGATTGCAAAACTTCTGGAGCAAAGGAAGTTTGGGAAAGTTTGCATAAGGAAGAGCTGGCGTAGCGGGTGGGAAAAGGGAGCAACGCACGTTTTTAGTACAGATGGCAGCTACAGCAATGGCACGAAATTGCAGGAGGGATTTGGAAGCGAGGGGTTCTGCTGTGCGGGGAACTGAAAAACTGCGTGTAACATCACGAGAGCTACCAGGGGACTCACTAACATGCTGTATTTCGACGTTAGCATCTTGGGCACGTTTCAATAGAGGTCAGAGCCAAGTTGTGGACAAGCACTTTTACTCCCCCAGCTGCAATCTTTCCGAGCTTACGGCAGCGTTGATGCCTGGACAGGATCCCTGGGAGGCACAACAGAGGTGCGGGGCTGCCGCAAGGCTCCACAGTGCGGGCGCAGGGGGATGAGGTACCAGCGGGCAGCAGGCACGACCAGGGGCCGCCCAGGTGGGACCGTGTTGGCCATCACCGCCCTCCGAGGCCGCTCCCCTCGGCTCGGGTTACCTGGGCGGGCCGCGGAGCTGCTCTTCCCGTCTGGCCCGGCCCCCGCGACGGGAAGTGGGAGCGTGCGGCACGGCTCGGACGGACGGGGAGGAGGAGAAATGGAGAGCGGCGGCTCCTTCGGGGCTCCGATGCGGTGTCGGCTGCTGTTCTTCGCCGCGTGTTGGGCGCTGGCAGCGGCGGCTGCAGGTGAGCGGGGCCGGGCCGGGGGGCGGCGGGCAGAGAACCGGGATCGATGCCGGCGGGGAGCGGCTCCCAGCCAAGGGCTGCGGGTGGACGGACCGACGGACGGCTGGTTAGCACAGCCCGCTTCGTGTACCGAAATCAAATGCTTTCGTTTCGTGGCTGGATAAGCTTCAGCGGGATCGGCACTTACTCTTACAGAAGCGGAGAAAGGAGATGCTCGGAGTTCTACATCTCTTTCCCTCCAGGGCAGCATCGGATACTGTTGGTAGCTGTCTTTTAAGCCCGGCGGTTCCTGGGGCTGTCGCTGCCGTAACAAACCCGAGCCGAAGTGGTGCGGGCATTGCGGCGGATCCCCGCAAATAGAGCGCGATGTGCGCTGCGCTCCGGGCGGCAGCGGTGCCTTGAGCTGCCCCTCGGCATCTCGGCTTCCTTCACTGTTGGAAGGGCGAGCAGAAAAGCGGTGAGGGTGCGTTTTAAGAAGCGGGGGGTGTTAAGAAGCAGGGGGTGAAGCCCTTTGCTCGCCTTGATGGGCCCGTACGGCCGTAAGCGTTTGGGAATTGCTGCTTTATAACCGGCTGCGATTCGCTTTATAACCATGAAATGCTTCTTAAGGTAATAAAGGAGGACAAGGAGAAGTTGTTGTTCTTTCTGCGATATTTTTACAGTAATTTATACAAAACGTTCGTTGATGTTTCCACCTTCTGGCTCTTCAAACGTGTCGTGAGGTTTTGGTGCTGTTGGTGTAGGATTGTTGCAGCTCTGCCGTTTGCATTACTGTTGTGCTCTACTAGGAGCTGTCACTGCTCTGTTTGGGTTTTTTTTTCCTTCTCTTTTAAAGATTGAATCTAAAGCTATAGAATGGTTTGTGTTGGAAGGGACCTTAAAGATCACCCTCATCCAACCCCCAAACAGTCACAGTCTTTAATATGTTTTGTGTTTGGCCATTGTGGTGTCCTGCCAAATTGCTTCGCTGATGAGATTTGGATAACAAAGTGTTAGATTGCCTCTATATTATATATAGATGTATGTATGTTGGATTGGATGCTCAAATAAAAGCAAACTTTTAGCTGAATGAACCCACGCAATTCTTAAGCTTTGGCTTCAATTTAAGGCTTTTTGGATTTAAGTTTCTTACGCCGATGCATTTTGTGTATTTATAAACCCTGAGTGTTCCCAGTTCTCACAGCGGGCAGTCACGAATTCTCGCCAGACCTTTTAAATGGTGGTCACTGAGAAAACTCACATTTTTTTTAATGCCTCGTGGCTTTTGTGGGTGATTTTAAAGAAAGCTCGTGAAAGGACATTGCTCAGAGCATGTAGTTGTGTTGAATAAATATTTGGAGGCAGGTTTTGTTTTCTTTGCGTTATCTAAAGGGCCTCCATGAAGCAGCACTTGGCGCTGACAGGCTCAGGCCCTGCTGCTGTTTGCAAGGGTTTTGCTGCGGAAGAGGCAGTAGGGAAATATATTCTGGTGTGGGGCAGGTGATGGGGATGGTGTTCTGGCTCACTGCCTTGGTTTGCTGGTCCAGAACGAGACAGTTGTTTTGTAAGTTTGGTGATTCAGAATTGCTGCGTATTCTGCTTGAAATAATAACAATCCCACAAGCTTTGTCTGCTCAGAAAAACCAGGAGTGTTTGGGCTAAGGCAGCAAATCCCGGTGATTCTTCTCATTTTTGTTCTGAATGTGAAATGTCACACATATGGATGCACAAATGGTAATGTCTGAGCTCTGCTGCTGCTTTTCCCTTGGCTGTGCAAATTCGAAAAGCCCTGTGGCTGCTGGATGCGTTTTCCTCGAGCTGCAGCAGAAATGGCTCTCAGGACATTTAAGATAATGGTATGGCAGACACTTGCTGCAGAATTCTTCCTGGAGGACCCGTTTTGCTTTTCCATTCACCACCTTCCTTCTGCTAGCAGAAGCAGATGTGGTTGTGCATTCAACTGGATGGGAGATCTCATACCTATGTCGTTGTTTTCCCCTTCCACGCGCATTGTCCCATATATTGGAGAGGGTTTTGGGACACGTAGCACCAGTTGGTATCAGTTTCAAGTGTTTGTGGAGCTGCTGCGTAGCAGGGACACTCCTTCCACAGCCAGCAGGTAGCAATGAGACCTAAATGCAATCAAGAACCTGTCTCATTTAGCCTCTTAATAACTATCTTTTAGTAACTTGCAGAGGGTTTCTTAGGGAGTTACCAGCTGCTTTCTCTAGAATGCACCACACTTTAGTTTTCCTTGGCAGTTTTCTACTTTCTGTCTTGTTTCCTTCTCCATCTGACCTTCGAGCTCTGACAGGCTGTTAGCAGGCAGTGACTCAGTGCAAGGGTCTGGAAGGTTGGAGGCCCAAATGGGATCATCCCAGCACCTCTGAGTCACTTTCCTCTACTTTCCTCTGCTTTCCCGTGCTTTGGAGGAGGCAAAAAGCATTTACCACTGAAGCGCAGCCGCGGTAAATTACTACTTCTCCATGCTTAGTTGGCTCACTGTGTGAGAGCTGGGTGTTAACTGTGGGTGATTGAAGAAGTACTGTGGGTTATTTTCTGTTTGACTAACAGATTAGATTGATTAGATTGGGCTGAACTGTGGCTCTAGCCTACAGTTGTTGCTTACGAGTGGTGACAGCTTGTCTCTTTGTCAGGTGCTCTTTCTGAACCTGTACTGATGGCTGCACTGGGGGTAGGATAAAGTATTAATGGCTTCACAGACTCAACATATATTTGCAAAAGATTTGGTGTTTGTGGTGTGAACTCACTACAGGAAAGAACTGGGAAACACAGGCACTGAGATTCATCTTTCCCTATAAACATTGGTTTCTTTGCTCCAGGCACCGAATGTTGTGATTTCCTTGGAATTACTTCATAATATTTTGTGTGTTTCTTATAGTAATTTAAGCAATCAGTGGGCCTGGTTAATGGGAACGGTGGAAGTGTTTTGGTGGACAGTAGCTTATCCAGTTGCAATTAGGAAATAAGGCTGTCTGTCTTCTTTTCAAGAGCTACAATTGTGTCATTGCTAATGGTGAAATGTGGAGCGGTGGGGTTGTTATACCGGTAACTTCTCTTTTCTTTTTAGAAGAAAAAGCTCTTTCCCCTCCATCCAACCTCAACTATTCCTTTATCCAAATCTGCACCTTGAACTGGACGTGGAATCCCCCAGAGAACATCAGCAGTAGCTGTGACCTGGAATATTCCAGTGACATCCTGATCGATGAGGTCTCTCAGCACAAAAATGTGAGTTCCTCAGGTCCTTCTGTTCTGCTGTGCTCTGGTGAACGTGTTACTGTGATAAAGCTTTGTCTGTATATGTTGTATTCTCGTGTATGTGTAGACATGTTAAGAAGGGCAGTTGTGATATAACTTCTAATTCTTGTCGTGGGGTCAAAACCTCAAAAATGGGTCATGCCAGCATGTGGAATATGCAGACAGAAGAATCTGTCACTCTCTGATAATGGAAATGCTCCTGATAGCACAGAAGTACTGCAGTAATAATGTGAGTGTGTGTGTGTGTGTGTGTGCCTGCCCTGCCCCAGTGCCATGATTGCATTTACTCGTGGGCACTGTGTTATGAAGACGGCATGAAAGAGATCTTTTTCTCTTCATAATGGTGTTTGTTTGTGTCTTCTGCTTTTCTTTCTGTGCTGGGTGTTTTGCGTCCTCCCAGCTGTGATTCTCGGTGTGTAGATTAGCAACTCTTTGATCACAGTGACAAGAAGTATTTCTGTGACACCAAAGGAGCTGTAGGAGAGCTATCAAGATAATTTTCCATCCATCAGTAGTTCCATACAGTCAGAATTTGAAGTGTGGAGTGCACACCAACCATGGGACCAGCAGGGCTGCTGTGCTGGGCATGGTTCAAATGAATGCAACACCCCTAAGGATGAAGTAGTCCGTTGTTGTTGATCCCCGGATGTTGTTCATATTCCTAATGGCCTTTGCACTGTGACTGCTGTGTTCTGTCTGAGAGCCCCAGCATGTGCTGGGATTGGAGCAAGGCTGTGGTTTCACAAACAGATGAGCTGATGAGGATGGCTGGATGCTGTTAAAAGGGTTATATGTCATTTCTGACACCCTCTCCTCTAATGATCGCCATCAGACCTTTCTGTGAGTCAGTTGAACTTGCTAACTCAGCAGGAAGATATTTACTTCCTTAATGGTTTTAGTAACTGGAAGCCTGCTTGGATTACAAGTGGAATGGTTTGTGGGAGGGCTTAACAAACATTAAGGACAGCAGCAGTGAAATTGCTGTTAGGTCCATGCAGATGTATTACCGGATTATTTTCCTCTTGTGTTAACTCTTCAATCCCTTACTCCCGCTGTGGTAGTGTTCCTTACTCCTGTTACAACAGACATGAGCAAGCACACAGAATTCTCTTGTGCTGAGTTGTGAGCGTGTCTGATAAGGAAAACAAACATCTGAGTGACATCAGTCCTCCCATGTGCGGTCAGACGTTGGTGTCACTGGGCTTTGAGCTGCTTTTTTTTTCTAATGGACTGAAATGTGTGTTAGTATTACTATTAATTTCTGTGTGTTTGAAGCCATATTCCAAATGTTCTGGTTTTCTTTTCCCCCCACCTAAACCTAGGAGTGGAGAAAGAGTCTCTTTCGCGTGACTGATACGGTCTTGAATAAGGAGATGCGTTTCAAAGTGAGAAGTGAATGCAAGAACAGTAATGCCACCAATCACAGCCAGTGGGTGGAGACCTCTGTTCCACCAAAAGGTAACGCAGAACAGCTAGGCCTGAGGCTGGCATGCGTCTCTGGGGTGAGGAGATGGAGCATTATCTGCGCTGTTGGAACAAAGTATCTTAGAGATCAGAGCAAAATATGTCTGAGAGAGATAGCGGGGTAAAGGGGAGGTCAGTTGGCAGAGCTTAACAGAATGGCACACAATGGCATCTTTTGATGCTTAAAGTCTCACGGACAAGTTCTTCATGTTTAAATGTGCTTTCAAGGTGTGATCGCCATCATTAATCTTCTACCTGCCATCTTGTGGCTGTGAGATAAGAGGGAACTTAACATTGACTTAAACCTGCTTGTTAGTCACTCACATCTAAGTTTATTTCTATGATTGGATGTTTAGAGGAATCAATGGAAATTGCAACTTATCCCAGCGTTGCATTTGTCTGTATTTAGGAACTAAAGGTATTTCTATAATCACAGAATAATTAAGGTTGGAAGAGATCACTAAGATTATCAATTCCAACCATTCAGAATAATGAGAAAGTAATAAAGGTAAATATAATTGACTGTTTTTAAGGTAAGTGTCCATAGTAACGATGATAAAGCTGAGTACTGTGCCTACAACCATTGAGTAATTTAATTCCTTTTTAAAGTATCTGTAGCTCAATAGAAACAAAATATTTTCTTGACTCATCACCTCAGGTAACTGAGTAGTAATTTACATGGGGTGGAAACTTTGAGTATCGCTGTTATAATCAATGACATTCAGGATCTGTCCTGGCAAGATGTCAGTGAACGACTGGAACTGATGATGTGTTGTGCTGGAGCAACACGAGTTGGGATGTTACTTTCCTTCTGCATGTTTTCAGTTACGTAAAAGGGGATGTTTGATTTTTGGAAAGCGGTGAGAAGACTTTGCTGGTAAAATGAAACTTTCAAACTCTCCTTGCAGGTGTTCCAGGTACCGCTGCTGTTGGCTTGAGCTGTGTCTGGCACAACCTGCAGTACATGCTTTGTATGTGGCATCCTGGAGAGAATGCAAGTAGTGATACCAATTACACTTTATTCTACTGGTTCGTATTAACTTTTTATTACCAACCCAAAGCTGCTTTAGCTTTAACCTGTAGCTCTACACTGCTTAATGCATTTTATTTCCTGTTACTCTGAAACATCCTGAAAGCACTGTGTACAAGGGTGTCCTGTCCAACAGAAAGCTGCTGCTGGAAGCTGCAGAAGTTGCTATGCAGAGTCCAGGGAATTGACATGTTTATTATGTGAAGGATTTGCAGTTTCTGAAGCCCTTTTACTGCCATTTCTTTGTTTTTCTAATAATGGATTCAAATGAGGAAAAAGAAGAACTGCACTGAAGCTGTATGTTAGTTCCTCTCCTTGCAGCCCCATAAGCGTGGGCGATTTAAGTCAGAATCTCTCACTGATGCACGTCAGCTCTTAAATCACTGGAAAATGGTATGGAAGCATTAACATTGAGTAGTTCTGTTTGTATCTTATATGTCATAAATAACTGATTCACGCTGCAAGCAATGACGAGCATCTTTTTATCATCATCTGTGCTTGCCAGCTGACTGCCATAAACAGACTCTTGTTCCAAAGGGGGGGGGTTGGAGTGCGGTCAGAAACTTGGCTGAAGGGGCTGGTGGGATGCCATGGATATAATGTTAGCTGAGAATAAACAAATTGGGTCAGTGCACTGCAGTCGTTGCTGAAATGGAGGCTTACCAGAGCAGGTTGATGCACCTATATAGCGCTGTCTGCTCTGAATGCTTATCTTCTTTCTAGACCCAAATTAGTGGTAAGAAGAACAGATACAAGAGGGAACCAGAAAATAGGATGGGCAGTACTGCCTTTGGCAGCCCTTTGGCAGGGCAGTGTGAGACAGGGAAGCATCATTCCTAATGTGCTCCTAAACAAAGCCCAGGTTGCTGGTTTGACAACATTCCCTTCATTTACTGTAGAGGGAAAGTTGTTGGAATGTTTTCAGTGGAACTTGGGGACACAAGGAAGAAGGCAGTCATCTCCTCGCTGCTTCTGGAAGGGAATATGTGTTGGAAAGCAGATGCATGCAGTAGGTGAAATGTGTCCATCTCTACCAAGAACGACCCTACTGTGGAAGGAGACTAGTCCTTCCTGCACTGCGGAAGGAGATTAGTCACCTCATCACAAGTGAAACCATTGTCAGGAAATGATCTTGATTTGTTTGCTTTCTAAACAATCTTCTGTTTTTTTTCCCTTGAAATTGTTTTCCTATGGAGAAAACAAGGTCTCGATCTGAAAGCATTCATCAATCTGATGCCTGGCAATAAAAACACTGTGACCTGTCTCTCTTTCAGCTGCTGGACACTCCTTATGAAAATAATACGCTTCCTGAAGCTTGATATGAGTGGAAGGTTCTTACATACAATTAATGCTAAACAAAAATACCCTATATCACAACTTAGCATCTGCCCTTAGGATTTGCAACAGATGTATAAATAAGCTTGCCCCTTGCTCCCTTCTCTTTAGAACCTATTTTTTTTATTATTATTCCTATAGGTTTGATGGTTTGGAAAGGCATAAGGAGTGCAAAAATTATTCTGTGAGCCAAGGAAGCTTTGAATGTGCCTTCAATTTTACCTTCCCTCGGGCTGCCAATAGGTACCCATCGATCAGTATACTGATTAGAGATGACTCTGAAAATATTATGCCTGTGTGTGTGACTGAAAATCCTACCACCCTTGGTGAGTTGAATGCCACGTAGAGGGGGGTGGGGAAAAAATGGTGGAGGAAAAGAAATTTGCCTGTATGTCAATGTGGTTTGAGAAATAGCATGATTAGATGTTCCCTTCTTCTACTGATCTTTGGTTTAGAAATCATATAGATACGGTTTGGTTCTCAGGAAGAGTTTTCACTCCTTTCTATTCTTACTCTTTCTTTGTTTTGATTCTTTCTTTATTTTTTGTTGGTGCTTTTTCCCCTTTCTGTTGCTAAACTGATATATGTGTAACGTTATGCAATGTAGGACTTCTGTTCATGTTTGTAACCATTGCAATATTGTTTTTAATGAATTCTATTTATCTCTATTTTGTATGTCAGTAAAACCTGCCACACCAACAATAGTTAATCTATCATATGTTAACAATGGAATACATCTGCAATGGAGTGAATCGGGTACAATTCCAGCAAATTGCCTCAGTTATGAAGTGAGGTATCACAATGGTGATTCGACCACTGCTCAGACAATTCAAGTAAGTTTTCATTGCTTACATCTAACAGTTGTTTGGTATTTTTCCTTGTGCATAGAATCGTAGAATAGTTTAGGTTGGAAAGGACCTTAAAGATTATCCAGCTCCAACCCACTGCCATAGGCAGGAGTGTGCCTTCTATAACTGGTGGTGATGATCATAGTAACTCATCCTTTGTTGTTTAGAAATGAGTAATGGTACGTACTGCACGTGAATGGGTTGGTTGCACTAGCTGAAAGGATTGTGTGGATTTGATAGATTTTTGCCCCATATGGTAGTTTTCCAGTAGCAATATCTATACAACATGATCCATTGTAGTCTTCCAAATCCATGCCATTGTCTATTACTAAGCAATAAATTGTAATAACTCTCTGATAAAGAGCAGTGTATTCAACTAAGTGACAACGCTCACCAGGAAATATACTGCAGTGCATAAACTTTCTTCTCTTTGATCTGGAACTTTGGTCTGGTGACGTTGAGCTTGCCTGCTATTGGCCTTCTCTCTGCCAAGTGACTTGTTTGTCCTTGGATGACATGGGTGAAGTACCGTGAAGCAAAATTAATTGCACCCAAGAAGACACAACTTTGTATAGAAAGTCATGGGGGATTAAAAGTGACAGCAGAGGGTGGGAGTAGAAAAAGAGTTGTGCAGTCTTAGATATACTGATTTAGACATACATATAAAAACCGTTGACTTCAGTGTCTGGATGTACTCATGCCTGAATCTGTGTAGTCAGACTGACTGTGCTGTCTGATCATAATGGTAAACAACAAGATAAATTCATAAGCAAGGTGCCAGTCTCGTCCAGCAGAGCATCTCGTTGTTTGTCCTACAAAAAATTCAGCAAGCTCAAATTATGTTAACAATTCTCAGGGAACTGGCCTCTTCTATCAAAAATATGTGAAGTTCGAGCCCAGCTCTTTACAGAGACATGGCAGAAGAGTTTTTCATGGTCAAAGTTAAATCAACACTGTTGCCCTGTGGGTCAGGCAGTGCAAATTGTGGATGTTTTGCCAAAAATAAATAAATAAAATGCACCATGCCAGACACTAAGTCTTAGTTTGAATCATTTTTTGCCAAATGCTGTATGATAGATACAGCAGTGAGTCAGCTTAAATCTTAGCTTTGGAATCTCTGTTCAGGCACTCTTTGCTGGTTAGATGCTATTGTGTCCTTTTCTATGAAGTTCAATATTCATATGGAAAGATCTTCCATCAAAACATTTGTATTATAATACTGCAAGAAGGAAATTGAGTGGTAGTTGTTGTTGTTTTTCTTAAGAAACAAAACTATATTGGTAATCATACAAAGCAAATTACCTTTCCCTTTTATGCTAGGTTAAGTTTAATTCTACGTCAATCCCTAGTGTTGATCCTAATAGCAAGTACACCTTCCAAGTGAGAGCACAGCCAAGGGTCGAATGCTACAGCAGCAAGTTCTACAGTGAATGGAGCGAAGAAAAGAGCATTGGTGAGAACAATTCTTCCTTGAATTTGAGTTTATCTGTTAGGAATCTCACACCTTGCCTGATGAGTTAATGGCTGGGTCATCCTCCTACGTAGGTATTTAACTTTGCATGAAGAAAGATCAAGGGAATTCTGTTATTGCTCATGCTTCTGCGTTATGGGTTGCCATCCATCTAGGTGACTGTACGGCTCTTTCAAGTGCTGTCATTTCTTCAGCTCTGAGTCTCTGTTTCTCATTTTCTTGCCAGCTGTATCTACATTACAGTATCATATTTTGAAAAAATGGGTCCTTGCATGTCTAAGTATTATTGTGTTTGAAAAACTCTCTGTGAGTTAATTAGACTTAATTTATTCATTGTCGTGTTTTTCCAGAAAAACCTCCCAAAACATCCCTAACCTTCAACTATTTTTGTCTTCCAGGTGAGAATCCAAACTCTGCATTCAATTTTATTTTAATAATCACCATTCCATTAATAGTGACAGTGTCCACAATAATCCTACTTGTTTACCTTAAAAGGTAAATAATTCTATTGCTTTATTTACGGTCCATTACTTCTGACTGGTCTTTGATTTACACTGAAATGCATCCGTCTTACAGTTAATTACTCATGATGTGACACATTTCAAAAGTAGCATGCATTAAATAGCACAAATAGCAGCACCACTGTGCCTCCTCCATTGGAATTAGATTAGTAGGCCAAATAGGTGCTCTGTTTTCCCTTTGGTTACATTGCTTATGGTTAGATTCTTGTTGTAGGGTTGTCACATCCTCTCTTCTTAAGCTGTGAAGTCCAAATTCAAAAGTAGTACATATGAAGTGTACATACAATGGAATTAAAGAATGGGGCTGCAGTTGTGCAGAAGCTAAATGTGAGCTGGTGGTATCAAAGCTGACCTCACACATTTTCTTCTCTGTACCCAAGCATGACTTTGAAATGGTGATTTTTTTCTTTTGTAACTAATTAATCTGAAGTTTTTCTTCTTCATTTTCTAAAGGCTTAAGATATTAATTCTTCCACCAATCCCAGACCCTCGGGAAATCCTGAAGCGCATGTTTGGGGAGCAGAATGAGGATCCCCAGGTTGGTACAAAGCTATTTGGTGAGCTTATCTATGGAGCTGGAATCTGTAAGCTTCCACTTTTCTTTTTTGATACCATCTATCTCAAAACCAACTTCATAGAATCAAAGAATCACCAAGGTTGGAAAAGACCTAAAAAATCATCCAGTCCAACCGTTCACCTATTACCAATAGCTCCCACTAAACCATGTCACTCAACGCAACATCCAGTTGTTACTTGATATATGTAAGGCCAAGTAATTGCAATGGAAAGCTGTATGGAAGCAGTTACCCAAAGCTTTATGTTGTGAAACTGGTCTGTTTTCTGGGGGGCTGAAAAAAACAATTCTCACAATGAATATAAAAAACACTGCTTAAAACGTTACTCTTCTCTTCCAGAGCTGTGCGAAGGAGGACAGTATGAATGGTTATGACAAGTTAATCAAGGAAGAAGAAATTCATTCTTTAATTTTAATAGAAGCTCCTGAATCCTCTAATTCTGAAAAAGAACCCCGATAAACTGTTTTCACAGTAGAGGAGAAGGGAAGACTTCAAGAGTTGCTCCTTTAACTCAGGTGACAGTGTGGATGTGAAAAGGCCTGCAGACCATTCACCAACTCCTACATTATGGAGTCCTTCCTGAGCCTTATCTCTTTGATGCTCAGAAGATGCATCACCGATGTTGGCCGTTCTTCCATCTCTGCTAACAAAATTCATCTTGGATCCTTGGAGATGGACGTGTACATAAATTTCTCCTGACTGCATTGCAGCATTTCTTGTTCAGTCTCCAACATTCTCTGCCCCATTACTTCACATCTGCACCTGTGTTTGTGCCACGCAGTAGTTTGTAAATGCTGGCTTCTTTTTATCAGGTTCTGTTTGGTTTTGGAACCTCACGTGCTGTGAGTTCTCTGAAGTGTTTGGCTTTGTTCCTCAGCAGGTGAGGCAGGGCGTGTTTACAGCAGGTGAGTCACTGTTGTGCTGCACACGGAGCTGCCAACAGATGGGATGCAGAGCAGTGGCTGTTTGGGTGCCCTGGGCACAGGGTCTCCAGGGGACATCTGTGGACTGATCATCCCTAGCTGTTCTTCAGCCGTGGGTTGAATAAACCCAGCATGATAGTTGCTTTTTTTCTTCAGATACGTGCGAAAAGCCTCCTTACTTTCCAGCTGGTATCCAGACTGTTAGCACAGAAGAATCGCTTTGACTTTTTTGTCCATTCAAGTGCCTTAGATACAAGGCCTTCTTGAACTTTGAGTGTTAAGTAAACTTTTTAAGTGATAACCATTATCTTTACCTCTGTTGTGCAGTGGCTGGTGACTGTCACCAAGCGGTCATCCTGCTCTGGCCATATTGGCCGAATGACTATAGAAGCTGAATCACGGGGAGTTTTTCCAGCAGAATTTCCAAGGTGGATGCATAAATCCTAAACCACAGAGACTGAAGACAGAGACTTCAAGATTTGCCTGTACTGCTGTGCTGTCGGATTTGGGGAAGGAGATGATGGCAGCCTTGGCCTGCTTTCTTGGGGGCCAAACTTTGTTGTTTCAGTAGCGATCATAGGATTGTTAAGGTTAGAAATGACCACTAAGATCATCTGCTTCGACCATACGATGACATTTGGATTCCAGTTGAGACTTTGCAGCTTTTTAAAAGGTGCTTATTTGACTTCAAAGCAAAAATTCATGAATGAAATTTGGAATGAAAAATCATGAATTAATTTTATTTATTTTTTTTTTTTTTTTTCTTCACGTGGTTTTATTTTGAGGTTACTTTACCCCAGAAGAGCCCAGCAGAAGTTTTCTGGCACAACTGTGATGTTTCTCTGCACTGAGTTTTTGAGCATTTAGATTGTGAGCTGTGCTGCAAGGCAGCTGATAGCAGTGCATGGTTTGTGCTGGAAGCAGAGAGATGTGGGGAGAAAGGGGCTGTGGGGGGGCTGAGGGGCTTCTTGCTCTTCCCTCAGCATCACAGTGTGGGTGTGTGGGTTGTTGAGACCCTTGTAGCTGACTGGGAGGAGATCTCCAGAGGTTTACTAGGAGCTTTTTCAGAAACCACTGATGTTTTAAAATCCAGCCCTATCCTCAAGCTCAATTCTATCAAAATCTTGAAATGAAATACTTTTTTTTTTTTTTTTTTGGATACTATTCTACAAGAAGTAGCACTAACAGGGCTATAAAAGTACATCCTTTACCCTCCCATGTATTTTCTCCCCCTTGGTAGTTCCCAGCCCCCGCTGAATCACTCAGATATGCAGTTCCTTTCAACATCTCCTGCCTACCTCCAGCTGCTGGTGGTGGAAAGGGAAGAAGTTCAGCAGAACTTACAGATCTCATACTACCTTAAGTCTTCTACTTACAAGCATGCTAAATATATATATATATGTAATTGGTTGATGAGACAATACAAGATGTCTCAGGGATTTCAGTGCGATAGAATGACACTCAGGTTATACGGAGTCAGCTAGCAGCACTGTTTGGTATTCCAGAGGCAAAAGAATAGCATGGGTTGAAAGTTATTAATATCGTTCATCAACTTAATTCCTGCTGCCATGCAATGTTCATGAGATAATGATTTCTCACATCTACCTCATCTCAAATGTTGCTCATTTTAGATCGCTAGACAAACAAATGTATGATTTCAGTATCAGTAATCATAACATAACGTCAAGGTTTGTGGCTTTCGGTATATCAGTCTAGGAAGATAATCCTTGGTACTTTACCCTGAGTTCTTTTGGCTTTGTTCTGATGTTTATAGTAAATCCAAAGTGTGTTTGTTTGGAAAACAAAACAGAAATCCCTTAAGGAAAATGAGGGGGTAAAAACAGACTTGGAAGTTCTAGGCTGAATGAAGAGCTTAAATACAGAGCATGGTTTATATCGACAGAGAAATATTTGGGGTAATCCTTTGTTTTCTGTATGATAGCAATTTTACACACTTCCCAATGGATGGGTGCACTTCCTGAGCTTGTGTTTCAGCATGCAAAGTGTCTGTGTGTGTTGTGGTCTCCAACACATCTTGTTTACGGTGAAGGTTTTCTCCCCAGTTTTGCTATTGTTTGTGTGCTGTTTGTTGCAGTTACTTGAGCTGTACATTTGTTTAAAAACTAAATAAATACAGTGGAATATTTTTCGATACAGGTGTGTGGCACTTCCTTCTTGGCTTCAGAAAAGCTGGCAGTGGTTTGGTAAGGAAGCATGCTTGAGGCGTGCAAAACAGAAGCAAAGCAGAGTGTTGCTTTGCCACCTCTCCTCTCAGTGATCCCAGCCTGTGTCATCAATGGGCAGTGCTAGGACTGCTGGTTTGGGGCTAAGATAGTGTGGTGGAGATGGAGCTGTGCGCACAATACACGCTCTTGCCGTGTGCATTCTCATTCCAACGCCATTTTCTTCCATTGGTGTGTTGTTCCATAACAGTGAAGTAATAAAGAACACCTTCTCAAGCAGCAATTTGTCTTGCTTTGCTGTAACCTTAGGAGTAGTTTGAGTATTTTATGTGCCTGTTAGCTGCTGAGGTAATTAACAAATGTCAAGTTGCTAACCTGATGATAGCCATTGCTTGGCTGCTTAGACCCGCGTGTGCACAAGTGCCAAATAAGCACATCAGCAATGGCTTGTTTGAAAGATTCCCTGTAAGTACACGTTGTTCCCTTCAGTTCAGTGGGCAAATCATTCAAATGTAAAGAACAAACTGGGAGGATAAATAGCAGGGCTATTTGGATTTTTGTTTTCCAGTTCTGCAGTTCTCATGGCAGCAATGAGGAATAACGATTTTAAATGCTCTTCAACAATTGCTCTCTGTTTTTAATACATTGTGCTCAATAGAAAATGATTGAAGCTTTCTCTATCTGACATGTCCAGAAAAATCCAACACCTGATTTACTTGTAAATTTTCACTGCTCTCAGTTAAGGTATGGTATGACATAGTTGGGTAACTTAAAAGGAATCAGTAGGTGGATACCTCAGTTGTAAGTTAAAGTATTTCGGTGCTTAACAGGTACAACCATTCACAGATGGAAGACTTTCCAGTGAATGGAAATACCCAATAAATTTAGTTTTGAATGAGCACTTGCTATATTCAGAATTTCCACTGGAAGGAAAAGGTTTGATTTTTCTTTTCTTTTGTTAAAAGTCTTTCAGTTTTGGAGGGATTTTCCCCTCACCCCAAGAAAGAGGTGGGTGATTGGGAGCCCAGGTATGGCCACGGTACTGCAGAAACCCCCCAGCACTTTGCTCAGGCAGCTGCTGTATGCCCCAGCTCTGGAGTGGGTGCAGTGAAGGTGGAGAGAGCAGGAGGTCAGCCAGAACTATGGAGAGCTCGTTGAAATGGTGACCAACTACTTTGGTTTTGCTCACTTGGTTTTTGCTGCAAGCATCCATTCAAAACAACCCCCAGTGAACATGTTGCCAGCTGTAGAAATGTGGCTTCTAGATAAAAGCTAGAATCCAAACGCAAAATCAGATTAAGGTCTTTCAATTTGGACGAGTTTCCTACGAGCTCTGTTGAATCATGGTGAAAGTAGATGACTGAAGATCAAGGTGATGTAACTGAATCCACGCTATCACCACAGCAAAGCGATACGGGTTTGGGTGGGAGGCACAGGGGAGAGAAAAACTTTCTTTCAGGTCCGGAAACGTTGCACTCAGGTTTGCAGCGTGAAGATCTTGAAAGCTTATTGATGGCTTCTGGGTCTTCTGTTGTGTTGCTTTTTCTTTTTTACCAGTTAGATTGGTTTAGGTTAATGAAATAATTTCTCTTTGCGGCAAACCTAGCATGCTTATCATTAAGGTATCCTCTCTACAGCTGTGCTATAGTTATTTCCAAGTGGTGCTCTTACAGTAATAACTCAGCAGGGAAAGCTAATGACTGCTGTCACTGCAGAGATGTAACCCAGCCAGTGTATTCTAGTAATTTCTGCTCCTTGCTTTGCTTTTGCCAAGGCACTAAAGTTATTTTGACTCTTGCACAAAGCATCTACAAAGAGATGATGGTTTTCCAGCTAACCAGCCTTTCGAGTAATTATCCTCTTAGCCTCTTGCACTGAAATTTTGTTGTACTCAGCTTGCCCTAAATGGCTAAAATAGTCTCAACTAAAAGCAAGAGATTAAAAGCAGAGACAGAGGCTTGTTATGCTCAGGCAGTGTCACTTCTTGGAACTCAGACAGATCAAGATGTTAGCAGCATACTGAACCAAAGTTAAATTATTGCTGTGCTTTTAAGAAGATAATAAAGTTGAATGTGTGCTTCATCCTGGAAAACATACTGATTTTTTAAATTTTTTTTTCATTTTTTAGGTTGTGCACTGGGTGTCCTTTCCTACCAATCTAATCAAAGATGAGTTAGATTACAGAATGGCACCAGTGAGAAAAAGCTGATAATATGCAAAGTCCACAACATGGAAGTCCAGTGCTTTCCTACTGCACTCAGCATGGTACTGCCCTTTCTCCTCTGCCAACTCGAGCAAGTTGAAGGGAAGGTTTTCTGATGATGATAGTGGGAGCACTGAAATTGGCTCCTAGTCATCATGTTTTGCCTCTTGGAACCTTTCTCCCTCCCACATATCAAAGCCTCTGAGCATCACCTATTTCCTTCCTTTACACAAAACGTCACTGTAGAAACTTAGAAAATACCAACGCGGTACTTCAAAAAGCTATGAAACTGCTCAGCCCTTCAAATGTCAATGTGTCTGCTACAAGGAACATAACTCACAGCGTGGCTATTTAATTTTTAATTTACATTTTATCATAGAATTACCAAGGTTGGAAGAGACCTACAAGATCATCCAGTCCGATCATCCACCAATCACCAATAGTTTTCACTAAGCCATGTCTGTCAACACAACGTCTGAATGTTGTTTGAATACCTCCAAGGTTGGTGACTCCACCATCTCCCTGGGCAGCCCATTCCAGCACCTGACACTCTTCTGGAGAAGCAGTATTTCCTAATGTCCAGCCTGAATCTCCTTAGTGCAACGTGAGGCCATTCCCTGTAGAACTATCACCAGTTACACGAGAGAAGAAGCTGACCCCCAGCTCACTACAACCTCCCTTCAGGTAATTATATCATCTTTCAAGAGACCATTCAAATGTAGGTAAGCTTGCCTAGATTGGCAAATACCAGAGCAGTATCAATAGCTGGTGTTTTTCCAGAGCTGATTTTCATATCCCTTTTAATGCATGAGCAGGGCTTTGTGGCTTGTGTTCCATCACCCATTGGCTGAGGCTTTTTGGAGCTGGAGGGGCTCTCAGGGCACCACTGTGGCTGTTTGCTTGCAAAAGAAATCTCCAGTGAAGGAGGCTCTCCCAGGCTCCTATTCTGCCGTATTTGCCTTAATAAGAAAGCTCCCCTAGTAACTGACCTAAATTGAATTGCTGCAAATTGAGTTGATTACTTGTCCTTCCTGCCATTGCCGGAGTCTGTGGCTGTTCAAGCAGCTGTTCTGCACTCCTGGATGACGCCCTGACTTCAGTCTGCTTTCTGTCTTCTGCTTTGAAAAGAGCATGGATCCTTCAAACTCACTGCCTCAATCATATTTTCTAAGCAATCTGTCATTCTTCTGATCTTTTATAGTACCTGTGCTGTGTTCTAAACAAAACTGCATCATCCTTGAAACAGAACACTGTCCTTGTTGGTCCATCAGTCCAACAGCATTTCAGGTGCCCGCAGTACTGAGGTAGTTCTGTGCTTAGGGATTAGCATGGCCCTGCCCACCCAAAGGCATGCACTTTGCTCTCCAGCCTGTTCATCTGGATGTGTCTTTATTTGCCTGCTGAAGCGCTCTTAATACAGATAATATTTTATTTTGCAAGGACTGAAACAAAAGGAAAATGGAATGCACCAAGCTTCACTGGCTGTTCCAATCCTCCCCATTGGGTCATGAACCTCTATTTCATCTTCTTTTATCTTGCAGGGTACGCACAGGCTCTTTCCCTACCTGCTTCACCCTCTATTACAGGATGCCCTTAGCCTTAGTGCAGAGCAGAGGCAGGGCATGCTCAGAGGGAACGAAAAACATCAGGTCTTCCTGAGATAGCGACCACAAATGACAGCATACACAAAGCAGGCTTCGTTACCACTGCCCTGCCAAGCCAGACTGCTGCTTCTTGCCTTGCAACCTCGTTGCTCTACCAAATATGGCAGGAGGATGAGATCTGGTGCCACCTATTGCTGCATGTTTATTAGTCTTCGCTCTGAAAACACATGGAAGTGGATGCAGTGTGGATTTTTGCTCTGTTGCTGTGTTCTCAAAGTAGAATAAGAATGGGAAGTGCACTATAAAAGCAGAATGCTGAGGTTCTGGTCCTCTCTTATAAAATAAGCTGTAATTAACAGGAGGTTTTCTTTGCCAGTACCCACCTTTGTGCAGCTGGTCTTTATATCTTCGTATTTATAGCTGCAACCTTTTATTTTATCTGTATGTTGGGAAGCTGTATAGCATCTTCTTAATGCACGTGGACTTTGCAGTGTTTTTCGTCTCTTTACTTAAGCAAAGCCTTCCAGAGTAGCTAATTCACAGCATGAGTGTGTCCCCTGTGGATTTGTAGATGCCTGTAACAGTGGGATTAGAGTTCATGTCTCTCCTGGGGTGACTGAGGTGTATCTTTCACAATCTGGAATTGACTCAGCACTTGCACAGCTTTTCTTCCTCATGAGGAAATGTAACATCTTGCCTGGGTTGGGAAACGTGACTTTTTTTTAAGCAACTGGGAAGAGGAAGCAGCTGAGAGCTCAGTCCCCAATGCAGAGCAGACCTTTCAGCTAGTGTCCATCCCACTGCCCCGGGCGGGACCTGATACTGGCAGCTCCCTGAGTGAATGTACACAACCACATACAGTCCTATTCCAGATGGTCTCCAGATGTAAGACTTATTCCATTTTCTTCATTGCAGACATGAGTAAAGGAGATTCTGGATGATTTTGTGAATGTGCTGCAGCTTATCTTGTCCTCCTGTTATCTACCTCCTGATTTGCCAGTGGGTTATCCACTTTTCTTCCCCTCAAGCCCAACACTATGGTTTGGCCTCACAGAAGCTCAGCAGTGCTCACTCTCTTCTCCCACATTGGGATGGGGTGAGATTCAGACATAAAGGCATGGAAAATCCATGGTGAGAGCAAAGCAAGCAGTTTGCTCACTGCTTCCCACTAGCAGCTCAGTCCCTTCCAAGAAAGCAGTGCTCATTGTGCCTAAGCTTCTTGGAAAGATGAACCCTGTCACAATACATGTCCCCTCCCTTCCTCCTTCCTCCCCCCCAGCCCTGAGTGCTGAGCTTGCTGTCACACAGGATGGGGCAGCCCTTTGGCCAGCCAGCTTCTGGCTGTGCCCCACGTGCTGGCAGAGCAGCGTGTGAAGCAGAGAAGTCCTTCACTCAGTGTGAGCGCTGCTCAGCACCAACAAACACTGCTGTGTTATCACTGCTGTTTTTATCAGAAATCCAGAGCACAACTTCTACGGAGGGAATTAACCCCATACGAGCCAACACGACAACATCAGACAAGCAGAATAAGTGATGCAAAGCAGCACTGCCTTCAGCACATGCAGCTCATGGTAGTGAGCAGTGCTGGGAGCAGATTCTCATCTGAAGGCACCTGCCTGGGATAAGTGAGTTACGTGCGGCCTCTACAGGAACAGACACACACTCAGCAATTTCATTGTATACAGCTGAAGTGCCCTAAAGTGCTTCTGAGTGCTAACAAAGTTAAGGTGGAAAGTTGTTGCTGTGTTTAAGCTAAAGCCGTGTACTTTCTTCAGTATGATTCCTGAACAGTTGGAGTAAAACTTCTCATTTTGACAGGGGGAAAGAAAAGCCTCTATTTTTAAGGCTAAATCCAGATAAAATTGAGAAGTTCAGCGTGTTGTGTCTCCAAGAGCACAGAACCCAAGCTGGCTTACTCAGGTTGATACAACACAGATACAGATGGGTCACATCACACCCATTTTTTTTTTCCCCCTCCCTTGGATTCTTTGCCTTTTTGGTATAATTGAGTCAGCCCCTGGTTCTCCCTTGATTATGAGGGAGGTAAAAGCTTTCTAATGGAAGCTGATGCCATTTGTCTCTGGGACTCCGAGCTGAGAGGAAAATGTCAAACACTGTGAGATGCATGGCAGGCCTTGGTGTTACTTGCACCTCATTTACAAACAGTCAGAGGCACTGCTCCTGCCAGCTGCAGCTTGAACATGCCTGGAGTTATTAATGCTGGAGGACAACTCGTTCCTAGGGAGAGCCCAAGCTCCTGCTCCAAATGCTTTTCTTAGCTCGGAGGCACATGGAGGAAGGTACCATACTTCCCATGCCAACAGAAAGACTGTGAGCACTGTGCTGAATGAGGTGCTGATATCTGCAGATTTGTGCCTTGTGCTCCCCCACAGACACTTTTTTTTCCCCCCCCCACACTTTGCAGACAGGGGATGTGCTGTTTTCTCTCACCTGGTATTCATTCACAGGTCTCATCCATCTCTTGTCTTACAAGCTGGAAGGACACCTCCCCTGCAAGGACAGGCTGAGAGCTGGGGCTGTGCAGCCTGGGGAAGAGAAGGCTCCAGGGGGACCTGATAGCAGCTTGTCAGTATCTAAAAGGGGGTATAGGAAGGAAAGGACTGACTCCATAGCAAAGTCTGTTGTGATAGAGTAAAAGGAAGTTGTTTCACGCTAAAAGAGGAGTGATATAAAGGATATAAAGGAAAAGTTTTTTACCACAGGGGTATTGAGGCACAGGTTGCCCAGAGAGGTGGTGGTGACGGTCCATCCCTGAAGACACCAAGGTCAGGCTGGATGGGCTCTGAGCAGCTGATGGAGCTGTGGGTGTCCCTGTTCAGTGCAGGGAGTCGAACCAGATGGCCTTTAAGGGTCCCTTCCAACTCCATTGGGAAAGCTGAAAGTGCTCGGAAGTCCAATAGTGACAATGGAGGGGGTGGGAAATGATGATCCCCCCTCTGCACCTCAGAGAAGTCACGCTTGCAAGAGAAATGGAAGTGTAAAATCGGAGTGTAATCCAACATATCGCTACAAGGCGATCAATGAGCAGGAGGGAGCCACAACGGTTGTGTGTGTTCGTTTATTCGTTGATCCGATGTCAAACCCACTTTGTGCACAACAGCGCAGTCGGAGCGGCGGGGCTGCCCGTACAGCTGGCACTGCCCAGGGCCGACACTGGGGGGCAGGAGTCTCCCACGAACGAGTCCGCACTGTGCTGCTCCGTTCTTTCCCAGCGTGGCATCTCCGGGCACTGCATTCCCACCCCCAGGAATGCATGCCGTGCCCCCACCCCGAGCACCCCGAGCACGCCCTGGCACCCTGCACGCCTCGCAGCTGCTAAGGCTGGGTGTGCAGGTGTGCCCCTGGGTATACAGGTGTGCTCCCAGACGTGCTGCAGGGCACGGACTGCAGAGGGGCTGGCGCTGATCACAGTGCATTGGAGGTGAATGGAGGCTGTGCATCCCTCCTGCTGTTAGGATAAAACATTAGGGCGTGCATCCTTCCTGTCTGAGAGCAGCTAACAGCTCCTAGGAGACATTCTATATGGGAATGTAGTCGTTCCATGGCATATTTGTGAGTTCCTCATGCTCTTTCCCCTTCTGGGCTTCACAGCCCTCATCCCAACCACTTGGTGGGGAGTGAAAGGTCTTTGTCAAGGTGCAGAACTCAGCCCAGTGGTGAGATGGAGCAGGACAGGTCCTTCGCAGTGTGCAGCTGCTGGGCACTGCCTGCAGTTCCATTCAGCTTCCATTTTCAAGTGAGCAAAGTGGTCGTATTAGCCCAGAGTTACTGTGTGGACAGGGTGTCTCAAGTTCCCTTCAGCAGAGAGGGCTCCTGCAGTTGTCTTTCCTGATACTTTAACAGCCTGAAAGCCTGAATTAGTAAAGTACACCTGGGAAACACCCTAGGGGCACAGCATGGTGCCCAGACCCTGTTCAAAAGCCTGAGATGACAGGGAACGATTACATTTTATTAATAAGCCACTAATGACAGTCTCTCTGGCGTTTCCTGAAAGTGTAATGTGTTGCCTTTGCTTTGCCTTCTGCTCACAGAGTGCTCTGATGTCAGCAGCCAGAAATCCTGCTAAACCGGCCTAACCTGCATATGAATGAAAGTCGGTGTAATCTGCTCTTATCTCTCCTCCGCCCCCAAATCCATCCACTTCAGGCATCAGAGGAGGGTTAATTGACTGCTGAGCTTCCTTTTGGTGCAGACACCTTGGGTGACTTGGCTATTTTCTCTCAATTTTGTTTCCTAAACAAGTCAGTTGAAAGGCAGCGCTGGTGCAGGTGGTAGTGCTTTGTGATAAGTATCTCTGAAATAACTGGGGGAGAAGTCTTGCTTTGCCAAGTACTCGCTGTCGGTAGTTGTGCTGCCTCTCTCAGGTAACAGCAGTGAGAATTAGCACTGGGAGGGATAATGATTGCTGCTTGTCTTCTCTCTCTCCCCTTATCCCTTAAAGCAGAGACAAGTGGGGACTTTTGGGTGGAAGGGACTGGTGTGGAGTGGCTTGTCAGGACACATTAATCAAAGTGGGTTGAACTTATTTACTTATACAGGCAGCTCTGGAGCACACCTGAGGTGTATGGGTAGAAAGCCACCAGGAGCAGGGATGAGGACTCCCAGCACACAGGTGGGTGCATATCTCCTTGGTGCCATTTGCTGCTGCTGGCCAAGTCCCAGCTTCCTCTGCAGCCCTCCATCACAGAGATTTCCACTCCCTTTGCCCATCACCACAAGGAGAAGTGAAAGAAAAGCACTGCGGATTAAGATGTGGCCCTAGAGCTCTTCCTTCCCGTGCTGTCATGCCAACAGCATGCTGTTCATTAGGTTGGTGCTTTCCAAGGGACAAGTCGGTCAGCAGCCACAATGCATCCATTGGGGCTGCCATAAACCACCACACCACAGCAGAGGGAAATGTGCTGGAGAAGGCATATGGGTAGGCTGGACCTATGTCACCCATGTGTGTCCTTGCAGGGCATGTTTCAGGCCTTGATTCTGTCACTGAACAGTTCACAGTTACAGTAGGGCTATGGCCAGCAATTGAAGTGCAAACATGCAGGCGCTGGGTAAGGCTGGATGAGGGACTTGTCCTTTCTGACCTTATTCCTGCAGATTGTTGACCTGTCTCCTCCTGGAGCTGGTAGGGGAGGAGATCACCCTGCAGGGTTTCCCCTTGGTGGCAGCAGGATGTGGAGCAGGCAGGACACGTGAGGGTGCCTGCTTACCCTGCCTGCCAGCACCGACACCCATCCCAGGCATCCCAAGCCAGAGGCGCAGAAGCACACAACATGGGCAGCCAGCAGTGACAGAGATGACAATATTTCTGAAGGCTGGCACTGTGTTTCTTCTTCCTGGCTTGTGCAAACCCTTTCAGGAGGCTGCCTTGTTCCTCTTATCTGTAAGTTGATGTTTAACCAAGTTAAGCATATTTAGCTTTAATATTTCTTCATTGGCACTATTGTCTTTGAGCCTTCCATCTTCTCCCCTGAATTTCTCAGTCTGTAAGCATCGTGCTTGATTTGCCTTGCTATGAACACAGGCTTGCCAAGGTAATACTGTACTTCATGTTCATTTTGTTTGGTTTGCACAAACTCCCGGATTATTCCTGGTCTTCTGTCCACACTATTGTGATGATGGTTGGACTAGATGACCTTGGCCATTTTCCAACCCTAGTGAACCTGTGATTCTGTAAATGAACAGAAAGAGGAAAGCTCAATAGATAAGTCTCCTAAGTAACTCTATTCTTCGTGTGATTCAGCAACTGCCATCAAAACTGAAGAATGTCATAGGTCAGCTATCCTTTGAGTTCAGAGAGTAGAGGAGAGATGCAGGAAAGGCAGAATGAAAGTAGAAGATGCCATATTGTGCTGCCTGGGAACAATCAGACTGGCACAATGCAAAACTACGGTGTTTCAAATTTTCTTATTTGAAATTGCAAAAACAGAAGGGTTCTGCAAGACACAATTCTACTGTGTTTCCTCCCCAGGGTTACAAAATCTGCTTGTAGGTCCCCATGCAGCTGCAAAGGCAGAGCTGTGCCCTGGTGGGCACTCTCCTAGCAGAAGAGCTTCCAGGGAGCTGGCGATAACCTTGTCAAGGGAAGGTGAGTCCATGTTTTCACTGCATTGTTGTGCACTTTTTCCTATGTGCAATAAATACAGTTTTGATACATAAAATTGGTGAGTGAAATAGAGTTAGTCACAGGACTTCCTGACAAAGCTCAAAAACAAGCTTTCCTCACTTCCTTCTTATGAAAGTTCATCTCTCCTCTGCTGCACTGACTTCTTTGTTTCCCTCTTCTCCCACTTATCCCCTAATTCTGTTTGGTATCTGAGTCAGTCTAGTAACTACTTTGCCTTGCAGCAGCCTTTCCAAACACAGCAGGAGGATGAGGCTTTAGAGTGTGCTCTCAACACATCTCCTGGGGGTCCTTTTGCATTCTCTGTCAGGTGATTCTGCTGTCTTCCTCATTCACACACTGAGAAAGAGAGAACCAATGGCCCATGTATTCAGCAGCTCATTAGCAGTGAATGGTAATAGGGTCTGCAATGCTTCCTCTTCCCTATCTCACTCACATCCTCTGTGTACTTGAACCTTTGTAGTGGCAGTTTCCTGAGCTGAATGCACTGCTTGTAAGAGAGGGTACTTACCTAAGTCTCCCTGTTATTTACATCTCATTTAGAAGCATGGCTACCTTCTTGGATGCTGTACTAGCACGCATTGAGGATGCACCAACTGCTGTGAGCTCTATAGATGCAGCTGTCTGCCACCCTCATGCCATTTAGTCTCTCCAGTTAGCCTTGCTTACCTTGATCCACATACTTATGCCTGACTTCCTCATCAGCACGACAGGTAAACGTATGTAGAACTTGGATAAGATAAAACAGCTCCTAAAGCAGCTGGAGAAGTAACTTCTGAGTCATCTGCTCTTGGTCAGTCGTAGCTGGAAGAAAAACAACTCCCTAAGCACGGGGCTGTACTTGAAATTTCCCTTCCCTCCTTCAGTCTCTACCACTGACCCCACTTAGGCCATCTCCCAGTGTTGGTGTCTAGGCTTTATCCATTCCCACAGAGAGGCCCTTGCATGGAGTTCTTTATGTTTTACCTATGAGGCTCTGCCCATACAAGAGTGATTGCAGAACAGAGACAGAACTGCCAGCTCTATTGTCACCTTGTTTGCTCTTCAGCCCAGTTCTGGGCTGATTTGCAGCATTGCTTGAGTCAATAATGTAATAGTTAATAGTATAAATGTTAATAGTGAAGGTATACAAGGCAAATATACCACTGGGGTCCACTTGCTGCTGCAGTATTACTGTTCCAACTGTTCAAGCTCACTGTTCCTTTTGGACTCAGCTTGCTGGTGGGTAGCACTTTTCACTGCTAGGAAATAGGAATGCAAAGGCAGACATGGAGAGCAGAGGGCTCTGCATTCAGTGCCCTGTTCTGGCCTTGCAGAGGCTGTAGGCAGAGACAAGGGCAGTGGATCTCTCCCATTTCTAACAGCTCCCTGAGGAGTTGCATGATTCTTTTAACTGAAAGCCACCAAAGCCTCCCTGCTCCTCACACAGGTGCCAGGGACAAGTGCACTTCTACAGCCACATCCCAATGCCTTCTAACTCTTCCTGCTTTGAGGCAATAAGGAAGAAATTGGCTGTGGGTTGGGGTGATACCAGCTCCATGCAAGAACTCACGGTGCTGCAGTCTCTCCCTGTCTGCCAACATCACTGCAGGGGCAGTGAATTTCTAAGCTGTATTCCTCCAAGGAAACCATGAAGTTATTTCCAGTTTTGACCAAAGTTTTCTCTTCTGAGCATCCCCATCTGTGCTCCCCACCAGGCTGTGGCCACTCCGCCAGCCCGTTTTCAGCAGGTACCAATAGCTGTGATGTGCCAGGAGCCATTGGAGGGCTGCCCGTGCATTTTGCAAGCCCCGTTGCCACGATACTGAACACAGAGCAGATGTTTATTTCAACAGAGATGGCTTTGATTCCTCTTCAACTTTTCTCTTGAGCTGCCACCATGTGTGAATGCTTCTTCCCAGGAGCCAAGCGTTGTCAGGCCCAACAGGCAGCCCTTGTCTCTGCAACCAGCATGAAGGGAAGTGGGCTTGCGAGGCATGTGGCAGGGCAGCACCAAGCAAACTGATGGCCCTGGCAGGCTTTAAGCCTCCCAGGAGGGATGAGATGGGCTGAAAATGGGTGTGCTTATGTATGCATGTGTCTGTATGTGTGCACAGCTGTGTGTGTACATACAAGTGCTCACTTGGCTCTGGCAGGATAATGACAGCTTGGCAAGGCAAGGGAAAAGCGGCCTCCCGCTCTCAGCTGGTGCTCCTAGGACTTCATTGTTCTAGCTTCCCATTTTCCTTCACCATATCACTGTTGCCTTGCTGCAGGCCTGGACCAATGTGCATGGGGTGATGAGACCACTCTCTTCTGGATAGCAAGAGAAGCCAGACATCAAAAAGATCAAGGATGCAATAAAAAGGTGAACAGATCCATTTTCTTTTCTTTGACAACAGCAACAAATAAAAACCAAAACAGTAGCTGCAAGTGAGAATTGCTGAGACAAGCTACCATTTCTTTCTGAAGCTGTCTTTCCCACTCCTCTTCCCACTCTTCTTCCCACTCCACTTCCTATTCCTCTTCCTACTCTTCTCCTGTTCCTTCTTAAAAAGTTCCTCTCTCTCTTTAGTCTCTCTCCCATAACCATCCCACCCCTCTGTCTCTCCCCACCTCTCAGCTGGATGCTGGCAGAAGGCTGTTTGGGGCTATCAACCTCTGTGGAGCAATTGCTTTTTCGTAAAGAAGTTCTTTCACATCCAGTTTCCTGTTGCTATTTCCTTACATAGAAATGTTTTTAATTCTATAAATACCGCATGTATTTTACTTATATATATATGTCTGAGACAGCTACACAAAGAAGCTCTGCTGATAGTTGGGTTGGCATTTTGTTTGCCCACTGGCAGGGCCTCTCACTCACTTCCTTTACCCCCTCCACTGCTGTGGCCAAAGTATTTTTGGTATTCCAAGTGCGCGAGCTTTGCTGAAATTTTGGTTTCCTGCTATGGGGGGAAATTAGAGCAGAGAAGAGTTATTTAAAAGTATAAAATGTATTTGCAAGCAGGGAGGAGAGCATGTGAGAACATTCCTTCGAGAAGATCTCTGTTCTGTGATGTTAAACTACCGAATTGGATGTAATTACATATGTGTGTGTATAAACACACTGTTTATTTTACAAATGAAAGCATAAGTAAAGTGTATTTGTAATGACAACGTCAGAAACACAACATTTAACACTATCTCACTTCTGCACAGGGCTACCTTACAGAGGACCAGCTTCTTTAAGCCAAACACTACACTGAAACGTGAAGGTCACCAGGACAAGGATCTTTTTATGACAGAGGTGGAAAATTTGCCCTTGAACCTATGGACAGCCCATTTGACTTGTCGTAATCTTTAGTCACACAGTGACTCAGCGTTCACCACACGGGTACAACAAGCATTCACTGTTAGCTCAGCACCTGCGTAAAGACAACTTACTGATATTTTGATTATGTCAAGGAATAACTCCCAGGAAAAAGATGGTGAAACTGAGGTGCAGGATTATTTAGGGCTGTGGGCACCGTGTCTCCCTGTTCTGGCAGGGCAAGCTCTGCCTACAATGGCGGGAGGGTTCTTTCATTCCAGCTGTGTATTATCTGGCCAACAGTTAACCCTCCAGTTTGAGACTTGAATGCAGGAACAGGCAGATTGTGCCAGACTGAGTACCTGTCTGCCATGGCAGCCTGACTGACTGGAGCCAGTGGCAGCAACTTTGGGAATAGTGTGAGAATGGAGTTAAGCCTGGGCAGTGCTTGCACACACCTCCAGGGTTTTGCAGCTCACATTCTTCCTCAACCAGAGGTGCTGGTTTGATAAATAGTGTTTCCCAATGTTTTGGTTTTTTTTTTCCTTCTTCCATTACAGTGTCCAGTCACTTCTGGCCTGTAGCAAAGAGTTCCCCAGTGTAACTATACCCTCTGTGAAGAAGTACCTACTTGTTTTGTTTTGTATTTGGCACCTGCTTGTTTGATTTAATGATTGTTAGTCTTTGCATGGAAGGAGATGGTGAACAAGCATCCTTCACCCACCCTTTCCATTCTAGGTGTTTATCTCAGCCTGATTATTTTCCTTAAAACTCCAGGAAGTGGCAATTAAAAAATAGTTCAGCTATTTCTAAGAAGACAGCAGGAAGACGTGCCATTTTGCCCCTCTAAGAAGAAATGCATCCCCTTGCTTTTGTTGGAGGATGCAGAATGTGGTAAAGCAATCATCACTGTGTCAAGGATGTGCTATTGTGGTCTCAGGGATGAAGTTTGGACACATCATGTGAGAACAGGAATCTCTAGACATTCAGCTGATGCTGGCAGAGGTGGGCAGCTGATCTCTCCCTATAATCCATTTGTGCTGTAGGAGCTCCAAGCACTTGCTGCCCAGGGAAACGCAGAGCTGGAGAAGGCTTTTTGTAGCCAGTTGTTCTGGTGGCATCAGGCTGCAGTCACTATGATGGGAACAAGGGGAACCTCTACTTTGTGTCCTGGCACACACCTATGTGCACGTAGGCAGTGGGAGGCTGGAAATAATTACACCAGATCACAGAGGAAATAGAGAAGGGTGGATGCTGCAGGAGCTGGGGAATGGGGGGAGGCAAGGAGCTTGGATGCAGGGTGTGGACAGGGAAGTCAGGGGAAGAAGTGGATGTTTCTAGTCCAATTACAAGGTTTAACAATTTTAAAAGATGAACTGGATGTAGACATATCCAAATTTGGACTGATGAGATCTACATCTATCTTCCACACTATGGGCTACCAGCAGTTCCCAGAAGCAGTACTGGAAATTCTGTAGATGCTGAATGACTTGCCTCTATGACAAAGTGACTCCTACTGCCCATGAACTAGAGATTGATTTATGTCAAGGAATGGAGCAATTATATCCTTCTGAAAACATTCTCATTCTTCCCTTTACGTCTCTGGTGTTCTCATTAACAAAATAAATACATAGCTTTCTTTCTTTTTTCTGGTCTCATTCAACTTTTGACATCCAAAACGTCTTCAGTGGAGGGTTCCAAACATAAAGACATGAAAGGTATTTTCTTTTATCAGTTTGAGATGCAGTTTTCTGCTTTTATGGGAGAACCCTTTAGCTATGCTGCTTTTATTGTGAGAAAGGTTTGAGGAGTCCCTGGAGCCCACAGCTATAAAACACAATATTTTTCTGCTCACCGGTGTAATTACATTCATTTGAGTTTGGAAGTCTGAGAGAAATCTCTGTTGTGTTTTATGGTAGGTCTAAAGCAGCTGATGTGGTACAGGTAATCCCAAAGAGCCTTGTGTTTTTACCAGCTCCTTGCAGTCCTCTGGTGAAGAAGCTGCTTTCACACCAGCAACACCAACATGGCAGTTGAATGCATGGTACAACAGAAGGTCTGATTTGGGCCGCGTTGCTACTGTGAGGCCCTAAGAGTTGTCCTGTGTGGATTATAGACAGAATGTAAGTCTTAGAAAATAGCAGCAACAGGCATTTATGGGGCGGGCTGCAACGGGGCAGGGAAGGCCTTTCATACAGCAGTATCAGCAACTGACCATCTGGCTTTCTTAATAAACAAATTAGATCTTGCTAATTACAGAGTGGCACACACTATTACAACCCTTTTCTTAGATGTTATGGTGCCAGCCTACCTCACTCCTCTGCCTGGCTTGGTGATTCAGTCCTTACGTGCCTGGCTGATTTCTCAAGATTCCCTGGCAGACTTTCCTCCCTGGCTGTGCTCCCTGTATCATCCCAGGGTTTTCTGGGTGTGTGTGTGGCATAAACACTTTGTGCCACGCATCCCAATAGTCCTATTCTTACTCTATTAAATACATCTGTTACAGACCCCTTGTTGTATGTGGTTTTGTGCAAGCCTGAAATGCATAGAAGGCTGAAAGTCTCAGCATATGGCCCTAAAACAGGAAGCATGAATTGGCAATTAGTACTCTCTGATTTAAAGTAAAGAGGTACCTTCAAAACGGAGAAGATAAAACCCAGGCAAGGCTGAGATAACTGCTTAGCAGGATTTTAGGGACTAAAATCAAGGTAACTAATGGATTGAGAAAGAGAAGCAGAGCTTCAGAGCCAGAAGAGGAACAGAGGGAACCAGAACAGTGATGCATCAGCAGCTGGAACAAAACTGCTCTATTTCCTTTGTCAGGATTTTTACAGGAATCATGTTCTAAAGATCAGTACTAAGTAAGATGAGAATTTACTTGGGCGTGTTAAATAATCAGGCAGGATTCAGAGTTGTTAGGAGTCGATAGTTATTCATTTATTTACTGATCCGCTGTACACAATTTAATAAGCAGTAGAAATCAGTAGAAATCCTCTTTTGGTCCCAAACATTCATTAATCAAAATCTTTCTAAATTGAAGTGCACAGTACAAACTTTAGAAAACAAAATACTCCAGTCATTAAACCTATCTCCTGATGGCCTCTCAGTTAACCTGGGCGTATATAACTTCACTCAGAAGCCTTTTACAGCTATGTGTTTTTTGAAGAGCGCAGAGGGGTTGTAATACTTTAATAACGGTGAAGGCTGAACAAAGTGGCAAGTCAGAAAATAAAGTAATACCAGCATGAGCCACAAGTCTGTCCTTAGCTAACATCACTGCGAGTTGTTTTCTGGTTCAAACCACAGGGAGTTAAGGTTGGAAAGGCTGCTGAACATTGAAATTCCTGGCGCTAGCACAACCTTACCTTAAACAGAGGTGTTTTGTGCTCCTCGCCACAGTACAGCATTTCTCTATGTTGTAATGGAGAGAGACCTCCTTTGATCACACCCTTTCCGAAGGGAACCACCCTATGGACGGGGTACGGACAACAGCCTGCTATCTCCACTGACCTTCCCATTGCTTGGCTTTCAGGCCCATGGAGCTGTGAATTTGAGCAAAGTCCTCAAGGATATTTGTAGCTGAATATGAGTGTGACCACCGCTCATGATTCCTGTGCGCCTGCTCAGAAGGGGAAGACCGGCGTCATAAAAGATATCATTTTTAGCTTCACTTGAGTAACTGGCAAAACTTCAATGCATAGGAACGTGAATCATGCAACACGGAGAGGTGACTCACATACGAATGGGAAAAACGTCGCCCTAAAACAATGCCATTTTCTCCTGACCCACAGCGGAAGGAGAAGGTGAGGAAAGGCAAAATAAAAAGCCAAGAAAAGACCATAAACGTCCGCCGGATTATTCGCACAGGGGACAGCGATGTACGCGCACTGTTGACCATGTTTGTGGGCACTGCGCTCGGTAGGACGGGGCCTGCAGGGGACAAGCATTGCCACAAGGCGCCTGGGGGGGACACAGCGCCGTGACAGCGCCGCAGGGCCCACGGCAGGGCGAGCATCCCCGCCTGAACAACACCGCGCTCACAGCCCCATCGCCACCCGGCCGCTCCTCCCCGCCCAGCCCGTAGGCGGGGGCAGTGACGCCGAGCCCCGTGCGGCGGCGGCGGCTCCGCCCCACGAGGCCGGAGCTGAGACGGAAGAAGCCGCCGCCGCACAGCAGCCTCCTCCTCCTCCTCCTCCTCCTGCTGCCCGGGGCCCGACATGGCGCTGTGAGCCCAGCCCCAGCCGTGCACAGAGCCGTCACCCGGAGGGCACCGAGCAGCCGCCGTCCCCGCTTCGGGAGCGGGCAGGGGGGCATGGGCAGGGCCGCCGCGGGGAGCCCGGCGGGCATGGCACAGCGGCCTTAGGGGAGCCCTTCCCGCCCGCGTCGCGCAGCTCGGCCCCGCGGCCCCAGCGAGGTGAGTCGGCGGCGGGCGGGGCCGCGCGGGGAGGGAACGAGGGAAGGAGGGAGCGCGGCCCGCGCTGAAGCCGCTCCCCGCCGCTTTGTCCTTCCAGGCCCCGCCGCCGCCCAGCAGCAGGGAGGCCGAGAGGAGGGAGCAGCGGGCGGCGCCCGGCCGCCGTAGCCCGGCCATGGCCCACTCGCCCGTGGCGGTGCAAGTGCCCGGCATGCAGGTGAGCTCCGAGCCGCTCCGGTCCCAAAATGGAGGCGGCGGGCAACGCTCCGGCTCCGGAAGCGGCGCCGCGCGGAGGCCGCCGTTGGGTCGTGGGGAGTGCGGGCGGGCGGAGCGGGGCGGCCTGCAAGCGGGGAGGCCTCGCTCGGTATCGGGGGAGAGCGGGCCCGAGCCGTCGCGTTGCGGGAGGGGCTGCGCTGAGGTAGCGGCGGGCCCGGGGAGGAGCCGCGGTGCCGCGTACCTGCGGCCCGCACGGGGCTGAGAGCCCTTCTCCGCTTTGTTCGGGATGGGCCGCGACACGGAGCGAGGAAGAGCTTCTGAAATTGGTGAAAGGCCAAACGAAGTGAATCGGGGAGTGCGCTGCAAGTGACATATCGGCCCCGTGGGGCTGCCCACCGCCGGCGCTTGGGCCTGTAGCACTGAGCCCTGCTGCTCTGCCTGTAATGAGGGCCTGGCGCTCAGGGAAGGGTGCGAGTGGAGGTCCGATGTTTGTGCTGCGTGCCGCTGGGAGCCATCATCTGTCAGAAAATGCCACCTCTCCTTGGCTGGGAGCGAGGCCCGGTGTCCTTCGAGCGTTTGTGGAACTTGTTTAAACAAACAAACAAGCGATATGTAAGTGATTTTTCAGAGGGAGGCTGGGATAGCTGTGACTCTTCCTTCTTATTCTGCTGGACAGCCCCTTGTGAGTTTGGGTGCAGATCTTTATCAAACAAAGAGGAGCTGAGCTCATTTCAGCGCTGTTTTCTACCTGTCAGGCTGGCAGCTCTGTCAGCATTTTTGGCCTTTCTCTCAGCTTTTGGGGTTGGCTCACCTGCCCCATAGCTGAGGGACTGGGGGGTTGCTTTTCCTTTCCTCATTTCCAATAACAGAGAAGTCTTTATGATACATCAAAGTGAGATACACAGCTTGGAGTTCAGGTTTCAGATCAGAAGGTTGAAATTTCTCCTGGTCAGTTATCTTCTGTGTTTTTTAGAGTGTAGAAGCGATGTATAAAGACCACTCCTATACTATTCTGCCTTGGTTTTAATACTGAGGTTTGGTTTACCTTTTTCACTTCTAGTAACTTAACGACCTTCTGAAATCAGTAAAATTTGATCGTGCACTGACTTTCTGTTGATATAAGATGACATAAGCCACACTTTCTATCCTCTGTTTTCTGTTAATGTTTACATATTTGGAAGACTTCCTTTTTCAAGGTGCAAACTTATGAGCTCCTTATTGTCATACCTCCTTGATCCATTGCTGACCTATTTTCCATGGCTGCCTTGTCACCACCAAAGGACCTTGGAAATTATTTGAGGTCCTGTTTTCTGTTGTTAAACCAATAACGTTTATGTAACAGTTCCTTTAGTGCTGTTAGTTTAACCCAGATCTCTGAAGGTATAGACATATGTTTAAAACTCTCTCTGCTTTTTTAACTATTAGATATGTGCAGCTGTATAAAATTAAGAAATAGCTCCTTTTGATGAAGACTATTACACAAGTCCAGACAATCTTGTAATACAAAGGAATTGGATTTGGTGCAAAATTACTCACCTCGCTGTTCCTTAAGAGGGATTGTAATACAGCTTAAGAAAGCAAACAAAAATCTCTCTTGCAAAGGGTGATAGTCTAAACCTTGCTTTTTCCCCCCTCCTTTTAATACCTATTTAAACTGTTCATTCAAGATCATCCAAGTGATTACGAAAGCATCCCTGCATCTGCTCAGTGTTAAAATGAACGCATGGCTACTAAAGAAGGAATGAACAGTTTTGCCTGTGAAGGAGGGAGATCTAATAGTTGTATTAAAACTAGCACCGTGCACAAGTGCATGTCATGTCAAGCTCCTTGTTTGCAGCCTGTGTTGGGGGAAGTGTTTTCACCAAATATAACAGATTGAAACAGAATCTGCCAGAGAATGTGTTTCAGGTATGAATCCTTCAGTTTTACTGTAATCCTATGATTTCCATCCCAAACAAACAAATCAGGCTCTAAAAAGACATTACCAGTTTATCACCGAAGCATTACACAAGCTCTTCTGGCTGTTTTAAGATTTCTTAAATGTTTTATAGCTGAAAATACTGCAGGTCCCATAGAGTTGTTTTGGTCAACTTGAACTCTGCCTGTGAGTAGTATGACAACAATGGAAGACCCAGAGGTAGTATTATCTGCTGCCCTTATGAATAGTTCCAGAATGATGTGTTTGTGTAGTGGTTGCATTCTGTTGAACCTGTCTCATGTCCTTGACAAAACCAGATGTTATACCACACAATTCATGCCTGTGCAAACAATTTCCTGAATATGTGGTGGTTTTTTTTCACTTACTTGGAAAGGCCCAGTTTGCATCAGTTGTATGTTGTGAATGTATAGAACAGTCAGACTTATAAGTCCGTTTAGTATGGTCAAGGTACTCAATAAATGCATAAGATGAGTCAGGTTGAAGCTCTCATTTAGAGGGTTTTGTTTGTTTCGAGTTAACAGAAAATGTGAAGTATGTCAGTTTGGATTGATGCAGCTTCTCATGGGCTCATGTTATTGACAGCATCTTACACATCACTCCAATATTTGTTAGTACCAATGACAATTGGCTGACATTTGGCTTTTCTGAGGTGGGTGGTGAGGAAACTTTGCTCTCAGCATCCTAAATTTTTAGGCTGGTCTGTAGATTTCAGCAGTGGAACTTCACATAAGTTATAAGTTCTTCATTTAAACTGGTGCAATTTTCAACACTTGAACTTTTCCTATTCTATTTTGTTGTGCAAAATCCCAGTCTGGAATGTTATTAAACTCGTGTTTGTGTTGATTCTGTTCTCACCTGTGTTTCTTGTATTTGTGTTTCTTGAACCTGATTTGTGGCTTTGTATTTCTGTGCCTCTGCTGTTCTACTCATCTAAATATTATTAACTTTTTGTTTTTCGGATGGCTTTGTTGGTATATCCTGATCCTTTGTGGCAGTAGTCTTGAGTGCAGCCACAAAGGTTAGTTAGACCTGATCTGCTCTTACTGGCATCCAGACTATCCTGCAATAAAACGCATAACTTCCTCTAAAAGCAGAGCAGCCAGAAGCACGTGACCTGTCAGCCACTGTACTCTGATTCACGATTGAAGGATTGCTTGATTAAATACAAACTTGAATGTAAAGTTGAGCTTTGCTCTCTCTGCTGCCTGTGAGCAGACAAGCTGTAAAGTGCTGCTCAGTGCCTGAGCCTGGCTCAGAGCCTCTTCCTGCAGGTTGCTGTGAGGGAGATAAGTTAACATCTGGTTACTGGTTGGGTATAGAGAGATGAAAAGAGAAATCGCTTTTAGATTTGGAAGTGATGGGCTGAGATTTAATAAATAAACTGGTGCCTTTGTAGAAAGGTGCTTTTTGTGTGGTGCCTAAAGATAGTCTGGAGGTGTGTCAGGTTTCTAGTAAGCCTTATTAATTGTAGTTTCAGGAGTGTCACTTAGTTAAGAGCAGGCAGTTTATTACTGTCAGATACCTAAATGTTTCGAGGGTGTGCATTGGAGGAACTTGAACCTTTGAGGAAAGATCTGTTGAAATACTGCTGCCCTCAGAACTGAGTTGCACTCGGATGGTTCCACAGTGAGCTTCTATAGGCTTTACACTTCTGTTATTTAGAAAAATGACTTAACTAGAAGAAACGGGGACATCCAGCTCTTATGGGACATTGTGGGGCTTCCACAGCGCCTACCAAAGAGGGGTTCCTTGTGATTGAGCTAGAATGGACCCTAGAACTTTGGTGATGAAATCAAGGAACTGAAACTGGACTAAGGTATTTGAGCCTTGAGCCGCAGTACAGTTAAGCTGCAGGAAGACAGCATTTTAAAAACATAGGGAGAGCATATTGTTTGCTTCTTCAAGTAGATTCACATGAAAACGCGTGTGGAATTTAACGCTGCAGTTGTTTGCCTTGTTGTGCTTGCTGTACGAGCTGTATCATACCTAATAGCAGCCTGCTAACTCAGCTCAGGCTTCATTAGCTGAGCTTGGTTCTTCCATCTCATGCACTTTGATAAGTTATTCTGATGACAAAGAAAAGCAGAGCTCAGTCATACTTATGTTGGCTTAGTATCATCAAGGGAGGACAGAGGAAGCTTTGGGAAGTTTGCTGCATGGAAGCTGTGTAGGTATAACCAGCTGGAGTTCAGCAGACACTTCTATCAGTCTGAGAAGAAAGCAGTCTTTTACTAGTAATTTTTGGGTGCAGATTTTACAGTTTTCTACACTTGTTAAGTGCACTGACCTGGAATTCAGCAAATCTGCTGAAGCTGCAGGGAATACATGAGCCAAACTTGACTCTTCTCACCTTAATTGCTTTGCTCTTCTGCACCACCTGATACCATCACTTTTGAGCAGAGAACAATTTCCCTCAAAAAGCTTTTTTTTTTTTTTAAATATGCCTAAAACCAGATGTTTGGCTTTAAAAATACATGTAGTTGTTAACTTGATTCTGTAGAGGTTGTTTTATTGAATTCAGCATTGGAAAGATTCACTCTGAAAACGAAGGCCTGGGACCCTGCAGAACTTATTGCAGTGCCCACTGCTCTCTTAGAGATCTGTAATAAGTTAAGAGCTCATGACTAAACGTGCCTCTGCAGTAGTATTTGTAATGTGAGACCTAGGGGACATCTTAGTAAAGGTGGGCGAGCACCTTATCTTCATTTTCATTGCTTTCAGTGCCCTTAAAATATGGTTTTCAGTCTTGCCCAAAAGCAAAAGGATGAGTTTAAAACCCGTTAGTGATTGTGTTTGGCGATTAGCTTCAGATTTAAGAGTGGGTCAAAAACTGAGAAGTGCTGAGAGATGGTTTGTAAGGCTGAAAAACAGAGTTTAATAACTGACAGGCAACTTGAAGAGTTCACGAATGTTTTTGGTGGGGATTGAGTGGGGGACAAACAGTATAAGGGTAGATTTCAAACTCTTCTGTAACATCATTTTCTGGTATGCTGCAATTAGTGGCTATATATATGCTCCCTGCAGGAATAAAGTGTTGGTAAAGTGTTTATCGAGTCAGAATCCATTGATGTAAGTCCCGCTGTTTCTTTCCAACGCAGGATAATCATTGACAATCAAATTCCTTCTCACCTGTCTCACCAGGTTTCTTGATGTTCTGAAACTCTATTTAAAGAGCTGTCGTTTGTTCTTTAAATTCATTCTTTCAGCAGTTCTTCTAGTAATCTGTTCTGCTGATTAGATGAGGATCGCTGAACACGATCCTTAGTTCTGAAGGAGAAACTTAAATCTCGTGAGAAAGGTGCCCATCTGGTGATACTGAAAACCATTCTGCCGGAGGGACTGCTACCTAAATAAATAGGACAGAAAGAACTCCATCAGTGAAGGGGGTAATAAAGGGTCTGATGAGGTAACAGTATCTTGCTGGTCTCGTTCTTCTTTTCATCTTGTGCGTGCGGTTTTGTAGAGATACACTGTATATACTGTGCGTTGTTTAGGTCTGTAGCTGGGGAAGGGGTTTCAGCTTAGATCTTTCTTGATTACAGTTCTTCAAAGCTTCCCTTCATGGCAGGGTGTTAGAAGTGTGAAGCAAAGTTTGTCTTGCCAAAACATTTGGATCTGAATGGTCTTGATTGAGGCAGTGTATCTGCCTTGTGCAATTATGTATCTTGGGTCTGCGTGAATTCTGTATGCGCTGATGAATGAGAACTGTTGGTTCACAACGGGTTTCACACCTGAGCTGTGGGAATGTTGGGAGCCCAGGGTGACAGCTCTGGTTTCATGCACTAGGAATCAAGAACCATCTGTTCCCTCAGTGCTTGTGTTTCCTCACCTTGTCTGCCTTTTGCAGGCTTTGCTTTCAACTGGGTGTATGTCCTGAATATTAGAATGATGTTGGCTTGGAGGGGATGAGGGATTATCAGAGGGTATTTACCATTTATGCTCTGCTGGATGTCAAGCTGTATTACAGCTCAGGCTTCTGCATTGAGAGCTGAATGTAGAATACAGAAAATACCCCTTCACCTTAGAATGACTAATAGAGTTGTAAAGTACAGAGCGAAAAAGGCTGAATTTCCACTGATTGACCTAAAAGCATGGAGGGGCAATGTGATCCACACAGCTCCAGTGCCAGCGCTGGCTGAAAGCTGCTGCTGGGTGTGGTGGGGCAGGCTGGCAGAGATCACTGCTGTTGATCTCTCACCTAGGAAGGCGTTATCTGGCACACTCACAGCAAGAACACTTTTACATTCCTGCTCAGCTTTATTCCAGCCTAGTTGGCAAGAAGAATCTGATTTTTAAGGTGTTTCTCTTCCTCCTCTACCCCTTCCCTCTGCGTTTTATGTAACGAGTTGCTTTGCCATGCTGTGAATGTGCTGCAGAGTGGAAAAAGGAGTTCCCTGAAATGGCCAGGTTGGCTCTTGGTGGGGAAGGTTTCTTCCTTCCTTTGTAGCTCATGTGGGAATTTTATTTCAGTTTGTTTGTTTGTTTTCTCCATTGTGTGCTTCTTGTAGCTTCACATCCACTGTGACTGATATGATCAGGGGCCAGTATTGAAGAGGAGGCCTTGAAGAGAGGATGGGATTGCAGCATTCTATAAAACTGCTATATTTCTCCAAAGGGTCCCTTCCAGAACTAAAGGAATAGTGCCATATCCCCTTACTGTGTGTTCCCACTTGGGATTTATTGCGGGCAGTGATTAATCCTGGAAAGCTATCTGTGTGAAATAAAGTTATTGGCTTTGCTCCTTACCCCCATGCAGTGTTTTGGAGCTATTCTTTTCCAGCCAGTGGGTTTTTTTCTGTCACATTTTAATTTGTTTAGCCTGTTAACAAGTAGTTATTTTAGTAAAGAGATTTAACAAGGATACTTGTCTGCCTTTAACTTAAGGTTTTGTTGCTGCTTTCTGGTCTATGAACCAGCTGGATTTTGTTGTTTGTTTTGTTCTATCTGGATTATAGCACGAGTCTAATCATATTTACAGGAGGGAAATCTGGATGTCATGTTCTAACTTGCACAGAATGAATGCTGAAATGGCTTCTATGATAGAGCAGCAAGGAGGCCTTTGAAGTTTGTGCAGCAGTTGCAGTTTAGTTGCAGAAGCTAAACCTCCGAGTATTATAAAAATAGTGCAAATGCCAAAATTACATAATTTATTGCTGGTAGAGCCGTGACGTAGTCGTTCCTTTAAATGGGTGTGGCAAAAATGGAAAAAAACTGTTTGTGTACTGATAAGTAGACTGCTGGCTGGAAGGAAGGGCATACGCTGCAAGGAGGCTGCAGCCCATAAATGGTTGTTTCCCTGTGTTCCCTTTAGATGTGGCTTTTGTAATCTCTCTGCAGATTAGGTTTTTCAAAGCAGTTTGTAGAGTAGGAAGAGTGCAGATATTCTTTTTCCAGTGAGAAACTGAAGTAGTCTTCTATCTTCTAATTGTGATATACAGGCAGCTCATTTAAGTGGGTTAATTATCCGTTCAGCAGTCATTTGTCTTGCTCTGTTCAACAAAGGAGATTACATTTGTTTGGAAAGAGCGGCTTGGTGAACTCCATAATAAAATACAGAATGGAATTTGAACACTTGGTGATCCAGGAATCTGTTGAGTTCTGACCTCTGTTAGCATCAAAGCACACCCAAGCATCCTGGCTATAGATTGTTGTCATTTGGGCCTTTTTATTTCAAATTACAGTGCAGAGCTGGTCACATAATTTTATGGCCCTTGCCAGGTCGTGCTTCTCGCAGATGGAAACAAATGAAGGACAGGCATCGGTATGCAGTGGTTTGAGGATTTTTGTTTTTAAATAATACTGTGAGCATAAAAGGTATTTGTTTGTAGAATGAAAGTTAATTGGGACTCCGTTAACTGTGCATTACATAAAACTTCTCTGGCATGAAGACTTCCTTTTTATGTCTTTCCTCTATGCAGGATACGTAAACAATTGGGGTCAGTTTATAATTTCCAGCATCAAAGAGCTCATCTATAGTGGATGTGCTGTTCCTCTTGGTTTTTGCTTATTTACCCTGTTCCCTAAGCTGCTTCATGCTGTGCTACTGAAGTGGGAGAGTAGCTAAGAATATAGGAAATAAGTCGGGTCGTTTCCTTTTTCAGCACAGTGTGCAACTGACAGCATGCATCTGTCACAGGTCAGAGAGAGATGAGAATGAAGATGGTTCTAAAAGTCTGAGACTGGGCAAGGAGGAAAGCTGGTATTAAAACTGATAGTCAAAAGAATTGTCCAGCAGCTGGCCTTATAGCCAATGTGATGAAAACACAGTGTGAGTTTCTGTTTGTTTTGCTTTTGTTTTACAGTAATGTTTTCAGGTTCTTACTAAACACAGCAGTGAGTCTTGGCCTTGAGTTAAAGGAGGTGCATCATGAAGGGTGGAACAGAGCTTAGGTCCCCATTAAGGACAGCAGAGCTCAAGTCTGGTTTTTGTTCCCTGTAGTGTAGAAAAGTTAGGTAGTATAAAGATTTGATACTTTGACAGTAAAACAACTTTAAAGTCACTTTGTACTTCATTACTTACCATACGGTTCTGGTAAGCATAATGATGTCTGTTATCTTGATGTTGGAGTCTTGGAAAGGACTGCAGGGAGACATCAGAGCTGAATTCCCTACGAAAGTCACTGAGAAGCCAGAGTGCATACAAGATGGAGGAGAAAGTGTTTGCAGGTTCCACCCTTATAGTGAATGTCTACAGGTTCTTTTTTCCCCCTGATTCTTTGTAAGTGATAATGGGTTTGCACCTGTGTTTTCATTGACTTCAAACTATTTTAATATTATATATATATACAAGCCTGTGGCACTGTGTGAATAACTTACATTGCAATATGCATTTAAGGGAAAATATGTGGGTGAAGAAGAGATCTAGGAATTAAATTCTTTCTATGCCTGTTGTGGCTTTGTTTTGTAAAGAAGTAAAATGTTCCCCATGCAGGTGAAATATGGAAATAAAATACGTGGATATAGAGATACATAATACAATGTGTGTGGCTTATAATTTAGGTAATTCTGAAGCTGCATGGAGGTAATGCATGCAAAGAAATTCAATTAAGATGTTTTGGCATATGTGCTGAGTAAGATGTTACTTCAAAATCCCATAACCTGTTGGTTTCACCAATCCCATTCCCACATGTTTTCAAGTTTCTTTTGCATCTAAATAGAACAGAAACTTTCAGGTAGCTTATTCTTTGAGAATAGATCGTATCTGTGAATAACTTGGTTACCTGTGATTTCAATGTGCTCTGCCCAGACGCAGCGTTTTGTTCGAGTCAGGTAAATGCTGAGAACAGATGAAGTGATTTGGAAGCCCATAACTTGATATTAAAAACCACACGTCTCTTACTCGTTGCATTCTTAAGACAATCGGGTATCTTAGATTTTGCAGTTAATAGTGAAGTATCAGTTAATATACCTAGCTTATTTTATTGTCGGCTGTAATTCAGATACTGGGACGTAAATGGTGCACTACACACTGGCTTCAGCAGCAAAGCTTACATGTATTCTTGATTTGGCAATTTAATGCTAATATGATTGCAGGGTTTCACAACAGGTAAGATTTATTTTGTTTAAGGTTTTGCCACAACATTCTTCTCCAAAAGCTTTCTGTAAGGTGGCTCTTCCCATTAAGTTTCACCCTCGACTTCTAGCAGACTTAGAAAGGTCAGACTTTCACTCTAGAAGTTGTCTGAAGTGTTTGAAATTACACAGGTAGTTCTAATGACAGCCAAAGATACCACTACGTGTTATGGCCCCAGTGAAGGAGACACTTGGAAAAAGTGATGGTAGACACTCTAGTCTTCACTGTTATTAACTCTTCTGAGCTATTTACTTTATCTTTTATGTAATACTTTCTGTGTTTGAGCAGTGTCTCCCAGTGCAGGTGAGTTGTTCTGTAATACTCCTGCAATTTTAAGGGAACTTCTATTCCAAATAAACAGTGTGAAATGTTTGAGCATCCACATAACGTTAAGCACTTCTGATTCAGGTTTTAGAGATACTTCTGAGATAATAGTGTTTGTTTTCATACTGGTGGACTGCTTAGATGGAATCTAATGTGAGTGTGCTGAATTATTTGCTCTGGGACACCTGGAGGATCCTGGATCTGAATTAGTTGGACTGGAACTGAGATAATGGCTTGCATGTAAGATACTTTGCAACTTGTGTTTTTCCTCCAGTTGTAAGAAGATTCATTAAGGAATTTTATTTAAGGCTGAGTACAAGAAGGCTCAATTCTGTGAGTTGTAGGTCTTGAGTAAGATGTTGTGTGGAGATTATCCATTTCTACCTGTTCATTTGTATTTCAGTATTATAATACAGCTTAATTACTAAATAAATTACCGTAGTTTGATGCATATCATTAGAAGCTTGTATAATCTTGGAAGTCAGATATGCAACATGCTTTACCTTTTGTTTTAAAGGAAGAAGGCAGGATTGGGAGAGCAGGTATATGAAAGGGTCAGAGATAGATAGGAAGGTGAGTCAGCCAGCCAGTCTTGTAGCTGAATCTAGCCAGGACATTTGCTGCTTTGCTGTGTTTATTAGAAAGAAAATGCTTACATAAGCCATATTGGCAGAGTGCTTGATGGCAGCTATTGTGGGTATGCTGGCAGAAGTTGTTGGGCTGTAGAGGTTTTTCTATGGGGACTGTAGCTGCAGGCTGGACAGTGGGGCCTCTTGATGTTCCCCTCCTAGCCAGATTTTGGCATGGTTCTGGGACTGTGTGTATAGATACACTTGCATTTGAACCCAGGCAGTAATGGCATGTAGTTGGAAAGAAGGATAGGAGGGTTTTTGGTAAGCATTAGTGTAGGTTGTGTTGTGCTGTGCTGTTGGAATGGTGGACTTCCTGAGCTATGCAGAGGGCTTGTGTTGTCATGCTGATACTGGTGCTGTTACTCATGCTGGCTAGATTGAAGCTGGCATGTGCATATGCCTGAGCTTGTCATATTTGGTGCTGCTTCTGCTTGTGGAAGCAGATGAAGGGATGAGAGGAGCCAAGTCTTACAGATTTGTCCACTTATAGGTGTCACCTTATCAGAGGTGATGGAGTCCATATTCTGTTTATTATATTGATACCATCTGTTGCCCAACAGACCTGACTCTCCATAAAAACCAATTAAAAAAACAACAATAATGCACACAGTTACTCATGGGCAACTTTCAAAGCTTCTAAACCTCTTTCCTATTCAATGTAAGACAGCAGAGTAACAGTTTTGCTCAGGAGGGTTAGTAGCACATTAATGTTTGGCACATTAGAAGCTTAACTGACAGTTCTACTGCAAAATCTCAGTGGTGGATGTTGCTGGTGTATGTACATGTTTTATTTCCATAAAATATATCTCCATCTATCTGTGTACCAAGGGAGAGAATAGGCATTGCTGCATCATTTGAATTTGGCTTGGATTAAAAAGTAGATTCCTGTATTTTTATATATATATATTTTTAAATGATGTGTAGAAGAATATTTTGGAACAGGACCCAGAAAGATAAGGCAATTAAGAAAGGTGAAGGTAAGTCTGTTTCACAGCACAGCTTTGTTCTAAGCCTGTGTCTGAAGTAATGTGAGTGCTCCTAGTTTGAAACCTTTCCAAGGGAAATTACCTCAATATTAGCCATGATTGTTCAGAAATTCTTGCCTTCATCCTGGAGTGTCCTACAAATACTTGGCAGCTCAGGTGAATAACAGAAGCTGTGAAGCTGAATTTTCTGAGCAAATCCTTTTAATGCAAGCTTAAAGATCTGCCTTTTTCCTTTAGTAATTCCACACCGTTTGTTCACTTCTGATGTGCTGTTGTTCCACTCTCTCCCATGGGTGTACATAGAGTTCTGTGTGTCAGGATATCCAGCCACGCTTCATCTGTCCCTATACTACAGCACTCCCGCATGATGGCATTAGGAATTGCTGGAAGTTAAAATAGCCTTAAAAGCTCTGATTCACCTGGGGTAGCTTGGGGGCAAGAGTTGAGGCCTGCCTTGTTGACTATTAAGTGGGTGGATGGGATGTAATGGTGCAGTGTTTCTACTGAGGAGTCCAGAGGAAATCTCTGCTTACATTTTGCTTGGGGATGAACCTTAGGAGCTGCTCTTTGAGTTCATCAGGCTCCTGTGGAGGTTGGATCAGTGACTGTAGCTGGGAGCACTTCTCTCTTCATTTACCTATGTGGAAAGTGTTCGACAGGTTTTCTATCAAATCCAGCAGTAGGTACCAGGTGACTTGAATGGGAACCACAGGCTCTGAGGTATCTCAAAATAAAGCTGGTATTTCTACAGCTGACAGTTTTAGGGTTAACAAAAAGCTTTGCTAATCCTCTCTTTACACTTTCCTGTCATTTTTTTATGTTAATAAAGAACTGCTCTTACTGCAGTTGATGCAGTAGTTCAGGAATACATTAGTTTGCTAACTAAATAATAGTCATGAGGTCTACAGTTTCTTTCCCTTTATGTTTATTATCCTGTAATTATCCCAGATTTCAGGTCAAAATACTTGCTTTGATTGTGTATTTGCTCATCTTTCAAGTCCTTTGGTACATCTAGCAGTGTGTGTGGGGGGGGGGGGAATAGAAATCTATGCGTAGCTATTTTCTGAAGGTGTATTCTTGTGTATTTCTTTGCTCTTTAATACATCAGGGTACTACAGAGCTCTTTGTAGGCAAAGGAGGAATTCCTAGTTCTTGCTTTAATGTACAACCAGGGCTCAGCAGTGTTTCATATATTTGCAAGATTTAAAAATTCAACTCCACAGCTCAGCACAAATCTGCCCTACTACTTAATGTTCCCTCCTCTTGTGATAGCACAAATGACAGCTCGGTATATTTGAGCAGTGAATTGGTTCTGCTGAAAATAAACTTGACAAATCATACAGTTAACTGTTAGCTAAATCTGCTCCCTGATTCATCTTATTGTATTGTGGAATAAGATCTGATCCTGATAGAAGGAAGGGAACAGTAGGTGGCCAATAAGGTAGTGAGATTGCTGCTGTATTCCAGTCAAAAAAAGGAGCAATAATTTTGTTTTGCCAGTGATGATTTTTGCACCCGTTTTCAAGATGATGCTGTAAAGATGTTTTGTTTCCCGTTGGTACTAGAGTTGTGTGTTGTGCAGGGTAATCCATGCAGCAGATGCACAATGGCTGCCTTTGCCAAAGCTGTCACTTCTGTCATGGCAGTTCACTTGGTCTGCTGGGTAGGCATGACATGTGGGTCCTCCTCTCTTCCCTCTTATTCCTTGAATGGAGCTGGGAAGCGTTAAGACCTTTGTATGATGTCAGCGCTGATCATAGAGCAGTTAACCTTCCAAGGAAACCAGATGTCCTCATGAGTGCTGTCTGGTGCTGTGTTCCTCATCCAAGGCGCGTTTGGGTGATATCAGCTCGTTCTGACCAATGCTTCAAGTTTAATTTCTGCATCCGTACTCCTTTGAATGTCTGTCAATCCCTTTTGCTGCCTTACATCTTAGCAGATCTCAAAAGCTCAGTGTGCTTGGGTGGAGGATGCTGCTAATGGGCTCCAGGTGCTGTAGTCCTCTTGCAGCTACCTCTGTGTTTTATTACTTGAAGTGGAGCTTTGTCTGCCCAAGGCTGTTGACCTCATAGGTGAGCCCAGCCTTATTCACATGGGGAATGATGTTAGCACTTCTGTGCCAGTAATTGCATTCTGTAGACTCCTGAATTACCACACAGACAGGATCAGTATTAAGAACAGCTCTATTCTTTCCTTTAAAAGCATTATGTGGGAAATGAGATTTGTACCTGTTGCTTTCCGTGGTGAAATTCATTTACTTTTGATGTAATTGCATAATATACATTTTGTAACTAATAGCTGAATTAGAAGTTAGTGTATGGGAAATAAATTCATCTGATACGAGCACTCTAATAATGATAAATCTGGGTGATGTGTTTCATGGGCATTAATGAGGGTTAATAACTTGGAAGTAAATGAAGATAGCTCATCATTTATTTATTTATTTTAACTTTTTCTCTAGAACCATAGAGCAGACCCAGAAGAATTATTCACAAAACTGGAACGCATTGGGAAAGGCTCCTTTGGTGAAGTCTTTAAAGGAATTGATAATCGGACGCAGCAAGTGGTTGCTATAAAAATCATAGACCTCGAGGAAGCAGAAGATGAAATAGAAGATATACAGCAAGAGATAACTGTTTTAAGTCAGTGTGATAGTCCTTATGTAACGAAATACTATGGATCATATTTAAAGGTAATGTATCTTACTGCATAAACATTTATTAGCAATTTGTCAGCCCTTTTTGAATGATGCACAGGGAAGTTCCTATAACTGAGCAAGTGTTATCACATCAACTTGACTTTCTGTTTTTCCCTTTGAATGGTGTTGCCTTTGTTCTGCTTCTTTTGCTGCATGTTCCTTAAAGCTCAGATGTTCACAAAATGGCTACAAAAGGAGCGGAGTTGACAGAAGATTCCTATTGCTATTGAGCTTATAAAATTACATGGAGGAAGAGGTTCTCCTTTCTTCCCTCATAACTCCCAGTGAAATGTTGTGCCTTTTTGGAGGGGGAAAAATATGTTTTCATAGCTAGACTAACAAAAAAGAGAAACCCTCCTTTGATATGGAAGGAAACGCTGCACCGTGTGGAGATGTTTGTAGTTGTGCGTTATAGTAGGCCTGAAACAAAGTAGAACTGACAACAGTACAAAGTGGTTATGTAACTCTAACGTGTTATCTAAGGCTTAAATTAAGAAACAAGCTTTAAAAAAAGGAAACATCAACACACACAACAATGCTCAGCCCTACAGAGATAAAAATTGGAAGTATATGAATGTATAGCACTGAAAGAATATTAATGCATTCTGAAAGATTAATGCTGGTCCCCTGGTTTTTCTTGTCTACTATTTTGGGGGAAACATTTTTGGGTGATGTTTGTAGAGTTGTTTGTGAAATTTTGTTTATTTTCCCTTAAGAAACTTCCCTTAAAAAAATAAATCACAGGATTGTTTTTAATCTCATACTAACATGGCAGTTAATTTTATTGCTTGCTCTTCCCTGCCTTAGACTAGATTCATCCTTGTTTGCTAGTACTGGTTCTTTCAGCTTGAGATTTCTCAGGTGGGAGAGTGTATTGGCTTTGGTACAAGTGTCCAAGTAATCTTTTATGCTGACTCTAATTTTGGTAATGACAGGCATTTCGAGAGTACTATCTGTCTATTCTTAAAAGTAAAAACTAAGGTTGCTGTAGCTTCTAACTTTCTATTAGCTGTAATTCTGAGGATGGCTGTCAGCCTTAGTATGAAGCTGTTCAGTATTTTGTTCTGCATATTCTGTAGACTTCTTCTGGAAATGAAGTATGTACAGTTTTGTACAAAATGACTTAATAATTAAAGGTTAAAGAATGTTGAGGCTAGATCCTGAAACTTAAGATAACAATAACTATGTTATTTCATAGAAAGCAGAGTCTTAGGCTGCTGAGAGCAATAGCAGTTCTTAATGGATATTACTGGCACCAAGATTACATCAGAAGTGATCAAATAGGCTTGTTGGTTTTATACATAAAGATTATTGAAAATAGCTCCTAGAAATACTTTCAAAGGTAGTGGCAAAAAGAGCATAGGTGTATTTCAGTATTTAAGAAGTAACCAACTTTATTGAACTTCAAATAAGCAAATGGTTACTGCCATCAAGTACCAGTCAGCTTCAGCTCTTCTCCTTCCTAAGAAAACACATTTGATAATTGAATGTTATGATGAAAACTTTAAACAAGGTATGTTAACTGCAAGGATTCTGTAACTGTTCAGCCTTTCAGATGAGGTTGTTTTTCCCTCTGTATACAATTTATTTTAAATATTCTGGAGCTTTACATGGTTCTTAGTTTCTTGCATGTCAGGATGCAGAGCCAGTGTTACTAACAGGAATGGAGTGACCCAGTCCCAGAGGCCCTGTGACTTACCAGCAGCGTGCAGGATCTTCCCAGTGATCCTCCTGCTAAGCAGAAACTGAACAGGAGGAGGAAAGAGTGTCTTTATCTCAATTACTTGACTTACTAATTTGTAACCTAGTCAGCTCAACTGATGCCGTATGAGATACTCTTATATTCTGCAGCCTAGCTGCTCTTTAGCTACAGCTTGCATGTTTGACTTGTAAATGTGATTTTAAGAAATACAGACAGCCCCTAAGCATTTTTACTTAACATTGTAGTGTTATTTGTCTGTTAGTAGATATTCTAAAAACATTATTGAGATAAGATAGGGTCATCTTCCTTACCACTGAGATAAGACTGATGCTAATTTTCCATTATTGTGACACAAAAAGGTGCAAAATTCCCAAATCACAAAGACATGGGGTACCTTTGTATCTTGAACTTTGGAGCTCAAATGGGAATTTACTGTTTAATAAATCTTAAAACTCAGCTAGTCTTAATAACTTTCTCCCTTAAATCTGGCTGTCTTGCAAGGCCTAAGCATTAGTAGGTGATGTATAAACATGTAGTCAAAGAACGTACCATTATGAGTACATTTGTTTTGGGTAGTAAAGGGTTTTGCCTTTTATTTAGTGTCTTTCACTGTTCTGTGTGGAGTTGTGCAAGGTTATACAGCTGTTCTGATGAGCTTGTTTAGATGCAAGATAACTTTAATCCTGATATAGATGTTTGTAGACATTCCTGTCTGTGGTAGGTGAGCATCTAAATTTGAGTTGTCATCCAGGATTGCACTTTGATTGCAGTGAACGTCATATCTCACAAAATAAAACATAGATTGTGGAAAGTACCCTTCAAAATGATACTGCATAGCAGTGTAAGGTATGCTAGAGTGCTAAAGTGTTGTCCTCAACTCTGTTGTGTCAGAATGTCAGTATTACTGCCTTATTAGCTTATCCAACAGAAAGATTAAAGTTACTGAGAGTTACTCCAGCTCTGGTATGTTCTGGTTATGCCAGTTTGTGAAGCTCAATCAAATATGTAAGCTTTATTTTATCTGATCCCATAGAGAGTGATCATCTCCGGGTGACTAAAACATGTGGATTGTTTTCCTTATTTGTGCCATGTAGCCCTTGGGTTAGGGAGTTAATTATCTACTCTGTAACTTGTAACTACTGAACCCACCTGGGCTGCTTTTAGTTTTTGATTTTTGCCTTTAAAACAAGCCTGAAGTTATTCTCAGTTTTTCAGATTTTAAGCATGGAAAATTCCTATAGTAACATCCAGTGTATTCCAGCAAGACTGTACAGCACTTAGTGCAGCGAAGCTTTGAGGCCATCTGAAGATATTGTTTGTTCTACATTGTCTATTTATACATGGTTGACCTAAAATAGCTAGGAAAAAGGTTGTACATGCCTGGTTAGAAAATATCCCCACCCGATTACACTGGATTGCAGCAGTTTCTTTGAGACATTATTTCAGAAACACAGAACTTATTCATTTCCACCTTATACTGTTTTCAAGTAATGGTCAAATGCTCCAAACATGTCTTGTAACCACAATGTTTGCCTTAAACTGGAGCTCTGTGCGGGTCTTCTCAACTGACAAAGTTGGGCTTTATAAAAACTGCTAAAATTAGCCAACCCTTCCCTGCTGATCTCATAATATTGGAATAGACTCTCATAAATGACATGTTTCTTAAATTTAGTATAAACCTAACAGAGTGTGCCTTGTTAACGTAATTGGATGTGGTACTTCCAGAAACTGCACCTTTATTTGCTTGTTGTTTCCTTTAGATTTCTATCACTAGTCAGGAAATAGGGTAGGTCAGAGTACAATGTAGAATGCAAGAGGCTTTAAACAGGACTTCTGCTATAAGCTCGTGCTTTGCAGTAAGGAAGTAGTGCCAGTAAATACTTCCTACTTAGAAAGTGTGCGTGGTACTTGGGCTATATTAGTATTTCTGATAGCTGTGGTTTTCAAGTAAGTTTTTACTCCAGTAATTTCATAAGCATTAACCTATGGGTTACTGTTCTAGGTTTCTGTTTCTGAAATGTGAGGGGATTTTGGTGAGCAAATGGGAGAAGTTCCCAGTTTTTAAACATTCTCTATGTATCTTGTACCAGATCTTTCTGTTTATGTGAATCAGGCACTTCTTGCAGTTGCTCACTAAGGTCAAAAGCAGCATCTGAAAAACCCTTGTTGGGAGAACTTGAATTCTAGTGCTGTAGCTGAGATATCTTAATAAAGGAAGCACTCTCAGGAGTAAAGAATCAAGTAGTGTGGAATGAAGAACAGAAAGGAACACATGGACTTTGAAGTATTGCTTAAAATTAAAAATGAAACAAAGAAAAACATTGTGAAATCTAAGATAATTTAATAAAAAGTATAACTTCAGGGATCTGCATTGTTCTTATCATTGACCTTTTAGTGATTGGCTTGGAATGTCTGATGTAAAGATGTCAGAAACACGAGCATTCTTGTAGGGTGGGGGTGTTGCCCGGGAGCTGTAACTTGGTGATTCGTGGGGTTCTGTTTGTGTTCTCCTAACAGCTGGCTGGTCCTCTGCTGAAGTACCCTGGGATTTCTAACATCTCCTATTTCTTCTGTAGGGCACAAAACTATGGATAATAATGGAATACTTGGGTGGAGGGTCAGCTTTGGATCTTGTAAGTATATGATTGTTTGCATTCTAAGTTCTAGTAAAGCCTGTGTGGTTGTATGTATCTCTTGGTAACAGAGACCAGATTTCACTGTTACATGAGCACTACGTTGTAATGCTCCAGGAAGTGTTAATTTGTGTAATAGTTCTGTTACATCTTCGTGCATTGAGTGGATGCTGATTTTCTTGCCTATTTGTTGTTCCTAATGGTTGTTTCTAAGCGTGTGGGAACTTTCATTCTCAGTCAAATGCAAGGTGGTAGTTTTCTTTCTTAGTATAGAAGTACATTTTGCAACATGTGATGAGGAGGTACCTGGGGGGCTGGGGGTATTTCTGTGAGCCCCACCACCAGTTTATTCATTACACTCGCATACAAAATATTTCTGTTAGGACTGGATCTCAGGAATGAATGTTGTATGTCACCACAGAGTGCAGTTAAAATTAACTGGTTCAGTGGGGTTTAGTTTTCCACTTTCAGGAACCTTGGTTGAACATGAAAGTACCTTTTATTTCAGATAGTGGAGCATTCATGAAGGATGTATTTTAAACAGTGCAAGAGCACATTTTGCTGTACGTGGATGTGGTTTCCCCATATTTTCAGTATGGCTGTACCTCAGCTGTAAAGCTTTGAGACCCACCCTTTCCTGCAAGATAATATAACGCCTTCTTTGTGTGATCTGAAGGAGAAGCATCATGTCTTCAGTATTATAGATTGGTGTTAATTATACATTTGGTACCAGCAGTTCTGTCTGCAAAGGTCTGTGTATGTGCTTAGCCTCACAAGTCAATTTCAACTTCATGAAATTACATCATATCAGCTTTACTCTAGGGATGCAAAAACATAGGAATTATGAGTAGCATGTAATAGATTGTGGCTTTGGAATTTGATCTTCTTGAGAAAGAAGCTGAGAGAATTTGTTCTGTAACACTTCTACGTAGTTTATTGTCTCTTTTGGACTGTCAGATAATAATGAAGTTGTGTGGGGATTTTTAGTAGGGTTCAGTGGTTTTAGGTTTTAGTGTTCTAAAGGGCAACTTAATTTTTATTTCCTTTACTTAACCTCAATTTTGTCATGATTTTTTTTCTCCATTTCACTGCTGTGAGGTTTTTGTGTGTGTTTTTTAAATAGTACAATCACACATCTTAATTATTCTGCTTTATGTATGTAGTTTTCTGATGTGCAAAGCTTTGACAGTTGTGTGTTATGTTCTTAATGCAAAAGCAAGCAGAGAATCAAAAATATTGCAACAACTTTAAAAAAAAAGTCTTATTGAAATAGTTTCTTAAAGCACTCATTTTAAATGCAGTATTGGGTCTGCTGTGTTTGATAAGAGCATAAAACTTCTTGGGAATTTCTAGCTTTTCTTATGTGCTGCATGCTGAGGGGAGCGTGTACTGTATAGCATAGTAATGGAATTTGTAATGTATTATCCGTAGAGGAGGTGTGAAGATGGTTATTCTAATGACATCTTTTTCCTGATAGGATATTAAGCTACTTAATTTGAATCTTCACATTATGGATTCTGTAATATCTTTAAATTTAAACTCTTTCAAGTTTAAGATTTATTTAAATCAATAATAAGGCCAGAAATTAGATATGACTAGAATTATTTTCCTGTGTGTTTTCTCTAAAGCTTCGTGCTGGCCCTTTCGATGAGTTCCAGATAGCTACTATGCTAAAGGAAATCCTGAAAGGTCTTGACTACCTGCACTCAGAGAAGAAGATTCACAGGGATATAAAAGGTTCACTTCAAATGCATCTCTCTTTTTTTTTTTTTTAAAGTCCTTAAAAGTAAGAACAGCATTCTGACTTAACGTTGTGTTATTGCCCCTTGGCAGCTGCCAACGTCTTGTTATCAGAGCAAGGTGACGTTAAGCTTGCTGATTTTGGAGTTGCTGGGCAGTTGACAGACACACAAATTAAGAGGAATACCTTTGTTGGAACTCCGTTTTGGATGGCCCCTGAAGTTATTCAGCAGTCAGCATACGATTCCAAAGTAAGTATGAATGTAGAGGATCTCTCTCTCTGCTGATCTAACATAAATGGTTTTGTTTTTTGTCTTTCTAATTCTATAAAAAAAATAAAATTGATTTTAAATTACGAAAATCTACTGCTTATAACTATAGTAGAAAACACCACCCCTGTTCCCTTGCTTTGTTTTTTCTGAGAGTTTAGAGCTGCTGATTAAAAAGTGATGATAAGGAGGGAGTAGTCCCTTTTCTCTTGTGTGTATGCCCACCGGGTACTATAGAGCATAGGGTGAGTGAAATGACAGTGTATTTTAGTGCTGGCATTAGATTTTCCACACTGTTTACATGCATCCAGAAAGCTAAACTTCTTGGCACATACGAAGTACCTTTTGTACTGTTTTTCTTAGATAGTAAGTCTGTAACTATACTTAATAAAAAAAAAAAAGCCTGCTGAGTATCTGAGATGTTTTAAAGATCTACAGAGGTCTTTCCCAGAGCCAGATCAGGGATGATAGTAAAGAGTTTGTACATTCAGCTGTAGTTTTCATGTGTAGGGTTTCAGCATTACAACTGGAATTCTCATTCTGTGGCATTTTGGGAAAGCATTCTACCTTGTTTTAAAAGTATGTTCTCCAATCCAAGTTTAAATAATTCATCTCCAGATTTTCCTGTGTCAGCTGTACCACCCATTCATTTACATTCTGCAGCAACCTCGTCTTCCTTGTCTCTTCAATGTTGTTGCACGAGCTGTACCCTTTCCCCTTTCTTTCTAAGCCTTTGGGTACAACAGATGAAGGTATTAGGACAGAATACACTGATTTCTAGTCTACAGTTGTTAGTTATGCTATTTCAGTAACAAACAGTGAGGTAGTTTAAGTCTTCAGTATTTATAGATTTATAGTTATTTTAGTTCTTCTTGTAAAGAGGAAAGGAATATTGTAGAGATGCAACTTGTAACACTTTATTACGTGGGCAGCTTTGGGTTACAACTTTGCCAAGTGTAGTTAAATCATTCTTAGGCAGTTTTTAATGAGAAATGCTCAGAGTGATTTTTAATAGCACTTGTAACTCATCTAAAAATAGTGCAAAGAATGTATGTTTCACTTGGGAGAAGTCTTTACACTGAAAGATTTCATAGCTTGTAAGACATTAATAAAACTCATCTTTTAGGTAGAATCAGTATCACTTCATGATTCTTTAGGAACTTGTGCTTCCAACTTGATGTTTCAGGTCTAATTGGAGTTGCTGGTCATTTCCTAGCTTTCTTCTCTAACAACCTTATGAATTTAGCAACAACATGATGCTGTATTCATTAGTCAAAGTTAATAAAGACTGATTAAATCATTTATGTGCCTTCAGGAGTAATAGCCTTGGGGTATAAAAACAGTCCTTATGTGTTTATCTACTGGTACTAAAACTGATTCTATTACATAGATGCAGATTTCGGTTACTAAATACAGTGTTGTGATGGCATTCAACTTTGTACTGAAAGTATTTTTTCTGTTTCTCAGGCTGACATCTGGTCATTGGGAATCACTGCTATTGAATTAGCCAAGGGGGAGCCACCCAACTCCGATATGCATCCAATGAGAGTTCTGTTTCTCATTCCAAAAAACAATCCTCCAACTTTATTAGGAGAATTCAGTAAACCTTTTAAAGAATTCATCGATGCGTGTCTGAATAAGGATCCAACGTTTGTGAGTAGATAAGTGTGTGTGTATGTTTGTAATGTGTGTAGAGATGCTCACGTCTCTATTTTTAATGCATGCTTGTGAAGTCTTTTGCTGATGTAGTGCATCAGAGTTGACTAAAATAATTTTAGAGGCTAATTTTGACTGCAAATAGCAACAGTGCTTTTTAGTAATTCTCTCCACCCAAGCCTCTTTTGTTTAAAGTAATGGAAGGAGGAGGAATAACAAAGGAAGTGATGGCAGAGGCAGCTCCCAGAAATGGATGCAAAGCTAGGATAATGTCAGAAGAGAAACCTCACAGAGGAATCCTAGATCTCTTCCCTGGTAGAACTTTTGTTTTCTGTCTGAATGCTGCTTACAAGGAAATGCATTGGAGAAACTTGATTAGTCATTTTCCTGGGTGTGTACTTTCTAGCATAGGAGAGTAAGCAATATAGTCTGTGTGACTTGATCATATTTTTAGAGTGCTTGTAAATGTGGATTACTGGCTTTTTTTCACTTCCTGTTTCTACTAATTTCCTGATGCTGTATAAGTTAGGACTGAGAGTCTGTTGTTGTGCCGCATCTTCCCCACTAACATTTATAGTCACAAAATGCCAGCGTAACATTAAATATTCCAGTGGTTTGGGTTTTTTTCCACAGCGCCCTACAGCAAAAGAACTCCTGAAGCACAAATTCATTATGAAAAATGCCAAGAAGACTTCATACCTGACAGAACTAATTGATAGGTTCAAGAGATGGAAAGCAGAGGGACATAGTAGTGACGAAAGCGATTCCGATGGTTCTGATTCGTAAGTTAATTTTCACAATTTAATCTCTCCATCTAGCTTTGTTCTTTGTGTTTTGCATTGGCTTCTTTAAAGAAAACTGTTTGAAGCTAAAGGTTAATGCTTAAGTCAGGCTATATGCTGGTTCTCTAAACTTTTTTTAACCTCTGAACTCGTTTTCAGTTCTGCTTAAGTGCTGTGTGTTTCCTACTCTGAGGCTAGCGGTTATACAAAAAGTAGTGAATCACAACTGGAAATACTGTTCGCACAGTTTGGGTAGCATAACATTTCTTCAAGTCTTTGGTTTTTCTGGATATCAGATAACTGTTTTCAGTGAGATGCCTGCCATTGGAGATGGAAGGTCCTATAGGTAGAGGCAGCATCTTCTGTTTGCTTTGGTAATAATTCAGCTTGGTCTCTGAGGTATTTTTTCCTAAGATTTAAATACATGCTTTTTTCTTATTTTAAGACTTAACAGAAATAATCCTTAGAGATGTGTTATGTATTTGGGTTACCTCTGGCTGCTTAGCATTGGGTTGTGACTGGTGTTGTATACGTCGTATCCTTTTCCTTCAGGGAGTCAAGTAACAAAGAAAACAACTCTCATCCTGAGTGGAGCTTTACTACAGTTCGGAAGAAACCAGATGCAAAGAAGCTGCAGAATGGGACGGTATGTAGTCCGAGTTCTGTTAAGGAATGCTTTTGTAGCCATGGGGAGAAAAGTAGTATTAAAACTTCGTAGCTATATGGTTTTTCATAAGAATTGACAGCCTTTTTGTACCTCAATAGATAATGCTTGTTACTGATGTATCCTTTAACTTTTTCAGCCTTAACTTCAAAAGATATCACGTACTAATAGATCAGTATCTATTCATGGAGATATGATTGGTTTTGAGCTCTGATGTAATATTAGAGAAGGAAAATTGAGCTGTCAACATATATTGCATGCTATCAGCATCTCTTTACGTATCACATAATGCTTGATGTCCTGTAGCCTATTTTAAGATGTACTTTAAGGGCTGTGTTTAATTCATAGAAGTTCTAAAATCATGTGGTGTGTTAAATGCAGCTTATATACTGCACAGGAACATACTGATAGGCTTTCTTGTTAATTTTAGGATCAAGATCTTGTTAAAACCTTGAGCTGTTTAACTATGATAATCACTCCTGTCTTTGCTGAGGTAAGTTTTCCTTGCAAATTAGCTTCTAAATTATTGTCTGAGCATTCATCAATTCTGTAAGCTTTATCTCATTTGCTTTACTGCTCAGCTCAAACAGCAGGACACAAATAATGCTAGCAGAAAGAAAGCAATTGAGGAACTTGAAAAAAGCATCAATATGGCAGAAGCAACGTGTCCAGGGATCACAGACAAGATGGTGAAGAAACTTATGGAGAAATTTCAGAAGTAAGTTGATGCCGTGGGGGGAAGCACTTCCATTTGGGGAAAGCTGGTTGATTTTGAGCACTTTGTGTGTTAGGGAGATATGAGTACAGCCCTGTTATGCATAGGGCTCAGCTTTTAGCTCCACTAGTCATACAGGAGCTTCTGGGTATTAAAACAAAAACTAATGGTAACAGTAACCTTTTCCGCTTGGTCTTTTAGCCCTGCAATGTTATTATAGCTGTCATACTTTGTTTCCTTTAGTTTATCCTGCAGTTGTAACTTAAGCTTGTTTATAGCAAGTAAGTCAAGGAGTCTCCTTTGCCAGTATCTTTTTAGGGAGTGTTTGGGTTTTTTTGAGTGTCTTCTGGTGTGTGGTTCCTTTTTTTCCTTTGAGCTGTTAGGATGAGGTGAAGGCACATACCAGTTCAATGATGCACAGGTGGTTACTTGCTGTTTGCCACACCGAAATATAGTGATTAATGCTCTTCCTTGCATTTTTATATCTGTAGGTTTTCTGTTAATGACTCATCCTAAGAAACTTCACATAATTGACTGCTGTTTCGTACGGACCCAGTGAGACCCACCAAAACTACTTCAAGCTTGGCAGTGCTTAGCTCATGAGCTCCTTGTGCCTTTTGGATCTTTGCAACATATTGATGGTGATTTGAGGATTTGAAAGAACCTACTCAACTATTTTGTGGCAGTGCACATGGTTTTATATTTTCAGGAAATTATTTTGTAAAGAACAACTTTTAATATTGTAGTTTCACCTGTTTAATCTGATACAAGTTGAGGTGCAGTTTTGCTTTTAGAAATAACCATTACTTTAGTTAATAGGAAGTGCGAGTACAGTATGTTTTGATGCTATTTCGTTCCTGTACACAGGGATGTACAGGTCTTTTGTATTCATGAGTTGAACTTTTGTAAATCACTAACGAGCTTCAGAGAAAGTAGCTTTTTCACGAGCGTATTCAAAACGTAGTGGCAAGGTTATTGCTGTAGCACCTGCTTCGACCAGCATATAGTTATCGTGCCCTGGAAAATAAACCTGCAACAGTATCTACTACGATTCTAAATTGGTACAGTATTTTAGGCAGCTCTATGATTAAATATATTTGAGAGCAATATGTCAATAGTTTGCAGGTGATATGTAGCAACAGGTATATCCTGATGTACAGTATATATGTATTACCTTTTAGAACAAGTAGTAACTCAATCTTACATCATCGTGGAAGGAAAATTAAAGCAATACAGTTGAGGGGGTGGGGCTTTTGGCAATAATGGACGAAACCTGAAGTCCAATTTAATTTAATGTTTCTCCTCTGACTATTATATATACCTGGATGGAAGGGAGCCAGAGAAGCCGAGCTCGCATGATACATACCTCACAAGCAGGTATAAGCGTAACACCAGCGTTCTTTGTGGTGGTGTTGTTTCTCCTGTAAGATATTTATACACGTTTTTTTTTGTTGTTGTTCTTAAATACATGAAATACAGTACATCAACATAATTTGTTTATAATTTTCTGGAAGTGTATTTTAAATATGTATTTACCAGTTAATATGCAAAGAGCTGAGTTATAGATATTCTTTCACAAACAGGTAGTACCGTGCAGTACGGAGTGATTTTTTTTCATAAGAAGTAGGTAAGACTATAAAGTTGCTTTCAGTTACATATTTATGGTACTGCTAGATGGGTAATCTCTTCTGTTTTGTTTTGGTTTTGTTCTTCTTTTCCGTTCTTTTTCAACCCAGTATGTATATTATGCTGAAGTTTTGAACTGGGATTGTTTTTCAGTACTTAGCTGTGGAACTGTTGGTGTAAATTTCTGTTTTGATAAAGGCTGGGTGTGTTTATTTTATGGTTCAGACCTGCACATTTTTGTTTTTGCACAAAAGTCATTTTAAAGAATCTGAAATATATCTGCCAAATATGGAAAAAGTAATGGTGTGCAAGTAAATACTGCATTCTTAGTCAAATGTTGCCATTACATCGTTTTTATATAAAGGACACTTGTGAGAGATGGTGGTTAGATATGCCAAGGACAATTATTTTCAATGGTGCCTACACTGTATAAAAGAAAAAAAGAAAAAAAAAAAAGAGAAATTACTTTTAATTCCTTGTTTTAATTTTAAGAAAGTGTTTCTGTTTAAACCTTTCATCTGCTATATAACTGAGATCCGATTAGAATTTATATCTGAGAAACAAAGTCTGGAAATAGTTTTTGAAAACAATAATGTTATGGATTAAATAAATATTTTTATAAATGTAAAAGCAGCAGAAGTTGTAAATACAGTTGATCTGAAGCTTTACAGAATAACTGCATCACAGAAACAAATTGTAGTGCTCCTCTAGCTTCCGTAGTTGTTAGTCTTGTAAATCTGTTTATAGATGAAGCTTATTTCAATGTTTCGGGGGGTTTTAAATGGTTTAAAAATAAATATTTAAGTTCTGTAAACTTTCATGAGCCGCTTCTGTGGTGCGTTTTGTTCTGGATTTCTAAGAGATGTGCAGAGGTGGGGATGCACTTGGTGGAGTCTGATGTTGCTTTTCAGCAGAGGCACACGGAGCTGTGTGGTCATTCTTAGGGTTTGGGGTCCCTCCCACCCCCATGCTGTTCTTACCCACAGAACACCTAGAAGCTGTTGTGCAACTAGAAAGGCAGATCAGCTCTGGTGGTCATCTTGGTTTCAGTCCCACAGAGGCATCTCCAGGATCAGACAAGCATTCCTGTCCTTTGACAGCCATGTGCAGATGTGGGAATGCTGGCTTGATGAACTGGGTGTTGTGGAGTGGAGGTACAAAAAGGCCTGTGCTACAGTGACCTCAGCTTCTATCTACTTCACCTGTCTCATCCTAAATCTCGTTTGAAAGACCTGCATGCTAATTTCTCATAAGTAAAATCATGTTCTTACTTCTGTGCCACTTCCTTTTAAGGTGCTTTTCTTTTTTAATGAGACCAAGTGGAGAGGTGGTGGGGAATTTTTCTCCAGTGTTGTAAGTGGTGGCTCTAGCCTGTTGACACGGGGTCTTTTAATCTATGCAACTCTATAAGCAATCCTGGGAAGCTAAGGGTAGTGAATTAAGGGGAGAAAGGAGCATCTCATATCACAAGGAGGACGTGTTGCTGAGTTACAGTGCACCCTAAGAAATGGGTGGATATATACCTACCTCAATGGACAGTGGGTGGAGAGGGGGGAATAATCCATGTTGTCATTCTCTTACAACATCAGTCCCTTTAAAACTTTATTTTGCATCTGTGCTTCATAGGACAGTAACTTTAAGAATGGACATCTGTATTACTGGTTTCCAGAGGACTTTTTCCCCATTACTTCCCCATTAGTTACTGTTAACTCTATAACTTAACTCTATTCTGTTGCTAGCAGATAACCAATGGGGAAAGATACCAAAATATTCAGTCAAGAGCCTTCTTGCTTGGTTAGTTTCTTAGTTGTCCCACTGTAGGTGGAGAAGAATTGATATTGAAGCATATATATCTCTTGAAATGCCAGTCTGATTCCTCTGATGCTCTTCTGTATGGTAAGCACACGGTATTGTGAAATCCTGTTCTTGCATTGAATTGGATGTCTGTAGTTGGATAGGAGAGTATATAGATTTTTAATGTGTTTGCACAAAGCTTAGTATCTGTTAAAAGTCTGATTTTTATCACACTGTTTCATGACTTGACGCTGGAATAAAATGTTCTTCTTCGCTAAGTAGTCATGGTATGTATGCTGGCTTGCCTTATTTCACATTGTTCCAAGCAGCAAAGCTTGTTCTTCCTATACTGTGTGTGTTTTGATGTTTTATACCCTAATACATACACACACATGTAGTGCGGCTTACTTGCTTAATGAGTACATACATCTGCCTTTTCCTATGTACTGATGTCCTCCACCATCAGCACTTCAAATCCTTCTGTGTCATCCCTTCCTACTCTAGTTTTTGTTGTGCTTTGTTTTCCTTTCACTAGTAAGGTGTGCTCAGTTGATATTCTTTCCTTTCCTTGGTGAACAGGGCTAAGAAGAGACACCTTTTCTCTCTAATAGAGCGGTCCCAAAGCAGCATGTAGGGTCCAGGTAGTTCACAGCTTCAGCCTGGAATAATTTAGAGCAAAAGCAAACTGTGTTCCACTATTGATCTAACACGTTTCTTTGGGCAGCTGACCAAGAATGTGGCTGTTTTCAGCAGCATTCATTGAGTCTTAGCAGTAGCTGAGACAATGAAGGCGCAGAGGGAACTTAGCCCAGCAGCTCTGTGGAGCAGTGAGGGCTACCACAGAGCTCTGAGGTGCAGGGGAAGGTGGGTCACAGTGCAGATAAGGCAGGAAGGAAAGCAAATTTCAGCTCTGAACAACTGTTTTTCATTGTCCAGCTTCTAAAACAAAATGACAGTGTGTGGCAGTAACCATCAATGTACTTCTTTGTACCTTTGAACTTGTTTGGTCCTTGCTTCAGCTCCTGTGTTCCTGAAATCCATTCTAGCATCTCTCATACTGTCCCTGTTGTAGTCATGGCCTACAGTCTTAGGGAGTTGTTATTAAAGGCTGAAGACAAAGTAGAAAGATCTCCTAATATCTTACGGAGGTAGCATCACCGTCCTGTAGGCAGAGTAGGTAACCTGTAGTTGTGAGGTCGTCTTATTACCACAGAATAAAAAAGCAAGACATTTCGAAGAAGTACCTTTATTCCTTTTCTGGAAGCAGTGGATAAATCGGGGATCTCCCTCCTCCCACCCTCAGGCTGCTGGGAAGCTCCCTCCTTTATTTTTACCAGAGCTGGTATTCAAGTAGCAAACAAGAAAGTTTGGCTTCTTCAAGCCAAGGGTGAGCATCAGCTGCCCCTTCCTAAGGTTTTTAACCCCACTTTGCTTGACTGTGGCCTGTGGGGAGACCAGGGGCTTCCATTACATATGTCTCCCCTGTATTTGATCAAGGCAGTGATGGGCCTGGGTGTCAGAGCTGCTACCAGAAACTCTCAAACCTAAATAAAAAAGACCTGAAAAAGGTGAGGCTGTATGATGTAATTCATTACCCTGCTTTCAGGAGCTCACTGTGGGAAGCTACCTAAATGATTTATGAGTCTCTCCATGATGTTTCTTAGGGAATGATAATGTGCATTGCTCCGAGCATTACGAGAAGCACCGTGTGTGTGCAGCTGCTCTCAAGGGCTGGGAGCATCAGTGTAAGGTGGGGTAGCAGACAAGCTCTTTGCTGGGGCATTAGCAGCTCCCTGACTTTGCTTTCCTGGGGCTGGGAAAACAAGATGCTTATGAACTTCCATGGGCTGCCTTTTCCTTCTCTCACAGTGTACTGATAACAGCAGCAGTGGCTGAGTTCTGAACCAGCCTTGCTGGGACTGGAGATGGTGGCTGTGGGGCTTCAAGAGAGCCCTTCTGCTGGGCATGGGATCAGCTTGGTGACAGCGATGTGGTGGCTTCCTTGCATGCCACAGGGGATGGGTACTTCTGGATGCCCTCAGCTATCTGTTAACACATCCTCTACAGCTAACATCACTCACACTACACAAGCCAACCACCTTGTTTCACAAACAGCAAGCAGGCCTATGATCCTTCAGCAGGCTTGGCTCTGCCTGGCCTCTCCTTTTGGCAGGCAGGAGGCACCTATGTGAAATACCTGGAAGTCCTCTCTTCAGCAGCACTAGTAGCCAAGGACACCTCTTCATCCTCCTCCTCCTCCAGCTGCAGGCTGCCTGAGGACAGCCGCACACGGGCCCTGGGTGCCCGCAGCACTCTGCCATACAGGGAGCAGTAGTCGGCAGCCAAGAGGTCAGAATCGGAGTCGCTGGACTCGGTGCTGCTGCCCACATAGCGCTCATTGGCACGCCGCAGCCCTGGCACTGCACTGTGCTGGGCCAGCACGTGCTGCAGCATGCTGGCCTTCCTGCTGCTCAGGGCTGGGCATGGACCCAGGGGCCTGAACTCAGAGCTGTAGGGGAAGCGGATGGCCTTCATGTCCGACTGACTCCAGGAGCGCTTGGGCGGCTGCTCCTGGAGGCCGTAGTCGAAGGAACGAGCCGGCTGCCTTCTCTCCCCTTCTGGGCCCACCCCGGTGCCCACAGCCTCGTGCTGCAGTTCCCCCATCCAGGTGCTGCTGGGGCCCCACTTGCCCGTTTTGGTGGCTGTGGGGATGCACCCACCGGCCGCTCCCCCCCCCTCCTCGCTGGGCACATGGCACAGGGGCTCTGGTGGCCTGTCCACATAGAAGAGGAGCTGCGGAGCCGGGGCGGGTGGCAGCGGAGGGCATGGCACGTCTGTGTACACCAGCGGCCTGGCGCTGACCTCACGCATGTTGCCCACCGAGGGGCTCCTGCTGCTCCCACTGAACTTGTGGTGGGGCCGGAAGGACGTCAAGGGGCTCCTGCTGCTAAAGGGGTCTGTGGGCTCCCATGCCCGCTCCAGCTCCAGCTGGGCGTAGAGCAAGGGGAAGGCAGAGCTGCTCTTGGAGTGAGGCAGGAAGGTGGGGGCCACTTCAGGCTTGAAGCGCTCCAGCTCGGCAGCGAACATCATGGCGGTGGCAGACCCGCTGTGGCGGCTGTCCAACGTGGGCTCCGAGGTGTGCACCCCGCTGGCAGTGCGGAAGGAGCCGCAGCTGCCATAGGCCAAGCGCAGCTCCTCCACCTGTGGGACCAGGGGTGTGTGGGTGCCCAGGGGCAGAGCAGGGCCAGCTCTGGATGTAGAGCCAGGTGCTGGCTCGGCTTCCAGCTGCCCCACACCCACCCCATTGGGTCATACCTGCTTGGACACATCTGTCAGGAGGTCTGGGGAGGAGCGGCACTGCCTCTCATCATAGTGGGATGTGTAGTGCTTCCTGCAAGGCCAAGAGCATGGATGGGTGCGTGGCCTCCACCTTGGCCCTGCCACCCCCCCAACCCCCCCTGGCCTCCCAGTACCTCTCGAAGGGTAAGCTTTTCATCTTTGCCTTCCTCCCATGCTCCAGCAGCTGCCTCTGTGTCCTCCCACTACAGCAGTGAGGATGGAAAGGTGTGAGCAGTGCCCTCAGCCCAGCCCTGGGCAGCTTCACACCAGGGTTTTCCCCTGGGCCCTTACCTGTAGCGGAAACTCGAGCCCTTGCTGCACAGAAGGGCTTTGGGCTTTGACTTGGGCTCCTCGGACAGCCGGAAGAAGGCATGGTACTCCACACACGTCTTCCAGAAAGCCTTGCAGGCATCCCTGCTCGCCATGGTGAACTCCAATGTGTCCTTGCACAGAGCCTACGTGACACGGGACAAGCACACAGGCTGCAGGGCTCTGTTCGGCTGTCCACCCTCCCAGCCCTGAGCCCCAGCACAGCACTTACAGCAATGTTTGCATGGAGCTTGATGAGAAAATGCTTCCTCTTGAAACTCAGTTTGCGAATTTTGGACCAGTTGAATGTGTTAATCTTTGTATTGCCCTGCAAGGAATGACAGAGCATTACTGTGGGACGGGGCAAGCAAAGAATGCAGAAATGCAACTGGGCAAGAGTTGAGCTTGTGGGCTCCACACTGCCACTGCAGCTCTCAGTGCCCCTCCCTGGCTGTAGTAAAGAGGCTCTGGGGGTTCTGGTGTTTTGTTCTGATCGATCAATTGGTTCCAAGAGTGGGAAGTGATAAACACTGCCTACTAAAGCTGAAACTGCAGGAGTTTGAGAGAAAACTCACAGAGGTCACAGCAGCATCCCACCCTTCCCAGCCCACAGGGCAGGCGAGTTAATGCAGAATCTGCTCCTGAAGGAAGAACTCAGCTTACCTCCATGCCCTTAATGCCCCCTGCAAGCACACCTTACTTTTATTACCATTACACATTGATTTGGACACAGCCACGCAGCAGGAGCAGATCAAATGGTGCCACTCCACGCTACAGCACTGATTCCCCTCTTGGCTTCCAGGGAGAGCCCAGGCTGCCGTGAGCTCACAGATGCTCCAATCATGCCTGCACACAGGGGGTGTTTACGGCTCTCCATAAATCACCGGGTCTGGCAGCACTAATTGCCAACTGCAGACCCACAGTTAGGATTTCTTTCTGTGCTGGCACCATGTCCCCAGGTTGAAGTTAGCCGGTGTGGGAGGCGAGTGCTGTTTCACGCCGGCTGCGAGGAAGTCTGTATTTATTCTGCAGCTACACTGTGATTACGGCATTATGTAATTGCACAGACGTTAGAGGGCTATTTTTGCTGGAAGATTACACAGTGAGTGTGCGTGACGCAGCCATGTAACCTGTGGTGCTTACACAGCCGTGCATGCTCTGACAAGGGCTCTGCATGGGCATGGATGGCAGCGTGCAGCCTGAGCTGGCAAAGCACAGAGGCTGGGCCTGGGGCTGTGCCCAGAGCTGCACCAAGGTCTGCTGGGGTGCACCAGCTGTGTGGGACTGGGGAGGACTTGGAGCTGGCACGGGGAGAGGTGAGGATAGGAGGAGAGGAGAATAGGAGGAGAGGAGGATAGGAGGATAGAAGGACGGGAGGATAGGAGGACAAGAGGACAGGAGGACAGGAGGACAGGAGGACAGGAGGATAGGAGGACAGGAGGATAGGAGGATAGAGGGATAGGAGGATAGGAGGATAGGGGGCTAGGGGGATAGGAGAATAGGAGGATAGGAGGATAGAGGAGGTGCTCACCCGCAGGACCAGCACCCCCATGTGTGTCACCGCCAGGTTGATCTGCGTCCCCTCGCCGTCGCTGGCAGGGTGTGGGCGAATCCCATACATCTCCAGCTTCCTGGCCACATCCAGCAGCTGGGCATCCGACTCAGCCGGCGTCTTCCCCCTGGAGTCCCAAATACAGCGGGAAGTGGCAGGAATTATTAAGAGGTTTTTGGATGCAGCCGTGCCGGGGTACTGAGAAGCTGTGGCACAGATGGAGCGGCAGAGCAGCCCTCACCTGTGCCGCCGGTGGTAGTGCATGATCTTGTTGTCCAGGTACTCCTGGTTGGGCAGGTACCTGTGCGTGGCCAGGTGCTGCTGGTCCGTCTCCTCGTGGAAGTCACCCAGCTCGGCTGTAGGGGGACACAGGAAGAGCAGGGTTGGGGGCATCGTGTGCTGCATGGCTTAGACAGTGCCCTTCAGCCCCGCTGCCCTTACACTGCAGCAGGTGGGAGACGAGCAGAGCAGCACTCTTGTCACTGCAGGGCAGTCTCGCCAGCGCCAGGTCCTTCTTGATCTGCAGGGTGAAGAGGTACCTGCAGGGGGGACAGGAGGTGCTCTGAGCATGGATCCTTCTATGGGACACAGAGCCAGGTGTCCCCGTGCCTCTCCTGGTGTTCACCTGTGCCCCTGCCCAAAGGATGGAGGGCCAGAGGGGGGAGCGTGGGTGGGGACCCCAGGGAGGATCCAGCTGGGCACACCCTGAGCTCATCCTGCCATTAGTAGGTTTCAGAGCTAACATTCCATTATGCTTCGGAGGGCATTCATGTCTCTCGGGGCTAATGTTCTGCAGAAGCACTGCACTGGTTTTATTCTTAGTTCCTGTTTGCAGTGCTTTCTGTGAAACATAAGAGCTCGCCCTGTCAATTTCAAAGATGAAATTGAGGTTCTTCTTTCAGAACACGGCTCCAGGCAAGAGCCAGCTGACTCAGAGCTCAGCAGCTCACACGTTTGGCAGAGAGCACATTGCATGGCCATTGAGTGGATTTTGTATACAAACAGAGCATCAAGAAAGAGATATGCATTGGGGTTTGGTTTTGTCCAGCACGGGGCTCTGTCAGTACTTGGGATTAATGCTGCTAACAGACAGGTTGGGTTGGGTGATGGTAAGGAAATAAACACGTGCATAGCGACTGCAGAAACAAGGGGACGGGGCAGTAAAGGGAGCACAGAACGAACACGGTACCTTGTCAGCTCCTCTCGCAGGTGTCCGGGGTCCACTGGGAAAAATTTCACCATAAATTTGAAAAGAACCTCCTTAGGATCTTAAAACACAACACCTTCATAAGTTTTCTTTCACGTGGCTCTGGAGAACATTCACAACTCTCTTCACACACCCCTCTCCATACAGAGCGTGTTACTCTGCCCCTTACAGGCCTGGAGCAGAAGCCCTCTGAGTATTAGGGCTTCCATCCTGCCCAAACCCCACCACCACCAACAGAAATAAACAGGGAGCTGAACTCCTCAATAGCATTACAGAAAACATGACCCAGCAATACTTTAAATTGTTAAGGGTCAGGAAAGGGATTTCTGCACAGGTTCTTATGGGAGCAATGCTCTGGGTGTTACTCTGGGGTGGTGCAGCTGCCACTGGGGCAGTATATTAAACCCTCAGCAAAATCTATGGGCTTTCCCTGGCCCTTTGAGCACTTGGGATGCAACAGCTTCAATGGAATCAATCCAGGCAGAGATGTTTTGTGAGACAAGCAAGAGCAAGCAGCCAAACCCAAGGCAAAGCACGTGGGAGATAGGAAGCCAATGCTAAGGGAGCCACTGCAGGACAGCTCCAGTACTCCCTATAGAAAAACAGGGTCATGCATGGCCCTATGCTTTGGACCACCTCCTAGCCATCACATATTTGTGACAAAAATCATTTGGTTCATTGTGGGGGGAGGAACAGGCTGAAGGAGGGGCTGTGTTAGCACTGCTCGTGCATTCAGGTCAGGCTGCATAGCATCACTGTGCCCTAGTGGAGCCTTGGGTCTGGAATGGAGTGGGGTCACTGCGTGTTGAATGCCTTACAGCTGGGCAGCTGGGCTGCAAATGGGAAAGGAAGGCATTCAGAAAGATTCCCACTGCTCTGCCAACTCAGCAATGCACACACAGCCAGCCCTGCTTCTGTATCAAACTGCTGGGATATGAGCAGCTCAAACCTAAAACATGCAGCTAGCAGTTTGCAGAAGCATTTCTGCAAGGACTCACATATCTTTGCAAACAACCCTGCCCAGCCTCACCCCATTGAGGGAGGGCAGCTAAATGCCAGAAAGCAGAGCTCCCACCCCATAGCACAAGGAAGGACAGCAGCATACAGCACTGTCTGCCCCCGCAGTGCTTGAGAAGAACCTCATTCTGGCAATACTTACTTTTAATTTGCTTTGTTATGGGCTTTAGAGGCTCCAACCAGACCTGAAACAAGGCAGCAAAGAGCTGTGTCAGCAAACAGCACGAGGGCAGTGGGAATGAAAGCAGCAGCACCATGGTGGGATGCCATAAAGGAGCGCTGGCCAGTGTGGGGCTACCCTGCATTGCCACAGGTGGCTGTGGATAAACCCCATGAGCAAACCGTGGCTGTCCCCAGGGCTTTGTCAGCCCGGCTGTGGCCTGCAGCTCCCGTTTTCAAGGTATTCCCATCTCCATTTTCCACCCAGTGCCCCGCTGCAGGACGCTGCTGCCAGGCCATGGGCACAGAGCATGCACTCACATGGTTCCCAGCCTGGCTGCAGAACTCCAGCCCGAAATATTCCTTCTCCGCCAGGTTGAGGTGGCTGCAGGTGAGGTTGAACAGCCCCTTCCCGCAGGACTTTTGCTGGTGAGCAAATACATGCAGAAATGACAGGTTAGCAGTGCTGAGAGCAGCGGGGAGGGGGTTTCAGGCAGGTAGGGAAGAAGTTCATCCCTTTCCCTTCCTCTGAGATGGGCTGTGGGTTGCTTTGTTACCATGCCACAGCAAAACCTTACTCAGTAAATGTCTTTGTTATGTGGGGTGGGACAATTGCGGCTTTATGCCACTTATCTCGGCTCATGGAGGTCACTTCTCACCTTTCTTTAGGAGCTTGATAAACCAGGAGAGAAGTCTCGGTCTCAGGACACCTGTTGCAGTCACCGCCATTGGGATTGGAGCTGCAGACAGACACTACCTGGGTGCCCCACGGCTGGGCTGAACGAGCTGCAATTAGTGGTAATTAACAGCACCAGACCCTGCAGAGATCCTGCACCCTGGGTCAGCACAGTGCTAACGAAGTAGCTCCATCCTCTGACACAGGAGGCAAGAAAGCACCAAAACCGAACTGGGCAGAGAACAAAAACCAGCAAAAACTCCATTCCTAAGTCATTAACTGACTTGGGCAGAGCCACCCAGGAACACAGGCAGGTCGGTGCCTGCAGGGGCAGCTCAGAGATCCGGGGGGGGGTGTTGTGGGTGGCTGAGGGCTCAGTAATGAGCACCTGTCACAGCTCGGCACTGTCAGCCTGCTGCAAAGTGAGAGCCTAATAACAGCATTGGCTCCGCAGCACGCCCGGTTCTCCTCGAAATTACAAGATCACAAGGGTAATTAAAAGCAATTATAATGGTTGATTTCTAAGCTAGAATTTTCCAGCATGAAAGGCCTTGGCCCTCGTCAGGCTTGTGGGGAAGACGGGCACGTCCCAGCGGGTTGTTCCCCACCTGTGTGTGGGCAGCGAGCTGCTGGCTGGGCTGGGTGCACTCAGCTGCTGCATGGGGCTGCACCCCACATCCCTAAGTGTGCCCTCGGTGCTGCCTGTGGGGCTGCTGCAGGGCCCAGTGGTGGGGGTGGGAGAAAGGAGAGGCTGTGCTCGCCCTCCCTCACCACGCTGCAAGCAGCAGAGCAGCCCAGTGCCCTCCCAGTGCCACGCACCCGCTCACTGCTGCCTTCCCCTGCCCCAGAGCACTGTGTTATGCTGATTTCTAACCAGCCCTGCCGTGTTTTGTCTCTGCTGTCCTTCTCCTCCCATTATACTCAAGTGCTTTCCATTGAAAAAAAAAAAAAAGCTTTCCAAACTAGGGAAGGGCTTTGGATGAGTCTCTTGAAATGTGTGCTCAAGACTTAGCCCAAAGCGGTCCGTTTCTAATGGAGAAGTCTCTAATTCAGCTCTCATTTATCTGAACCACACAGCGTGAAACACTCCGTGCCCCAAAGGGATTTCCAGGACCCTTCCACACTAAAAAAGGAAACGGCTCTGAGTCCCTCTAATGGAACCTATTTGCTGCACTATAGCGTGCAGAGGCACAGGGCTGTGTTTTGATCAAAGGAGAGAGCAGAGATGGATAAAACACAGCAATATTGTAACAGTAGCATCTTTTCCAATGGTCTCTCGCTGTGCCCCGATCTAATCAATACGAATCCCCTGCAAACATCTGTAAATGATCACTTTTTATGCAAACTCAAGTCTAAAATGCATCAAAGAAACCGAATCAGGCGACCTCCGTGTTGTTCCAAATGATGGAATTACTTTGCAACCCTCTTTGTGCAGAACTGCTGTCACAAAGCAGCTGAACAGAACATCAAGAGCAAGTGGTAGGCTATGAAGAGAACAGAAGTGCCTCAGATCCACAATGGAACATTAAAGAAATGAATTTCGTATTAAACGCAGCAGTCCCATAATAGACGCAGGGAAAGGTTAGAACAGATTCACTTGGATTCTCTCATCAATCAGCTGCTGTGGTTAATAAAGCCCAACCAACAGCTCAGTGCCACTTCCAGCACACAGACACTACATCGGGCACAGCTGCTTCCAGTCACCCATATGCACACACACACACACACACCAATCTAACACCTCTGATATCAATGTCAGACATTTAAATCATATCCTACCAGTCAATATTCAGAGCTGGTATTCATTACATGTGAATTATCAGTGACAGCGTGCTCTGGGACACTGCCATGTAAAAACAAGAGACAGTCAGCTTGTTGCTCTGCTGCTCCCCAAAGCACACACATTCCTTTCTCACCCCTATGCCCAAGGAGAGATGCACACAGATGTTTCTCACCATGGGTCGTGTGGTTCGAGCTGCTGTTTTCATGCTGTTCTCAGACTTATTTTCGCCTGTTGGATGCTAACACAGCAGCCAGACAAACAAGAGCACCCCACCCCTGCCCACAGCATCACCTCGCCTTCCCCAGTATCCAAAGGATAACACCAGATAAGCAAAAGCCATTCCTCTTTCTCTATAAGATGCCCACTTACGTCCACTACAAAGATCTTCTGGGAGTCATCCAGGAACTGGACCTTCAGATGCAGCATCCTGGAGCTGGGCGGGCACAGAGCCCTATTGCTGCGAGCGGCGTGCAGGGCAGAGAGCCCCCTCTGCTCGCTCACAATGCATCCTCCCCACAGCTGGGTGCAGGGCTGCACACACAGATGGGCAGGGGAAGCTGCAGCATGGACTGCCTGAGAGTGGGCTGAACGGCATCGCTGTGCTGCAGGATGCTTCCCCCTGTGAACTGTGCTTCTCTGCTATGGGAGAAGGCTGAGCACTGACGCTGTGCGGTGTGCGCTGATGGGGCTGGCACAGAGGTTGATTTTGCAGATACTGGTGAGAAAAGAGAGGGTGAAGGGAGGGCAGGAGTCACACAGCGGGGTCAGGAGAAAGGGCAGAGTGGTTCTGCTGCAAAGGTGGCTCAGCAGCACTGTGCTGTGCTCTGCTGCACTGCAAGGAACCAGCTGGCCATGGAGGGGGTCATCCGAACCCCAACATGCTTTGTGCTGAACCAAACCCTGTGGGAGCCCTTCTTGGGGGTGCAGAGCAGAGCTTGGGGCTTATCCCTGGTACCATCTGAAAGCTCTGAGTTGTGTCCCAGGCACACAATCCTATAACTGTGAGGCAGGGAAATATCTGGGGCAGGAGGTCTGGTCCCCTCCTGCTGCTGCATGTGAGCACAGCCAACTCCTGCCAGCAAGGACCTTCCCAGCTCCAGGGAAGGATTCTTAGACTGCCAGTTCCTGGATTGCTGCTGGTGGCAGCTGGGGACCAATGTGGGCAGGGGAAGAAAGAGGAAGCAAAAGGAAAGGCTTTCCTCCGGGCTAACTAACTCAGCAGGCGGCTGCCAGCGAGTGCTGTTATGCATAAACACCTCATCAATTTGCTGTTGAGAAAAGCTGGTACAGTCGTTTGACAGGGCTGAAAAGCACCAGCGACTGGCCCTGACTAAGAGAAGCTCCTCAACTCTTTAACAGGGACAAGCATTTCTCATTGATCCCACAAGTCATTTTGGTTTGAGCACATCTCAATCGACTCAGCCAAAAGTTCTGCCCTTCCTGAAGCTTCTGACCCAGAACCACCCCATTCACTGAATACAATAATGATGCGCTTGCGTTTCCATCACACTTTGCTTGCTCAGCATCAGCAAAACAGCTTGATATCAGAGAGCTCATTACTCAGAAGTCATTGCTGGGAAATCCAAGCAGTCACATCATTAGTTCTGTTCCTCCCCGTTTATCTTCTGTTCTCTATCCCTACAGAGCCGTGCTTGCAGCCGGGCTCCCTCTCGTGGCTGTGACCGACAAGAAGATGGTGAAGGTGGCAATAAGGCTTAAATAGAGTCAATGGAGTTGGAAGGGACCCTTTAAAGGCCATCTGGTCCAACTCTCTGCACTGAGCAGGGGCACCCACATCTCCATGCAGATGATGTCTAAGCAACGTAAATAGCCCAACGCTCCTATTATTCAGAATATGACATTATCTCATGTTTAATATGATGGTTGTGCTCCGTGATGTTTAATTCTGACAGATCACTTCCAAGGCACGAGAAAGCAGTTTATACAGAAAAAGCAAAGGCTCGTGAATCTCTCAAGCCAAAGGAGCACAGATACCCCTATAGGCATTCAGTCATTTCTATAGGGGGATGCAGCTCCCTACATCTTAGTAACAGCAGGAAAACCCCAGGACTTGGCTGGACTGTCCTCAGTTTGTATCAAGCATGAACTCTTCCAGGCCCACCCACACAGCCCCACCCCAACAAGGCAACGCAGTGCAGGTTTACCTGTACTCAGTACTCATGTGAGGTCACGGTGCTCAGGCTCTGTCCTCATTAGTGCTGTCAGATGAGCCCATCGATCCCTTCCATCTGACTCTCCAAGCCACACGCAGAGCTTTCCCACCTTCTGCTCCAAGGCAAAAAACATCAGACCCCAGCCCGGAGCTCATATTGGTTTCACCATACAGGTACTACACTGCAGAATGGCAGCTGGGCAGTGCCTGCTCTCTGCTCTGGCAGTAGAGTTATGAGATCATAAGCAGCAGCAAGTGATCAGCGGGGAATTAAAGGCCAGAATTAAAGCCTCTGTTGAGCATCGTCAAGAACAATCCTAAGGCTGATGCTGAGGAAGCCTTAAATTGATTCTCTGGAAGAAGAGAATGACTGCTAGAAGAGAGGATGGACTTCTAAGGAACTATATTGCTTCCTTTCATGACAGATGTGGTTTCCCTCTAAGCTTGAGACAACCACCTCTGGTTGAGTAAGGCTTGATTACATCTAGGTGAAGAAACACACATGTTGTCAAGGAGCCTCCGGGCTAAGGGATCAGACCCACCTCACCACACAGACCTCGACCCTGCGTTTTTGTAATGCCTTCCTCCCTGCTATCCTCTCATCTACTGCTCCCTTCCTTTTAAAGACCCTTAATAGCTTTATCAAGGCCCACCAGATTCCAAGTATACAGCTCAATTCAGAGCTGAAGTTAAAGTCATTCTTTACAGCAGGAAGGAGAAAACAGCAGAGCAGCGTCCACCTGAAGCTGGGAGCTTGCTGCTTTTGTAGCAATCCAAAGAGCCACTCAAAGCCGGACTGCAAGGTGCTTCCAAACACAGCCTGACCACAGGGAAAAACCCTGAAGCTAAAATCTTTATTCAAACCTATTTTAAAGCTACGTTTGCATTTCTGAGCTTAAACACAGTGCATTTGGTACGTCCCTGCTAATAGCTGGGACATCCAATGGAAACCAGTGCCAGGATCAGGAAGGTGACTGAGGTCGTAGGAACCCTCAGATATATCACATTAAAAGCATGCACATCCCTTCAGTGAGGATTAGTTCAGGTTCCTGCAACACAAGAGCCCCTTCCCCACCAATTATTGCAGTTAGCACCGGATTTTTGCAGAGATGGAACTTTGAGAGAGAACCAGAGGCAATTTTCCAACGTTGATTCCATACTAAACTACAGGCTCTGAGGAGAGCAATGCACATCGCCCTGTGCAATCCCGTAATTAAACTGCATCATCGCTGCCAGCAAAGCTATTATAAGCTCAACGCTGCCCTCAACAGAGCCAACAAATAACTGCAGTTGGATTCGACCTCTGAATCGAGCGCTGCTGTTGCTGATACGCAGCTGAAAGTTCACCTCCTCTGCTCCTCGCAGCGATACGGACCAGGAAGAGCTAAAAACGGCTGCTTAGAAATAACAGTAAGTTCTATAAAGCCGATGATTTCGCTTTCACAGCCCTTGGAGCACACGGCCATGCTCCCTGCCTCCTCAGCTGTGACCCAATGCATAACCTAAGTGCCCACCTCTGCACCTCAGCACCGCTGGGTGGGCAGCAGAGAGAACTCAAAGTGCTCAGCGCCCATTGTTTTAGAAGCCGCATCTCATTGTAATGAAGCCCAGACACTCGCACCTGGCTCGGAGCTGTAATTACAGCACAGCTGATGGGGGCAGATAACAGCTCGCAGTCGCACCCCACCCACGCGGGGATCTGTGGCACTTCCTCCTGGGGCTGCAGCTTCGCAGCGGGCTCAAGGCCGGCCCTGCCCTCGTTAGCAGCTCATTGACGTGTCACAGCGCTGTGCAGGACGGTGATGAATTGTCCTCCAGGTCTGCGGGGGCCAAAGCTGTGCGAGAAGCAGGACAGGGGCAGCGTTCTGCACGTGGACTTTGGGAGCAGGAAGTGTTAAACCGAAGACAAAGCTGCCAATGAAGCCCCAGCCCTGTGCCCTGGAACCCGGGCTTACAGCAGCACAAAGCTGGCACGCCTGTTTTGCAAGACACCACCCGACACCTCGTACAGCAGCAGCTGAGCTGACTCTCAGCACCGACACCTTGGAAATAGAATGGCTTTACACAGCGATCTTACCCGGCTCCTTAAAGCCCCCAGCCCTGATGACTGTAGAAACCAGAGAGCTGAGGGCACCCAGAGTGCAGGAACAGGAGCAGCTCTGTGCCACAAGGAGCAGGAATATGATTGTTCAATGATTTATTGATTCCTTTTAACAGACAACGAGCAACCAACTACATCTCAAAGCACGGCTGCCTTTGTCAGCCCATGCACTCACTGAGAAAGCACTCATTTGCTGCAAGCTGAGCGAGGTGGGGAGGCTGCCCTTCCTCTCTGCCATCCTCCTTTGAGATGGAAACAATCTCCCCATCTCAGAGGGGAAGTGGCAGCCTACCAACGAGACGAGGCTCACGTTGTTCTACCAGGAGGAGGGGCAGTAAATCTGGGAGGCGACACCTCCTGCCTACCCAACCAGAAGCGCTGCAAAGGCTGTTTGTAACGTTTCAAACCCATTTCACGGTAATACACATCTTTGGTTACAAAAGCAACACAAAAGGTCAAGTACCAAGACAGTAAGTGCTGAGGAAGACGCAGTTCTTGTTACAGCGCCCAGATGACTCAATCACTGACTTCACGAACCTTTTAGCGAGCATTTAAGCTAACAGCCAGAGAACAGCACCCTCCGCTGAAAGGTTTCCTAGAGAAATCTGCGTCTCTAAAGCTGAGCTCCAAGAGTTGCTCATCAGTGAGTGTGGGGGAGGCAAGGCAGGGTCATGGAGAGGACCAGCAGCTACAAGGACACGGTGAGGGCAGGAGCTGCACCCACTGCCACCTACAATATAGAAATCACACAGAATCACACACAGAATCACAGAATGACCCGTGTTGGAAGGGACCTCAAGGATCATGTCGTTCCAACCCCCCTGCCTGGCAGGGCCACCAAACATACACCTTTACTAGATCAGGTTGCCCAGGGCCCCGTCCAACCTGGCCTTGAACACCTCCAAGGATGGGGCATCCACAACCTCCCTGGGCAGCCTGTTCCAGGGCCTAAATGCCTGCATGAAGAAATAAGGCAGAGATTTGGACAAGACAAACATATACACTGAAACCAGAAAAATAATTAGATACACATATCTAATATATATACACACACATACACTTAAATAAGAGGCTTGCTTGTTCAGCCCGCTGTAGAAGAAATAGAACACAGACCAGTAGAGCCCAGTTTGGTAATACAGGTATCTATTTTATTAAAAAAAGTTACAAACAGGTGGACTGGAGGGTTGTCTTACAAAATGACAAGGATGGTTTCTACTGGAAAAAACTCTTTTACAAAGCATTATAGGGAATTGTTCCGTGGGTTCGGGTGGCTTTTTGTTTTTTTGCACTTGTTATTCCAGATTTCACCTATCACTGATAAAGATACAGTACATTAGATACGTGATGTTAGGTTACATTTGTATTTGTAGAGCCCTACTGCAGTGATTTGAACAACTCCTAAACAGATGCCATAGGAAAGACGATACATATTTCATTTATTAGCCTCTTAACTCTAATAAGCAACTTCAACATGCAATCTAATTGAGGAAGCCTAAAATAACTTTTGGTCCCTTTTTCCCCCCAAAGTGTGCTGAAGCAACCATGTCTCGTTCTCCCCCTCCTGTCACTCTAAGCAAGGTTCAAGTTGAAGGTTTCTCTCTTTTTTTTTTTTTTTTTCCTTTTTTTTTTTCTTATTTTTTGGCTGAGGACAATGAAAATGAACACAGCGTTGATAACTACCCATAGGAACGAAGCACCGATTCCTATCCACCGACCTTCTCCCCCCTTTAGACAAAGGAAAACTAAGCTCTTTGTCAATTACTTGTATGTCCTAATTACTTCCTTACAACCTACCAAAAAAGATCAACAACCACCACTGAAAGAAAAACCCTACTCTGAGTACAAGGTTTGGTTTTACTTTGATATTAAAGTGCAAACCTAAATATCAGACTCAGCCTGTTGATAAATTTGTACAAACAGGGGAAAAATAATAATAATAATAATAATAATAATAATACATTTCAAGTGACCCCACAAGACAATATCGGGTGTTCTGATAGCCAAGCAGGAAACCTGCTCTGCTCTTCTCATCAGGATTCAAATTCAAAGCTGAACGTAGACTCAGAACCTGTATCCCTGCTAAACGCTGAAGCCAGCCTGCGTTATTACCAATAAAACACATTAATGTTGAGATACTGAACTGGTGATCCTTTATTGTTTCAAATGCCATCATCCACAATACATTCGGTGAGTTTGAAACTGCTTAACCTCATATTATCCATCACTGCTTTTACTGGAGCTTTTCTCAAAGGTATTTTAGCTATTACAGGGAAAGAACGTACAATCCTAGAAGCATGTTCAAATGACTAAAGCCGGGCTCCTAAAGACCTAGACCTTTGGTGCAGTAGGTGAGCTGCAGTTATTCAACTTCCGCAAAGAAAAATAAATCACACGCTTGAAACCACTGCTAGAAAAAGCTCTCGTGTACGCAAACGCGTCGCTAGAACTGAACAAAACCATTTCATCTGCCCTTTGTACGTTTCCATTCTGCTCTTTATACCTGTGTTATTGTTAAGATTTTCAAGTATTCAGAGAAAAATGTCGATCAGGTAAACAATATGGAAGGCAATGGCTGTTTAAAGCACACTCGCAGTTAGTATCACTGAAACCTGGTGCTTTTCCCCTTGTTACACCAACTTGTCTCTAATATTAAACTCGTTTGTCGGGAAAAACAAAATAAAAACCGAAAACAAACCTAAAAAGCAATTTGTGACAGTGCAAGAAAAAAAAAAAACTTTTAACAAATATTGCTTTCAAACATTATTCAGAAAGACAAATATTAGGAACTATAAAATGTAAAGTGATCTTATTTGCATTAGATTTACATGTGCAGAGGTCTACCAGATGTCACTTGCTGTGCCAGGCAAAGCCGAGGCCCGTTCTGAAGGATACATTATCCCTTCCCAAAGGCATAGAGAAGCTACATGTAAACAAGCAAGTTGAGAAACTCAGTAGACAGAAAAGAGCGCTGCCATTTTTCAATGCTACAATTGTCATTCGTTGATTAAATGAGTTTAAGAAACCCACGATTGCCCCAAAAAAAAACATCAGCTGGAGACTTCACAGCCCATTGCAACAGATCCCTGCTGTCAAATCAGACTGGTTACAGTTATCACAGCTGCACTTGCCAGGAATAGGGATATTACATCCATACAGAGGTGCCTTCAGCATCTTTTCATGACACTGTCACACGTAAACAAAAAGTCTCAAAGAATCACAGACTGCATCGGAGGAGAAAACTTTGCAAAGAGAAATAAGCACTGATGCGAGGTAATATACAGAAGTAACCATTTGTTTAAGGCTCAATTTATTCTCCATTAAAACTCTCTTTTAAAAGGCATTGAGTAGGTAATACTGAGTTTAAGTATTTAATAAATACAAGTTCAGAAATTGATTAAAGAAATCAATTAAAATATTAAAAATGAACTCTTGCATATTAGCCATTATATGAACTTAGAAAGCTATAAAAGGACTGATAGATAAAGAACAGATTTTAAACTTATGGTAAACATGCTAAGCATTCTGATTAAGGTGTGTGGATCCTGGAGGCCACCAACCTTATGCACTTAGATGTATGGCAATGTGCTGTAATAGAGACAGGTTTACCAAGGCTCAGCTCTGCAACCTGGGCTGAAAGTTCTCCAAAGCAGCATCTGTGCAAGTTTCCTCTGAGTTTTATCTGAAATTTAAACAAAACAAGCAATGAAAATCACATGTATTCAATTCAATTGAATTCAAATCAATCATTCAAAGTGAACTTAGCTGCTTCCACAGTGTGGAACTAAGATCCAAAGCAGTACTTTACACGGTGGCATTCTTGAAGTCCTTCTCCTCTAATTCTGGTACTGTAAGAAGCAAGCAGCTAACAACCATTTCCATCTTAACAGGTGCCCCTAAGGGACACTCAGCTGTTTCTAAAGATCTCCAACAACCAAGGGAACCTTAGTTCTCCTCTGGAGTGATACCAAGCTTCACATTGGCGGCACAGAGGCCCTTCACCACTGAGCAATGCAAAGCAAAGGCACAGTGCACAAGTTCTGGGAGCAGGCAGGTGAGCCAACAGAAGTGCTTTAGACATCTGAGTTCTCAGCGCTCAGATCTAAATTACCATAAAAAAAAACCCTTAATATTTCTCAGACAGCTTCAAAGCAGGGCAGCATCGTGTGCTGCTGTTCTTAAGCACACACAGACAAGTAACCTTTATCAGCACTGCCCAAGACATTTCTGTATCTCTGATGTTCATTGGTTTTGGACTAGGAGGGTCCCTGTACTGTTGGAAAAGAATTAAAACCAAAGCAGAGCCAACAGCATTTAGCTTTCAGTAGTGGTGCATTAGACCTACTTAATACATCTTTTATCTTTGCTTGGAGCACAGGAGGCAAAACATTTACAGCGCAGCTCTTCATCCCACCAGGATTTGATCCATCTCAAAACTTCACCAAAACGCAGCACCCAGGGCTGTGACCAGCACAGAATCACACGGCACAGCAATAACAGAAGCAAGTAATAGCTTCCTCAAAATGCTCTCTCAGCATCCGTGTGTTTGCAAATCAGGGAACACCCAGTTTAGATTTTTGATCTTTCCATTTTACCTTATTTACTACAGAGAGCACCATCAGGTTGGCTTTCCTGGCCTGTGACATTCCTACACTCCCTTCTGTGAGCAGGCAGAAGGGGGTGGGGGATGTTAAAAAAGCCTGGTAAGATGAATTTGTCTGTGTCACACAGTCACACACAGAAGACAGCAGATGCTCAGGTTTAATCCCTAAAGGAGTGGTCTTCCTTCAGCACTTGCTAATATCAGTTAGCCATGAATGGAGGAGCCAGAATTCACTAACCAGGAGCAGCCCACAGTAAGTGCTCTCCATCTGTTCAGTGCCTCTAAAGAAGAACTTCAACAGCAGGCACTACTTTCCAAGGAAGATGTAAAACACGAAACACTGTCATACTGAAAATTAAAGAGAAATGCTGGACTGAGCAACAGGGAGCAGCTACTGGGAATCTCATGTCACTGAATGCAAGAACGAGATGACAGATGAGCACTGCAGAAGCAGGACAGGGAGGGAAACAAGATGCAAGAACGCACATTTTAAGAGGAACTATGGGTTATTCTGATTGTGTGTGTGTTCCAGCCCCCATTGCACCAAAGGCTGCCTGGAACAGAACCTCAAAGACATGTTATTCAAGAAATACTGTTAAAGAACCTATACAACAATGTCCTACTTGATACCTCAACAGATAGGTTGAGCTACCAACCAAAAAGACGTAAGTGATAACCGCTACTTAAAACTGATCCTGAAACAGCCTTAGATGTGACGAGGAGCAGCATGTACTCTCACCCCTCCCTTAAGTTCCTCAAAAATGTAGAAACACAACCAGTCTCTGTGTACCTCAACCCGAGCTGACTAACTGGTCCACAGCAAAGACAGCTCCCAGACACAGACAGGTCACACGCTGCAGGGGTGATGACAGGACAGAGCTACAGCTCAACTCCATTTCCCACGCATGGGTTTTTTAAGACAACTGTTTTAACTGCCCTGGTTTCACTTTGGCTAGGAGGGGCCACTGCTCAGGCAGATGTGTGAGAAGCACTGCTAGTCCCTTGGATCACAGATAAGAACATTTACCCCTAGAGAGCAGATTACAGCTATCAGAAGACACCATCAGCAGCTCCTACACAAGATGTTCACTACCAGGCAGCACAGCTAACGAGATCCTACCCCTAAATCAAAGAGGAAGAATCAAATGGAAGCAAGGAATAAGAAAACAGCCCAAAAATGTGAGGCTGAAGTAAGAGATATTGGACAGAAGCAGCATATCCCAGAAGCAAGGAAGTTTTTTGATGCTAAAGGTTTTATGTGACTTCTTGAGCATGGCAGAATGAAGAAGAAAGCCATACCACAAAACTTAGAATCCTGTGTTTCAAGGGATTGCAAAGACATGAGAACGCAGATGTTTGTTCTGAAGCAAGAGCGCGCTCTGCTTAGAAAACCTATCCTGATTAAGCATAACTTAGAAGGATTCAAAGGGATAACATGGCTCTGTTCCCTGTCACCTTTAAGCCTAAATTTGTTATTTAAAGTCACGTTCTAAACCGGCCAGGTTATTCAGAAGCTTCTCTTAGAAGCAACCAACTCTGGAAGTACAAATTTCATCAATAACAGGCCTTGTTTAGTCAGAGCTGAAGACAGCAACCTGCACCAGATGAACACCTGTAACCCAACAGATTGCTGTAACTTTTGGCCCAATACCATAAGAGATGCTCTTATTTGTGAAGCAGCCTTAGAACTCGCTGAAACTGCATTGCTATGAGTGGTCTGAGATATTAACCCTGTAGCACTTCAGTTGTATTTTCCCTGCTCCAATACAGTCTACTCGCCTTTCAGCAAGCAAACCTTGAACCTGTACGCATGTCTTACACGGTGACAGCAGCCTCTCCTTACTTCACAGAACTAGAGATAAAAATACCCTGCTGTCTTTAGAATGACAGTACCAGGGTCATGAGTACCTAAAATTTTACATCCACAAAGCACTTGATAACAATCTCAAAGACAAGCTTTGAGACTTCACTCTCTGACCTTACGCTCAAGATTAAAGAGCATGCACAGTCCAAAGCTTTCGTAATAACCTGTTTTCACTCTTGTCACTCAGACACAAGGAGCTCCTTTGACTTGACTTACTAACACGGCAGTCAGAACTTAAGCTTTAATCAGCGTAGCTGTCAAGCGAGGCAGTTCTTTCCCCTGCATTTTCAAGTCCTTCATCTCTGTGCTTGCCCTTACAGATTACATCAAGTTGTTTGCAGAGTCAGATGCAACAGACAACTGTGGGTCTGACAGACCAGCTGGCTGCACAGAGGGCCTCTTCCAGAAGCAGGGGTTTGAGCTGGTGGTAAAACCACACCCACAGCAGCAACGAGGAAAACGGAGGAGGGGGTTTCATGAGCACCTTACACAGGGATGACCGTGCTCTGCTTGCACGGGAGGAGCAGAGCCACATACACAGCTGGGTGAGAGGCAAGGTGTGGTACAGTAAGATGACCATGCAGGCAAAGGACCTTGCAGAAGACGGAAAGCAATACCCAAGACCAGTGAAGCCTTCAGGGTCCCTTCTGAACACTGTACTCTTGCCACACCTCTTATGAGTCACTGGGAAAGCAGAGTCAGGCCTCGGGAGGCCATTTTATCATGTATTCTCTGCTCAGGAGTCGTTAGATGAAGAACACTTTGTACATGTCCTTGACCAGTACATGTGGGCTTCAAGCCACTCCTCACAGCTCAGGGTAGTTCTCTTAAACTTATTTCACTGATAAGACAGAAATGTGCTCCAAGTACATTCAGTTTCTGTACAGCTTTTTTTTTTTCTTTGAAGCAAGCTCAAAGTCTTCTCAGTGCAATTAATGGGAAGCTGGGCAAATATAATATTATTCAAGTCCAAGGTACTTCACATTAACTTGAAAATAATTCAGATAGCAAACACAATGAGGAATCCCACTAAAACATCACAAAACATCATTAAGGATACAGTAATGTCCAATGCAGTGCTGACAGTCAGAACAGGTGGAGATGAGATTGTGAACTCTGCTGCACTACAGAATTGCTACAAGCAAAGGCAGTGTTCCCCGAACCAACAATACTGCAGTAAGGCAACAAGTCTGTGTGATTCAAGTACTTACGTGCAAAGGAACTCACGAACTTCCAGCTCTTTCAGAGGAAAGCTACCTCCAAAGCTACACCACTTAATTTCAGGCTCCTTGGCGCATTTTATCTTACTTAAACAGTAATAAATATTAAGCTTACATGCTTCAGTTAGTTACGACCGTTCAACCAACCTGCTCTGTATGGCCATGACTGAGGTTTTCCTTAAGTTCTCTCACTGGACGATGCAAGTTGTACAACACTGATCTTGTTTTTCAGGCAGGGAGGCATAGTTCATTTGCCTGACGATCTCAGCAAACAGTTCATCCACCATCGTTTTGCTCTTGGCTGACGTCTCCATGAAGGGACAGCCCCATTCCTGAGCCAGAGCTCTGCCTTCTGCAGACAAGACCTCTCTCTCCGACTCCAGATCCACTTTATTCCCCACTAGGATCAGAGGGACTTTCTCGTATCTCTTCACCCGGACAATCTGGTCCCTCATTGGCTTGATGTCCTGATCAAACAATCCAAGCAGTTAGTGTGTGCAAGCAATCACATGAAATCACTATACAACCACTACAGAAGCACATTTAACCAACCATCACATGCTACTCAATACTGAACACGTTTCAAAGCTTCATTAAACTCACAGCCATGTGGATCTGGAACTCACAGGAAGTTCTACACCCACTTTTCATAATGTTTTTTCTAACTTCACATGTACAGCTATGCTTATGTTTTATAAAACAGGCCCATAAAGACATAAATCTCAGAGAGCCTTTCAGTTTGGCTGGAGGAAGACAGCCCAGCTGCTTCGAAAAGCCATTAGGATGTTTGCGTTCAGTTTACAGCTTGAGAAAGCCAATAATTTAAATAGCCTTCTCACTTGTGGAGAGCTTAAAATAATTCATTGTGAACACGTTTAATCACGTGTAAGTAACCAAATTAGATGCTGCAAGAAGATTGCATTACCTAGAGATGCATTTATTCAAGCCTGAGCTAACATTAGTTTACACAGGCTGAGTCAGACTCCTCTGCCCCCTGACTGTTTTAAGTCACTATCAGTGCCAGCCACTGAGTTCTGCAAATTCTTGCATAGTTCTGAGACAAAGCAATTAAGCATCTGAAGTCACCACTGTGTCAAAGATCCCGTAGGGTGGTTTACACCTACAGGCTTTGCAGCAAACATGCTGTAGACAGATAAGAAGAACTAAAGATTAACAGGGTGGACTGTGTATGGCCGGTTCTTGAATAATGGGGAGACACTGGTCCCCCGAATATGTGAGAATGAAGGGAGAATCGTCCCGACGGCCTTGTTTTCCAAAGGGAGCATGTCTGTAGCTACATGGAACCCTCTGCTAAGGCCAAACCGAGCCCTCATAGAAGCAGCCGTTCTGCTTCAGTGGGGGGTGTGCGAGGTTTCTCCAAGCAGCTGGAAAACGCCCAATTCCAAAAGCAAAGCCAACACAGCAGATGCAGATCCCTGCATTGTACGCAGTGCTGCTAAACGCACGTTTCCCTTCAAATAAAGCCTCAATCCCACAGGCAGCTCAGCCCAGTCGCTGCCCCGACGCTTCCATTTCTTGAGAGCTCTAATAGCAGGACCGAGCTCAGAGCCCCGTGTTATAGCTCCAGAGCCCCGCATTATAGCTCCAGAGCCCTGCATTACAGCTCCAGAGCCCCACATTATAGCTCCAGAGCCCCACATTATAGCTCCAGAGCCCCACACTATAGCTCCAGAGCCCCACATTATAGCTCCAGAGCCCCACATTATAGCTCCAGAGCCCCGCATTATAGCTCCAGAGCCCCACACTATAGCTCCAGAGCCCTGTATTATAGCTCCAGAGCCCCACATTATAGCTCCAGAGCCCCACATTATAGCTCCAGAGCCCCGCATTATAGCTCCAGAGCCCCGCATTATAGCTCCAGAGCCCCGCATTATAGCTCCAGAGCCCCGCATTATAGCTCCAGAGCCCCGCATTATAGCTCCAGAGCCCCGCATTATAGCTCCAGAGCCCCGCATTATAGCTCCAGAGCCCCGCATTATAGCTCCAGAGCCCCGCATGACACCATCTGGCTCGCTGCTCTTCTGTGCACCACCCACGCTGCCAGAGCACCGAGCTCGTGCTGGACAGGAACGTGATTTGGGGGGATGGGGGGGGGAGGAAAACGGCATCTGATTGAACGAGTCTTAAGTGAGGAGCAAGAATTCTCTCTTCAAAAGCAACCGAAGAAAAACGCCTTTTTAAGAAGAAAGAAGAAAAAGAAAAGAGGAAGCGTTGGTTTTAATATCGAGTGATCTCCTCGCGGAAGGGGCTCGCCTGCAGGTTTCTAACAGGGAAGTGGGAGCGGGTCATTGTTGTGCAGCACAGCGCGGGGCTCCGCGATGGGGGCAGCCCCATAAACAGCCGCACAACCAGCGGGGCCCGGCCGGGCTCGGTTGTGCCGTGTGTGAGGAAGGCCGAGCCCGGTTACCTGGAAGGACTGCTGGTTGACCAGGCTGTAGACCAGGATGAAGCCCTGCCCGTTCTTGATGTACAGGTCTCTCATGGAGGCGAACTGCTCGGTGCCCGCCGTGTCCAGGATCTCCAGCACCGACGGGGACGAGTCCACCTCGATCTCTTTGCGGTAGAAATCCTCGATGGTGGGGTCGTACTTCTCGATGAAGGTCCCGGTGACGAACTGCACCGTCAGGGCGGATTTCCCCACCCCCCCGCTGCCCAGCACCACCACCTTGTACTCCCGCATCGGGCCCCGATCGACGCTTCCCCCCGCGCCGGGCCCGGGCCTAGGGCAGGCGGCAGCGCGGCCCTCGCATAGCCCCGGCCCCGGCAGCGCCCGGCCCCGCCCGGAAGGATTACGCTGCGACACCGGAGACGCGCCCCTCCCGCCGCTCTGCTCTGCGCGGGTCACTTCCGGCGTGTGACGTCACCGCGCCCATGGGGACGGGGTTGGGTGCGGCACCGGGTGTGCGCGCGGGGGAACGATTTGAGTGTGACACCGAGGAGCCGACCCAACATGGCGGCGGTGCTGGGGGCCGGGCCTCGTGTGGAGGGCGGTGCCAACAAGGGGCCGGGTTCAGCCCTGAAACCCCCCCATGAAACCCCCTGGGGCTTTCAGTGCCCGGATGGGATCCCGCTGGGCTCCAGGGCACCTCCAACACCAGCACAGCCCGACCGCCGTGCGGCTGTGTGCGTAAATAGCGTTATTTGTTCACAGGTCCAGAGCTGCCGCCCGGTTCTAATCGGCGACTGATGGAGGGAGACAAGGGGAAAGGATGAGGATGAGGGTTATAATAATGAGATTACACGGTCACTTGGGCTCCTTGTGTGCGCCTCTCTGTGGTGCCGCCCGGCCTGTGTGCAACGGGTGGAGGAATGAGGGAGGAAATAATGGGGCTGGGGTGGAGGAATGAGCGAGGAAATGGGGCTGGGATGGAGGGATGAGGGAAGAAATGGGGCTGGGGTGGAGGAATGAGTGAGGAAATGGGGCTGGGGTGGAGGAATGAGGGAGGGAATGGGGCTGGGGTGGAGGGATGAGGGAGGAATTGGGGCTGGGGTGGAGGGATGAGGGAGGAAATGGGGCTGGGGTGGAGGGATGAGCGAGGAAATGGGGCTGGGGGTAAAGAGTGGGACCCAGCGTTGGGGCGGCCTCGTGCACAGAGCTGGGATTGATCACAGAATCGCAGAATGATCAAGGTTGGAAAAGCCCTAGAAGATCATCCAGTCCAACCATCACCAATACTTCCCAGTTAAATCATATCCCTCAACACAACATCCAGACATTTCTTGAACACTCCCATGGTCGGTGACTCCACCACCTCTGTGGGCAGTGCATTCCAATGCCTGACCATCCTGCAGCTCCCATTCATCCAGCTGCTGTTTGTCCATGCCTTCACCTCCAGCCAGCAGCACCTTCCTGCTGCTCCGTGCTGCCCTCACCTCTTTGTAGCGCTCCCTGTGTCTGTGGCCCAGTTTAATCACTGCTGTTTGTTACCCATCTCTTGCCAAGGAGAACGACGCAGGGCTGGGCCCATGGGAAGCTTCGCTCTCCCTCAGCAAAACAAACCTCTTAAATGAGCATCTGGGCTGGATCTGATTCCTGCTCTGTGCTATTGACGTGCTCCTCTGCTCCGTGCCGTGCCCGCGGCCAGCAACAATAAAGCAGGCGGTTATTAAATTAACCTGCTAAGACACACATCCTGCAGGGATGTTCGGGGAACAGACAGATGGCACAAGCAAAGGGCCGGGACTAATTGCAATCCCCAGCTCACAAAGGTGAGAGGCTGCTCCTGCACACTGCCCTGTCCTGAAGCTCGAGGAGGAGCAGCCCGGGCTCTTGAGGGGAGGGAGCAGCTCCCATGGCGGGGTACAGTCACTTCCTCACCAGACAAAGCACGAGCAGCGCCCCGACTGCTGTTGCTGCCTCTGCAGGCTGCAATGACTGAGCAGAGGTGGCTGTGACTCACTGCCTCTGCACGAGCTCTGCACCAGGCCCTTGCCAGCAAGTCTACAGCAGGCGGCAGAGCAGAGGCTGCTCCAGCAGGGACAGCCAGGAGTTCACCTGAGTTGCGCTCTAGCCAGGTACAAAGTATGTGTGAATACGCGCAAAAGAAGCTGAAGACTTTGTGTCATTTCTTCAGCAGCCCCATAATAATAAAAGCAGCTTTCTGTTTCAGCTCCTTCACAGTATGACGAGGTCTGTCTTAGGGGCTGGATGCGTTCACCTGGTTGAGCCTCTTAATCTGTGCCTTTGCAGCAGCACTACCTGCAGAGACACTGCTCTTCTTTGCCAGTTTCTCCTGCCAATGTGGAGATGACTCAGAGGCAACTTTGCTCTGAAATCTCTTGTTTCTGCTGAGCTGCTTTTCCCCGTTACTTTGCTTACCCCTAACAAAAGAGTTACTGACTCTGCGGATGCATTGAGATACAGCTGGTACAGGAAGGTAACTGGAGTTTCTGAGGAGGACAATCCCAGTCCCGCTCACCTCCCCATAACCCCGCACACCTTGTGATACCAGCTTCCACCAGCTTCCCCAAAGCTGATGGGGTGGGGATGGCCTCAGACTTTCCCATGGCAAATCACCAACGCATGCGACAGCCTCTTCCTACATACAGAGAGAAGCTTCCAGCCAGTGCTGTCGTGGAGTAAGGCTGAAAATACGCCCCTCTGAGGCTCAAAAGCCTGAAGGCAACAACGAACAAATAAGCCAAAGCTGCTGTTTTAAACCCTAACTGAAAAGAAAGGTGAGGGAAGGTAAACGTGCTGTCAAGATATACTGAAGACTTGTGAAAATAAAGCAATTTAAAACTGACACCTCAGAGAAGAGTTCTTTCAAAACTCCACGGCTTTCCCTTTTTAATCACATTCCCTCAGCAGTTACAATTCAAGTGCTACAGCGGTGTGCAAACTTGTGCATGACATGCAATAGCAGAACGAAGCAGCTGACAATCAATTAGAGTGATACTCTCCAGTTTATTACCGTCGCAGGGAGAGAATAAAATGCTCTCATATGTGGGGCTTCAATTTAGGGTGGTCCCGTGTGGGGGCCAGACATGGGACTGGATAATCCTTGTGGGTCCCTTCCAACTGAGGTTCTTATATGATTCTACTGTTGTAAGTGTATTGGCAGAGCTGCAAGCAATGTATGTCTGGACAGACAGGGATTCTCCCCAGGCTGTACTTGCAAAAGCTGACATAACCGCCTGCAAAGTCACTCTTCTTAGGTTTTTTGCTGTTGAAGGGTTTCTGTTCCCTCCATATCAAGACTGTGCTCTGATCATTTATACATGAGCTATTTGCACATTACATCTCACTGACAGAAATTCTTGCACGTTCCCTGGGAAGAAAATTATCCCCCATTATCTTGTACTTTGCAGTGAATGGGGATGGACACCACACCGAGAGCGGCAGCAGCTCCAGGAGCGATTAGAGGTGGATAAAAGGCAAACAGCAGCTTTGCTTTGGGTTTGATACCATTATCCACCCATGACTTGTTGCCCAAACTGCAACCTGGCTGAAGTTGGTGGTCAGTGGGATGGAGTGAAGGGACCCTTCGTGCCTCCTAAGTGGGTGGAAAATCAAAGCTTCCATCAGGCAGATCTGTGCCATGGGCTGTGTCTGTCCCTGAGGAGTCCAGCGATGTTTTGGGAGCGTGCTGAGGTTGCTTTTGCAGCCACAACTTGACACCTGCTCTTCTTGCAAAAAGCACAGCCTAGTGAGCATGGGAGCCTGGGAGGCTTCTCCTGCCATCGTGCCCTGAGCTGGCCCAGCCACTGGGGTACACACGATCCCATCCTTGCCTAGCTGTCCACTCACAGCAGACAGGGCTGAGGTGACATGACACCTGCAGGAAGGGATTCTAGGGGACTGCCACATCCCCACACTGGACAAGGAGAGCAGAGCTGCCTCCCCAGCCCCAGAACAGCGCTGCCATGAGCCTCACAGCAGGCCTGGATGGAAGGGACGCTCCCTTGTTTTGTGTCCTTACGGTGCAGATCAATAATGCTGCAAAGAGGAAATTCTTCCTGCCTGATCACTGCAGCACAAAGGTTGGAAGAGGCAGTGTGGGCTGGAGCTGCCCTGTTTCCTCTGCTCCTGCCTTGCAGCCCTGTGCCAGGACTGGGTTGCCTAGTGGTGGGTGTTCGTGACTCATTATCTCTGCTTGCATCCTGATGACACATTTATTGCCAGCAGGATGGGCCTCCTGCCAGTCCGGCAGCCTTGCAGGAGGGAGGGAGAGAGGAAGGCTGGCTCTGCCAGAGCCAGGCACAGCCAGACAAGAAGGCAGCAAGCACCTTCCCCTCCTGCAGTACCCACTGTGCCCCAGCCACCGGGCAGGCAGCGGTGGGGCCATGGTGACCAACACCTTTAAAACATTCTATATTAAGTGAGAAATCTGACTCTGCTTCCCCTGTACCAAGACTTAATGCAGTTCAGATCTAAATACAGCACTAATGCAAAAGCTTAAAGGATTTCCCATAATTGAGCAAAGCTGGCAGAGCGGCAAGAGCATGGGAGGGTGATTGCAGTCCAGTTTCCCCCCAGCACTGCCCATGATGTCCAAATCCAGCCACAGCCCCACCTTCAGAGTAAAGAATCTTCTAAGGACTCATCCTCTCCATGAGAGACAGCTCTAAGTGTGGCCAGGTGAGGGCTGCTGCCTCTTGTTCAGCTCAGCTGAGCAGGAACAAGGGGCACAGAGTGATGCACATGGGGCCGGCTGCTTTACAAGGGGTCAGCCCCTGCAATTAGCTGCCCAGCTCTAGGCAGGCTCTTAAATTCCCCGCTCCAAGCTTTGGCACAAGCCGGGTGACCCTGTTTGAATGATGCAATCAATTAAATACGCACAGCGGCCCCTGCAGCTGCGTGGAGCAGGAGTGCCCTTGGCAGCTGGGATGTGCTAATGTGGTGTGAGCAGGGCTGGTCTGTCCTGGATCAGCCCCAAGTCCTGAGCTGTCATTGGCATCCCCTGGCTACTCCGAGTCCCCCAGCCTGGCCCACTCTCCCTGAGGGAGCTGTGCCGCTTTGGCATTGGCACAGAGGGCAGAGGGGTATCTCAACCTGAGGTCACGGAACTCGGAGATGCTTCCTAGCAAACAGAAGGAAGAAAGTAGAAGAGGTGGTGGAGCAGGGCCTGGAGCCAGTGGGGCAGTGGCATATCCCCCAGCACAAGGCAAGCTCCTGAGCCCTCGTCTGGCTGAGGGAAGGGTCCAAATGCTGCCTTGGGGGGCACAAATGCGGATCCCTCCCTGCATCCCTGGGCACCCCAGGGCTGTTGCCAGGAGCTGCTCAAAGTGAGAGCCCTTCCAGGCACTGAAGATGTGGGACAGAAAGAGGGCAGCTGGTAGGGAAATGGCACATAGCAGGGGAGCCTGGGCCAGCCAGAGCCACTGCTTGCACACAGACACTGCAGCAGAAACCACACCACTGAGATCAGCTGAATTATGGCGGCATGAAGCATTAAAGCAGTAGCTGCACTGATTATAAACACAGGATTCAAGAACACGGTGGCTACAGAGGACAGGAAGGAGGCAGCAGCTCCTTTGGGATGGCACAGACAACGTTTATGAGCAAATAATCCACATGCACCATGGAGCGAAGCGGAAATACCTCAGTGCAGCCCAGGTGTGGCTCTCAGGAAATCCTCGGTGCTGCATCATACCCTCCTGCATGGCTGCAGTGCTCCTTGCGACAGCAGCTGCTGTGCCATCACCCCGGGCTGGATTTACACCTCCAGATCCTGGACAAGGACAGCAGCAATGCCAGGGAGAGGACAGCTGCTGTTGCTGCATTGACTGGATGAAACACCCTGCAAAAGGCACAGCGAGGAGGAAAGGGACAAGGCATTTGCAGCAAAGATCTCCCAGCCCAGCCAGGCCCAGCCTGGAGGAGAACCTGCTCATTCAAGCCCATCATCGTGGCCTCTGGGCTTCAGCTCTTCTCCAGGAAGGTCCCCCTGCCCTCACTCAGCCCGGGGCCTTTGTGGGCTTTTCACAAGAATCGGCTTTTAGGGAGATGCTCTCCAGGGAGGAACCCACGTGTGCCAGAAGGGACAAACTGGTCCATTATGCATAAAATCGGCATAAAATTGAGAGCACGGGGCTGTTTGTTGGGCTGCAGCTTGCTCCGAGTGGAAGGGTTAACCAGCTGCTTTTACTGGAGAGGATATTTAAGTCCACAACTCGGTGGGGATTAGCCAAATGTTTCTTTCTCCATCCTCCTCTTCCTTCTAACAAATAGATCAAAGTGATCTATTTATCCAGCACTAAGTCCAGATTGAGTCAAAACTGTCTGCCGTTGGACCACAGAGGCTCATCTGAATATGGAGCAAACCCTGAAAAATAGCTATTTTCCCCACGTTTCCCACTGAAGCTTTGATAGCCAAAGAGCTAAATGGAGATTTTTATTAAACTTGGCTTTCCCACACAAACATACCCCAGCGGAGAGGAAGACAGATAGGCTGGGTGCTGTTATATTTCCAAGTGACGTTTGCCATAAATACACTATCATGGATGATGTGCTCGGGTTCTTTAATCCAACTTCATCCATAAGGCTCTGTCCCAGCTCAAGACAATCAACTGCACTCGAGCAGCCGTGGCTCACTAGTAAGGAGCACTGCCAGCTCTCTTCTTCTGGCCTCCTTTTCTCTCCTTCCCATCCCAAATCCCAGCGCTGCTGTACCCGAGCTGGCAGGGACGGGCTGTGCTGGGCTGCTGTCAGCAGGAGGCACAATGTGCCTTCCCTGGCCAGGCTGCAGTGCAGCAGCGCAGCTCCCTCCTTGCAGGGCTGACAGCCCACAGCCACCCTGAGACGAGCTTGATTTGGGCTCCTTAAGAACTGTGGATGTGTCACCCTTGCATTAACCCAGCAAGGTTTTTCAGCCCAGAGTTTTGAGCTTCTCCGATTGGAACAACGTTGGCAAGCAGAGAAAGAAAAGCAGAGGAAAGTTGGGAGTGAAAACAGTGAGCATTAGGAAAGGGTCCCACACCATTACTGGAACAGCAAAACAATCACTGCTTAGAAGTTTCAGTTTTCCCCTTCTTCTTTACTTTCAGAAACAATGCAGACCTGTAACTGTGCCATCAGATTAAGAAGGAGTCATTTATAGAAGAAAATCTGTGTGGCTCTGACACACAAATAGAGTCAATTAACCTGCAAGGAGAAGACGAGGAAACAGGCTGATAAAAAAGGAACGGTTACATAATTTGTCCTAGTCTTGGTCTGCCTTCTTTCAAAGTCAACAGCACGTCCTACTAAAGGCAGTGGGGAGCACTGTCCCAGCAGACCAGGAGCCTGATGTCAGTGTTAAAGCTCCTGCTTTTCCCTGGCAGAGGATTGTTGAACACGTTTGGGAATGGAGATCCTTGCTGTCCACGATGCAGGACACCAGGTGCTGTCCCAGGCTGGGCATTCACACACACACTGCCCAGGAGCTGCAACAAACCTGCTTTGGATCTCATTAAGTCAATCAAGGAACCAATGGCCAACAATCCATGGCTGCAGTCCCTCGTGTTGGCACTGCAACCTCCTTTTACACATGGCTTTCATGACTCCCATCATTGCAGCAGCCTGGGAGCTGAGACTAAAATAGGACAGAGAGGCCAGACTGCCCCACAGGCAACACAGCACCCAGCAGAGCGCTTGGAGGAGACTCTGGGAACCCAGCACAGCCAAAGGGTGATGAGTGCTGTGTTACTGCATCAGGATGTTCAAAATGGTATCTGACAGAGCTGCTGTAAGAGAAAAACGAACACGCATCACTGTGCTACAAAAGCCGCAGGTCTCTGGATTGCACTCAATGCCTTATTCAGGGTTACCTTCAAGCGTGCAGCTCTGATGTCCTCCCTGATCACACGCAGTCAGGGTTGGAAAGGAAGCGTGGGCAACCAGGAAGCAAAGACAGCACACCATGCGTGTCCCAGAGGGTCTGGAGGCACAAGAGAAACCAGCAGGCAGCGTCTGCAAAGGTTGGCTTTTATTGTTCTAAAATACAAACGTCTCTGTTGCTCTGTGAGTAACTTTAATAGGACAGGCCCGATGCATCCAGGAGGCACCGGCTACAGAACTCAAAATACTGAAGGGATTTTTCTGGAAAGGAATTTATTCTGTTGTTCTACATTTTCAGGTATAACATCGAATCAAATCCATTAGTCGTTATTGTTTTTACATCAGAACCTTTATAAAGGTCGGGACCAATAAATCGGAACTCGGAAAGTCCTTCAACTCCTATTAATGCGTAGATATGGATCAATTTAAAAAAAAAAACCAAACAAAACACAAAAAAACCCTCAAAAAACAAACAAACAAAAAAACATAACCAAGAATTTTATACACTTTATTAAAAGATCAAAAAAATAAAAATAAAACCATAACAATAGAGAAGTAACATACTAAAATGAGTAGCATTATGCACATCTCTAAAGCACGTACAGGCACTACAGCAATATAACGTGGCAAAAAGAAAAGGAAATCCCAAGCATACACCATTGGTAGCAGTTGAGGGAATGAACTACCGTGTTATGGAACCAAAACACTGCGTTAGCCTGTCTGAACCTGGTGCTACTTTGTTTCTTGCAATGCCACAGGGGTAACTGTAGTTGTTGGTATATACGCTAAACGACACCGTTAAACGGATAGATAACGTTTCTCTTAGCGTTGTTGTACCAGGAATGCCTATGAAAAGAATTGGTTTGGCTATCTACTTCACACAGTACAGTGTGTTTGTATGGACTTAAATCAACCACTCGTGGTTCTGTGTTTGAGTTCTGTGGCTGCCTGAAGTACAATTCTCTGCTTGTACAGAAGAAGAAAGCGACCTGTTGTCAGGTGATGTGATTGGGAGCACGGGGAGCTTCGCTTCATCTTCATGAGGTACAGCAAAAATAGAATGAAAAGGAAGCTAATTGGAGAAGGAAAGAAAACCAAAACAACCAATAAATCCCATAACCCAATCTAAGAATGGTCTTATCATCCCCTCATCTGCTAGGATACAAAAGCCATGGCAACAAAATCATTTGGCTTCCACCACTATCACATAGCATCTGTGTACAGTAATAAAGAACTGGAACCTTGTATTTCAGTGTCAGGTAATTCTCTCTGTTGTGTGTTTGGAAAAAAGAACTTTGTGTTATCTAACAGTTGTGTTATTTCTGCGTGTTTAAGTATCTTGTCTGAGAGGCATAGAGTTATTTTTGATATAGAGACGTCAGTAGAGATCACTAGCAAAGATTTCAGCAGTGGTGTTGTGGTTGTTTTCGTATCCCCAAGCAAAAGAAGTTTACTATCTATCTCTGATTCGTTTCACATAGTGCAAAATAGTTGTGTTTTTTTATTCCCATAATCCTAAAAATGAGAAGCAGCTCGATTACAAAACCTGATGACAGTAACGGGAAGCTTTAACAGCACGCTGGCTAGAATTAGCTGATCATTTCATATTAAAATCTACATGGAAAGAGACAACAACTGATTTTCCTTCCCCTTTACAGACACTGGGACCACATGATGCTAAGGCTCTGATTCAGCAAAGCGTGCGTTCCAATGAACCGCGTGTTGAATTATGGGCTGGCAGGAGACGTTTGTGGACAGCGTGAAGGGAGTGATCTTTGGGCTGCCAGCAGCAGCACCCAGAGCACTGGGGTGGGCAAGGGAGGGACCCGGGGACAAGGAGCTTTATCAGAGCAAATCTGAAGCGCATTTGCAAAAACAAATGGGTCAGTGCAGGCCTCCCAGCTTCCCAACACCTCACCCAGTGCTGCAGAGCATTGCACTGCAAGCAACAGAGCAGGAGTGGGAAGGGAACTGAGAGCCCAGGGACCCAGATTGCTGGGAATCAGCGATCTGATGCAGGGAATGGGTATTTTACATTATTCATCTTCTGTTTTCTCTGTTGCAGCTAACATTTCAATTGGGAAAACAACATGCAGGGAGCAAAGGGACAACCTAGCTTGCATATGAGAGCATCTCCTGGTCCTGCATGGGCATGGGGCTTTGCCCAGGACTCCCACTACCTCCACACAGCTTGGCAGCCCTGCAGAAGCAGGTGAAGCCTGGGCTGGGTGGGGGCACATGGCCAGCAGCTCCTGGGAGCACAGGTCCTCCCTGGCTGGGGACAGGGCTGTGCTCCCTTTGCACGGCAGGGCAGCAGGGCTGCACCCAGCCAGGGGCACCATGCTGCCATACAGCACAGCAGCGCTGCCTTCCTTGCCCAGCACCCAGCCCACAGCTCCACCATGCACTGCTGCCACACCAGCAGGCCATCTCACTCTCTCAGAAGAGCACTAAAGCAGCGGCAACAGAGGGGAAAGTCATTCCAAGCCCATCTGAAACAACTCCTACCCTTCCACTGCTTCTCAGCTGCTCCTTTTTGTTGGCTGGCCCTGAAACAGTGAGAAAAACACAAAACCACATATGCACAGAAAACTCAGCAAAGGGCAACAGTTCAAACTCCCTCTGGGATTTCAAGCACTGCAACAATAGTCACCTGCAACAGAGAAAAAAAAACGCTTCCAGCCAGAAACAGGATGAGGTGCTGGGAAAGAAAATGCGCGTGTGCCACCACCGGCATTCCGGTCCCAATAGGATTCACCGAGAATGCAAAGCATGAGGAACACGACCTCGGGTGTGTTTGAAAATGCAGGCTGATTCAAAACAAAATCTTTGCTAGTGACCTTACTAATTCATTAAGCACTGTTTCCCATTTCTCCGTGCTGCAGGTTGGAGCTGACCTGGTATCAGTCTGCTGTATAATAAGCTATGGCAAACTACAAAGCTTTTACAACAGCAAAGCAACATCATGCTTTCAGATAAGTTTTATAGCAAAAAAAACCTCCTCCTTTTCAAAGCCTTAGTAATACCTATCTCTTTTACAAACTTTTCCTGTATTATTACAGACTTTTTTTATTTTTTTTTTTAATATTCAAAATAAGTTCCAAGGATTTCTTTCGTGGACTATGTACATAAGTGCAAAAAAGGTGTGTCTCACACATTCGTACACTAACTGAATCAGTTTAACTGCAGCATATTGGTATCTTCAACACTGTTACGGGGTCATTCCACAATATTTTTTTCTTTTTCTTTCTCTTATGTACAGGGTTGTTTGTTTTTTTTTTGCTGATATAAATTAGTATTAAAATAGTTACACGTTTCCATCGCTTAGCCCTGATGGTAACATCATCACGCGAGCGTTCAATTTCAGGAAGGGGGAAAATAAAACCAAACCAAACCCAACAACAACAAAAAAGGAAACCCAAGAGAAAACTGCAAGCAGAGCTACAGTACTGAGAGGGATGGATTCGGGATTCCCACAATGGTGGTGAGTGTGAAATGAAGGAACGACCATCACTACGTCCCCACGCAGCCCGCCGTGCTGTCAGAGTTAAAATACTGTGGAATAACCCTTGCCACACAACAATTTTCTACAAGCTATAAAACCTGACTCTAAATCCATGTGTTGTAAACTTCTCGACTGAAAAAGTGACGTACAGACACCGATTCAGCGTTCACATGGGGCTTTGGGATTTTAAAAATATTCAGTCATCTCTTTATCTGACAGTATCGAACTGTACCTTTCACAAGCTCATACTGTTACACATCACTTTTAATTTACATGTGAAAATCTCACAAATAACGTATACAAAGGTAGCCATGTTGTAGTTTTGTTGCCATAGCAACAACAACTTAATATAATTAGTTAACAATGAATCTATCATTGTAGGAGTTACATACAAAGTTAACTTTGTTCTTAAACTGTAAACTATACAGACAAGTTATGGACCGCGTTCTATACCTTACCATGCTTCAGTGTTGGTTTAGAAGAGAACCAAACGGGTTGAACGGACGCATGAAAAGCTTTAAGCTTTCTCTAACTCTCCTTCAAAATTAAATTCATTCGTCACTAAAGGTATCAAAAAAAAAAAAAAAAAAAGCAATAATGAAAAACCTTATGAGCTAATGGCAAAGAAATGAAGATACATGGCGTGGGTTAATGCGTTGTAGCCCAGTAACAACGTGTTGGAGCTATATTTACATTTGGATTAGGCTAGCAACTATTAAAGTTATTACAGTCTTTAACATACAGTATATACTCTAAGGCCTTCAACAGGCACGTGGTAAAATCAGGTCAATATCAAACTAAATCCATTCAACAGGAATGGGAAATTAGATTTTCCTCATAAATTTCACCTTCTTCCGTTCTCGCGTGTGTGAAATGTACAAGGGATCGAAACCAAAACCCAACGAGGACTCCAGTTATTCCATCACCGCATGTCCTAGAGCTACCCTACAGCGCCAGCAAGGAGCCCACGAGGTGGAGAAGGCATCCTGTCCAACTCAACGTGGCTCCTCGTCCCACCGGCCGCACCTACCACAGGCACACACTCATCTCCGGTGCTGCCTCTATGCTCCCGCAGCTCCAGCTGCCCAGTGGGCCAGGAGGAGCCCGCAGTGAGGACGAGCAGCTCCGTGGCTGTGCCTTTGGGTTGCTGAGAGCATGGCCAACCTGCCTGCACCGCCGCTCCTCAGCACCCCAAGCACCGCAGAGCAGTCGGGAGCGGGGCCGGCGCCGGCTGCCCTGGGAGGGAATGGTTTCTAGGACATCACGAGGCAAAAATACAAAGTCACAACATCATCAGCTAGAAACTTGCAACTAAAAGAAACAAAAAAGAAACCCAAAAAGCCAACAACATTGATTGTGAAATCGTGTTCCAAATTACTAAAAACACTGTACTTAACAAAAATAATCTTAATAGTTTTATGAATCCATTTTATTTTAAATCCCTCTTTTATTGTCTGCTTATGTTACAGTTTAGTAGTAGTACTTTTACTGAAACTACTAACAACCTTTTGCGTGAAAATGATCAATCTCAGCTTTCATTTTCCCTCTGCATGACCCGTTTTATCCAAGTTTCAGCATTTCTTGCATATTGTTTGCATAAGGCTGAGAGAAATGGACAAAGAGAAATCACTTTGGATAAATAAAAAATAGAGGTTCATGGAAAGTGGGAAGCTTATAAAAATGTCACTAAAATTATATTGATTTAAACAAACTTACATACATCTCTTGTCAAATAAAGGATGATATTCATGCTTTTATGACATTTGTTTAGAGTCACTACCCAGCTTGGTGACTTTGTAAGAGTCTATGTAGGAAATTTAGAGTCTGGCGACTGGTTTTTTGTTGTGATTTTTTTTCGTTGTTTTTCTTCTTTTTTTTTCTTCTTTTTTTCTTTTTTTCTTTTTTATTTTCTTTCTTGAACGAAGAAAATTAGAGCAAGTCATTGCACAACTAGTTTCAATAGTGCTACCTCAAATGGCATTTGTGCCAAGATTGTTTTGAATTTGGTGAAGTTTAGTGCTTCAAGCTTTTCTTTCCTTAAACTCATTTACAAATTAACGCTAAATTTGCCAGCAATATAAAAACTGTTGTGGCACCTAATATAACTACCCTGAACATCCCTCATTGGACCTCTTTAATAAAAAATAATCCTTAAACGCTTTTCTTTTTTTTTTTTTTTTCAGTGCTTTAAATGTGACGTGAAAACAGCTGTATTCTAGGTTTACATTCTATGCACATCTATGCCAGATGTTTAAGTAGATAAATAAAAGAGGAGGTTACATCAAAGTGTCAAGATATACAAAAATCCATTTAGCACTGAAAAAGTTCCAACCTCCTTTAACTCATAAAGCCATACAAGCTTGAATGCATCCTTTCTGGCTTAAGAAGATCAGCTCTGTTCTTTGTTGAGGCACTGGCACAGGTTGTGCAAAACCCATTTTGATACACAAATAATTTCAAACAGGAAGTACTCAAATCCACTTTTTCCACTAATAATGTTATGGTTTTGGGAAACAGAAACTCAGTGGTTAAAAGAACAGGTGGGCGGTAGCCAGTATAAATGACAGACACTAATTTCAAGCAACACTGTCTGCTCTCGAATGCTGATGGCTGGGAGACATCCACAGACACAAGGGACTGCAAAAAAACACGAGGTGCATGGCTGAGGGTTGGGGTTGCAGGGGTTTCTCCCCACTTTTAGGGGTTAGGTTCAAAGCCTGCTGAAATGAATGGGAAGATTCCTTCTGGCTCGAGGCCTTTCTGAGATGGACCCTTTAAAGGTGCCTGCTATGAATATACCTCCACACACAGGTGGTTGCAGCCTGTCCTGGGCTATGGCTGTTGTGCCCAGCCTGCTCCTTGTCCCTTGTGGTCCATGCAGACGTATGTTTATCAGTGCACCCACAGAAGGACATTCTCTAACCAACATCAAGGAAAAGAAAATGGAATCCTCTCGGCACCCCGCAAGACCACAGTGAACTCAGGGCAGCAGAACATTAACAACTTGCCCATTTAAAAGCCATGGCTTTAAAAAATCATTCTCTTTCTCTAGCACTTCATCCTTTTACGGAGTTCATGGAGCAAATCCATCTCTTCCATGATGCCAGTGATGGTAGAGAGCTATGACAGGATGGATTTAGCTGCATTCTCAAATTAAAACGTATTCAGTGTGGCCAGATTGTTCAGCAAGGCAGCACAATGCCAGGCAGTGCTGCCCAGGGTGTGTGGGCCGGGAGCTGCTTTATTCACGCGCATGACAAGGAGGTATTGAGAACTAGCCCTTGTTGTGTGAAAAAAAAGTTGGACTTCATCAAGTACAAGGTGCCAAATCACATCCACCAACCTCTAGGAACCCCATTAAAATGGGTGTTTATGTATAGAATAGGATTTTTCCTGGTTTGTTAGTGCTGAGTTTGCTTTAAAGGGCCAGAAATTAGTGGGAAAAATCACCAAGTCATGGTCAACGGTGACTAAAGAACTGGTGCATGCTGACAAAATTGCAGGAAGGGTCACTGGATTTCAGGCTGAGATGTTTCAGCAAGCTCAGTGAAGAGAGCAAAGTATTACCCGGCCTGGGCCAGGCCACGTGGCGATGGCCCTATTCCAGCTACGTGGTTTGCAGCTAACAGTTGGCATTTGTTCCTCTCCAACGCAAATGCCCAAAGGAAAACATCTCACTCATCCACCTATTGCTTTCCACTGCACCACGAGAACAGCAAGAAAGATTGTGCGCCGTTTGCAGCTGAGAATGCACTTCAACATACAACAGAACTGCAGAAATTCCGAGCAAATCTTTCCTATCCCCTTACTGAGATTGGCTTTTGGTCTTCCTCTCTTTTTTTTTCTTTCCCCCCCTCCAATTTCCAGAATCAGCTCAATGTATTTAACAAAATACCCTGAGCTGGGCTGAAATCACAGCCGGCCTCGCACATCATTGGTACTAAAAATTCGGAGAGTATCCGAAGGCAAATTTGAACTGATTAAAAGGAGCCTTTAACACAAACAACTTTAGCTGACGTGAACAGCAAAATCCAGAAAAGGGCAGAACATTCCTGCGTCGTGTTTTTCAAGCACATAATTCCTGTTTCCCACGATAACATTTTTAGTAAAAAAACAAACAAAACTCCATAAAACCTACAGTATATGAAAACTTAAGACATAACAATAATGAAAAAAAATGGTACTGAGTATACTTGATAATGATGTACACTTTAAAACAAATCAATAGACTATGATGTAAACAAAACAGTAAGATAACACTTTAAAAACAAGACAAACATTTATCCATCGATAGTATACAGTAAACCAACAGTCCGCTGTGCAGATGCACTTATCAGGATGGTAGTCATAAAATGATTAAGTGTGTTAAAGTAATGTGTTATAAAAGTCTATTATAATTTTCTACTTGTATATCTCATATAACAGAGCGCTGTTTGTTAATTGTTTCTATAGTGCTTTTTTTTTTTTTCCTTTTCTTTTTTTTTTTTTTTTGATTTTTTTTTGTCTTTTTTTGTTTTGTTGGTTTTTTTTTTTTTTGACATTCCCATTGATCAGTTTTTGGTTAACATGTAGGCTGCAACAGGCTTACTGTAGAGGTGGTAAAGAATGATAGAAGGGAAGAGGGGATATATACAGAAAGGCCATGCGCAGCTTCCCACCAAGAAGTCCTGGTGCTCCGTAATTGTACGGTTCAGAATTTCAACATGGTCTGCTGCAAGGGAAAGAGAAAACAAAGAGTGAGACGTCAAGATACATTTTTCTGTACCATTCATCCTACTAAGATGCATCTACATCCTCACTGCACTGCCTTGGAGGTTGCTGTTATTATGTCGTTGGAGAGAAACATGTTTTATTCCCTTAATTTTCGGACGTAGGGTGAAATTGCTAATAATGCTCTTTAATCAGCACTTTGGGCTTTCCATTTCCAGCGTGCTTCACACACGCTGACAAGACAATTTGTGAAATGGGGAGGTGGCAGAACAACCATCTCATTTGTGAGACAAGATGGCAGGTGGAGAATGACTGATGAGAGGGCCAGAGGAAACCCTGACTGCTGCTGCCTCCTGTTCGCTCTGAAGATATTCACATTAAAATCTAATCCCAGAGAGCCAGAGATGAATCAGACAACAAAAAACCTATGCTCAGGTGGCCCCCTTCTGGGAGTAAATCTCCTCTCTTGGGATGCACTTGCAAAAATCCTCCCTGCTAAGAGCTAGGCTAGGCAGCCTGGCTACCAGGACCTGGTCAACCATGGAGAAAAACATCTGCCACAGCAGATTCTATTACCAAACTCCCACTCACAGCAGCTTCAGGAATTCACCCTTTGGCACCTCAGAACGCCAAGTAAGGTCCTTATCTGGCAAAAAACAGGCGCACATGCACAACTTCACATGCTCAGGTGGCTACATGTAATGGGATCAAAACACAAAGGCTCCTGTGTGGGAATGGTCACTAGTGGGGCTGTGAGCTCTGGGGACACTGGAGGAGATAAATCACAGACTGGTAGAAAAGAGCTATGTCCTGTAGCTGCGCAGTGGTGAGAGGACAAGCACATCTGGCAGAGTGCACCTGGTCAGGCATGTGGTCACAGCTCCCTGGTGAAGAACAAGCTGCTTGTCTGGCGCAGACACTCTCCATGCCCAGTAGGCTGGTCCCCAAGAGATCCAACTGAATATGAAGTGTCTGACCCTATTTCTTTCAGGCAAGGGTTTTCACTGTCCTTAAAAGCATGGCTGACTCAGACAGACTGTATCGTGCTCACTGTTTGCTAAATAAAGCTATTTCATGGAATTTCCTTTCCTACTCTGAAATCATTAGTAACTGTCAGTGTGCGTTTTTAAGCACACACACAGAAGCAAAAAGAATCCAGAAAAAAAAAAAGAAATCCTGAAATAAATAGAGAAATCAATCTCTAAGAGCTCAATAATGAGGTTCTTCCAATGCAAATGATCTCCTTATCGGGTAGAACAGACTGTTTTGCATGTGTTATGGAAATCGTGGAACATGTCAGGTGTCACGTCTGTCTGTTGTTTAGGAGAGCAATACACTGCACAGCACAGAATGTTTTCACTGACAGACATCCCTCATCGTTCACCTAGACTAGCTGGGGTCCATGGCCACAGTCAGCAGGCAATTTATACATACGACAGCTTATTTAGGTCACCGGTGATAAGGGACACCACCGACACGAGTGACTTCTGTCAGCTGCTAAAGATATAATTAGAGAAATGCTTGCCAAATTAATTTCCAGCATTTAAGTACTTTCTTGTAATACATGACCTAAAGAAGAAGTGGGTTGTGCATATGTGGCCTGAGTTGGGAAAACGTGGTAATTACTTGTTGAAAGGGGTGAACTGCTCGTTCATCTCTTGGGGTGAAAAATAAAGTGATGAACTAAAACCCTCAAGGGATTCGCTCTCATGACTATTAGCTAACACTTGCAAATAAAAGAAATGGAAAAATAACACTGCTGCTAAGGCTGCAGAATGCTCTGTAAGTCAAAGGAAAGGATGAACTTGATTATTCTCAGACAGAGGAGCCCAGCAGCCCAGGATCTGCAGGTGGCACGAAGGCTATGCTGCTTGTGGACCTGTGAAGAAAACTGCCATGGGCCATGTCCCACTGTGGTTAACAGATCTCTGCCCAAACCCAGCCCGTCCTGCTGATGCACAGCAGCTGAGGATGACCCGGTCCTGCTTACCCCAGGAAAAGTAATGTGCCACTAACAGCAAAACATGAGTTTCACCTTTTCAGCTGACTCATTACCAGAGCAGACTTAACCAGCAACAGCATGAACCCGAGGCACCTGCGGGCTGCTGGGAGCTGTGCAGAGCAAGAGTAACTTGCAAACGTAACCGCCAGACTCAGGGGGATGCAAGAAAGGGAGGCAACAAACACTGCAAAACAGCTATTTTAGACACAATGAAATGCTGCTCGTTGTAAGCCACAGGGCCGGTCTGTATCTGTGCTGCAGCTGCTGAATTGCTGTTGACCTGGTAGAGAGCAAAGCCACCGGGGTCCTGTGGGCTCAGACCCACTGCCCAAAGCAGCCCCTTCTGGGGGACGCAGTGCCCTTGTACAAAGCAATCCACTGTAAAGAGAAATACTGAAAAGCAACTTACTGTTCTATCGGGAACTTCTACATCTGTGAAACAAACATGCTGCTACTCAGTTCATCTACTGATAACTGGGATATCTACAGCAAAGAAAACAAAGAACACAACACATTAAAACAATGCTTTGAGATCCGTCTCTTCATTCTGTCTTCAGTTTCAGGTTAGCAAATACATCAGTGTCTTATAAAACAGGATCCACTCCCGAGTTGTCTTTCTTTTGCCACACGTTAGGTACGACATAGTTGCATCACTACTGATGCCTCGTGGACTGTGCGGTGATTGTACTGGGATTTTAGCTCCATGGACTACAAGTAAGACAAATGCTCTGAAATTAGCTGGCTGAGACATAAGGAGCATAGCTTTGTGCAGACTCATATAGCCACAGAGCAACACTGCACAGAAATTTCTGCTTTCTTCTCATGACCAATGCAAGCATGAGTGAGACCTTCTCTACCTGACAACTACAACACATCTCAGAGAAAGAACAGCAATACCTACTGCAAGCAGTAAAACACTGCCCAGGACTTAACACGGGTAAAACTTCTGAAAGCTTTATAACCTTGCACTGGCAGAAAACTCCAGGATACCCCCTGAGATAACACTGACATTCAGCATGGCTAAGAACATCACTGAATAAAGCGATACCCCATTTTTTCTCTGCTACAGCTCTAAACCTGAGCGTGACGAAGAGCTAAGAAAGCTACAACTTGTTTTGGGGAGTCGGGGGGGGGAAGCACTTGACATTTCTCTGGCCTCAGTGGAAAAAGTTGTGGCACACCAAATTATCAGGAAGCATCACTAGGACAGGTTGTGCGTATACAGTTCGGGACGGGTGCGGAAGCAGCCATCACAACTCAGTATCTTCGGAGGAAAGTTTTGGAGAGAATTATGGCTCGGCAGACATGCATGAAGTCCTGGACACTTATGGCAGTGCTACAACGGCACGTACTGCACATCCAGAGTCATTTCTGTAGGGATGGGTGACGTTACTGGTGTAAATAAGCTTCAGACTTCACCGCCTCGACCCCCTTTTATTTTATTATTATTGTTTTGAGTTATTTTTCGAGTCCAATTTTGCAATATGGGGGGAGGCCGCTCTGTGTTTCCACTTCCACTTTCCAGCCAGGAGAAGACATGCCAAAATACCACAGGGAAGGATGCTCGGGGTGGTATTTCTGCTTGAGACTGAAAGCAGAAGTGCTGCAGGTCTAAGTGCAACAGAGGACTTTCGCAGCCCAGATTCTCAGTTCCGGGTCTCTTTGGAGAAGGCAGCGAAGCGCCCAGACCTGCGGGGCCGTGCCCTGCCAGTCGCCCATCCCTACGCTCCCGCCGCAGCGGTTCCAGCCGGTGCCCCCTCACCGATCCCCAGACACACGCTGCCCGAGCCTGCACCGAGCCGGGCGGGACTGGGAGCCCTCGCCCGGTCCTCCAGATCTGAACACACAGTGAAAGAAAGCCATTGAAAGGGCCAAACCTGATTGGCGGTAGCTGTTGCAGCGAAGGGGACGCTGGTGGCAGGAGTTGTTGCTGCAGACACAGTGGTGGGCGTAGCACCGTGCATCATGGGCACTTTCGGAAGGGAACCATGGAAGCGACATACGGGAGGGTGGAGCGTTTTTATGTAACCATGGCAAGATGTGGTGGATTTGGGGGCGTGGCAGGAATCACAGCAACAAGCCATGTGACATCGTCATGAAGGACACATCGGGGCGCGGCATGCAATCACAGTGCAAAGCAAGACAGCGTTGGGAAAAAAAATAAACAAGAGAGAAGGGGAAAAGCCAATTACAATTATAATTAAGGAAAAAACCAAAACATTCTCAACACTTAGTACATTTATAAGCAGAACAATGATGTATTAGACTCTGAAGGCCAAATTTCCAAAGGGGGGGAGGGTGGGTGTGCTAGCAAAAGCCCACATCAGCTTGCACCCCTGGGGAGTTAGACGCAGCCAGCGCACGTTCCTTTGGGTGGGGACATTTTGGCAAGCGCACCCTCCCACCCACCTTGGGAAGCTCGTCCCCTTCCCTCCCCTCCCCGTCCCCGCCAGGAACCAGGGGAACTCAGGGGAACTCTCAGCTGGGCGGCCAGCCATGGCGACGCATTGCACGGCTGGGGCCTGTGGCACAGCTGCAGCATGGTCGCCATCTTGCTAGGCCGCGGACGCAGCCGCCCTTCACCATGTTTTGTCGCCTGTGTTGCAGGGATGTTTCGGCACGGTACGGGGTGAGTTAGCGGCCTAGCAGCCCAAGCTCTCTCCCCACAGTTCCAGCGTGCTTCCTTCCCACTCTAGTTCTAGAGAAGTTGATGGATTTCCCTCCTTGCGAGGTAGTGCAAGGGATGGAAAGGGGAGGAGGCCGAGAGGGAGAAACACACGAGTGCATCCAATGCTCACAACTGGCGGCAGAGCATCCAGAAGGGCAGTGCGGCAGCGGGGAGCTCAGCAGCCTCTCCAAGCTGCGTGGAGCCTGAAGGGATGCTCTGGGGCACCCCCAGACCCAGGGAGCAGGGGAAGGATGCTGCCCTGGACCACTCCGACCTGGAGATACCTCCTTCTGGCTGAGCAGGAGCTGGGAGCGGAGCAGCAGGCAGCACAGAGGAGCCAGCAGCCCTTGGCAGCTCCTTCTCCAAGGGAGTGGGTGAACCTGTGGGCACCTGAACACCAGGAGCTGTGCCTGAGGTGTCAGCTGGGGATACCCACAGCCCCGGCTGTCTGTGTGTGCTCCCACCCAGCCCATCTCAGCACACACATGGGATTCAGCAAAGTCCAGCAAAGCTGGAAGCTGGGGCCTGCATGAGTGCTCGCAGGGTTCAGCAGCAGGGTAACCCTGTGCCCACAGGGCTCCCTGCTCCAGTGGGTTGCCTTCAGGTGGAAGAAGCAGCCTGTAGGACGGGGAGGTTCAAGAGCAGAGTGCTTAGCTGTTTCTGCCAAAGCTGCTGGCTTTCAGACTTTCCCAAACTGCTCCCCAGGGCTCCTGCTCCCCCCTCTCACCCTGCCCAAAGCAGGCACACTCCTATCCACGATGGCTGCTGCCTTGCGTAACCTTGGCTGGAGGCCGAAAGCTCAGATTTCACTTATGCTACTGTGCACAGCAGCTGCAGATAGAGGTGGGGGTCCTCCAAAGACTCACACAGGCTCCTAGCATAACCTAGATCCTGAGACTGAACATTCTGGATCCCCACAGAAACACAGAGCATCCTCTCAGCCCTGCTGCCTGATTGCATCCCTTGTCCCCTGCTGACAGTTCCTTGAGCCCGCACTGCTAAAAAGTCACTAACGAGATGAAACTTCAGCTGGTCCACCGTACTAGCCCTGCTTCACTCACTGTACCATCGGCACCTTGCTCTGGTAAAGGGCCTGCCTTTAGATACATTCCTTCTCAAGAGCCTTTATGAAACCAGTCTCTTAAAATGTCCTCAGGACAACCAAAAACCTGAGCTGTAATATACCTGACACAAAAATAACAAACCAACAGGATCCTCCCACTGCTTTTCCTTTTGTTGACTGAAATGGGTTGGAAAGACACTTAGTTGACAAAGTTTTCTCTCTGCAGCAGAACTAAATAGGGGTGGGAATGCACTGCCTTGGATCTTTGTATTAGTCACACAAAACACTGCACTGCACGGAAATTAAAAGGGGTACAACCATTAAAGCCTCAAAGAAGACAGCAGATAGACAGTCACACCACACAGCCACCCAGGTTCTCACTGATGCACACTGACTTGCTGTCTCTTTCAGATTAGGAAAAGTTGAGAAGTTTGTGTAGAAAAACCTACCAACGCTTGCAGTGGGTGTCATGCACAGAACTGACCCTGCGCACCATGCATTGAAGCGTGGAAAGATGAACAAAAGGGATATTTCATTAGTGAAGCTTCAGTGTTAGAAATCACTTTAACTAAAAAGCAGGTATTCTCTTCGCAGCATTCAATATTTAAGCACATGCAAAACAGATTCTGCATATTGATACATAAATAATTTAAACTCAGTTTTAAGAGATAGTAGCAAAACAAATTAATTCTTGCATTCTTGGGTAGTAGAAAAATGTATTTCTTCTTCCACCCTGGTATTGAATGGCGTGATCTATTCTACAAATCAGTGTTGCTTTGTTGTTGTTTTTTTTAGTATCAGGTGTCTTGATTTCTTTCCAATCACAGAAGCAGATAAGGTTGCCTTACAGGAACGTCACACTCATGTTAAAACCAGCTTTCTAAAAACAATTTACTCCTGTAAGCAGGGATTGGGATTCAAAGTCTCTAGTTTAAAGCTGAAAGAGGCAGCTTCTTTTAGACTTGAAACAGCTGCAGTGATTACATCATTTTCAGTGTTTACCCTGATCCCTGCACCTCCGTGGCAAACCATGATGCTGAGAGATCACAGTTTATCACAGAGGGATAACTTCAAGGACTGAATAGGAGACACTAACAGAAATAACTCTACCACTCAAAAGGGTGTGAGCTGCTACATGCCACCTCTCTGCTCTGCTTCCAAGAGCACTGCAATGACTTAGATCAAATTTGCAGCCTGATGCATGAGTAAGGGAACACATGGATATGTAAACTCATCAGAGATTCATTCTCTGACTGGAAATTTACTTCTCTGATCAGCATTAATGTCCTCAGATGAGAGCCAGTGTCAGCAAATTGATCTGTTATGCATCAGCCTGTGCGTAATCCCATCGCCGAGAGACAGTGCACAGCAGTATCATGAGAGTTCTGGGTGAAAGCTAATTTACAGTGCTTGCATCAGAAATATGTGTCTTTATGTCAGCTTTTGAGACCGCAAACTCAAGGAAGGGGAGCATGAAGCCAGCTCACACACTTGGCGTTTTAGGAAGTGTGAATGCCTCCTGGGGTTGTATTTTGCTTGGCATCTGAAAGAGCCGCAGTCAGGTCAGCTCAGCCCATCCCCTCCAAAAGCCCTTTGCAGACCTCAAGGCTCCTCCTTGGTCCCCTCCTTCATCTTTCCATATAAGACTCTCCTTCCCTGGGAAAACATCCTGGAAACTGATGAATTCTGAGCATCTTCAATACTCTCATAAAGACCATGAGAATAGAAAATGTAGGTCTTGACTCTCTGGACCACGCTCACAGCTGAGACACACAATTTAGTCTCAATACCGTTCTCTCTTAAAGCTTTTCCCCTGACTCCAAAGAATGGCATGGCCGAGGTCCAGGTCTACTGCACGTTTACTGCACAGACAGCCCGCAGAAAGGCTTTGTATATTTTTACAAATATCTCTTGGTGAATGAATACAGCGTTCAACGTTAAAAACTTCAGGCATTTGTTTCCATGTAATGCTCTGCAATGAAAATGATACTAAAACTAAGCTACCAGCTCTGAAATGTTCCCAACTCAGCCACTTGCAGTACTTACTACTCTAAGCAGGTTTTGTTTTTCATCTGGCTGCAGCGAACAGAGGTTAACTGGCGAGGCAGCAGTCACATCTGCCACGTCAATGTTTCGATTTCTATATGAATTACTGAGCTGCATCTTTCAATTTTACTCTGAGACCTTAAAGGTACAATAAAAGCCGGGAGTTAAATTGCTTTTAAAAATCTTAGGCTTTCATACTGGTCAAAAGACAAGTAAGAGGGAAAAATACGCCTTCAAAGACAATTAGGTAATTTGTATTTACTGAAGATGAGCCGTTCCCTCTGCAAACATAACGGCTGCCGGAATATGTAGGTCACTGAGATAGAAGGTTAGAAAGAAACCCGCAGCTTGAAGTGAGCAGGCAGCTCTAAATACAGGCCCACCGGATATTTTAACATGAGTCTTTAATACAGCTACACAAGAGTCAAAGAATTAATTTGAGATTACCCAGTCGAACCATAAGAAGGAAAAACAAGAAGTATGAATTCAAGAAACATGCAGACAGTTTTCTTAGTTGGATTGCTTAAAAAAAAAGGGAAAGGCTAAGAAGGGCTCTTTATAACTGAAAAGCTCTGGGACTGCATTAGGTGAAGGCAAAAAAGTCAAACAACATACATTAACATTCCATCGATTTTTAACACGAAACTTTATACACTAATATTCTTTTGCTAAGGATTCCTACAGATCTGCTTATTAGCTCAGTGTCTAGGTCATACAAAGAAAAGCATGATGGAAAAAGCAAGGAGGCACTTACCTGTGGGGATGAACGTAGGCTGTTGCAACTGCATGTTGGCTAGAGCCTGTTGGTAGTGGAAAACGCTTGGGTTAAAGACTGTGGTGGCACCATTGTTTTTTTCAAGTGCTGGCCTCTTTGGTAAAGGTTGAAGTGCACCAGGCGGCAGGGCCTGTGGATAAGGGAGTCATTAAAGACAAGTGGAATAAAAAAAGGACCCAAAGAAGGTAAAGCATGCAAGAAATAACAAGAGTCTTGCCTGTAAATCACCTGAAACTGTATCAGTATAACAGACGGGAAACAGAAGAGCAGCTATATGGTAGTGACAGCTGTAGGTGAAATCACAGCTTCCCTAGGTAAGCAGTTAATAAACGCATCAGGAGAAAGGGGCAGAGAGCAGGAAGAGGCAACACTACAGAAGATGTTCAGGAGGGTTGACTTGGGCACATGGGAGGAAAAACATGGCGAGGAGGAAGGGGAGAGCTGATCAGGACAGGACACTACAAAGCGGGCAATGGGCTAAGAGAAGCACTGGTGACTACTTAAAGATGGAAAGATTAGTGTAAGCTGCAAGTGCTACGGAAAAATATGGGGGCTTGCCTCTGCCTATTTCAACACCTGCCTACACGGCGCTGTGCACACTTGTGGTTGTCTACACCTGCATGCAGATGACCCATGTGTTCTGGTGGTTAAAGTGGTAATTGTTGCCAGGAACACATACAATGGCACATTCATAGTAAAATACACTTTCCCTCATTTTCAGAGAGGCTGAGCAACAAGGTGATGAAAACGAGGACTGATTCTCCACTGCTTGCAACAGCTGCATGGCTCACAAACAGCAGATCTGGGCTCGCTCCCAATATCTAGTAGTGCAATGCTAGAAGGCCTCCAATAGTTAAATACCACTTGCCCATTATCAGCAGTGGAAAAAGCCATTGACAAATCTGCTGTTCGAACAAGATCTGGGTGGGTCCTGCTATCAGGCAAATCCTCTCTTTTTGTTCTATCACACCACAGTGCTTCTTCCAGCCCGTCAAACCTGTTTCATGACAAGACTGGGTAAAAAGCATTAACCGGACTCAGAAACTTCTCTCAGTAAGGTACTCATCATTTACAAAGCGTGTCTCAACAGCAAAGTAGTATGTCAGGTTCTTAAGAAACAAGAATGTGTCTAATGATTTACAGCTTTTCATTGTACCCAAGCAGAAACCACTTTTTTTTCTTTTTTTTCCCCACATTGTGATAGAAAAAGGGTCCTTTTTAATTATGCCCTGCAGTCCTTTAGCATGTAACACTCCCATTGACGTCAATGAGCTTTACGCACGTGGAAGTCATGCAGAATCAGGTCATTTCTGCCTAGTTGTGTTCTATATCATGTCGCAAAGCAGTGGCTGAAAAACAGGGTTAGTACTTTTGTTTGTTTGTTTGAATAAATGACAGTGAGGGATGGGTAATGGAGGAGGCTTAGCTAATGAAGGGTTAAGGCTACAGACACACTGTACTTGAGAAGAAGTAAAAGTAAAAAACACACAAGAAAAGAGAATTTAAAGGGTCATGAAAATCAACACACAACGGAATACAAACTAAAGCTTGCAACAGTTTGTCACCATTTAGAAACGGGTTCCACCTCAGATTTAATCTGCTATAGGAGACTGCTCATCTGAGAAACGTTAAGCAAGACACTTTCAGGCAAAATATCACTCCAACCTATTGCTATTCACATCGTGGCTTCTGGATGGCTTTAATATTATAAAAAAAAAAACAAACACAAAAACTAGAGGAAGAAACTGCATTTGCAAAACTGCTCTCAGACACGCACACATCCTCTGCTAATGTTAGCAGACAACCATTGCCAGCATTAGGACTTCACGATATCTTTCCAGATCTCTTCTGGCTAGTACCAAGAGACAGCAGTCAAACACGAGCCAGCATTCTCAGACACCAAAATCTCTTGCTTAAGATCTCCATTTTAGGATGAGGCCTTTTAGGTGAAGATGTTTCCATTTTTAGGGCAGCCTTCACTGGTATCTATGCTAAATCTGTACCTACATCTTGTCTATTTAATGATAGTAGTTCTATAAATGTTCCTCTGGCACAGAACAGATTTGTAGCTTGTAGAGACTGGAGTGGCTGCACTCACATCAGAGGTGTTTTGCAGATCTACAGTAACTAACTTGCTGCTTCAGTTCAGGCTCCTTACTGGGCCTGACTGCAAAACACACTTTTTTTCAGACGCTTCCAAAATCCGCCTCAGAAAAAAATAAAAATTGCTAATTATAGCAAAGCAACTGTGCCAAGCATGTAATGGACTTTTGACTCCTTGCTTCTTGGCCAAAGGCTGTCACTTCCCCAGAAAGTCCATTATCCCATAATGGCAGTGCCAAAAGCAGAACAGATGAAGGCTTTGAGACTTCACTGTGATGTCCTGGCTCTCTACACGAGGGACAATTCCTGAGCCTACTGCTGCAGTCAGAGGGATCATACAAACACCAGCAGGGCCAAGGGATGTCAAAGCTACACAGTTCAACCTCCTAATCTCTAACATCACCCTTCCTCCTTCCTTTAGAGCCGCTCTAAAGGGGGATGGGAAAGAAAGGAACTACGGCAATCCCATTTCTACCACCTGAACAGCACCTCTGGGAAATGCAAACACTTCAGCTGGGTCAGAGAAGCCCCAGTATATGAAACACTTCCACAGTCATCTCGAGAAGCAAGCATATTGCAGTGCCTGCTGTGCAGCCTGGAGGCCAGCTCTGTGCAACAGGAGGCAGTGCCCATCTCGGTCCAGTTCTGTTCGGACACAGCCTTCTGGTCACCTACTATTCTTGGTGCTGGGGCAGCATCTGTACTGCAGCACGCCCTGCAGACAAACCCCAGCTGCCAAACTATCATATCCTTGATATCTGGCCTACCTAATCCTTGGCTTGGCCAGCACTCCGATTGCTGAGGATGGGCGAGTGATGGCTCTGCAGTTTGGCACATTCCCCAGGTTTGCTACAAAGCCAGAGCGCTTGGGGTTAGCAATTACTTTTGGCTTCCAAGCAAAATGTGGCAGTCCCTATGGATGAAGTACATCACAAAGCAATGCTGTTCAGATGCAAAGAGAAATTCGAACCAAATCTAGGCACTGAAGCAAACAGCTGTGTTGCATGTGAAATGGGACAGCATTTCTTTAATGGTCTTAGAACCATTATGCAGAAATCTTAACAGCTTGTGGGAATACATTTCTGCCTTGTACCATGTCCTGGTTCCAAAGGAATTCCCCAGGTGTGTTCTGTAGCACCTACAAAAGGCAATAGGAGGCTCCTCAACACTTTTTGGCCTTGCTGAATCCTGTAGCAACGCCTTCCTCCTGCAGGACAGGAGCTAGATCAGTGCAGTACAGAACTTCATGACTTTACCTCATCCTGTCGCTTGCCTTTTCCCTCTGGACAAAATTCATTCATGACAAAAGCAGCAGTAACCTTTGAAAATGGACAGTAGCCTTGTCTCACTCTTCTGTCTGGACTCGCGGGGGTAAGTAACCCTTGCAACAGAATCATACCATGTGTTCCAGTGAAAGGGTTAATTTCTCCTGCTTAGTACCCATGTGATAGCCCACACTGATCCCAGTGAGCAATTCCCACTAAAAAAATGGCAGGCAGCCCCTCACATTTGGGCTGGGAAAGCGACATTCCTGCTGGTATTGGAGCATCTGAACATAAAGATTTCAGTAACTTCTCTGCATGGCATAGAAATAAATCCTTTGCCATGAATGACAGACAAAAATGCAATGCATGCCTAAGTCAAGATTTCCCACGTGCAGGTTAATAACTTATTTTTTGCAAGGCAGGAACTGGATTAAATCTTTGCAACAAACAATTTAATTGCTCCTCCAAGTTCCCTTCTGATCAGTATCTCCTGGGAGCAGATCACACTTTCACTCCTCTGCACTCAGCCAGGAGGGGCTGGGTTTGTATCCGACTTGATGCTTCAGCCCCAGTCACAACACACAGAATGCTTTGAAAGAGGGCAGAGGTTGCACCCATTCCCTGGCAAGCAGCAGAGTTGATCTGAGCAGTTTCCTCTGAAGACTATGTATGCTCTTATCGGTACCATAAATTGCTCTCCAGCACAGCCTCCACAAAAGGTTCAGAGGAGGTGACATATTCCAACAATGTGGCTGAAAGCATTCAGATGTTCCAAGGCAGGAAGACTATTAAAAGTCACTTATCTGATCAGATTTTGATCATTGAGAAGGTCAGAAGGGCAGGAGAGCTACAGAGCTTTCCCAACATTAGCCAGACGGAGCCCCCTCGGGGGGGTGGCACTCCAGAGGGCAGCCAGGCACTGCATGGGTCACTGCCTGTGGGCTTTGGGGCTGTGCTGTACCAGCAGTGAGCATGGCAGGCTATTGTGTCAGGCACTGTTGTGTCAGTCATTCGGTGTGAGGCCGGGTGTAATTCCAGCCGCCGGTGGAACCTGGTCCCTAACAAGATTTTCTCATGCTGCAGTCTAAAACTCCAACAGGAAAGCCTGTGGACTACTTAAAAAGCAACAAATAACAATACTAGCCTTGCCGAGTTGCCACAGGGGCTTTGCTTCTGGCCAAACTCAATGCTATTATCTTTTTTTCATTTAAATTTGCCCCAAACAGAGCTTAAAGAACCATTGTCATTCTGGGAAAAGCAGCCTCTCTGCCCTGACCGTACATTCACTGGCACTGGAGGGGTGTTCATCCCACTGACACTTCTGCTTCCCAACAAGGGGAATGGGGAGCAACGATCCTCTGTGCCCACTGCTCCCTTTCTCCCTTACTGCTGAGGGACATGAATTCTAAGGATGAACTCAATCCCTCCCATGGAGGTGAATGGGAGGGAACAGCCTTAGCAGGCTTCTGCCCTACCTGTCACAAAGAGGCAGACTGCTGCTGCAGCTGGAAAACCACCTGAAAACCCCAAGCTGCAACAGAAAAGCTCCCAGAAATACTGAGCACCTCCAAAACCAATCTTCAAGAGGAAAAGCTCAGAGGGTTAACAGGTGGCGTGGGGATGCAGGATGGCATGTGTGAAGGGACGTCAACATTTCTGGAGGGATGGGCAATCCCTTAGGCACTAACAGGACAGACAAGTGAGGAAGGCTTTCATGCAGATGGTTACGTGCAAAGCAAGAAGGTGAGATGTCCAAGTACCAGGTCAAAGGTTGCCTCCAGCGGTTGCTACAGTGATCTGACAGCTGGCTGAGTCTTAATTAGCAGGCAGTGAGCACATGATGGCAATGGGCCAGGGAGGGGGGGGTCAAGCACAGCAAGCAGAGGAGTGTCAAGAGAGAAGTGTTTTGGGGAGGCGAAGAGAAAAAACAATAATAAAATGAAAGCATTACACAATATATTAAAAAGATGAAACATGCACAACATGGGGTGCCCAGGTGGATACCTGGCCTAGTCAGCTGCTTAGCCTCAGTACACTTTAAAGAATTAACAGTAGTGTGTGCACTGGAGTACTGCCACTGCAGCTCAGGGATTAGCTGCACGCAGATGGGCACTGGGCACCAGCTCCAACCCTGCAGCTCTGCACAGAGGTCAGCAGGAGGGCTGGTGGCAAGAAGAGGTAAAGCACGATGAAACACTACAGAAGTGTGATCCCAGAGCAGGGACTGAGCCTGCCCCAGTTCATTCGGCTGTGCTGCACAGATGGCAGCCAAGCAGCAGTGAGTAAAACCACTGCTCGTGTGTGTCAAGTCACTGCGGGACAGTGTCCTTCAGAAACGTCTGCTGAATCTGGATTTGAAATCGGTCCAGATCTGTTTTAGGAGGACTTACTACACCCATTGGTCTGCCGTGGTTTCTTTTATTTGTTTGTTTTTATCCAAGGAGACTGGGCACCAGTTTTCCCTTGAATGAGACCTTATTCCTCAACAGGTACAGTAAATGCATCAAACCTTGAAAAGTCAATGAATAATGTAAGCTGTTTTGGTGGCAGGGGTGATGCAACAAGCCATCAATAAATATTTTAAAGGTTCTAGTTAACAGCATACAAATAAGGTTAATTACGTTTTTAAGAGAAGCCAGCAGCATGAATAAAACATGCATTGGCTTTGGTTAAGTAGCAGTGTCCTGGATAATTAGTGAAAAAGCAAAGTGTCAATTGTAAAAAGCAAAAGGGTTTCATTTCAGAAAGTCCTTTTTCAACAGACCTTGGCTGTTGTTTCAACATAATAGAAACAGTAAGAAATACAGCACATAAACCATGCAGGACAGAGAAATACTGCAGCATAAATTGGTTCTTCAAATTACGTTCCAGGTAATACTGATGTTGCTGGGAAGGCAGTTGTTTCATTTCTGTAATCCTTTCCCTTTTTTTGTATTATGTTTTGCCATGAATGAAACCCACCCTCATTTACTGTCTTATTTAGAAAATTTTTAGTAGCCTGACTTCTGAATCACACAGGGGGCACGACCCTTCTTAAGATTAGTTATCCAAGTAATCACAGAATGGAAGAGGTTGGGAGGTCTAACCAACAGCTCAAGCAGGGTCAGCCACAGTGCCTCACTCAGAACTGCAACCAGATGGGTTCTGAGTATCTTCAAGGGCAGAGCGATCTATTCTGGTCATTGAAAACCCTCACAGTTCAAGGCTTTTTTTTTTCTTGCACTTCAATTTGTGCCCATTGCCTCTTGTCCTTTCACTGTCTGCCTCTATCTTCTTTACTTCCCCATCAGGAACTCAAACACCTTACATATGGGTACAATCCCCCTGGTTCTCTTCTTCCTCAGGATGAACAGTCCCAGCTCCTTCAGCCTCAATTTCCCTGTGTGTCAGATGCTCCAAGCTCTTCATCACCTAAACAGCCCTTTGCTGGACTCACTCCAGTACATCTACGTCTGTCTGGCACCGAGGAGCCCAGCACTGACACAGCACTCCAGCTGTGGCCTCAGCAGAACTCAGAAGAGAAGGACCCACCTCCCTTGATTTGCTGACACTGCTCTTCCTAATGCAGCCCAGGATGCTGTTGGTCATCTTTGCCACGAGGGTATAAGAAACATTATCATGACAATATTGTCCCTACTCTGGACTATTTTAACACTACAGATGCAAATTTCAAACTAGAATATGTAGATGCCATTAAAGTGCAGTCAACAGAACGACAAACATTTACTCCATCTGGGCATCTGATCCATCCTGCTAAGTTTTCCTTGAGTTGTTTTCATAATTCTAGGTATTGGAAGCCGCATTTCAAATAAAGTGCAAGTGAGACCATCCCTACCATAGAATCAGAAAGGTGAGAAGCCATCCTTGACTGGAGACTTGTCATTTCACTAAGTCTTGACAAAGGTAACAAGGTATGAGCCTTCCCTGTTTGCTAGACTGGAACAACTGACGTCTTGTTTGCTTTGAAGTAAGTGGAAATTCTGCTACTGACTTCAAGGAGCCAGGTTTTCCCTGTAAAGGATATATTATGAGATGTACATTCTTTCTTCTCATTGTGTGCTGAAGAAGTTGAACTGACACCTGCGACTTAACTAGAAGGTGTTTGTTTCATGTGCTGCTGAGCTCGCTTTCATGATGCGTGCAACCTCATGATGTTGTGTCAGAAAGTAACAAGGTTTGCCACTGCGTCCCTAACTGCTGAGCTGCACTGCATCGCTCAGTGCTTCATGCTACAGCCCGTGCATACAAAGGATGGAGAGGTGGGACTCACACTGCACACGCTCTCAGCTCTCTAATCAGCCATTTACAAAATAATCTACTTCTCCACAAATGACACAAATGAAATCTCCTCGCAATTGAAATACAGCTTGATAAAAGCCCTACTTACCATTGCAGCTGCAGCTGTCTGGTTCACCTGATGTTGAGCTGCCTTGATTTTGGCTTGCAGGTGTGCAGGGGGATGAAAGTACTTGCATTTCTCCCTTGAGCATCGACCTTTGATGTAATCCATGCAAACTGTAACAGTATTTTCATTTGTGTCTATCATCGCGATATCTATAGGGTGAGCATAGCGGCAATCGTTCTCACCACGTGTGCAATTTCCACGCTGAAACTCTCGACAAACCTTAAAAGAAAGTCACATTGTTAAGAAAGACATCGTGCTACTCTTCGGTCAGTATTTTCAACACAGCATATGAGTTTGGGTAGCTACATAAAGTAACATGCATATTCTAAATCCATGCTTAACTGCAGTTGTAAGCTGCAGTATTCATACAGGTACTTACTCTTAAATATGAGGAGCCTCTTTCATGCAGATAGTCTCACTGCCCTCCATAATAAACCCCTGACCTTGGGGTTACATGACAGTGCATTTCATTACCCTGCAGTGCATTCTAAGGTGCTGCCCAAACCGCTGGCTTTCAAAAGGCCTTGCAGCTCCTCATACGTTACAAGCACCGGAGCATCAAAGGCAGGGATAAAAGTTTCACAAAATGGAGCTTCAAGGCTTCCTTGTCTGAAGGTATGAAGGAACTAAGACAAACTGTCATGCTCACAGCCACTGGTGTAAATCACACAGCAGTACTCTGTAAGACTGTGTGCAGGGAAAGGTGAGACGTCACATGAGAACAGAAGCAATCGGCAAAGCAATATGAAGCACGTAACACAAAACAATCTATTCTCAAATTATACCCTTTCCCACTGTCTTCCAGTGTTATAATTTACACCTGCAGGAGCCTCTGAATTCAAGTCCTCAGCCCTTATTTCCTGCAGAGCTTCTATGAACAGTCTGAAAGACGTTTACAGTTCCTCCAATGCTAGATCCCAGCACGCCCTGTTAAGTGCCATGGCGATCCTGGTGGGCAAATGCCTTTCCAATGCCCCAAACTCAGCAGCCCCAACAGTGTAAGGCTTGCAGCTTTCTGTAAGAACTTACCAAGCTTATCTCAGGACAAGAGAAATGCCTGTTCCTTCCACCCTCCTGCTCTCATTCCAAAACATCCCCCACTCAACCTGGTGAAAGGGCAAACTATCTGCTTGCTTTCATTTATGTTTTATTTTCAGTGATTTCTAAGGATTTGGGATCAGTCCCCATGACTCTCCTCCAGCAGAGAGCAGCAGCCCTGTGACTGGAGAACTGCAAGTAAACTTTGCACTGCACTGCATCAGGTCATCATGGCAGAGTGCAACAGCTGGGCCAACACATCCTGTTCATTCCCTTTAGCAGTATGAAAACAGACATCCAAATACCTCCAGTTTATCCGTGCGCATCAGTTTCTGGCCAGCAGAGCTTCCTGGTACCGTAACAGTTGGATTTCCAGAAACCAGGACAGGAGTATTTGGTAAAAGCTCTGCAGGAACCAAGCCCATCCCAGGAGAAACGTGACTCAGGTAGGGACTAAAAGCCATTGTGGGGCTCGTTGCAAGCGATGGAGTCACAGGAAATGTTGTCTGTGCACAGAAAAAGGAGAAACAAGATATTAGTTAAAGAGCTCTGTCTTGGATTACCCAGTCGAAGTCTCACAGCACTTCAATCCTTTTAAGCAAATCGATAAGCAACATTAAAACACCCTGCTCTTCAATCTATTCATTTATTGCCATTTACTTGTGATCCATTTGTTTCTCCTGACTCACAAATTCATGACTCATCCTGAACATAAGGCATCTTTATTTGTCAGATCAAAGTATATTGATGATCTTTATGGTTTAATGACACAATTAAGGATTTCACGCCAGCAATTAAGGCAGGTCCAAATTAAACAGACTTCTCACTCCCAGAGAAACGTCTCGGCTTTTGTATGTCTACACTGCAATGCTGTACAGAGGTAAATGGAAGCTTCACGATCTAGAAGCTTCATGGTTGAATTTACTACCTTGCTACTACCACTGAAGAGGTCCCAGAGGACTGGAGGCTTGCTGATGTGACTCCCATCTACAAGAAGGGCTGTAAGGAGGATCTGGAAAACTACAGGACCTGAGGGGACGGCCTCAAGCTGTATCAGATGAGGTTTACACTGGGCATAAGAAGGAACTTTTTCTCTCAGAGAGTAGTCAGGCACTGGAATGGCTGCACAGGGAGGTGGTGGAGTCGCCATCCCTGGCAGTGTTCAAGAGGTGTCTGGATGAGGAGCTCCGAGATATGGTTTAGTGGTTTGCTGTAGCTATGGTAATGGGAGGACCTGGACTGCTTTTGAAACCTGAATTGCCTTAGGCAGACCCTGCAGGAAGAGTGGGGAAGAACACAGGTGGGCCAACCAGCTTCCCCTGCCTGAACTTCTTCAGCAGCTACAGTCTATTAGAATTTCAATTCTCCTGCGTAAGCAAACTCCTAAACTGAACTCCTAAGTATGGACAGAATTTTACACCTATGAACAGCCCCTAATCAGAGAGTCTGTGAAACTTTAAAGCACCCAGGTGATGTAAAATTTCCCCCTTCCCACCCAGATGGCAAAAGCCTGCAAGGAAGCAGTTCTACTCCTGTAACAGCGGCTTGACAAGCCCTCAGGGACAGTAACCTGTGACTTTATTTTTCCTTCTGTCACCTTCTCTGCTGGAAACTCTGGGTTACAGTTAAAGCTTGCTCACATTTGCTGGCACACATGACGCTGCCCTCAGCAGCTACAGCCTCTGCTCAGCAAGAAACATAAGTGTGCTTACAAAGGGCCCCTAGGCAGTTCTTTGGCCACTCACATCGCCCCTTCCTTGCTTTTATTTTTGTACTCCTAATTTCATGGCTTTCTATGAGAAACTGCACATGATTAGTTTGTTTCTTGATGGCATCCTCACCCCTGTACTCTGATATACCAGGAAACACCTTGCTAGTTGTGATCTGGAATAAAGCAGCCCACAGTAATATCAGCTAAGCTGTCCTAACCTATCTGCAGCTTAGTGATGCTCTCTTCTTAGGGTCAGAGGGATAGTAACAGCACCTGAGCTGATGGGGAAGGGGACGACAGGTCACTTCCAGCATATACTTTCTCCTCCACAATGACAAGACACAGCCTGCTGAATCAGTGGACTTTGGTGCTTTAAATGCAGTGAAACAAATAATCCCCTAAGAGGGATTTCCAATTTTCCTTCTTTTGAGCCTGATCCAAACCCTGCTTCAGCTGATAGAAGATTCTGACTATTAAACCCAGAGATCCTTCAGTCCACAGCCCTTTATTAAATCACTTTGTTCTCCCTTTCAGTACTCGGTGGCTCACGGACACATTACACCTTTTGCTGCTAGAAAAGGTCTTTAAGGATCTTCAAACACTGTGACTCCCTGAACACGTCAGTGAGAAGGCAGCATCTTTTAAGACCGCTTTCTTTGGTATGAGTACTACTAATTACAATGACATCTGCTGAACTTCTGTCATCACTCAAACTATTAATTCTGTTTTAAGCAGCCTCTTCAGCCTGGACAGTCCTTGCAGGGCTGTGCTGGGGCCTGACACATGTTGCCAACACTTCTTTTATGCACCCACAATAGCTCCAACATTGCAGTATGGGTGGCATGCACAAATATGTGGACAAATCTATCCAATGTTTTTCCAGGACCCAGTACAGCAGGAATCCCAGTTATCCCAGCAGAGAAGCACGGATGGTTGGAGAGGCACCTCCTCCCACTGCCCCACTAGAAGATGCTAGAGAATCTGTGGAGAAAGGCTGGGGGTTTTTTCAACACCTCTCACTGGATGAACTCACCAGAAACCTGTAGGAGTGTATTTGAAGCGTTCCCAAAGAGACTATACGCCAGCATACAACTGGGAAACAGCTCCGGCACTATGAAACACTCTCCCTGTCTCCAAAGCTATACTACCAAGAGCAGACTTCTCCTCACTGGGAGCAAGCTGCACAAGCTAATGAACAGGAGCCTGATCTAAAGCAAATGAAGGAAAGACGACCCTGAAGAGGAGTCAAGGATTGCAATCTCTTCCTGGTTCTGGGACCTGCAGAGAGATGCAAGAAGCAGCAGGATGGCTTTTACTTTCTAGCTGCCACTGGTTGTCCACCAGTCTCCGTGCCCTGCCTGGCATCTGCTGTAGCATTCCCAAGGTTTCATAAGTTTTTATTCCTCCTTCCTGAACAGCAGCACCTGACGCTGCTGACTGAAAGCTCCAGCTCTGCTCCACACCCTGCCCAGGGGCAGCAAGCAGAAACACAGGATTCATGCAGGTACTGCCACCAGGATACCCACCTGCTCCACTCAGTCTTCCTCAGGCCACGGATGCCAGCAGCTCTTCCCAGAAACCCTCGGCTTAAGAGAAGAGCCTGAACCCAGCCCAAGGCTCCTGCTTCCAGGAAACTCATGAAAGCGAAAGCAAAGCTTAGCTGGAGGACGGCTGTATGAAAACCCAGATGAACAACCAAAGAACAAGCAGACCACACTCAATGTGCTAAACCTCGAAGCATGGTTTTCAAGTCTGAAGCATATCAAATGCACTGAAAACCACTCCTTTGCAAGCTGGCATCGGGGAGCTCTGTATTTACTGTGGCTGATGAGGGAAAAAGATGGGCTGTGCTCACTGCCAGCCCTGACTGTCTGTCTTGGTTTGGGAAATCCAGTCTGGCTCATGCATCAGTATCAGTAATAAAGACAGTGCCAGCCAAATCTTCCCTCCCCTTACATCTGTGCAGGTCCCCCGTGCCAGGGCCTGTCCCAAGGGAATACAAGCGAGTTTCTTCCTTGCAGCCAGAACACAACTGTAATTTCTACTCCAAACAGCACTCTCCTCTGGGTGCCTTCCATCCACCCCCTGATTGCATCTGGCCAGGAGATTTGTTGGAGAGATCAATGTTTTGACTGCATGCTATAAAGAAAGCCTCCTTATCAGTAGGCAGGCAAACATGCTATGAGCTCCGGACTGAGGGCTGGTAAGGTCAAGTTTTGATGCAAAACCTAACAATGCAATTCCAAATCACTGAAGTCTTTACCGCTAATGAAGCATCGTGGCCAAGCTCTTGAACATCAGGACAAAAGCTCTGCCTCTGCGGGAACAGCTAAAACGTGTGGCTTGCCTTAAGGATTATCAGAAGCTGCAAACAACTGCCACTCTCATTTTATACTGTTTAAACTGAGCAGATCGCCTTGGAGCAGTAAAGAGGCTGGGACAGACTGCCACAAACACGTGTGCAATGGAGGAGGCTGGTGCACTGGGACAGCCCCAGGCTCCACGAGCTGCCAGGTACCACCAGCACAGCCATCACAAGCCCATCTGCTGCTGGAGCACTGCGAGGTCTGAACTGCAGTGCTATGATACAGGCAGCAGCCAACTTGAACAATATTAAGGAGGTTCAAAGAGACCTGTGTAATAGGCTGCATTTCATCACTGGGAGCACAGACGATCACCTTCAGAGCAGGCAGGAGTGCAAACTGCAGGTCCCTGGGCTGGCACAGGGGGCCTGTGAGGACACAGGGAAGCCCCTAGGAGCACAAGGGCCAGCTGCAGCAGAACTAGGGATCAACTCTACCAGATCAGTCTCTGGAAACCCAGATGATACTTTTCCCTGGAAACTTCAAGCATGTCAGACTTAGGAACCTGCTATCTGCAACAAGGGCTGGTATGCTCTGGGGCAAAACAACCTAATGGAAAACATCACTTTCACTCGCTGTGCCCCTTAGAGATCTTGTATACTCACCAAATGCAGGGACAGGTTTCCTCACAGACTGTTTTTTAATAATCTCAACATATGCAAACGCTACCACTAACTTCTGAGCAGAGGGAAACAGCTCACAGCACAGAGGCAGAGGGGCTCAGACCAGCAGCAGCTCACAAGACTGGTTTACTGATTATTAAAATGCTTGCAAGAATGTAAGAAGCCCAAACGGCTTTTTGTATCTCAATGCCTGCCAAGGATTTGGGCACCTCTGTCTGCAGCAGACATTGATCAGATGTGAGCATTACCCAGAGCACACAGGTGGCTGGTGACACAGAGAAGGGACTGTCCAAGGCAGAGCCGTTTGTCACCACCGGGACACGTTACCTGGAACACCTGATTTTGTTAACAAACCAGAAGTTGCATTCAATTTGCCTAACAGAAATCATGCTGAAGCTGCAGCAGAAACACAGAGTGGGTGTGCAGAGGAAGGCGGGGGAGCGGCTGTGTTTTGTTGAGCACAGCCCAAGCACTGCCTCAGGCAGGAAGCGTTGATGCTGAGTTACTAAGACCCTAAAAAGAGAAAGCCTGAAAATGAGAGGCACAGTGTGGATACAGAGGTGCTGTTGGCCTGGAGGACAGGAGCTGCTAACTAGCTACACAAGGAAACACATAAAATACAGCAGTAGCTTTTATTACAGACTAGTGATAGAAATATAGAAGATAAAGATCTTGTACTGACAAGGCTGAAGACTGATCGGTATCACTCACAAGTGGTACTGTTCAAAAAAAGCAAAAGTTTGTGTTCCTATGCAATGCAACTGCATGAGACTTGCTGCAAGACAATCCCTTTAGCACAAAGGCTGAGCGTGCTGCTATGAACCCCACTGGCCAAAGCCCAGCTACCTGTTAGCAGCGCTGCTTGTTTCCCCAGTCAGACCACCAAGATACTCCTGGCTCAAAAAGCATCTCTCTTTTGGGCTGCTGCTGCACAGAAGTGTGGTACAAACACCCCACAGCAGTGACTGCTGAAGGATACTGGCTCCCAGGTGGGCAAAAATGCCCATGTTTACCCATTCCTGATGCACATTTGACTATGGATCCAGAGGATCAAATTTTTGCTGCATGGAACAAGCAAGCACCCCAAATACCAGCTCCAGTGTCCTCCACTTGTTCCAAGCATGTCACTGTGTTTTATCTCCTTCCTCAGCATCATGGGGCAGCAGGAGGTACCTGCAGCACTAGGAGGGAAATGCAGACTGGCCAAAGCGCTGGCCTGGTTATATTTGGGAGGACAGATCTACAAAGTGCTTGACAGGAAAGAAAAGACGAAGAGCTTGAAAGCAAAGAGAATGCAGAGAAACAACTTCGTAGGGCAGCAGCAGTGGTGGAGCCAGGTGTGTCAGCAGTGCTTCGCCCAGCCACCTGCACACACTGTGCCAGCAGGGCAGCGCCTTGCATCCACAGCAGGGCACTGCTGGTTCTGCACAGCGGTTGGTGCCCAGGCAGCTCTGTGGCCAGCACCAAAAGCCAGCCTCGTATTGCTGCAAAGGGGAAAAGCACAATGGAAAGGGTGGGGAATCAGGCCCAGGATGCATCACTTTTTGGGTGGCTTTGCTTTGGTACACAAACAACTCAAAGTGACTGTGTCTAGGAAACAAAACTCAGCATTGTCTTGAGTGGTTTTCCATACTGATGCCAGAGCCCAGTTCTATTCACCTTCAAGCAAACTTCTACTTCATCTTCAACAGAGACAGAGGAAAAACAGCCTGGAAAGCTCCCAACACAGCTCAGGCCACGCCAGCAGCTAAAGTGAATACAGCCTTTTGAAAGTTGACGCTTTACTACAGAGCTTTACTCCTCGGTACCTACGCAATCTCCTCAAGGTTCCCTTAAGAAAAATACAGAGCAAACGCTGTTCTGCATCCTTGCCTGACTTGTTTTGAAGTGCTGTATGAAGCATTCTGTTTAAAACTGCATGATGGGCATCAAACATTTGCGTGACTCTCAGCTTTGCACGGATGGTTAACAGCAACATCACAGAGCAAACCTGAGACTTGAGTGAAACAGCTTCATGTTAGCAACCATTAATTCACACCTGGTAGGTTTCTGCAAGCAGCAGGCAGCACACCTGGGACAATTCTTCTCAGAGCAAGCCTTCATTAAACTGGCATTATCAGGGTCCTGGCTATTAGTTCAGAAGGGAGATTAGCTCTTGCTGGATGTCAGCAGTGGTGCAAGTTAAGATACATGGTCATAAATGGACACATCCAATGCCATTTCAGGAAGTATGACGAAAAGCTGCTACATTAAACACTATTTTACACATTTATTTTTTTTTTTTTCCTGGTGAAAATGCACTTTTAAAAGTCTGGGCATTCAGCTATTGTTTGGAGCTATTAAACATGCTGCTCCAAATCTCATCTCTGGCAAGCATCCCAATTAAGCAGGCATACCACTGATCAGCTTTCTGATCACATGGAATCTGTTCCACTGCTGCATCTGAGATAATGCCTTCTGCTCTGAACAATTTCACGTGGAGCTCAGAGGAGGCCCCACCCTTCCCATTCAGAGAGAAAAAACACTCTCAGACTGCTTCCACTGGCAGCATCTTTGGGAAATCAAAAGCAGGTGAAAGAGCCATCTCTGGTCTGTCCTGAAATTGGTGTGGAGCAAGTCAGGCAGGAGGAACAAGAGCTCATTTACTCTGAGCTCTGGGAAAGCAGGAAGCAAATAGTCATCACAGAACCAATTCTTATTTTTCTTCTTTGCCCATCTCTCCCTCATGGCACAATTTAGAAACCGGGGGCCCTGCTCATCAGATAAGGTTACCTCTGAAATGAGAGCACTAACCAGACAAACCAACAGATTTGGTCTCAGAGGCAATTTAAAAGGCAGTAATGAAACTGCAGTAGAAGAGAACTGGATCTGCAAGATTGCAAAGTGGGAAGATGGGAACTTTCCAAAGAGGAAATCCCAAAGGTATTTTGAATAGCCAGCCAAAGAACCACTGCGAATTCCCCACAGAGGAAAACCCCAAACAGGAAAGGTTTGCTTTCCATGCAGGGCAAGGAAACCGGTGCTACCATTTTGTGGGAATCCAGGACTTCCTTCCTATGCACACGTACTTTAGTGAAAAGCAAGCTCCGCTAGAAGAGGTGCAAAGATTGCTGCAGATGTGGGACCCAGAGCAACCAACAAGCAACCAACATTTTCTCTTCTGCCTCACTTCCCCATCTTTGAAATAGGAAGAATTATCAGCATTGCCCCTGCTTGGGGCAGAGAGGCCAGGCACTGTAGGTGGGACACCAAGAGGCCAAGCACTGCTTCACAAACTTGCAGACTAGATGAGTGTGTCTCAGGATCTAGTCAGACCTCCTGCATGGCACAGCCCAAGGAGCCTTGCCCAACAACGGCACATCAAGCGCACATCGCCCCGGGAAAGACATTCACCCATGACTTGAAATGGAAAATTCCTCATTAGGCTCACAGTTAAAAACCCACAGCTTATTTATGTCAGCGATGAAGAGCTACTCCAAAACCTCTGGCACTTTCTTAAGATATACTGACACACCAAAACTCAGCAGTCCCCTCCCAGCAGATGCAAGCCATCCTCCCCCTGACACAACAGGGTTCTCCAGCCTGAAAACCCGCTTTAACCAATAGTCCACAGTGGGGACTGGCAGTGAAAGCGTCTCCAAACCATCCGCTCTGCAAACAGCTATTTCCCACAGGCTTCCAGTCTTCTGGAAGCGAAATAAGTCTTTCTTGCTGTTAGAATAAAACAATATTACCAAGAGTGACAGAGCCGTGGTATTAACACAGCTCTCTGCTGGGACAGCTGGAATGAAATCAGTCCCTCCAACACAAACGTCTGGGTGGAATCCATCTTTCCCAATTTCAGCCCACCAGTGCAATGTACCTACTGGCCGCTTGCCACAGGGCAAAGACCTCCAACAGTCTCAGCCCAGGGTAAAACAGCCATTCAAAACAGGATGCATTGGAATCGAGCCTCTCAGTTCTGGTGATGCACATGAACTAAATGCTCTGACTCCACCTGGAGCTACGATGCTTCCACCTGAAGCCTTGAACTCGTGATACTCAGTTATCAGAGGGAAGGAGAGCCACAGCTCCACAAATAAGCAGGAAAGAAATCAGGATGAGTGTGAAACCCAGCTCGCCGCAGTGACTTACGATTGGCTGTAGCTGCGTGCCTGGTAGCATGAACTGCATTTGCTGAGCAAACATGGCTGCGGCTGTCTTTTGCTGGATCAGGTTGTTGCGTCCATTTATTTCAAGTTGTGTTTTTAAGTGCGGGGGAGGGTGGAGATATTTGCAGTTCTCTCGGGTACACCGGCCCTGAAAAACATAAGGGAACAGTATTTCAGTGAATGCAACGCTCGTAGCAGCCAGAGAAACGTAATGACGGGTTGTTTGGGTTACTGTAATGACACAATCAGGAGGAGGCGTTTTGGTGGCTACTGCACTACTTTAGTGCTTTTCCTTTAGCAGTATAATGCTTATGTGAAGAGAAGAACAACACGACTCCTGCTGCTGTAACGCTAACTGAGCATTGCCAAAGTGAATCCAAAAGCGAAGCTTCCTAACAATAATCAGCATGACTGAAAAAAAAAGAAAGATAAACCCAAATAAAGATCACTATTTCCAGAAGTTAGCAACAACAGTTCCAGAAGCAACATCAAAAATCTCCCATTTTCCTGTGTGGGTTGTTTTTCCTCTCCCTCCCAACACCAGACCACTTAATTGGCCCTAACAACCAGGCAGAGAAACAGAACTGTCTCTACCGCTACCCCAACTGCAAGACAGCTCTGTAAGAAGTACCTCTGATCTTCAGCACACACGTAGGCTGAGATGTTGAGAACTGAGAGCAGCAAGAGCAAGAGTTCAAACAATTCCCCTTTCATGCTTCCATTCATTAAAAGCCACGTTACTTTGCATCGCTGACTTCTTTCTTTCCTTCCCCTAAACAAACAGAACTACCAACGAAGCTGGGGGCTCCCAAAAAGCAAAGGTCTGCTCATGTTACAGACCACCTGAAACCAGCACTTTCAAAACCATATGAAAATTGTGCTTTGCATAAATAGCATTTGCAGGCAAATGAAGATAAATGCAAACAGTTGATCGAGCAGAAAAACAGTAATATATTTAAGAATAATTAATGCTTAGGTTGTTGTGTGTTGGAGTATTTTTTTTAATCCTTTATGTATTTCATCTTCTAAAAGACATACAGAATACAAGAGACATCTCGTGCAACCTATGCAGAAGTTTCATGACTAACTTTTATGCAAAAAAAAGGTGGGGTTTGTTAGTTTTTATTTCTGGAGATGGTAATTCTTCTGTAGCTACTCAGAGTCCCGCAAGACAGGGCCAGAACTGAGGGGCACAGAACTGCTACATGATGGATAACTAATAATTGTTACTGCAGACAGCAAAGGAACTGGATCATCCATTACCCAGCTCTTGTCCCAGGCATTCTCTCCAAGGGATGGACCCTGAGTTCTCAGCCTCAATGTAATTAAGTGTGCTTTCAAAACAACAACATAAACACCCAACAAACAAAAGGGCAAACAAGGTAACCCTATGTTCCTGCCTGCTAACAGGACCTTGCAGCAGAACAGCAACCCCATAAGCAGATCCACAAGGGCACCCTGTCACAAAGCACCAGGCAGGGCACAGCCCCTCTGGGATGGCCCTCATCCAAACTGAGGATGCTCCCCCAGGGACTTTTAAGATCTGCCTCTGCCAGGACAAGTGGAGTCACTGCACAGGGCTGAGTAACACTGCACAAAGCCAACACCGTGCACCACTGCAAGAACTGCCTTTGAGTCACCTCAGCACAACAGCAGTGGCAGCTGCTGCAGGAGAAGAAGGCTGCAGAGTATGGGAGAGGCTGTGTGATAGAGCATCATGAGAGAAGAGCTCCTGTATCTGCTCCTTGGGGATCAGGCAGTTAAATACAACTGGCTCTCCGCTGTTATTTTCTGAAGGCAAATAATTAAGTGCAACAAGTGATGGGCTGAACCCTCCCAAGGTTCAAAAGCCTGCATTTGCTCAGTGAGACTTTGCTTTGCTGCTACAGGAGGTGGCGAGTGGCTTCCGACAACCAAACTGCAAAAGAAGAGGCTTTTTCTTGCTATTGTTTTTGGCTTCTCTGCAACCCGACAGCACCAGATCCCCAGCAGCGAGTTAATTGCTCACAGGCCCTGAGGACATGAATCTTCATCACCAGACTTCGCTTCAAGTGAGGGTAAAATGGCACCACAAAGCTTGCTGGTGCCCAGACAGCCAGCACTGCTTCGAGGCAAAGAAGTGCATTAAACTGGAAGGAGAAGGAAGACTCCTTTGGGATTCAACTGGTTTGGGTTGTCATTCCTGCTTCCCTGACCAATCCTGCTCATCTTGCTTGCAAGACAGGTGGAACAGCAAAGGCAAGCATGCTGCTTCAAGCTGACATCACACGGCATCTTGAATTCAGTTTTCCAAACCCAGCTGTTTCTGTGATTCCACTCACGGCTTTCCCCGCACTGACCCACATGCATCGAGGAGCTCATGATGAAGGTGGCATCTCTACAGCAAACAGGAGCCCAGCACTCAGGCTCAGAGCACGTCTGCTCTGTTCCGGGCTACAGCCTTCCAGGGCTCACACATTAATTCTTCCTGGTTGGAACCTGGCACACAGCGCCTTGGGTTGGGAGAATGAATGTGTCTACCACATTTGGAATGGACATGTGAGGTTGTTTCTACACTGCAGGAATGGAGGAGATGAAAAATAGCTGCCATTTTAGTGAGCAATATGTATAGAGCCAACCTCAACTTGAAAAGGGCTTTGCTGTTCCAACTGAACTTTTGCACATCAGTGATACCACACACCCCTGTTGGTGTGAAGCACTGTTCTACTTCATTCTTCCCCTCAAAACAGCTCAATTCCATCAGGGTTAACTAAAAGCAAGATGCTTTCATCAGCAAGAAAACAACATGCTTGAAAAGGCCCAGTCTGCAGAGCTGTGAGCAGCAAGCAGCTCCCACTGAGTGCTGCTGGTTCCAATGATGATATGGAACACGCGGAGATGCTGCTGCAGAGCACAAGCTGTGTAGTGCAGGCACCACTGTCATTTGGGCCTCCTATGGCTCCAGGAAGGCTCAATGAATCACCATGTAAATTCATAAATCACATCTTCAACCCAGCTCCTACTGGTCGCCATTTTGGTTTTATGCATCATTCACTGCTGCATTCCACCATGACTGAACCAGAAGCCACCAGTGAGATGGGTTTCACTTTCCTGCACTGCTGCAGATTCTCCGTCTGACAACAAACATTAGGAACAGACCGTATGGCAGAACAACACAAGAGACTGCTGTCCTGGTGACCTCGGTTCAGACCTCCAGCCAAACAACATTCAGAACATCTCACCTAAAGCAATGGGCACTTCTGAACACCCACACTGGTAGAGGCAATCCCCTCCTCTACATATCCATCACGATGTCCATAGTACCCAGTGCTTCTCAGCAATGCACTGAGCTTTACCAGACTGATTTCAGCTCAGTGAAAGCAGCCAGAAGGATGAAGGAAATGCTGTTATTCGCTTTTCAGTACCAACTGCACCACAGCAGGGAAAGCAATGGGGAACTGGTAGCAAATCTGCTGCGTGGAGGGCAGGCTGGGGACAACTAAGGACAGTTCCATTTCATACCTGGGACAGCCTAGGAGCACAGTAAGAGAAAAAACAAGACAAGTCAGGCTCCAAAGCCTCAGAGGAGTGTTTTTACCATTGATAGGTGCTCACTGTTATGATGAAGCGAGGAGCTGTGGCTCCAGCACAGTGAGGTTGGCTGTGTGCATTGGGAAAGGCAAAGCCCTCAAAGCCTGATGACAGGGAGCAGTGTGCTGAGCTGCTGAGACCACTGCAGCCACTGCAGTGTAATTGGAGGAGTTTGTTCTGGTGCTGTTATTTCAGCATGAGTACTGATTCTAAATAGTATGCATTTCCCACCCTGTCCCAGAGTGGCACACGAGCCTAAATCCAAGGAATCACCACCCAGCAACAGACTGCTGCTGGCCCTGGAAGCATGCTAAATATAGCCATCTTTTCTGGCTCCTCACAAAATGGAAGGAGTACGAAGGACCACATTCGTCAGCTTCTTTGCCAACTAGAGCCAGGAGGGAAAAGCATATGGACTGCAATTCCCCAGGCTCGAAAGATGGATATTAAAAATAAATCATTAAAGCATTTTCTGAGAGTATCTTCTCCCCTTTCTTCCCACATGCTCCCCCACCCTGACAGTAGGCTGCTGGCATGTGACCGGCTCTGTGTTGCCAACTGAAGTCATGCTGTGATGGCGCATACTGTAAATGGTTGGCATCCAACACGAGCTAACGTGACAGCAGCTTGCAATGTAAGTAACAAAGGCAGCTGTTTCAAGCACAGCGGTGATGGCAGCACACTTAAATGCAATAACAATACCTGTGTTACACCTAGAGTTTGGAGTGTGGTAGGCTGCACCTTGGTGCCTGCACAGGGCTGGATGAGCCACCCCCTAAGCACGCTGCACAAGTTCTCCCCTTGCTGGCTGCTGAAATGAGCCAAACCATGCTGCAATAACACAACTTTCAGCACTAACCCAAGGCTGCGCTCACATTTACACCCATGCCACAAGGCACTTTGTTACAGCCTCTAATCAAGGATGCTGGTGAGGGGTTCCAGAGCACACCCATCTCTGGTTTTAATGACTGCACTGCACGTCCCGTCAATCACCAGCAATTCCCATGTGAAAACCTTTAAGCTAATGCTGCTTTTCACACACTAGAAGCTGCAGTAGTCCAGAGCCCTGACTGTGCCGTCTTCTCCACAGACATTGATGACATGTGCAATGACTGACAGCAAAAAGAATGAAAAGAGATGAGGCAAGAAAGGATTTCCATGTTTTGCATCAAACCAGGCACCAAAACACAGCTTGACTACATAACTTCTCTCTGCATGAAGCAGCAGATTTCCCTCCCTGGAGCTCAGTGAGGAGGCACACAGAGATGAGCGGTGCTGCTTACTCAGAGCTCTGGCTGCAGCACGAAGCGTTGCCTTCACCCACTCAGCATGTGCAGAGCATTCTCCTGGCCAGAGAGTCCAGCACAGCTGTCACACATTAACATGCAACACAGCCATCTAGTGCGTGCTGCTGTATGCTGGGGGCAGACAGGGACCAGGCAGCACAACTGGCCACAGTGATTAAGTTATCAGGGGGAAGTGAGAGACCATCCCCAGGCCCACTAGTCCCCATGAAGGGACTCCAGCACGTTGCTCTCCTTGCAGCTGTAAAGCTGCTCCTGATTCCCAATTCTAGCTTTTCTTCTCTTGCAAACCAAGCCCCAAACTTCTTACCTCTCCCTAGAGGGCCAGAACAGCAATTATTCCCCTCCTCTTGGAGGAAGGGCTCATGCTTATAGACTGCAGTCCCATTCACTCCCTTCCTCAAACCTCTCTGCTCCAGGTGATGCAAACCATGCTCTTTCAACTCTGTGTGTGCTTCCAGCCTCTCATTAGGAGCTTCTCCAGCCACCCTGCTGACGTGTGTGCACGCACAGGGCACACAGCTCCAGCTCAGCCCTTGCCACCACTGTGCAGATAGGAAGACTTTTCCCTACATGCCCTGCAGACGACGCTGCCATTTATACATCCCCGTATGGCACTGGCATTATCTTTACTTTTAGCAGCCTAACATTTTTGACTGACATTCAACAAGCTTCTATCATGCAGCTGATGGTTTTGCTTATAATTCTGTACTGTTTTGATTGAAGTTAAAACTTCAACCCTTCAAGATGATTCTTCCAACTTGCTGAGATTATCCATCACTCCATACCCAGTTCCCTGGAGTTCCTGATTCGCATCCCTCCTGGATCAGGGCTCGACCATACACTTGTATGGAGCGTTTGGTGCAAAGGAGCCTGTGGTCTGACATGACTTGTACTATACAGTTCATTAGACAATTGTACCTACAGTTGGTTGGTGTTTCCCACCCCCTCCTTTTCTCATCCACATGCTGGTATAACCTTGACATTTTCCAAATGTGGGTATGGCATCTACTTACAGAGAGCCCCAAGACTACTGTTAAGATGTGGATCTCTGTTGTGAACAGAACATAGCTGAAAAAGCACAGTGCATCTTTTAGTCAGAACTACCAGATGGCAGTCAGCCATGGGAAGGGGAACAACGTGCATTTCCTAATGTACAGAAGATCTGAAGCATAAGGATAAAAATGCTGGAGTTGTGGTTGAGCTGTAACTCCCAGGTACACGATACAGGTCTTGTGAACTGCAAACCTGAGCTACAATTGAGTACAGTTCATAAATACATTATTTGCTGGAAATACAATTCAAGCAGACCCTAAGAAACAGTAACCATTGCTCTGCAGTGTCTATACGACAAGCTTTGCCTGACGTATTTCAGCTTCCCACCACTTGGGCCCAACGAGCCATCTCCCTGAGCTTGTGCTAAAACCGCCCCAGTTGGTGTTCTGTCCTAACTCAGCTCCACCTGCAGCAGTCAGACGAACCCGTTCAGATTTTGCATGCAATAATCAGATCGAAGGCAAATGCTTCTCAAGATCCTGCTCTTGTATAGCTCAGAAAAGTGTTACAAGCAGAAGAGCTGATACGTACATCCCCACATTACTCACCTCAGCCCCACAAAGCCAGTGCCAGGGTGTCTAACCACACTGCAGCTGCTGCTCAGAGCTCTGCAGCAGTCACCAGCACACACACTGCTCAGCCACGGTTCCTGCTGGGTCCCAGAGGGCCGGCCAGGCCTGCCCCCAGCCTGGTCTCCCTGCAGAAGGGATCACTGCCTTTCCTACATGCTGTTTGAAGAGGCATTACCTACTGAGGAGCGAGAGCTCTCAAATTCCCTCATACATCCCCACGGCTGCAGTGGAAAAGCTTGTAGATCTGTCACAAGCTCCCAGTGCTACCAAGACAGCCCAGCTTGTCCCTGAAACAGCAACTGAATTTCCATCGGCTTCAATGAACGCCAGGTCAAGCCCTTTCAGAGAAAGCCTAGGTTTGATTTTGACTGAAACGAGCAAACCCTGATGCTCTGCATGACTTCAAATGAGAGCAAGGGACACCTGGCAGCTCTGACAAGAGCCGTGGGTCTTTTTGAAGCAAAACCTCAAAGCAAAGCTCAGTGGCATGTGCAAGCAGAAGGGAGGTAGAAGACCCTCCAGGCAAACCCAGGAGCCACATAGTGCCGTCCCCAGCGAAACGATGCCGGTCCTGATCTGCAGTCCAGTGAGGCTCTTCTTGTCCAGTGAATAAGAAAAATGCAGAAGGAATGGGAAACAGACAAAAACCCCTGGCTCTAGCACATTGGTACTATTCATCAGCCTCCCTGTCTCACCCTTGTGACTGCTCTTCTGGGTTATTTTTACTTTGCAGAGAGATGGAAGGAAAGCCAGGAGGAACAAAAACATCAGCATCGTTTCTTGCAAGTACATCCGAGCCCAAACAAAAGCCATCGAGGGAACAGCTCAGGGGACCAACACTGCAGGGTGTTCTCCAGCCTGACACAGGCAAGCAAGCTGCCCCGAGGAGCCCAACACACCACTGAGCAGATGGGGCTGTGGTCAAGCACTTAAGAGTACAGCTGGGCAGGCTCCATCATCAGGCATCGTGTGACAAATAGCAGCACTTTGTTCCAACAGGGGACATATCTCCCACCCTGCAGCAGAAACAGTGTAGTAGCTAAATGATATCACCAGTTTGAAGCGAGGCACAAAGCTTTTAGTGAGTAAAACCACGTGAAGAGTTAGAATTGAAACACTGGAAGCAAATCGCTGTATGGTGTGGTCAAATCTTACTCCAACTCTGGCCCTTTCAAACAGTGTGCTTGAAACTATAGAGCACCTGGAGCTGGGGCTCCTCCAGAGCACAGGCATTCTGTTCTGCTGGGATGCAGACACAAATATCTAGGGCTTCCGAACAAATCTGCAGCCTCAAAACGTTTGTCAAGCTTGTTTTTGTTCCGCAGTTCAAACCAGAACACAAGAGGAAAAAGCAAATACAGCAACATTTCTGCTTCATCGTACCCTTTTTAGCATCGCCTCAACCACTGACAGGTACTCGGAGCTATCACCAAGCTCTTCTTTGAGCCAGTGAGCTCGGCAGGCAAACCCAGCTCCATGCAGACAAGCTTGTTAGCATGGAGCCCATGTATTTCACCCAGTACCACCACCCCGGCAATTTTTTTTAAGTTTAATTAGAAACGGAGTGACATGCCTTCGCTGTGTTCTGTCAGACCCCAAGTAGCCACAGGCACCAGCTGAACTCCCAGCTCCTCATTCACCTGGCAATTAGGAAAGCCGAGAGCTGCTGTGAGTGAAGTTTACTTTTGCACACTGCTGAATGCAGCAATGTTCTGCTGCGTTTCCCCAGGACAGCACAAAGAGGTCATGGCTGTCCTGCTTTCATGCAGGATTTTCATTCCAAGCTGTTTGTTATCCTGTTCTGAGTCTGTAAGAACTTCAAGTTATTTTGTTGAGGAAAAGCCCTGTAGCTCCTTCATTATATTTTCACATCTTGACAACTCTTTCCAGCTCTGTTCTCCTGCCAAGCTCTCCCCATTCGGGCCAATGGCACACTCTGCTATGCTCAATGAAAAACACGTATTGATTTTATGGTTGTTGGTTTGTGGAACATTTTTGCTCCCTCCAAGCAACGGACAGCGCTTACCAAGTCCAAAAAATATATATTGAGAAAGCACAGCATTGGCAAAGTGTATTTTTTTATGAACTGCAGAGCCAAAGAGCAGAAAAGCAAGTTTGTAGGAGAGATTATTATTTGCACTGCACTGTAAGCTCGTTCCTCAAAAGAGGACTAAAGAGTTTGTTCTGCTTTTGTTTTTAATGCATCCTCCAGTGCATTTTGATCAGGTTATATTTTGTGAGCAGCAGCAACCTGCACCACCACCACACACTTGGAATGATTCTAACACCAGCTCCATCACTAGCACCGTCAGCTCTTAAGTTCTGACCTGACCATTCCTAACCTCTCCCAGGTGTTCTTCTGCTCCACGCTCAGGTTCAAGAATGTTAAAAGCACAATGAAGTTTATTTCTTTAACATGGTACCAAACAGGGCTTTCTCCAGGCAAAACAAGCTTTAACAGACATCCCTTATTCTGGAACAGTCCAAACAACTGATCAATAACAATTATGAAAGAAGGCACTTAGCAACCAGTAAAGAGAACAAGTTTAGAAGCAGGTTTAGCCCTAGGATGGCTGCATGCACTTAGTGCAGGGCACAAAGCAGGTGACGTCCTGCAGCATTAATGTTTCTAGGGTGAACATTTCAGTGCAGGGTTTACTCATAACCAAATAAATCAATTCCACCTACAAGATGGCATTCCATTGATTTATGAAAGCTATGCCAGCCTCTCGGATAACACAACTACAACATTAAAAACAACCCTCCCCCCACACACAAACCCCCAAATCCTTCTAATACGTCTCCCACCTTTTGTCTCCTGCTCTGTCACTCCAGATTGCTACTAAACCAGGGCAGCTTTTGGAAATACCAGGTGTGGTTTCTCCTTTGCCTTAAACCACTTTTTCATTGCAAATCCCATAATCCAATTCTACAACTTTCACTGGCTGATTGAATCCGTCAAGGTCATATGGAAAGTTGATGCTTCTGACCTTCCTTTACCTACAGCGTCTGTTAAATATTACAATTGAAGCAGTCAAACCACACGTAGATGGGACCAAGAAAAGTACATTAAAGCCCAGGAGAATAAATGTTAAAGCACTGTGCTCATGAATACAAATATGGGCTGTGTGACCACCCCTGGCGTTTGCACAAGGGAGAAGATAAACAGAGGAGCACAGAAGACTGACGGCTGCGTGGCCAAAGCCCAATGCTTCCTCCTGTCTGTGGAGGGCAAAGCGATGCTCAGAAGGCCTGGCTTCCCCTGTGCTTTAGATACTTAAAAAATGAAACTAAGAAAACAAAGCAAAACAAAGAGCTTATTTGCGAGAACTTGGCATAAAACAAATTTCCCATCTGAGTACCAGCCCAATTTGTGTTTGTGTTGTTGCAAGCAAAAGCTCAGTGGGCATAAACAATTCCTGGTTTTCAAAAAAATAAAAAAAAAAAATAATATATATATATATTAATTCCATCTGGGCTGACAATTCACAGGGAGAATCCTCAGCCTGGAAATACAGCTTGGCCGGATGGTCTCAGCCTCAGCTGAAGAGGGGCTGCCAGGGGACACGCACTGCCTAGGGTGGCTGCAGGGGAGCGGACAGACAGGGCAGAAGGCTGTTAGCCTTCTGGGTATCAGGGCCTTTGGTTAAAGCAAACAAAAAAATAAATAAATAGCATGCCAGACTTCCAATGTCACACGCACAATGTAATAATCTTGCTGCTGGGCATGGGACTAAATGCACTGTTACCAAAATGCACCTTCACAGAATCACAGAAGAGCTTCAGGGAGCTCCTCCAGCCCGCTCAGCTGGGCAGGCAAGGACTGCACTGCCTTCCCCTATCCAGGAGGCAGCAAGGCTTGAAAAGGAAGGAAGAGGGGGGGAAAAAAAGAAAAATAACAAAGGGAAAGAAAAATAAAACCTGCCTTGCCCCAGGCAAATATTTCACCTTGGCCAGCTTCTGGAGATTGATTTTAGTATGTTCTTTATTCTTTATTACAGCCAGTAACATACGCACATTTAAGTCGCAAGGGATTTTTCTCTTAAGGAAACCCCTTCAGATGTGCTCTTTAAGAAGTGCCTAGCACTAGAAAGCAGATATGCAACCAATCTCTGCTCAAATCTCAAGTGAAAGGAAGGCAAAGGCAGTGTCAATATTTGCTATGAGTCCAGGGCAGGGCCCACAGCAGCAGTGGAGCACACAGGCTGCAGCAATGGCAGGACAGGTCTTTCATAGGTACCAGTTTGCCAACAGAGGTTAGGAGCAAAGGGCTCATAATGGCAAAGACCACGCCAGGCCATTTCTGTGGGCAAAGAAAAACATTAGCAACACCACACTGCAATCTATGGGCCATATTGAAGCGCAGGACACGTGTGCTAGTCACAAGCACCACTCAGGCAGTCAGTCTTAAGGGACAGCGTGCCAAATTTGGTGCCAACATCTGAAAACTTGTTAATTTATGATGAATTTATTAGAACAGCCTCAGCCAGAAGAAAAAAAAAACCAACCCACGTCTTAACGATCTGTCCTAATTACAACACTCCTCCCAGACTCTCGTTCCGCCCCAGCCTGTTATCCAAGTGCCTGATGAGGGTCTGTGCAGATCTGCACTGCCCACCCTGCTCAGGCGAAGATCTGTGCTCTGCTTCCCCACTGAGCACCTGCAGACTATTCCCAAGCAGCACAGAGCAAACAGCAGCCTGCTCCAGGAGCTGTTCTGCTCCACCTACACTGCACATAGACCCACAGACACAGGAGAAGCTCTGGAAATCTACTGCCCAAAGATGGCAAAATCTAATAACGTCTGCTTTCCTTGAGCAGTGCCAGGAATAGGGAGAAACAAATAATGCATTTCATGGAAACCTTAATTTCAGGCACTGAAGGGTTAATTCCACATAGTTCTAATTAGCTCTGTTGTTCCCTTCCCTGTAAGGAGAGCTGCAGGACTGAAGGCAGAGGTTGAATCTCATTCTGGAGATGCAGCCACTTTTTCCTGCAGGATGAAACTTCTGCCCTGCCAAAAATTCTGACCTAAATTCTCCTCTGAGTGGCACTGGTACAAGCCTGGAATAACACTGCTCAGTAACAGAGCAGCTAAGAGGGGAAATATGCTGCAGATATGTGCGTGTGTCTGCCCCATTCCAGCAGAACAACAGGAAAGGAACAGATCAGGGCTTCCATTTGGTTTGCTTTGGTGCTTGGAGTTTTTGTTTTTAATGGCTGTGTCTATAGGTTCAGAATGCTAAGAAAAGCCCAGGGAGGTAGAAATAACGAAAGCATCCCCATGCAGACACCTGCTTATTCAGGCTTCAGTCACTAAAAGCAAACTGCTCCCAGTACTGTGGGGTTTTTCTGCCCTTTCCATATTACTGACCTGCTTTCCAAACTCCTGCCCTCGGTTTCCACTCTGAGCCGCTTAGCCTTGTCCCAGTCACCCACACAATGCAGGCTGCCTTGTGCAGACACGGAGGAATGCGAGGATTTGCTTTCTAATAGAAACCAGCCTTTAAAAGCTATCTTGACAATATGACGCTGGCAGACACCCGACCTCATGCATTCTGCTTCTGCCACCAACAAGAGAGACCTTCAGACACAGCACAATCCTTTCTTAAAAGGGCAGCAAGAAAAAGCCCTTTCAGTGCCCTGATTAGGAACAGCCAGGACGACAGTCAGTTCTGAGGCAAACATCCATCTGCGTTGAAGCAAGACGGGTCCATCCCGGATCTGGCAAGGAGAGATTTTTCTGCAAGGAAGCATGACCTTTCCTGAGGACATCTGCAGCCTCTCTGGCCACGTGGGAGGAGTAGCTGCAAAGAAGCTCCAGTGTCATTAGTGAGTCTGGAATGCAGCACAGCCGGTGCCTACGTCAGCAAACACCCGGCTGGAAAAAAATGCTCTCGCTCCTTACACTGATAGATGGGCTTTGATGGAGCCTGGGCAGAAACCCCACGCAAACCTGGGGGAGCTTCTCTGATGGAAAGAATGAATATTAAAAAAGAAAAATACTAAAACCTTTCCTCTCCCTTTGGGCTGCTCCTGGCAGGGTTACATTCTAAAAGGATGCTTAAAAACCATTCTCCCCAGAATTAGCACTATCAAGACACTAAAAATCCCCTTCATTGGTGTTTTCCATCCTCGCTAATATAAGCTCTATTCGGTGTGAGTACTTCTAAAGATTTTACATTACCACAAAAAGAAACGAAACAATAAAAATCCCCTTAATTCAATCTGCATTACATCACACAGGGCCATGGCTTGGGAGCTTTGGCTGTAGTACACCCAGCAATGGCACAGCCCAGGGCCCTGCTGCAAGCACTACCTACAGACAGAACAAGATGCCCAAAAGTTTTTGCTCTGAACACATAAAACTTGATGAAAACCATATTCCATAAGGCCGGGGGAAGCCTTCGTCACCCCACAGCCCTGCCACATGAACAGTCCCCTTCCCCACCACGTCTCACTGCACGTAGGAAGGTACAACACGGAGCTGCTTGTACCATTCCTTGTAAGTCAGCTCCTCCAGATTACTGATCCTCCACAACCACGAGGCTGTGAGAGTGTGGGGGAAAGCATCCGGTTCTGATCGTGCAGGGGGACAAACTCAACTGCATTTTCCATACAAGCAATTGAATTCAGCCCGCAGGTTGCGCACACAGGCTCTGCAGGAGACCACTTCTGCACTTTTCTTACCCCTCAAAGACTTGCTAACTCAGGCACAATCTGCCTGTCTCCAGCTGAGTCCTTCCTTGCTGGGTTGCTACAGAGCTGTAGCCGCAGTGCTGCCTGAGCTCCTACCTCCCCGCAGCAGACAGATCTCTCTTCCCATCTCCACATCCCCAGCTGAAAGCACCCCCATCCCAATTTGCCTCTCAGCCCCCAAGGCACTTTTTCCCTGAGCTCTCACGAGCCGTTTGAGTGGGCTATGGTGACAGCAGTACAGCACTGTGACAGTGCCGGTGCCGTGGGATCATCTCCTCCCTCCACCAGCTCATTCTGGCCCTGCTGCCATGCCCATACCCAGCCTTCCCAATCCCACTGGGATGTGTGGGAGCCCTGGGAGGTTGCCCCCCTCCCTGAAGCAGCCCTCGCCTCCCTCTCAGCACACTTCAGCCATCCCTGTCCTAATTCCATCAGCCCTGACAGCTCCCTGGCTCCAAGCACCTGAGTCACACCGCCTGCTCGCCTTGCTCCAGCTCCTACACTGAGTGCTACAGGGGCCTTACAGGCAACACGACTGACACAGCAGGGAACCAAGGTCTGCAAGGAGCTAATCACAATGATCTCTGCTTATCTCCAAGTGTACCGGATGCTCTAAGAAATAGAAGCAACCACAGATGCAACAGAAAGAGAAAGGCAGAAGAGACTTACCAGGCTGCTTTGCCCTGTCTCTACTGATAGCACTGGTAAGGATAGAGGACGTGGGGACCAACAAGCCCAGGGGGAAGGAGGAAACAGAGCAGAAAGTAGATGGAGAAACAGGGCTTTGGAACAAGGCTGCAAGTCTCATGACAGAGAAGCAAGATCAGGAAGAGATGCAAAAAGTGCCAGCTGCATTTTTAACGTATGGCTCAGGAAGAAGTAACATGGCATCCAAAGATGTCCAACCCAGCAAGGCTCCTGCTGCCTCCTGCCAGACTCCTTCAGCCCTGCCAGTGCTGGGCACCTGCAGTGCGACAGGGAAGGGAAGCCAGGACCCTGCAGGATCAGGTGGAACTTAATTATAAGAACAAACCTGAACGCATGCTCTGATCCTGCAGAAACAGACAGCAGGAGGAAGATGCTGGTCAGCAGTATTGGGCAGCGCAGTCAGGATTACACGCTGAGGATTTGTTTTCAAGCTCTGCTCAGCTGCGACAGGGGCTCTTTAAGGGCCTAATCTCCGTGTGATCGTTCCCAGCATCAGCCCTATGGATCATGTCTGGAATGAAGGTCTCAAGGCAGTGCTCCCAGGCAGACAGGCTGCAGCTTCCTGTGGTCAAACTGCCCCGGCCATTTCCTCTCAGTGAAAGCTGACAGATCTCCACTTGCTTTCCCTAATGTCCCTCAATGCAGCAGGGCCATGCAGATCACAGAGAGCTGCTTTCTCAAAGCTGGAGCAAGCAGACAGAGTTAAAGCATCACCATCTGGTCTAATGGCTTAAACCCCCCATTGCAGCCAGGTATTGCAAGCAGAATTTGTTCTCCACCACTCAGTGGTGCCCTGTGGACTTAGCCAAGGGTTGGGGTCAACAGCTTCCCTGTAGATGCATTGGGCTGGGCACTGGGCACTTCTCTCTGCTGTGCAGACACATGAACACATGCAGAAGTAGCTTATTTCTGCATGTGGAAACTTCTTGCAGTAGTGGAATGTACAATGTACTGCAAGAGAAAAGCTTCTCCCCTAGCGCACAGACTGCCACCTCTCAAACAAGGTCAGGCACCGATCTCCTCCCCCACTGCCAATGACCTTATTAGCACTGATCACGGTTCTAATAATATCCTGCATTGTAAGCAGACCATCTGCTGTAACATTTCACTACAAACTTCAGGAATTGCAAGTGTGCTTGCTTTGAGTACATTCACTTTCCAGCAAGCCAATTTTCCCCCTCAAGAGCACACCTTCCCCACAGCTTTAAGCTAGATGTTGCAGAAAGGCACCTCTAGATCACAGTGAGCTCACTGTGCACACTGCAGGGACCGGCACAGACATGGTGCCAGCTCCAGGCAGGAGTCAAGATGCAGGCAGAGGTTAAAACTCACCAGCACTGAATCACAACCTTAAGCTCTTTTGGTGATGGGGGGGGAACCAAAACCCAACATGAGGCCAAACACCAAGCAATGTTCTGAGCCAGATGTCAAGCATTAAGACCCTTGAGAGCAGAGATCATCATTCCTACTGCCATGTACTCTCTATTGTGTGGATAGTTTTACCACGTGAATATATTAGCTATTGTCAAGCAGAGTACTTTCTGCCTTCAATCAAAAGAAAGAAGGCTTTCACAACAGCCAGGTTTGTTTGCAGAAGAATTACCCATGTTTGATAGCTATTCATTCGGAAGGAGCAAGGTTTTGACATGCTTCCTCAGTCAGGACATCTGCCTAAGACACACAGTCTCATTACTACAGTAGCTCAGCTCCAGTCAGTCTTCAAAGTCTTCTTTTCTTTGCATTGCTCCCAAGGGGTCAAGAAGTGCAATGAGGCACAGATCGACACTGCAACACTTCAAGGCAGCCTGAGTGCTGGTTTTCCAAATCCTTGGCTTTTCCTCTGACCAGAAGGCCATTCTTAGAGAGAGACTGAATGGGACAGTAAAAGGTCACTGCCTGCTTCTCTGCTGCTTTATGAACAGCAATAAACAACATTAATAAGCGTAAGACTGCTTGCATGGAGAAACATTCATCCAAGTGCCTCGAAGCATTTATCTTAATGCCAGCATAGCAATATTTATAGGGGCAGATTTTCAAAGAGTTCAGCTCCTCACTTGGAAATCTAACCGCTTATTTAAATATTCTGTGGGAGATGTCAGACGATGGGCTCTCCAGAAAACCTGGCACATCTTGTTTATATTTGTTTCCTATCTTCCAAACGGCTCAATTACATAAATGCACGTTACTGCACCCTTTCAGACGGGTGAACCAAGCAGCAGAACGCTATTCTCAGCAAAGTAATTACACCAAGCTGATGGGATGCTACTGCAGAAATCGGTGACTCCGTACAAGCTCGTGGAGTCATTCTCTTCCCCCCAGCCAACCTCACCAGGTTAACGCAATCAAGAGCAAGAGACAGGGCAAGGCAGCTTTGCTGATGCAGCAGGGAGGGAGGAGACAGTGCTCCAGTGTGGCTCCATGTTCACAAGGCTCCTACCTTTCTCTGGGGGCAGGAACTTGGGGTCTTTCTGCAACCCCCATGTCAGTGGTACAGATCAGGGCTGGAAAATGCAAAGCCTGAGCTCTGGGGAAGGTCCCATGTGGATCTGGCAATGCCACAGCTCGCAGCACAGCACACGTTGAGGTGTCAGAGCTCACCATACCAACACACCCCACCGCACTCTCTTGGCCAACTCCCGACTCTGACTCACAGCCACACAAGGGTGAGCTTTAGAGCTGCCAGAGCTTGCCAGTCAGGCTCCTGGTGCACAGGAAGCCCCTGGGGCTTGCAGAGCACAGCATTGCATTTGCACTGGGTCACCGGCACCGAGCTTGTACCTGCACATCCAAGTAGACTTGGCAGTACCATGAGCTCCAGGTGCGAGTGCTGAGCATGTGCAAGGAGAGCAGCTCTTCCCAACTGGAAAGCCAGAGGTGACAGATGGAACTGCAGACAACTCTTACCACTGTAGAAAGGCAGGGAGGAACATTTCCCTCTCCCAAAACCTGACTCAACAGCTCACGCTTCAGCACAAGTTCTTTGCTTTCCACATTAATTCTAAGGCACTTCAAGCCAGATTTGCTATTTCGCAGAACTGGAACCTCGGTCCAGAGGGCTTTGCCCTTGGAAAGGGGAAGTGAGCCCTGGGAGCAGGAGCTGGCATGCCCCGGCCCGTGCAACACTGCAATATGCCCATAAAAGGTTTCAAAATGCATCTGCCTAAGTGGACGCTGTTAACTCAGAAGGGTTTAGAATCACATCCCAGAAGAATTTCTCTCCTGCTTTTTTAGGCAACTGAGCGGCGGTCAGCACTTTACCATCATCTTCCCAACCAGAAAACCAAGGTTACTCTTGGCTGATATTAATAATGTAAATGCTGTAGGCTTTTGCCTTTTGGGATGGTGGCTTGCTCACACCACAGGGACACAAGCAGGGCAATCCAAACTGCAGACATGCACAGAGAATCTGCACTGCCAGGGCTGCTGGACAAGGAGAGCAGAGCTTGGCAGGGAGATCCCACTGCTGAATCTGCTTGGCTGCCTCCAATGCGTGGTCTCAGGACAAGTTTGTAGCCACTGATTTGCTTTACAAGGTGATCTTTTAGAACATATCTACAAAACCAGGGCTGCCCCACACAGACCTGCTCAGATCTCAAGCTCAAATTCAGCCCCTAAGGGACGCTGCTCTCCTCTTAGCCTTGATGTAAAGGCAGTAACCCAGGGTAGAGGGGCAAGGACACAGCTCAGGACAGCAGCCTTCCAGCCATCACAGCACAGTTCTGCAGCACACATCAGACATGTTAATGGGTCAGAAACAGAGTAGAAACAACTTCTTTAAGAGAAATACATTAACAGCTCTTACAAATAAAGTGCAGCCTAAATAAGTTTCCCCCAACCACTTTCAGCTATTTCAATGAGTAGCTTAAAAGAAACCAAAACATATAAAATATGCCATGAGACCTGCAAGCATCCACACAAGACACTGAATGTCAACAACACGTTGATGCAAATCTATTCCTCGCCATTAAATGCTTTAAGTCACTTACCACCACCACGCAGGTAAATGACTTAAACTGATGGGAAGTTAAGGTTACTCTCAGAGGTGACTTGGCTCAAAGCTGTTCATCTGTGTTATTTGCCTTTCCATTACACTGAGCAGAGATATAGCCAGGGTCTCTCCAAAAATATCTCTATTGCTTTCTTTTCCTCCTTCTTCCTCTGCAAGAGCAGAACCATATGCTAAGTTTAGTGGGTGTTTTCAGTTGTTTCCTGGTTTAAAAAAGATTCGACTGCAAATCGGTAACAATCAGATGTAGATCCAGTGAAGTCAGCACAAAACAAGTACAAATTAGCATGACAACCGTACAGAACGGCCTCGGGTACAGCAGTGCCAAACGTGAGCACAGCCAGCTTCCAGGCTGCCGTGCGAGTTGGAAAACTATTACCAGATAATGATAACTTTCAGAACAAACCGTCAAGTACAACTTGTGCATTTAACTACTGGTTTTCTGCCTGCTTACAGATGGTTTGATACAGAAATGCCATGAAACTCACAGCAGCTTCACGACGCACTAAACGTGTTATCACCTGAAGTCAAAATTCACTACCCTGAAGTTTTCACGGCGCTGCCTTTTTGTCTCTCCAGGTGCCGTTCAGATCTGCTTTGCATGTGAGAACATCCACACTCCAAGCACAAAAAAGACACCCCAGAAAGTTGGGCTTGTGCTTTTTAACCACAAGGCCACAGTGCAGAGAAACTGTGAGCACTAGGAACAAGAGCCCCTCTGAACACTTGGTATGCATCACCTAGGTATTTTGATATAATACCTCACAATCTACTAATGCTCCTCCTCTCCACTTACTGCATATTCATCTGTACTCCTGCTGAAGAAAGAAGTTTGGGGATTCTCCTTCCCTGACGTCTTTACAAACTGGAGAACCCAATGAGGGATCTGCTGGCTAATGAATTAGGAGTCAGACATCTCACGGATGCTTCAGAACAATGCCATCAGCTGTTCTCTATCCCAGCACTCTGCAGGTGAAGGGGACATACTGAAGGCCACAGTACTGAGCAATGGCCATATTTCCCCGTGGCACCTGGTCAGGTCACTGCCCAGGGCACTTCTAGATGGGGTGGCACGGTCTCAGCTGGCCTGGTGACTCCACACTGCCCTTCACCAAGCAGGGCACACACTGCCCTTCCATTCATACAAATTAATTCAAATAACACAGATCTTAAAGAATAGCGAGGTGGGGGAAGCATGAGTAAAGAGTGAGAGCTCTCTTGGCACCCGATTCAAATCCGTGAACAGCTTCTCACAGGAACTATTTTTAAATCTCATATCAATCTGCTTGAGAAAGGTTCCTTCTGTTGCCTACAAATGTGCAAGCTCTCCCTTTGAAGAACCACCAGGACAGCAGTACTGAACTTGCAACCTAATTGAGGCCCAAATATTTGATGACTGAAGCTCTTCACAGCCACACAACACCCACACAGCACACAGGCAGATCCCCCCTAGCATCAGTAAAGCCTCTACATCATCTCACCAAGAGCCCTGTATCTTCCTGACACACAGGTAGCGTACACTCATGTGAACCAACAGACACTGAAGCATTTGACTTCTGGAAGCAAAGAACTGCAGCATGAGATCAGGGAAGGAACAAAAACCCACAGTAAGCATATAGATGCTGTGCGTGACCTGACCAGCGAGGTGAAACCATTGTATGCTGGGTTATCAAAGTTCCTGTATGAACGCATTGTTCAGGCTTAAGAGGTCTGTGAGAAAAAACAAGCAACTTCACCACACAATGGGTGCAGATAAGCAACCTCTGAACAAAGCCCTGGGTGACTGCGAGACAACGGGGAAAACTTATTAGCTGCGAGCATCCTATATCCTGTCTCTAATAAAGCAACACAGATGTTGTGCTAATGCAGGGCGTGAAAAGATGAAAAGAGCACTGAGCTCTCATTGGGTAGGAAAGGATGAGCGTTCAGCAGCTGTCAGAGGGCTTCGGAGGCTGAGTCCAAGGGAAGGGCAAACAAAACCTCCCCATAACAGGTAAGTGTTAAGGGTGGGGCCTCAGCCCAAGGCTGTGCAGAGAGCTGACCCCCCCACAGACAGCAGTTTGGTGAAAGACAAAGGTGAACTCAGTGCATCACAGGCACTAGAGGAGAACAGCTGCACACACAGACGGCTCCACGCGTCTGCATGGCACTGCCCTTGCAACCAGTAAGGGAGGCCACTGTTATGACCACAAGTCCCTCGATACAACTACAAACAGGGCCTTGCAAGCCCAGCTCCGGCCCCAGAACAGAAGGACTATTGTTTGAATGGTTAGTCACCAGGGCTGTTATCTCCCCTGGGAAATGCGTGCTGCACACGCACACATCCACCCACCCTGGCTAACCTGCCGGTTGTTAAAGCAGGCTGTGGTTCTGGAGCTGCACCCTGCAGTGGGGCAGCGGCACCAGCCACTCCCAGAGGGAGCACCCAGACCCACCCAGAGGATCTCTGTAGAGGAAAGAAGGGCTCAGACCCGCTCCCAGCAGGGTGAAGAAACTGCCCCCTACCATCAAGCTGTGTGCTCTCCCTCCTCCAGGTGTGCTGGCTGGGAATGCAGTGAAAACATTAAACAACTAGATGCAGAGGGAAGCAGCTGAGCTGTAGAAGACCATACCCAACTCTTTTTTCTTCTCCTTTCTCAACACGGTACTTCCCATCACCCCCCCCCCTGCTGAAACACGCTTTTGTTGCAAGGGACATGGGAATATCTTACATGGCGTTACAGCACTCCTTTCAGTTCACAAATGAATGCTATAAAACAAACACGTCCATCTCTTCAAAGGTATCTGCGCTGCCACTGGCGACAATTCAGACCGTTTCAAGGGCACAAAGGACGTGACTTTCCCCCTCCCCATCTGATAAAGAATATTTTTGTCCCTCACCATCATAAGGCCAGCACTGTAAATAAACATTTGAAAGTCACCGTGCAACTGAAGTCATTGCATATACTCAGATTAAAAGGAGCAAAACCAAATGCAAATAGGAAGCTCGAACTTCTTGGTGAAAGGGAACAGAAGTGAAAATATAAAGAAGCCACAAATGGTAATAAAATGGATAAAGCCACGTTAGACCAGATCCAGCCCCGGCCTGAACCTGCGCATACAGAACTCCACCAGTTCTGTTAGTCACTGTGTTCATAAAAATAAACCCCGAGGTTTTCAAGCAACAGTTGAAGGGAAAACTTTCAAGCCTGTAAAATGTACCAGATTCCTCTTAAAAATTCAAACAGGTTAATCATTCAAATCAAAACATCAGACACAACGCAAAGGGCTCTCAAAAGCAATCACGCATGACGTTGCAAGGGTTTTATCAGCTCCACTGAACCACCCTTGAGAGGCTTCACTTAAAGAAAAGAACACAAGCAATAAAAAACCCCCCTCAGCTCAGAAAATGGGTATTTCCTCAAGTTTTGAACGTTGCTCCAGAACTCTGACAGTGAGAAGGAATCAAGAACCGTTTGCTTCCTGTAAAACTGACCATACAGAGACAAGCGCTGGCCCAAAGGCTCAGCTTGAACCTGGACAAGCTCAGCAGAGCCGTGCTGCTCCCACATCCCTTGCAAACCTCATTTTCCCAACAGCCCTTTTTCCCTCGTGAACGCTGCTCTCCAAATATTTTGCCTGTTCCTCATCTACAGGATAGTGGTAAAGTACATCTGCAGCTCCGTCTCCAGGAAATACACATAAAGCTGATTCATTATCTTAAAATGCTGCTTTCGTTTCTGCTCATTAAAAGCTCATTTCAAATCTCTGTGCTGAATACACGGCCCATGCGCTCCAGACACAAATAAAGCGCTGGGTTTCAGTTCTTTACTTTTCTCATTTTGGTTTCATTCACTTCCCACAATGTGCATTCCCCATCTCCAGGAGATCTGCATCAGACCTGAGCTACAGTTAGGAAACACTCTGGACCATATTCTCTTTTTCCTCTCTCCATGATGCAACACTTGATGCAGTCACACCTGATGTCAGACCCAACCAACACAGCACAGTGGCAGAGTTTTCCCCCTTGTTTCTTATTCCTATTCCTGCTGTGATCTCTAAGCAAAAAGCATTCTGGAACTCCCCATTTTTGAATGAGACCACACAAAGGAGAGGCAAACTGCCTGCTAACCCAGGGCAAAAAAACAGTTCTGTAACACCAAGAGCCGAACAATTCGGAAAGAGAAGGAAAGCAAGTGAGGTTAGGTAACACACGTGTTAGACGTCCTCACCTTTAGGGAGTCAAAGCAGGCAATAACTCGACCATTTTCCACATGGCAACTCCGTGACGGATGGGCGAACTTGCACTCTGCATCAGACCGAGAACAAGTTCCTCTCTGAAACTCTCGACACACTTCTAACGTCAGCCATTTTGTATCACGAACCAGGGAAACGTTCACAGCCATATTAAAAACAAAAATCAAAATGCAAGCAATCGCACCCTTCTTCAGGGCAATATTTACTGCTGATCTGCTCTTCTTTATTTAAAAAAAAAAAAGAAAAAAAGAAAAAAAAATAGGGTAAAAAAGTGAATTCAAGTGAAACGTGACGAAATAACTAACTTGTTGCTTTGGTAGAACTCCTATTCATCAGCACTTAGGTTTTCATTTAAGTGAAATCGTGTTTGTTTAAACGAGAATCAAACATAAAGCCAATCATAAAATAGAAATCTTATCAGAGTAACTGAAAAATCAAATTAGAGGCCAGCTCCTAAAAGTGCAATTGTAGAAGTTAAAATATTTAAGTGTTATATTTTGTGCCACTGCCTAAGTTACTTGAAAATAACTGGCAGACTTTCAAAAGAATTCTGTGCTCTCCGGTTAATGGTTTCAATTATTCTTGCAAAAAGCATATGCTGCTGGCAGCACTTCAGTTTGTGGAATGGTCTCAGTCCTTGGGGGGAAAACTTGTCTTTTTTTTTTCTCCTTCTTTTTCTTGCTTCTCCAAATCACTGCTCACGAGCATCAAAACGAGCAGAAGGATGGCAGGGTTTCCTTTCTTTCCTTCTTTCAATGTTTGCTACATAGTCGGGGGAGGAAAAAACGGCTGAGCAAACTGCGTGCAAACGGGGAGCACAGGACAAAAAAAAGGAGGGTGGATGAGTTGCCGTCAGGGTATATGGACCGCAAGCAACGCCAAATTAAAAAGAAAGGGGGTGAGGGGGCAGAGAGAGGCAGCCCTAGACAGAAATCCAAGCAGCGGTGGCTTCAGGAAAGGCACTTTTCAGCAACCTGCAGGGAAAAGAGAAATAGAATCAGCTCCAACCAGACAATCGCCCCTCTCCAAACTCAGCGTTAAGCAGCAGCCGCACGCGCGGGGCTCCCCAGACGCTGACAGTGCGGCACAGTGCAGTCAGCCATTGTAGATAAAAAGGGCATTTCCCACACGAAGCTGCGCATGGGAGGAGGAAGCAACCAATTAGATCGGCTGTTGCAGCAGAAGCTCTGGGCAGACGCCCAATAAAAGAGATTGTTTCAGATCGATCTCTTCTGGCAGACGTTCATTTTTGTGCCCACTGTACACGCACAACGTCTCGGCCTCAGGCTGTGCCCGGCCCAGGCCCCGGCTGGGTTCGTCTGGGGCCGGGGTAGCTCTGTAAGCACATGCCCTTCCACACACAGCAGCAAAACCCCACTGTGGGGGGCTGCAGGAGCTGTGTTTTTGTCCATTCATCTCCCCCACCTCTTCCGCAGGAGCACGGCAGGAAGAAAGAGCAGCCGTGGTTCCCCGTGCACAAAGCAGAAGGAAGCGCCGCAGCTGAGCCCTCCGCCTGCTCCGAGGTGGGTTTAACCCACTGCCGTGCCGGCGGTGTGACGTGAGGACACGCGGTAGTGCATCTACACACTTGGAGCCTATGGAGTGAAAAGCAAACCTGGCAGGGAAACGCGAGCCGTGCACACAGGGAACAAATTAACCCCTTGTTCACAGCCGCACTTCTCCGTGAGAACGAACACTGCAGCACCTCGTGCTACACAACAAGCAGCTCCCAACGCACCCCATCCCAGGTGCCCTTGAAATCCACTATAACAGCCACCCTTAGGAGTTCCGCTCTAATATCTGATGTACCAACGCTGTACATCAAATATTACTGACTATTGCAAAGGTTTAGGTTGGATCTTAGGAGGAAGTTTTCCACCCAGAGGGTGGTGACGCACTGGAACAGGTTGCCCAAGGAGGCTGTGGATGCCCCATCCCTGCAGGCATTCAAGGCCAGGCTGGATGTGGCTCCGGGCAGCCTGGGCTGCGGGTTGGCCACCCTGCACATAGCAGGGGGTTGGGACTGGATGATCATTGTGGTCCTTTTCAACCCAGGCCACTCCATGATTCTATGATCCCATCTCCTAACCTCCTAAAGCACTGCCATCCACTCTGGCAAGCACTTCGGGAGCACAGCTTTTTGCTCATGTGACAGCTGGCAAGGCTTCAAACTTGTGCAGAAGAGCCTTCAAGGACAAGAATAGGAAGCTTCCACTCTTATTATTGGTGTGTTACTGCAATTACACTGATCGGTAACCGAGACCCTGCTGGAGCAGCCACACAATGCTGAGAGGAAGGCGTGTGGGAAGCTGCTGTCATCGGCTGCAGGGGGTGGGGCAGGGAGCCTGTTTGATTCATGGGCTGTGTTATTTCACACAGAAAACAACATTTGCTAAACCTACACTACAAGTCTGCTCTAGGCTAACTGGAGTCGAGTTGCTAACACAGTGCCCGGATTGTTGAATGCAAGATGGTTGCAATGGTGCAGAAGTTCTGCTAAGCCATGCCTCTGGGAAGACCTCTGCATTCTTGGATATCAGGTGGGGAACAGTGAGATGGGATTTGCTAGACGTGTTTTCAGCTTCAAAGGGAAGTAATAAGAAGCACATCTAACCATGCTCATGTCTTCCGGGATTTTAAGGAAAGGAGATGCTCTCAATCAACTCTGATTTTGTGAAAGGAGCAGATCCATACACAAATCCCATTCACTCATGTCTGGGCTCCCAGTCCAAGCTAGCTCAGCGAGCAGGAAAAGATGTGCAAAAGCCTCCCTGCAGCCAGCTAGGGACAGGCTGGGTGCAGCTCTCCAAAACGAGCTACAACAGGTCAAATATGGGTGGGGATTAGAAGGAATGCTCCCAGGAGCTGCTCTGAGCAGAATGAAGTACAACCATCTTGTGCACGAGGTGCCTACTGCACAGCTTCAGGCTCCAGGGAAAGCAAGGCTCTCAACTTCACACAACCACAGCGCATCGTGCAAGCAGCACAGTTATGACTATCATTTCCATGAGAAATCCTAAAGTCTGTAACAACGCGAGCATTTGTCCTTCTCTCACCCATATACACAGACTTTACAGACACGCATATGCAGTAAGCCAAGCCCTCAAGATGGAAGGCATTAAGCCACAAACACTGAAATGCTCGGATACAGGTGGCATGGCCCATACTGCTCTCTTACAACTCCCAGAAACAAAACTAAGCAGTATTTGATCTGCTGATAGAAGCAAAAAGGAGAGCCCTGCCCCACAGCCTGCAGAAGGGCGTAAGTTTGCTCAGTGGTCAGGAGCAGATACAAGGCCAGCATCATCACAGAGCCTCACACGGGTGCTCCCACACTGGGGGAGCTAACCAAGATGTTATAGTGCCAGTGCATCTTCACTACCTGCTTGACAAGCAGCAGAGCATCCCTTGGCACACACTGCCCAAATCCCTCATTACACACACAGAAGGCTTAAGCACTGCATCACCCCAAGCACAGTGACTGCAGGGAGGACAGCTGGAGCCGTACTTGAGTGCTTTGCTGAATCAGATGAAATGCCTCTGGTTCCCAGGTTTATTGAGGCCGGGAGAGCAGCAAGCACAGACAGAAGTCATCATGTTCAGGCTTACGTGATTGCAGCCCAGAGGAACACGAGCGAGGATTTTCTGCGAGTCAACAAATACAGTTCTGTCAATGTTTGGATTGTTGCAAATTCCCTCTTCATGCGGCCACAGGGAAAGCCTAAAATGTGTGCTTTCTGGGCTGACATCACACAGAGCTCATGTGCTGCAGTCAGACTCCCTGCAGACAGCCAGAAGATAAAAACAGTTGACAGAAACCCACCCCGACACTGAAGTTTCACTTCTCCCCCTTTCAGCTCCTGGCTGCAAACAATCAGCTGCTCTCACTGTGATGCATCCTTACAGCTCTGTGCGTTGCCCTTCTTGGGAACCGGCCTTTCATTCACTTTGTTCTCCTGCTTGTTTCAAACGGGAGGAATAAAAGCATCCACGCCAAAACCGACATCTAACGAGGTTACAAAGCAGTCCCACAAAACACAGGTTTCGTTAGCTTGCAGCAAATACAACAAAGGCAAGGTGCTGCCTTTTGAACCCTGCCCAGCGAGCCAGGCCCGCTGCACAGCT